>NC_089156.1:3603075-4217894 GCF_009819655.1 Sylvia atricapilla | reverse complement strand
AAGGGATTTTTTTTTTTTTTTTGCCTTTAATAATATAGTAAATTCCATCAACATCTTGTATAAGCGACGCCGCTTCTCCACGCATCACCCTGTTAAAACACAAAAGGTTTATTAGTTACATATAGGCGGTCTTACGGGCCCTGAATTACCATCTGTTACCGTGGGGGAATGTGGCTGGGGGGAGTTCCTTGGGGCTCGGGGTGGGTTTTCCCTTGGATTTATTTATTCCTTGACTTTCCAACGAAATGGAGCGGGGAGCGGCGGCGGGGAGCAGGGCACGGGGCGGGGGTCCCCAGCCGAGAGTCCGGGCTGGGTGATGGGGAGCGGAGAGTGGCCGGGAGGGGACCCACGGGCACCAACGAGAGCGCGGGTGTCGCTCCCGCACCCTGCGAGGACCCTCCCTATGCTTTATCCATGTTATCCAGAGGTTTCTCCATAGGGCACAGCCGCGCTCCCGCACTCTCCGGACGGCCCTGAGCAGGCTGCGGGGGCTCGGGCCGCGCGTGTGCGAGTGGAGCCGGTGCGGTGGGAGCGCACAGCTCCACCCAGGGACACGCGGATCTCCGGCCCCTCCATACATCCCGGCTTTTCCCCACCGAGCGCGGCCTGCCCGATGCTCCCCGTGCCCCCGGCCCCGCTGCTGGATCCTGCCCCGAAATCCGGGAGGCCGCGGTTGGAGCGGGCCCCGCACAGATACATCCCCGCACAGCCCCGTACATCCCCGCACATCCCAGCATATCCCAGCACATCCCTGCACAGCCCCGCACATCCCAGCATATTCCAGCACATCCCTGCACAGCCCCGCACATCCCAGCATGATCCAGCACATCCCCGCACAGCCCCGCACAGCCCCGCTGCTCCCAAATTCCTCAGAAGCGCCCAGGGAATCCCGCAAACTTGGGCGGGAGCGCGGCCGCGATCGGCCGTGGGTCCGGTCCCTCCTCCTCCTCCTTCCCGTGCCTTCGCCTTTCTTGCCGTTTCTCCCCCCTTTTAACTCGCTGCAGTTTTCATTTCCTTTCTTCTCTCTTCCCTGGATTTTTTCTCTTCTTCTCTCTTTGTTTTCTTTCTTCCTCCAACACTTTTTTTCTCCCTCGTTCTGGAGCTTTTCCTTGCCCATTCCCTTTTGATTTCCATTCTTTTCTATTTTCGCCGTTCTTTTTGTCTTTTCATTTCTTTCCTCCGTTTATTTTTCCTTTTCCCTTCTTTTTCCTTCATTTTCCCCCTATATTCTTCCTCGCCTTCTTTATTTCTATGTATTTTTTCCTTTCGTTCATTTATTTCTTCTTTCTTTGCTTCTTTGCCTTTCTCTTATTTTTTCTTCGTTTTTGTGTGTTTTTCCTCTGTCTCTTCTCAGTTCCTTCCTTTTTCGTTTCCTTTAATATATTTTTCCTCTCTCTTTTCTTTTCCCCTTTCTCTACCTCTTTTCCTCCTGCATACATTTTCTCCTTTTCCTCCTGCCCTTTTTCTCTTTTTATTTCCCTTTTCCTTTTTTTATTTCCCTTTTCCTTCTCTTTTATTTTTGCTCCCTGAATCCCTTCTCTCTGGGTATTTTCTTATTTCGATTCTCCCTCTTTCCACAAACATCCCCACACACAAAACCTGCTCCGCTTCCCGCCGATGCCCTCTCGGATTTGTTGAGATTTTTGAGGTGGGGGTTTGGGGGGTTTTGTTGTTGTTGTTGTTTTTCTTGCCGCTGCCAGGAACATTTCCCAGCATCAGGATGCTCCAGAGCCACGGGTTAGTTGGGGCCGAAGAGAGGGAAAATAAAAAAAAAATAAATTAAAAAATAAAAACTGGTGGGGATTTTTTTTAATATAAAAATTCAGGCGTTTTGACGAGAGGAAAAAACGGGGAATGGGAAGGAAGGTTCGGCCTTCACCTGCCCCGCCGCTTTCCTCCTCCTCCCCGCACGGCCGGCCCCCGGGGCTGCTTTTCCCCTCCTGAAATCCCCGGGAAACGGAGGGAGACCTGCAGCCCCCGGGCCCCGGCTGGATCTTCCTCCCCAAAGCCGCCGTGGCCGCGGGCCGGGGCCGCTCCTGTCCCTCCCGCGGGGTCTCAGCTCGGCCGCACCTGGAATTAAAGAGAAAACTCAGTGTGGGAGGGGGGAGCCCCCGCCCGGAGCCCAGGGGGACAAAGGCCGGGGGGGTTCGGGGGGGCCGCATACCTCCGGGGGAACTTTTCATCCCTCTCCGCTGCGGGAAGGAGCCCCCGGCCTCCTCCTCATCGCCACCAACCCCTCCCCCATCCCAAATACATCCCCCCCTCCCCTTGCTTCTTTTTCCCACTTGTTGCTCTTGCAGACAAAAAGCATCTCTTCCCCTTGTGCAAACCAAATTTTAAACCCCCCCCCAAAAAAACCAGGTGATGCTCCGGCCCGGAGCAACTCGGGACCCCCCCAACTCCAACCCGAGCATCCCTCGAAAAGAAACAGAGGCCAATTAAAATAAAAATGCAAGGCAAAACCGGCGGGGCCGGCGGTTTCTCGGCCGTGCCCCCCCCCGGCCCCCCAGCCAGGTGCGTACTCACTTCGCGGCCCAGGTACAAGCCACCCTCAACAATAGAGGCGCGTTGTTTTTTTCCCTCTGTGCCAAGCGCGAGGCTGGAGCCAATTTAGATATGCTATAAATTAAGAGGTTGCCACGGCGACGGCGCCGCCATTGGCCGCGCGGCGGGTGACGCTAGCCTCGGCGTCACCAAATCTGAATAAGGATGCGCGAATTACTAAGGCGGGGGACAAAGCTGGCGATGGGGACAGCATGAGAGTGGCGGCGCGGCGGCGGCGGAGCACAGCGAGGCACCGGGGCTGCCGGCTGCAAGGGGGGGTTCATGCACCCCTCCCGCCGAGCCCGCTGCCGCAGAGCCCGCCAGCAGCGCGGCCGCCGCTCCGCCGGCTCCCGGGCCGCTCCGCACGCACCGGACAGCCGTCCGGGGGGAGGTTTAGGATTCTTCTTCTTCTTCTTGTTATTATTATTATTTCTCGGGGGTGGTTCGGATTATTTTGGGGGGGGCAGTCGTTTTTTTTCCCTCCCGTCGTCGAGGCTCCGGAGAGAAGAGGGGGAAGAACTTGACAGCCGCCCCGCTGCCCTCCCCCGAATTTTTTGTTGGTCCTTCTTCTATATTTTGGTAGTTTTGATTTTCGTTTCGCTCGATTTTGTTTTCTTTTGGTGGGGGGGGGGGAGGGGGGTTCTTTTTGTTTTATTTTTTATTCGCCTTTATTTTATTCCATTTTAATTTATTTGATTTCTTCTCATTTAATTCATTTAATTCCTTTTGATTTGATTTTATTATTTTTTCCTGCCCTTTCTTTTTTTTTTTTTTAATATTATTCTTGCATTATTTTCCTCTTTTTTTTTTTTTTTTTTTTTTTTTGGTTGGTCGGTTTTCTTTTTGGTGATTTTTTTTCGGTTAGGGTTTTGTTTGTTTGTTTGTAGGGATTTTTTCTTTTTTCTTTTTTCTTTTTTCTTTTTTCTTTTTTTTTTTTTTTTCTTCCTTTTTGTTTTTCTTTTTTTTTTTTTTTTTTTGCCGCCGCCGTGTGCCGGCGCGGGGCTGGCTTCTCCTTTTGCGCGTCTCCATCCCCCGGCGGAGGTTATGATGGTGCATTGTGCGGGCTGCGAGAGGCCGATTTTGGACCGGTTCCTGCTGAACGTCTTGGACAGGGCATGGCACATCAAATGCGTCCAGTGCTGCGAGTGCAAGTGCAACCTGACCGAGAAATGCTTCTCCAGGGAAGGGAAACTCTACTGCAAAAATGACTTTTTCAGGTGAGTCCTCGCCCTCACCCCAGCGGGGAGCGGAGGGCGCGGAGCTCTTCATCCCCGGGGTGTCCCCCGGAGCTTTGGGGAGCTCAGGGGGTGTTCCCCTCCCGCCTGTCCCCGCCGAGGCTCCGCACCGCCCCTGCCCCATCGGGAGCAGCCCCCGGCCCGGGGAAGAACCGGGGGAGCCGCGCTACGGCCGCTGCTGCAGCCTGAGGTGGGGGTGGCGAGGCTGTGTCCCCCTGTGTCCCCCTGCCCGTGTCCCCATCACCATCCCCCGCCAGCGCCGGGCCTCGGTGGCATCGGGGGACTCCCTGGCACCCCAAATTCCCGTCCCGGGATCGCAGACCCGGGTGAACTCGGTGACCAAAACCTGTCCCCGGGGGGATCCGCACCTTAAACGCCCCTAATGACCGCGATAAGGGCCCGGGGGGGAATGAGGGGCCGCCGTGGCAAAGGGGGGGCCGTGACTTATGGCTCCTAATGCTCGCACTACATCAACGTCACGGCGAGCAGCCACAGAGGCGCAACTTGTGCCGCGGCCCGAGGGGAAAAAAACGGGGGGACCCTGCGTGGGCACCCCGCGGCCTGGCAGCCCCCCGGGACCTCGGGGACACGGCAGCGACAGCCCCCGCTCCTCATTCTGGGAGCAGATTTTTTGTTTCTGTGAGAGGTTTTTTTTTTTGTTTGTTTTGGGGGTTGAGGGGTTTGCTTTTATTTTTGTTTGTTTTAATCTTTTTTTTTTCTTGTTTAGTTACCTTTTTGTTTGTTCGCCTGATTTGGAGGGGTTTGTTGGAATTTTTTTTGTTGTTGTTTTATTTTGCTGAGGGTTTTATGTTTTGTTCTTGTTGCCTTTTTTTTTTTTTTTTTTTTTTTTTTTGGTGGGGATTTGGGTTTTGTTTTGTGGGGTTTGTGGCAGGTTTTAGTTGTTTGGTTTCGTGGGGGGTTTTTTGTTTGGTTGGTGGTTTTTTTAATATATTTTGTTCTTTTTTTCCTTGGGAGATCGTTCCCAGCAGATTCGAATTCCCTGTGATTTTTTTTCTTTTTTCTTTTATTTCTTTTATTTTTAATAAAAGCCATCTCCTGCGGGGAAAAAAAAAAAAAAAAAAAAAAAAAAAAAAAAAAAAAAAAAAAAAAAAGAAAAAAAAAACACCTAAACGCAGACCCCCTCTGGGAAAGAAAGGAAAACCGGAGATTTACAAATCGCTCTTCCCCACCTGGAAAAATCCCCCCTCAGAGGGCTGGGGACCAGATGCCAGGCTTGGGACCGTGGGGCGCTTTGGGGACTCAGCCCCCTCCTCTCCGCCGCCCCTTGTTGCGACCCCGCACCCCGCTCCCTTTCCCCGTCTCTCCGGCCGTGATCAGCCCCGTTTTCGCCACGGGATTTTCGTGGAGCCCCTCGTTCCCCTCCCGGGAGGCACCGGCAGAAATGAAAGCCTGTCCCCCCGGCCGCTCTCCGCTCCCGCGGGTCCCTTCTGCGGCCAAATCCGGGCTGCGATGCTCGTGTGTGTGTCCCCCGCGGGCGGGGACACCCCAAACTCGCGTTTCGCCCTCAGCCCAGCGCCAGGGCTGCCGGGGATGAAGGCTCTCCTCATCCTCGCCCCAAAGGTGCGCTTCGCCTGTTCCCCCGAATTTTCCATCGGGAGGTGCTGGAGGATCAGGGTGTGCGGTGGGATGGAGGAGGGGGCTCGGTACCGCACACAGCTTTGCCGGGGCTCCAGCTCTTGCTTTTCTCCCCCTCCCCAGGAGGTTTGGTACCAAATGCGCCGGCTGCTCCCAAGGGATCTCTCCCAGTGACCTCGTCCGGAAAGCCCGGAATAAAGTCTTTCACCTGAACTGTTTCACCTGCATGGTCTGCAACAAGCAGCTCTCCACGGGCGAGGAACTCTATATCATCGACGAAAACAAATTTGTTTGCAAAGAGGATTATTTGAACTCTCCCAGTTTGAAGGAAGGCAGCCTCAACTCAGGTACGAGCTGCTCAGCCCGCCCACCGCTCCGTCCCCGCCGTCGGTTCCTCCCGGCGGCACACCCCGGCCGGGCAGAGGTTTGGATTTGTGGGGTGAGGGGCTGCAGCCCTCTGCCGGCCCGAGCGCCCCGGTAATCCCTGCCCCGAGCTGCCGGCACCTCCCGGTGGAGGAGGTCTGGATGTGTGGGGTGAGGGGCTGCACCCAGCGGCCAGCTGATCCGTCGGGGGAGGGAGTGATTTGGGGTGAAAGGCTTCGAACCGGGTGGAAACCTCCGTGATACCCCCACGTGGGACGCGGACACGCGTGGGATGAGCTCCCCGCTCCAGCCTGGGCTCCTGCCCCGCGCACGGCCGCTCCGGCAGCGGGGCTGCGGGGCGGGGGGAGCCAGGATCCCCCCGAGGGCTGGCTCGGGAGCGCCCCACTCCCCAGAGCCTCCCCTGCGAGTGTGCCCCGTCCCCCCGCGCCGTGGGCCTGATCCTTCGCCTCCTTTCACCCAGAGGCAAAGCTCCCATTTGACTTCCTTGGAAGCTGTCTCTGCGTCAGGAGAGCAGGGCCAGGCCCCCTCCTGCTGTCCCAGCCGTGCCGGGCGCCCCTGCTCACCCCCTTCCGTGGGCTCTCTCTCCGTCCAGCACCCGGGGCCGGATCCTGCCACGCCAGTCAGTGGGGCCGCTGCTGTGAGCGAGGCGAGTAGAGCTTGGCCTTGGGGGGGTGCTGGCTGCAGGGTCCCCGGGGGGAACACGGTGGCTGGGGGCGGGGGACGAGCCGGGCTCCAGGCAGCGACCGGGGACTCCCCAAAGCCCGACAGGGACCGGTTGTATTTTTCCCGATGGCGCATCCCGCTTCCCGGCACGGGGGGTACAGGGGGAGCGTGGGGGGCAGCGGTGGGCCTGGGGCATCGCCCCCTCCCCAGCCCCCCCGCCTCGGGCACGGTGCGCAGGGCCGGAGCGGGCGGCGCTCGGCCGGAGCTCCGCGTGGTGTTGGGGGGTGATGCTTTAGGGGAACCAGCAGCCGTCTGCACCCCTTGCTGCTCTCCAGCACCCCCCAAGCCCTCTCCTGGAAGGCAGGCGGGCCGGGGAGGACAGAGGAGAGGGGGGTCAATGTCTCCCCTAAGTCATCCACCCCCCCTTTCCTCTCTGGGTCTCCTTTACAGTGTCCTCATGTACAGACAGGAGTTTGTCCCCGGATCTCCAGGACCCCATGCAGGACGACACCAAGGAAACGGACAACTCGACCTCCTCGGACAAGGAGACCACCAACAACGAGAACGAGGAGCAGAACTCGGGCACCAAGCGGAGGGGCCCCCGCACCACCATTAAAGCCAAGCAGCTGGAGACCCTCAAAGCCGCCTTCGCCGCCACCCCCAAACCCACCCGCCACATCCGGGAGCAGCTGGCCCAGGAGACCGGCCTCAACATGAGAGTCATCCAGGTAGGGCAGCCCCAGCGGCCCGGGAGCCGGGGGAAGGGTCCCGCTGGGAGCACAGACGGTTCGAGGCTCTGAGAGTCTCCCCCCAGCTGCCTGGAAGGGGTCTGGTCCCTCAAGGGATGGGAACGGGCCATTTGTCCCCTGCCAGCGTCACCTCAGGCCCAGCCCTGCAGCCACCCCACGCTCTCGTGGCTGAGCGGGGATCCCCCAGCCCACGGGGAGGGATGAAAAGCATTCCCAAACCATGGAGCAGGCCGGTTTTGCGCGGGGCCGAGCGGGATCCCCGGCGTGCCGGGAGATGGATTCACAGCCTTGCGGAAGCGAGGAGCATCCACGGCTCTCTGCAGGCACTTCCTCACCGCGCTGCCCCCGTGAAGAAAATCCCTGCGGAAATGCGGGGATTAATGGGCTTTAATAGAGGCATTAATAGGGGAGGACTCCCCGGCTGGGCCGGTAGCGGAGCTGCGATTCCCGGCTCCCGGCAGAGGGGAGCACCATTCCCGCGGGAGAGCGCTGTGCTCGTACCCCCGAGCTGCCCCATCCCTGGAGGAGCGAGACAATAATCCAGACGCCCCACGAGGCTGCTGAGGCGTGCGGTTCGGTGAAGTCAATGCCCGTGGAGAGGCGGCCGCACCTCCCTTTTCCCTTTTATTCGCATCCTCGCCGCCGGCTGCTCTGACTCCCTGCCTGCTGCCCCCGGTGCTCATCCCGCTGCTCCCCGCTTTCTGCCACGATCCAGACTCCGATCCCCTTTTTTCCTTCCCACGTTTCCTCCCTTCTTTCCCTGATCCATAGGGGAAAATTCCCCCTCCTGCGTTTTCCAGCTGCGGGGACAGAGAGGCTGAGGATGTGCATGTGGCGATGCAGCTGGGGAAAGAGGGGCAGGATTTTAAATAACCTGGTTATTTGTGGGGCGCGGCGTCCCCATGTACTTTTTGAGGTAGCAGCAGCAGGAAGGGGGGGGTCGGTGTTGGTTTAAAAAAAAAAAAAAAAAAAAAACAACCAGATATTGGAAAATTGTGGGTGGATATTGTGGGTGCCAGATTTCCCGGCGCAGACTTTGGGGAATGGGATACCGGTGGCTCAGAGGGGTCTCTGCTGGCCCATCCGCGGTGGGCACTGACACCAGCTCGGCCGCAGGTGTGGTTCCAGAACCGTCGGTCCAAGGAGCGGCGGAATGAAGCAGCTGATGCGCGCTGGGCGCCCCGCCGGCACGCGTTCTTCCGCAGCCCCCCGCAGGATGCGGCCCCTCGGCGGCCGCCTCGACGAGTCCGAGATGCTCGGCTCCACGCCCTACACGTACTACGGAGGTGAGGGACGGCCCGCGGGCTGCCAGCCCTGTCCCCCCTCTCCTCCTTTGTTCCTCACACGCCGTTCCCCGCGCCTCTCCCCCCGCCCGTGCGCACACGCGTGCCCGCAGCCGCGCACACGCAGCGCCAGCCCCACGCAGCCCCACGGCGTTGCGGGGCCCCTCTCCCGCGAACAAAGCCCCAGCTGCGGGGCTTTTGTCCCCCTTTCAGGCCGCATTTGTTCCAATTACCTCCCGGGCCCGCAGCATATGGAAGGTCAGTGCGGCCCGACGGGACGGGATGTGCGCAGCGGGGCGGCCCCGCGCCCCCCTGCTCCCCCAGCTCCCCGCAGAGCCCCCCCAAAAGCTGCGTTTTCAAAGCCTCCCATCTGACCAGGGGCTTTGCAGGCACCCCTTGTTGCCCTGCTGTTAGTTCCAGCTTTCCAAGCTGCTTAAACGAATATACGAATTTCACATTATGCGTATATATTTTATGTATTTTTCCTATTATATATAATTTCCCCAATGTACATATATATTTCCCCGTTATATACACTTTCTCCGTTATATATATATATATATATTTGCCCATTCTTTTTATATCTATCTTTTCCCCGTTCCCTTTTTATATACATATATATAAATATGTGCATGGTTTTTTTTTTTTTTTTCCCTCCCCGTTAATTAAGCCCTGAACTGAGCCCATTTTCCAGGCCCCCTCACCTCTCCCAGGCCGGATTCCCTGCCCTCCTTCACTCCAGGCTGGGCAGGAGAGAGGGTGACGGGCAGTGCAGCTCTTAGGACGGGCTCATTTCTCTCAGGGCGGACTCAAACCCCACTCCCCCTTTGGGAGCCAGCAGAGCGTTTTGGAGAGGACAGCACGGGGCCGGTTTGGGGTGCAGCGGGATTTCGGGAGGTTTTTATCACCCCAAAGAGAACTGATCCGTCTTTTTTCCCCCGCCTCCCCACAGATTACCAAGGTGACTACTACGGGCCGGGAGGCAACTATGACTTTTTCCCCCACGGGCCGCCCTCCCAAGCCCAGTCCCCGGCCGACTCCAGCTACCTTCAGAACTCAGGACCCGGCTCCACACCCCTGGGACCCTTGGAGCCCCCCCTAAGCGGACACCACTCCTCAGAAAACCAAAGGTACACGGATATGATCTCGCACCCCGACACCCCGAGCCCCGAGCCGGGGATGACGGGCTCGCTGCACCCCATCCCGGGGGAGGTCTTCAGCGGGGGGCCCAGCCCGCCCTTCTCCATGTCCAGCAATAGCGGCTACAGCGGGGCTCTGTCGCACCCCAACCAGGAGCTCAGCGAGGCGGCGGTGTGGTAGGCCCGGCGTGGGCACGCGTGTGCGTGTGTGCAGGGGGAAAAGCCCCCCCTGGTCCCCCCCAAGCCCACGCGTGTCCCCCTCCTCGCCCCGCAGCAGGGGCGCGTCCAGGATAAAGCCGCCCCGGCGCGATGCCAAACCGCATCCCGGCATCCGCCCGTCCTCCCCATCCCCGCAGCCCCCGGGCCCTCGGGGTCACCCCGCTACCTCCCCGCTCCCGGCACCTGCCCCCCGACACGTTTTTGGGGGGCAGTGAAAGGTGCCCAGCCCTGCAGAGCCCGCCGGCGCCGGGACCAGCGCCTCTCGGACCAAAGCTGAACTCGCCTGGACACGGGTCCCGGCGGCACCGCGGGAGGGGGGCTGCGGCAGGGCTCTCCCCCTGCTGATTAGCATCCTTTTTAATTATCCCCTACCACAGGAAGGCGGGGGGGGGAATGGGGAATAGCAGGAATAACCCCCTCCTTCCCCCTCCGCGGCCCCTCCCTGCCCTCGTTTTTATTGTTCCCGTTTTACCCCCGAGGAGAAGGTGGGTTTGGACCCGGTTTTTGGCGGTGGGGAGGAGGGGGCCAGGCCCGGGGCTGCCCCAGTGACTGGCTGACTTCGGGCTCCCACGTGGTGGAACAGGCAGCGGAAAGAGGCAGAAACAGGAAAATAAAAAACCACCACAACAACAAAATAAAACCCCAAACAAACGATGAACCCCAGAACTAAACCAAGCCAACCACAACGGCAGAAATTTCACACGAGCCTCGACGCCGAGTCCCACCCCAACGATTCCCAGAGGCTCCGTCAATTTAAGGATGTATTATAGTTTTTGCTTCTAGTTTCTTTATTTTGTATAAAGGAGAAACAAATAAAGTATGTTTTTGTGTTTACTGATTATTTATTGTACTTTAGTCATCGGAGGCTCCGAATTTTTCTATTTTGAAGGCAGGGAGGGCATGGCACCGGGGAGGGGGTGAGAGCATAGAGAGAGGGGGGGTATAAAAGGAAGGAGAATGGAAAAGGAAAGAAAAAAAAAAAGTTGTTTTCTGAAAGCGTCGTGGGTTTCCTGTCCCCGCTGCCTCTTGCGGAGGCTGTTAGTGTGAATGGCTCTTGTTGTTCAATGTGAATAAAAAACCTTTTAGTTACCTACTGTTCGGTCACCTGGTCCCTTTCATTTTATTTTATTTTAATTTAATTTAACACAAGCCCGTGAGAAACGCTGGCCGGGCTCCCCCACTGTCACCCAGCCCCGCGTGGGGTCTGGGGGAGCGACTCCCCTGGGTGGGTGATGTGCACCTGTACCAGGTGATGCTGCTGCATCCCCCACCCGCTACCCCAGCGTTCCCCATTTCCCCCCAGTCCCGCGGCTCTCTGGAGCTGGGAAGGGGCACATTACCCAGCTCAGCCCCTTCCCCCACAGCAGACAGCACAATGCACAATTTCTTCCTCCTGGGGGCCCCTCAAGACCCCCCCAGACCCTCCCAGGGGCCCCCACAGCCCTGCCGGCAGAGCAGCCTCGGGGGGCAGCTGGAGGGCCACCCCAAGTGGGGGTCCAGCAGCGCCATCAGCAGCTTTGGCCCCATTTTCCCTGGTGGCAGGAGTGGGGGGTCTCCCCCCCAGCACCCCAGCTGGCTCCCCTTCTCTCTCTCCTGCTTTCTATCCCTCGAGATACAAAAATAAAAAGTCCCAGGCAGGCTGCAGCTCTGAACTAATATTTAAAATGCAAAATCATGGCAGAGTTTTTCGGGCCCCCCCCCTTCCCCCCCCCGCTCCTTGTCTTGCAGTAAAACGATATAAACAGAATAAATTACCTTCCCTTGCTGGCTTACGAGAGTCCCTCTCTCCTGACCTGAATTTTAAGTCCTGGCTCGGTTGTAGCACGGAGCACCGATGATTTATGGAAAGCCAGTCACTTCTCTGCATATTTTCTCTGTTCAGCCAAGTGGCGGAATTTATCCTTCCTATACCATTACTGGCATTAATAACGGGGCGGCCAAGGAGCCAGGCCAAGCCTCGAGGCCTCAGGCAGGGGCTGGGGCCAGCACAGACACTGGTGTCCTCTCACCCCTTACAGAACAACACCTCCTGTCATTTTCACAAACGGGGAAACTGAGGCAGGAGCACAGCTGGCTGCTCCCCTGGGCCCCAGCACTCCCAGGTTGTCGGTGTTATCAGGAATGGGGACTTTTTATAAAGAGAGGGTGATATGCTTGTAAATAACCCTCTCACCGCATCATTTTGAGGAGTATAAAATGGTTAATCGCTGGGTGAACACTGTTTGCTATAATTATTATTATTACCATTATTATTAATTCAAAATGTAAGGCTGAGGGTTGTTTTTAGGCTGCTGGGACACCCCATCTCTGAGACCTGGACAGAAGAGGCTGCAGGAGGGATGGGGGTGATGCTCCAAGCTGTCACCTCCCGGGCTGGAGGCTCGCAGGAGGATGGCACTCAGCAGGAACAGCCACCAAAGCAGGGATGGTGCTAAGGAATAATCCCCTGGCATGGAGGGGCTCTGCAGCTCCAAGGGGGCGCACGAGCCAAACCCGGGGTCCCCATCACCCCAGAGGTCCCGGGAAGGCAGCAGCACTCGGGATTCCTGCCTGTCTCCAGCTGCAGAGTGACCAAGGTGACCAGCTGAGGCCAGGCCACCCCACAGGGGTGTCCCCAGCCACCCTGCACCTCACATCCCTGCTGGGGACATCCAAAGCCCAACGCCCCCAGCTGGCACCCAAAGGGGCAAGTGCCCCCTCATGAAGGCAAGGAGGGGGAAACTCCCTGTTGGGCGCTTGGGGGAGTCACCCCAAACCCCACAGTCCTGCCCACGGCACCACCAGCACTGACCCTTCTGTGGGCCCGTGCTGGGGAATCCCCATCGGGAGCTCCTGACTCCCCTGACCCCCAACCCCGAGCGGAATCACGGGAATAAATCCCTTTTTAAAAGCTCTTGGGCAAACACCAAAGCTATTAGGGTATTTTTTTTTTCTTTTCCTGACCTCCTTGCCTTTTCTTTTCGGAAGGGGAAGGTCTGCAGAAGGTGGAAAGTAATCAGGTTTTGGACCTGGGATAAAAAATAGCTGGAGTAGGTTGGGTTGACTCCTTATAATTAATAGCGTGCCTCGTAATAGGATTCTCCAGCCTTCGGTGCTCCCTGGAAACACCTTTTTACATAAGGTATTGCTCACGATGGAGTGACAGAGTTTTGATTTATGGGGGTTTGGCCTCCACGAAGCACCTGGGGAGGCGGCGAGGTGTAGGGCCAAGGGGCTGAGGGCAGGGAAGGGTTTCTGGGGGTTGGCAGCCAGGTCAGGGGAAAGGGTTTTGTGGGTGAGCTGGTTCCTTCTGCTCCAAAAGGCAGGAGGATGAGTGAGGTTTGGGGACTACAAAAGGTTTCTCTCCCTGCCCAACATCGCAGAGCACAGGGCACAGGCTCAGCTGGGGAGCACCAGCAGGAGCGAAATCCCGCATCGCCCCGAATGGGAGGAAGGAGAGGGGAGAAATGTTGGGAGGATACAAAAAACCAAACCCCAGGAGGCGCCACAGCAAAGGGCTAAAAGCGAACACAGCACTGCAGAGAGGAAACGTGGGAGAGCAGGAAAGCCTGGGTGAAAGGAGAACAGGAAAAAGAGTGGGATGAGGGGTAAAAGGATCTTAGGGGGTCTAGGATGGGGTATATCCCCTCCACGCCTTAGAGCACCTCGGAGCCCGCAGGTGTTAAACCCGGCCGAGGATCCTCGCGGATAAATCACCGTCACAAGAGGGTTGTTCTCGTCTGGCCACAGCCAACGTGGCAGGAACGGCAGAAGATTGTATTAATTAATAATCACTACAATAATAATGCATAAAGACAGTAGCAAAGTAATTAGTCAGAGACGGAGCGTTTGCTAATTGCGGTGGGGAGCGGCAGCCCAAACAGCCCGGCGAGGAGCAGCGGGAGGCAGCAGAGGGTTGTAGGGAGGATACCTGACACGTCCCAGGGGAAAATTGGGATGTGCGGACCCCAGTCTCACCCTCCGCACAGGTCCCACCCTGGCTCCATCCCCGCCTGCAGTGCGACCCCCCGTGCCTCAGTTTCCCCATCCCTGCGTGGGCGCCGTGCGCTGCACAAGGCTGCGTGAGGAGCCCGGCCCCGCGTCCCCAGGCTTTATTTGGATGATCTCGGAAGGAAAGCCAGCAGAGCGTGCCAGCCGGGCTGTGTCACACCCCCTGGCCGGGCCGGGTGTCACTCCATGCCCAGCTGGCTCTTCAGGGCCCGCAGCTGGGCCGTGTGGATGTTGCTGCCGCCGCACACCACGAGCACCACGGAGCCCAGCGGGGTCGGCAGCCGCCCCTCTCGCTGCAGCCGCTGCAGCCGCCCCGAGTAGAGCACGGCCAGCGGCGCCCCGCACGCCGGCTCCACCAGCAGCCGCTCGTCATCTGCGGGCACAGGGCAGGGCGACATTGGGGACACCCCCAGGGGGAGGGTTGGGGCACAGCGCCCTGACTCCAGCCAGCCCCGAGGTCAGGCGGTGTCCCTGTCACCCCGGCTCACCCAGGAACTGCTCCACAGCCCGCACGGCCTCGGTGTCCTCCACCACCTGCGAGATGACCTGGCACTCCCGGGCACACTCCAGCGCCCGCGCCGCCACCGTCTTGGCCCCCAGGCACGTGGCCACGCTGGGACAGGAGGGGACAAGGCGGTCAAGGCGAGGACACCTCGCTGAGCCCCGCCGGCTGGCTGCACGCCTGGCTGCTCACCTGGTGATGTCGGGCAGGGTGACGAGCCGGCCGGCTTTGAGCGCCTCGTGGAAGCTGTGAGCACCCAGCGTCTCGGCGGCGACGATGGGGACATCCTGCCAGCCCACCTGGTGCAGGCCGGCCACGACACCGGCCAGCAGCCCCCCGCCACCCACCGCCACCACGATGGCGCCTGGTTTGGCCTCCAGAGAGTCCTTCAGCTCCCGGACCAGGCTGGAGTGACCCTCCCTGCAGAGTGAGGGGCAGCAGGATGCATCCTGGGGACCGGGGACGGGGACCGGGGGCAGGAGCCGAGTCCTGGCAGCACTCACCACACCAAGGGGTGATCGAAGGGGTGGATGTTGACCCAGCCCTCTGTCTCAGCCAGCTCCTGGGCTCTCCTGTTGGCATCATCCCACACCTGGGTGGGGGCAAAGGGGTGGCTCAGCAGGGTTCCATGGAGCCCTTACAACCCTGGGATGGGTCCCCTGTCACTGCAGGGCTGGGGGACACCAGCACAGGGTTCCCAGGGTGACCCTGCTGTGATCCTGAGGTGCAGGAGAGGGACATTTCGGGATGAGGTTTGCCAAGCACCAATGAGCAGGTGAGGTCAGGCTCAGCCCCCCCCAGACCCCCCCAGAGCCCACTTTTGGGGGTACCTTGCCATAGATCTCGACCGTGGCCCCCAGGTCCTGCAGCTTGCGCACGGGGGTGGGGCCGCTGCTGCTGGGAACCACCACGGTGATGGGCAGCCCCAGCCCCCGGGCCGCGTACGCCGCTGCCAGCCCCGCGTTCCCTCCTGCGGGAAGCCGGAGTCAGGCACGGCTCCACCCCCTGTGCATCCCCACATTCCTCAGGAAAGCATCCCCCCGGCTCGGGATGGAGTTACCTGAGGAGCAGACGAAGTGGTGGCAGCCCTTCTTGGCAGCCTGAAAGGCAGGAGACAAAGAGGGGAGGGGGCGGCTGTGTCCCCCCACTGTGCCCCCCGTGAGGGCAGGAGCAGCCCCCTGCACACGCCATGCCCACACTCACATCCTGGCACTGGTGCCCGATGCCCCGGATCTTGAAGGATCCCGAGGGCTGGACGTTTTCCAGCTTCATGAAGACCTTGGTGCCCACGGCCTTGGAGAGGGGCAGGCTCTCCAGGACTGGCGAAACGACGTGGAAGGGCTTCTGGCCCCCGACAGGCTGGGCTGCCATGGCCTGACAACGGATGCTGTGCCAGGGAGGGGCGGTGGAGTCACCAGCTGCTCCCCACGGGCCCCCCCGCAGCCCACTCCGGGCTCGGTGCGGAGCCCCGAGGCTCTGGGGAGGGACAGGGCTGTCCCCAGTGTCCCTTCCCATTTCTAGGATGCAGCAGCAGCGATGGGCTCTCTCCGGACGATCCCAGAACAGGCTGTGCCACTCCCTCCTCCATCCTCGTTGTCCCCGCAGCCCCGGTGTCCCCAGGTGCCCCGTGCACACCTGTCCTGTGACCCGGGGCGGGCATTACCTGGTGTCCCGTGGGACCTCGCTGCGTGTCGTGTCCTCACCCACCGCCGAGCCTGCGGGACACAGCAGGGAGAGGTGGCGTCCGAGGGGCCGTGCCGGTGTCCCCGGGTCCCCGAGCTCGGTCACACCGCAGGGCAAGGGGCAGGGGCCAGACATTGCCCCGGCGCCGCTGTTTGCTCAGCCCGGGGCGGGTTTTACAGCTCGGGGCTGGAGCGGTGCCGAAGGCGGCCGGCCATGGCCGGGCACGCTGCCGGGTGACACGGCGGGGACAAACACGTGTGGCCCCGCCAGCCAGATCCCCGCGGCTTTCACATGCCCGGGAGATGGGATGTGGGCTCCCAGGAGATGAGAGAAGAGGAAAGGCAGCTCACAAATTGTCTTGTTTGTCACAAATTATTTTGTCACAAATTATTTTGTTTGTCAAGGATTTGCGCTGGATATTGTCAAGTTGGCCAGAAACACGTACCAGCAGATTTTTAGGGTTTTGCCCCTGAGCCCCTGGTGTAGTCAGGGCAGGCTGCACAGCCCAAACCACCAGCCAAAACACCTCTCACTGCCTCCAAACGAGCCATCACACCCCTCTGCTCACCCTGCCAAGCCCACACCCCACGGCAGCGCTTGAATTCTCTCTCCAAGCTTCACCTCACAGGGGGCTCAGCCCCTCCAGCTGGGGGACACCCCTGGGATGAGCCCCTCCTGCTCCAGCTGGCCATGCTGGGTATCCCATGGACAGAGATCACCCCTGAGAGGGGGCTGTGCCAAGACAGCCACCCAGGCTGACCCAGACCCAAGGTCCAGCAGGCAGAGCCCCCTCCTTTCCTCTGAGATGCCTCCTTGTCACCCAGCCCTGTGACACTCCAGGATAAAAGTCTTACCTGTGCTCTGAGGGGCTGGTTGTGTCCACAGCAGGCAAGGAAGAGGAAGCTGGGATCTGGAGGATCTGGAGAAAGGCCCAGCCTTGGCTCGCAGCCCCGCAGCCGCAGAAAGTTCCTCTGTTGCTGTGGCCAAGCTGAAGCAGCCTGGAAGCAGAGGGCACAAGGAGTCCCGAGGGGGGGACACTGCACTGGGACCAACACACACCAAACAGGGAACCCCACACTGTGCCCAGTGCTGCCCCAGTGCCAGGCAGACAGCAGGGAAACCAGAACACGGTATTTCAGTCCCCTGACCCAAACTGTGCTGCAGCAAAACCCCCAGAGCACCACTGCTGGCAGGCAGCAGGCAGGGGGAGAGCTCTGGAGCAGCCCTGCTCCTGACGGAGCTGATCTTGGGTGCCAACAGAACATCCCACACCATCCTTGGGCTCCTGAGTGACCAGCACAGAGCGCAGCACTGCACTTCTGCACAGAGCCACCCTGCTTTTGGGACACAGGGGCTGGAAAGGAGGGCAATGAGGAGGATTTCTTGAAGGGGGGCATCATGGGGGGACACAGCGCCAGTCCCTCTGGGGCCCTTGGAGTGACCTCCCCATCTCACAGTAGACAGACTGCAGCCACTTCCATGAGGGTGGGACAGCAGCAGGAGCTGGGAAAGGGGTGCAAGAAGCCGCCCCCAGCTCACAGGGACGAGGCTGGAGGTCCCCTTGGGGAGGACATCACATTTCAGCTCAGCCCTGGGATGGTCCAGGGTTTCTTTCCACCCCATACCCACCTCCCTGCCCCTCTTGTGCTCCTCTTTGGCTCCATCCCTGCTGTGAGGAAGTCATGCCAGGCTGTCACCTGGTCACTTCCCTTGGCCAGAGTCCCTGGCTGACACTGTAGCAGCAGCTGGGATATTTAACAACTTTTTGTTTGCTTTTCCACTTTTAAGGAAACAGAAAAAAGGGAACCAGCAACACTGTGACATTTCCAGCCCTTGCTGCTCCCTCACCCAGTGATGGTGATCTGTCTGGGGAAACTGAGGCACAGGGACACCAAAAGCAGCCCCCCCTTCCATAGTAGCTCCCACACCATGGGGACACGAGGGGACATAAGCTCTGCCATCCCCAACTTACCTGCAATCCCAGCACAGGGAGGTGTGGACACCCCACCTTCCCCAGGGCACCCATCCCAGCTTCTGGGGTGCCAGCACCCCAACACCCCTGACCTGCTCCCTCACACCCCCCACAGCCCCCAGGGGCCCCTGGCCCCGGTGGGAACCTGGTGCCTTCAAAGCGCTGCTGAGCCGCAGCTCATTAATCCCCCAGTAATGACCTCGTTATTCCTAACGAGGCAGAGCGGATCAAGGGAGCTGCCTAAGAGGATTTTGCACCGCGGGTTTTGGGGACGGGGGGGCACACAGGTGCCAGAGGAAAGGAAGACAAAAGGCATGAGGATGGTGTCTCACTCCTGGGGGGTGAGCAGTGGGGCCAGCCCATCCCAGCAGCAGAGAAACCACCACAGCCTGCACCCCAAAAGGCCCGGCCCCACTGGCCACACACCCTCCCACCTGCAGAGGAGCAGATGTTAACGGGGACACCTGCATGAGCCCAACCCTAAGAGAAGCCACCAGAGAACCTCAGCAGAGAGCAAAGCACAGCCACCAGCACAGAGCACTTTATTTGCCACAGCCACACCAGCTCACTGCCCTCCTGTCTGCCCTTAGGGCAAGCCCCAGCCTCACAGGACGCCCCTTTTCTGGGAAGAGCCCCCCACAAACCAGGCAGCAGTGCCAGGGAAAGGGACTGGAGAGCCCCATGGCAGGGAGGGGACACCTGGGCTCAGCCCCTCGTGCAGCACAGCCAGCACCCTGAGAGGCAGAAAGAACAGGGTGTGTAACAGAGCTGAGACCCCCCACACCCAGCTGTCCCCACAGAGGGATCCCCCACAGGACAGACGCCACGGACGGACGGACGGATGGGTCCAGCGCCTGCTCAGTCCCAGTGGACCTTGACTGGGGGGAAGGTCCAGAGGTCGGGGTGGCCCATGTGGAGCAGGGAGCTGCAGGGGGACGTGCTCCAGCGGAAGGGGGGCACATCATCCCGGGCGGGGCCGCTGACTGCCACCAGCCCGAAGGTGGGCACCATGCCTGAGGAGGTGACCTGCAGACGGGGACACAGACCAGGACAGCGAGTCAGCACCGGGGATGGGCAGCACAGCCCAGGAGAGCTGCTGGGCCCCAAGGAGGAGCCCCTGCAGGGCTGCCTGGCTCACACACCTTCATGTCGATGCCGCCGTGGCAGCGCTGGCGCAGGGCAGGGAAGGGGTAGGTGCCATTGGAAGGGTTGAGGTCGGAGCGGGCCGAGATGGCGTTCTCAGCATTCTGGGGGGGCTCACAGCCCCTGCACCGTGACAGAGGGTCCTGCAGGTAGTTGTTGGACCTGCAGAAAGGGCCAGGACAGAGCCACGGTGAGGACACCCAAAAAGCCCGTGGATCACAAAACATTCCTGTGTGGAAGAGCCGGGTTTGGGGGGCGCCAGCACACACCGCATCAGGCGGATCATGGAGTCCAGGTCGTGCACCAGCGTCTGGTTCCGGCGGAAGATCTGGGCACGGGGGTTCTTGTCATAAGTGAACCAGTCACCGTATTTCTTCACCAGCTCCAGGTTCCCACTGGCGTTGAAGATCTCCTCAAAGTACCTGGGGTGGGGGAACTCAGCAAGTTGGCATTAAGGGGGTGCAGGGTGAGCACTGCTGCCCCTCTTTCCACGGCAGGCCACAGGGAGGGTGGCACTCACGGCACGTTGTAGCTGGCCCAGTAGCTCTGCTGGTACAGCAGCTCTGTCTTATCAGCCACCACCACCAGGCCCCTGTGCTGGGAGGAAGAGCACTGGTCAGAGCAGAGAGGAAAAACGCCACTGGGGATAGTGGGGGACATGCTGGGCTGGGAAGAACACATACTGGAGGTCCCACCCCAGGCAGAGGTGCTGGGCACCCATCACCTCAAGACCAGCATCCCCAGAGCCTTTAGCCACAGACACACCCCTGTGTGCCTGTGTGTCACATTACCCTGTGATCACCCATTGGGCTGGGCAGGCCACACCCTCAGGGCTTTCCCAAACCCACAGGGATGGGAGAGGAGACAGCAGGAGCTCAGGGAGGAACGGAGCCACTCACGGGATCTGCTCCAGCACTGTCAGCACGCCCGGCGCCGGGCTCGCTCTGCCCGGTGTGAAGGCATTGTAGTCCACCACCATCCACTGGTTGTTGTACCTGGCACGGAGAGCAATGAATGCATCCCTCTGGCAGCATGGGGACCTTCCATCCGATGGCACCCCTCCAGAACCAATCCCCAGGCCCCACCCCACCCCACTCACGTGCCGCTGTTGAAGCGTCGGAAGACCGTGGCCCACTCGGGCCCACTGCGGGCCAGCCGGTTGGCCACAATGTTCCTCAGCCACTCCAGGACGCTGCCCCGGGGCTCCAGGTACTTCCACAGGGCCGGGTTGTTGTTCGCAATGGTGGTTTCCAGCGCGACCTGCAGGGCAGCGAGTGATGGGGAGGGCAGCAGGGCCGGGGAAAGGTCCCTGAGGACCAGACCCACTCACCAACCCGCTGCTGAGGATGTAGAAGTCATCCACGGAGAAGATGGTGCCAGGGTAAGAGGAGAACACCTGGACGCTCCCAGGGATCTGAGCCTTGCCTGGAAGGGGGATGCAGAGGTGTCAGAAAGGGGCTGTGAGGGGCAGCCCCCCCAGCCCAGCCCACGCACCGCCGGCCGAGGTGCGGAAGGGCAGCGTGTACTTCTTGATGATGCGCAGCATGGCCTGGTAGGAGCTCCAGGTGTCGTGGGCCACCAGCAGGTCCCGGTGGCCTGGCAGCAGCTTCACGAGAGCAGAGCACGAGCCCGAGCCCAGGACACGCTGTGGAGAGGAGCGGTTCAGGGCAGACTCCAAGTCCTCCAGGTCACCCCCCAACTGCAGCAGCCTGGGGGAAGCAAGGCGTAAGAAGTCAGGTGAGGGATGCCCCAGCCCTGGAGCTGAGCTAGCTCAGAGCTCTCTGTCTGTCTGTCTGTCCATCTCCACCACACCTCAGTGCTGGGAGCACCCTGACAGCATGAGCAAGGAGGAAAGGAGGAGCACAGCAGCAGGGAAACTGAGGCAGGGGCTGTGTGGGGAACCCACCACCCATGACATGGGGCGGGGAAGAGGAGAACCTGCCTTGGCTTCATCCTGCCCCAGCAGCAGAAGACAAGTGCCCAGACAAGGTGGACAAAGTAGGTTGAGAGTAGAGCTGGCTGTTCCTGGACATGCAGGAATTGTCCCCACAGCTCTCTGAACCCTGGGACAACCATCCCCCACTCTCCACCACCTCTGAGAAGGAGCTTACAGGAAGCCAAAAGGTGCCAGGGTGATCCTGCCCGTGGGGAAGTCCAGGCGCCTGTTGTAGCTGTCCTCCAGCCCCTTCAGCTGCAGCAGGGCCAGGCGCACCTGGGGACAGGGGACAGAGCTGGCACTCAGCTCCTGCGAGGAGGCAGGCTGAGAGGTTTTGGGGGACAGGCTCCCTCATTCCCCCAGGGGACAGAGCAGATCAGCTGGCTCTCAGTGCAGCTGCAGAGGCACAGGGGGGAAGTGTCACTGTCAGCAAGGTCATGACTCAGCAGCCATGGCTGAGATGGCGTTCAAAGGGTGACAAAGCCACATCCCGTGCACCCTAACTGCAGCATGTGAGGCTCTGGCAAGGAGAAAGTCACGAGTCACCTCTGCTCAGCCCGGGAAGGAGGATGACCACATCCCTGTCATCCCACCTGGAGCTCGGCCAGGACAGCTCACTGCCCTGTCCTGTCCTCTGGATGAGAGGCCCAGGAGGATCCAGGGGGATTCCCTGGGTGGGGGTTTCCCCATCCTCACCTGGTGCCAGTACTCGGGGTCTTGCCCTTTTGCCATCTGCTCCTCCATCCAGGCCAGGTTGGCCTCCAGGTAGTTCCGCAGCTTCTGGCAGTACTCGCTCTCGTACTTGAAGGGGCCGCAGTAGCCCACCATGGTGTTCATCCAGTGCATGTACATCAGCTGCGGGACAGGGCCGCGCTGTCACCGGCGGGGGACAGCCCGGGGAGGGACCGGGGCACGCATTTCTGGAGGGGTCTCCCCTTACCTGCTCGGTGACGGCAGCCTCGGCGAGCCCAGCAGCGTAGGCCTGCAGGCTGTCATTGTACGAGGCGTTGGTGGTCACCTCCAGGAACGCCCAGCTGTGGGGACACGGTCACGGTGGATCACGGACACGGGTGGGACGAGGCATCCCACCGACGACGGCTCGCCCGCGGCCACCCTATCCCCGCTGGACTCCGTGCGGTGCCCGTCCCGTCCCACCAGGGTCATACCCGACGTGAGGGATGCGGTCATCGAGGCCGGCCCAGGCGACCGCGCCGGGGTGACGGCCGGGGAGGACGCGCAGCCGCTCGGAGCCGGGCTCCAGCAGCACGGAGACATTGCGGGGCACCGGGGACGGGGCTGCGCCCGCCGGGACGGCGGAGAGGAGCGGGGACAGGAGCGGGGACAGGAGACAGGGCACCAGCAGCGGCCACGGGGCCGCCATGGCGGGGACACGGAGGGGCGGGGCGAGGGGACGGCCACGCCCCGGCAGCGCCGGTGTGCGAATGGGCGGGGCTTCACTGCGGCCACGCCCCCGCGGTGCCCCGTTGGCTTCATGGAGCGGGGTGAGGTTGGGGGCGGAGCTTCAGCGTGGCCACGCCCTCAGCCCCGCGGCCGTGTATCAGTGGGATGGGCTTAGTGTGGGGGCGGGGCGTGGATTGGTCACGCCCCCTGCAGAGCGCATCTGGGAGCGAGGAGTGGGGCGTGGCTTCTGCAGTGGCCACGCCCCCACCCGCCCTGGGGCCGCGGGGACCCCTCAGACCCCCCAGAACACGCCCTGTCCCCCCATGGCACCCCCATGGTACCCCTATGGCACCCCACGCTCACATCCAAGCCCCCACCCCGCCTCTCCCAGCGCCACAGGAGACGTGCGCAGGTTCCCTCCTCCCTGCCCCAGCCGTGCCCCGCCTTTGGGAACACGCGTGGACCCCTCTCGTGAGCAGCCCGGCCCCGGCGTGTCCCTGTGCTCGGGGCAGGGGGAACACACCAGGCGCTGATGCTTCCCGTGGGCCCCCGACCCGCGGCAGCCCCGGCCTTGTGCAACTCCTTTCACTTCTCCCCGGGGAGAAGGGCAGAATGCAGCTTCGGGGAGAAACCGGCCGGGGTGGGAAATGGATCTTTGAATCCCATCAGGATCTCGGGGCTCCGGCCACGGGGGCCCCAACCTGCACCCCACAAACAGGGCGTGGCGCTTGCACGGGGCACGGCTGAGGCTGGGGTGTCGTGGAGCTGGGGACACCGTTCTCAGAGAGTCACCCCAAAGAGCGGCTGTAGGTGGGCGCAGCACGCAGGGTGGGTGTCGCGGCCGGAGACGGACGGGACGGAGCAGAGAGCAGCCGCGTGGGAAAGTGTCGCTGTCGCTTTAAGGGCGGAGGGTGGCGGCCCCTTTAAGGCGGGGGGGCCGGCAGGGATCAGCTGCCCGCGCACGGCAGCGGGGCCGCGCCGACACGGTGGGGCCGCGCCGCGGGTGGGGTCCCCGGGTACCCCCCTCCGTCCCCGCATCCCCGCCCGGGATCCCCCACACCCCCCGGGGTCCCCGTCCCCACCCGCACCGCGGCCTCTCTGTCCCCTCTCTGCCCTCGGGGGTCCCCGCTCCTTCTCCGTGGGCTGTGGGTGCTGTTCCCCTTCCCTCCGCTCGGGGTGGCCCCGGGCTGAGACCCCCGGCGGGGACGGGCTTAACCTGCCCGAGAGGCGCTCTGCTTTTTATCCGTTTTATTCTTTTTAGCATTCATTATAATTTCCAGTTTTATTATTAATTTTTAACCCCTCCTCGCCCCGCCCGGGGAGCGCGGGATGGGGGTCCGGGGGCAGCCCCCGCTCTCTGCCCCCGGGGGCCGCTGCCGGTGGTAGGTGTCCCCAGGGGTAGGGGACCATGGGGCAGGGGACCACGGGGCTGGCCGGGGTGCTCAGCCTGGCCGGGGCTCTGCCAGCCGGGAGCCCGCTGCTGCTGGACGTGGAGCACACGCTCCCTCCCGGGGGGGATGCTCTGAGCCACGGACGGGGCCTGGATGTAAGTCTGGGGACAGCGGTGGGATTTGGGGGGACGCCGGGAGGGGTTTGGGCGCTGCCGGGGTGGTGGGGTCCCGTCCCTGCTTCCATGTCCCCGCCATCGCGGCAGGGATCTCCCCAGGATTTCCTCCGCTGCTGGTTTTCTCCTCCGAAAACCTCGCTGCTTGCCAGGCCGGCGCCTTCCCACGGGCCGGGCTGGGTGTGGGCTGTGTGGGGACAAGGATGGGGTGAGGACAAGGGTTTCCACCTCTGCTGGCCCCGGCACAGCCCTCCGCCCACGCACGGGTAGCCCAGGTGCGGAAACCGAGGCAGCGGTGACAGTGACCTGCCGAAAGCAGCCCCATGGCAGCCCGTGTGGGGACAGTGGGTGCTCGGGGTGGGCAGTGTCCCCCCAGGGTGGCCGTGGCAGCCCTCGGGGAGGGCGGTGGCTGCTCGGGGGGGCCCGGCCAAGCCCCTTCCCCTCTGCCCCGCAGTGCTGGGCGGTTCGGAAGCGCAACAGCTCCGAGTGGTGCCACTTCATCCGGAGCAACCCCGACTGCCAGCTGGACGGGGGCTTCCTCGACTACCTCGATGGGGTCTTCTGTGTCTTCCCGCCCCGGCTGCTGCCCCTGGCTGTCACCCTCTATGTAAGGACGGGAAAAGGGCGGTGCTGGGGATGCTCTGCTGTGGGGCCGTGTGGGGAGGACCCCGCTGACCCCCCCTGACCCCACAGGCTCTCTGGCTCCTGTATCTGTTCATCATCCTCGGTGTGACAGCAGAGAAGTTGTGAGTGGCCCCGCAGAGGAGGGGAGTGACCAGGAGGTCCCCAAGTAGCCCCATCAGCTCGCTCTGTCTCCTTTTCTGCCCTTCCAGCTTCTGCCCCAATTTATCAGCCATCTCCACCAACCTGAAGCTGTCCCACAACGTGGCAGTATCCTTGGCAAATCACAGGGATGGGTGGGCCAGGAGGGATGTGGGGACAGGGCAGGGGAGGTGGCTGTGACAGGGTCACTTTATGTCCCCTCGGCACCGTGCCAGGGGAAACCAATTCATAGGGTGAGCTGAGTAGGTAACAGCGGGACAAGTGGTCATGTGCTGGCACTGGACAGGAGTACACAGCACCCATGTGCCCACGGGGAGGAGCACACCAGGTCTTTTCCTTGACGTCCCCTCTCCATGGTGTCACCTTCCTGGCCTTTGGAAACGGGGCACCTGATGTCTTCAGTGCTGTGGTGGCCTTCTCCGACCCCCGGACGGCTGGGCTGGCCATCGGGGCTATCTTTGGTAAGGGGACCCCACTGCCGTGTCCTCACGGGGTGACCTTTTGGAGCTGTGGGCTGTTCCCATGTCCCTGTGTTGGCAGGTGCCGGTGTGTTTGTGACCACGGTGGTGGCCGGGGGCATCGCCCTGGTCAAGCCCTTCACGGCCGCCTCCAGGCCCTTCCTCAGGGACGTCATCTTCTACATGGTGGCCGTCTTCGTCACCTTCGTGGTCCTCTACGTGGGCAGGATCAGGCTGGGAGAGGCTCTGGGTGAGCGCTGTGGGAGCTGGGGGTGGTGGGAGTAGCCTGGGGGCGATGGGGACAGCCTGGGGGTGCCGTGACCCCACATCACTCCCCCGTCTCAGGTTACCTGGGGCTCTACGTGTTCTACGTGCTCACCGTGGTGCTCTGCACCTGGCTCCACCGGCGGCAGCGGGGAGAGGGGATGGCCCCTCCAGGGCCCTGGGAGCCAGGTAAGGGCTGCCCAGCTGGGATGGGAGCCCCAACTGTGTGTTGGGGTCCCCTTGCACTGCCCCTGCCCGCTCCTCTTCCCCCAGAGATGCCGACAGACGTGGAAGAGCCTGAGCAATCGAGCACAAACAGTGGGGACTACGGTACGTTGTTCCCTGTGGGCTCAGGGCTGGCTCTGCTCTGTCCTCAGGGGTCCCAGAGCCCCCCGGGCTGCTGCAGGTGGGGCTGAGCCCGTGGGGTGACTGAGCAGGGGGAGCTCCCTGGGGACACACAGGGAACTGCAGCCCCATGCTGGAAGGGCTGGGGAGGACAGGGAGCCCCCACCCCGCTCAGTCCCCGTGGCCCCTCACAGGGGAGGAGTACAGGCCCCTGCTGCCCTCCCAGGAGCCCTCCCTGCGCATCCTCACCGCGGCCCTCAGCCCCCTGGACTACCGCAAGTGGAGGAGGAAGCCCTGGTACTGGCGGCTCTTCAAGGCCTTCAAGGTGAGGAGGGGGCAACACGAGCCAGGAGGAGCCCCCCGAGGGACACCCCCATCCCTGCTGGTCCTCGGGGCTCTGTCCCCCCAGGGCTTCGCAGTGGGGCGGTGGGGTTGGGAGCAGCTCATGGGGCACCTGGCAGGGTGTCCCAGATGGCTGTCCCCATGGCAGGTGCCCGTGGAGCTGGTGCTGCTGCTCACCGTTCCCGTTGTGGATCCTGACAAGGATGACCGGAACTGGAAGAGACCCCTCAACTGCCTGCACATCCTCACCAGCCCCCTGCTCTGTGTCCTCACCCTCAAGTCAGGCGCCTGTAAGAGCCTGGGGCAGTCCCAGCTTCCAGAAAGGGACAGGGCTGAGATGGCCACCAAAGCCCTGGGGACTGCAGGAGCCCAGCAGAGCTGGCTCCCCGTTGTGGGGAGGAGGGATGGGCAAGGAAGAGCCAAGCTGTGTTTGCAGCTGGTTTGCAGCTGGATACAGCCTCACAGGGTGGGGGGCTTGGGCCTCCCTGCATCCAGTCCTGGGGGAAAATGGAGCAGGCCTGGCCTGCCTGGGGAAACTGAGGCACAGAGGGGAGCAGCTCTGAGGGTGTAGGGTAGAGGTGCCTTTAGCTTACAAGGCTTTACCTCCTTCCTCAAGGCTGGTGGGACCCTGTCCCAGCCTCTCTGATGCCTCCTCTCCCCACCATGTGCAGATGGGCTGTACCAGATCCAGGGCATCTTCCCAGTCTGGGGACTGGTCACACTGGTTGCCTCTGCCCTGGCCCTCATCATCTTCATCACCACAAGCAATGAGGAGCCACCCAAGTATCACTGTGTAAGGTGTCCCCCAGCCCTGAACACCCCCCAGGGACCAGCACAGCCTGCTCCAGACTGGGCTGAGGGTCCTGGGGCAGAGCAGATGCTGGACCTCTCTCCCAAGCCCCCAGGAGGGACTCCAGGAGTTGTGCAGGGCCCTGTGGGATGCACTGGGGACCAGCCTGCTCCTCTTCCCGTCAGGTGTTTGCCTTCCTTGGCTTTTTGGCCAGTGCCATGTGGATCAACGCCGCGGCCACAGAGCTGGTGAACATCCTGCAGACCCTGGGCATCATCTTCCAGCTCAGCAACACCGTGCTGGGCCTGACCCTGCTGGCCTGGGGCAACAGCATCGGGGGTGAGGGTTCTGCTGCTCCCCAGTGCCCCCCTGGCACACGCTGGGGTCCCCCTGCCATCCTCAAGGTCTCTTTTCTCCCTGCACAGACACCTTCTCCGACCTCACCATGGCCCGCCAGGGCTATCCCCGCATGGCCTTCTCCGCCTGCTTCGGGGGCATCATCTTCAGTATCCTGTGGCTGCCAGGGCCAGAGTGGGGCCGCATGGGGCAGGAGCCGCCCGAGTTTCCCTGCCTACAGCCCAGGGAGAGCCCCTTACACTGTGGGATCCCCGGAGAGGATGTGGGCAGGATCCATCCCAGAGTCCCTCTAACGCTGGCAAACTCCGCAGTGTTCGCACAGTGCAAGGGACACTGAGGTATTTGGGAGGGACAGGGACAGAGCCAGCAGTACCTCCCTGTCCAGCCCCACCTGGGCAGGAGTTTGGGCTGGAGTGTGGCAGATTTGGGACTTGCTAAAGGAAAGGAGGGGAGGGGGCTGTGCTTTGCTCTGGTGGGTTTTGGGTGGTCCCCAGACCAGGCTGAAGTCTCTCCTCGAGTGCCCAGGGTTGTATTCAGCACAGAGAGAGAATGCTTTAGCCAGGAGATGCAAGAGGGAGGAGGATGTGGGGCTCAGTGCTGTTGCTCCCTCCCGTGCTCTGTGTCCATCCTGAACGTGCTGCAGACATCCTGGTCGGCGTGGGCCTGGGCTGCCTGCTGCAGATGACCAGCAGCCAGCCACTGGTGAAGGTAAGTCTGTGGTGACACGGGGACACAGGCCAGGCTGGCAGCAGGACCCCGGTGTCACCCCACATCACCCTCCTGTGCCCACAGCTGGAGCCTGACAGCCCCCTGGTGTGGGTGCTGGCCGGGGCGCTGGGGCTGAGCCTGGTGTTCTCCTTCGTGACGGTGCCGGCGCAGTGCTTCCAGCTGGGAAAGGCCTATGGCGTCTGCCTCATCACCTACTACCTGGTGTTCCTGTGCGTGGCCCTGCTCACCGAGTTCAGGGTGATCCACTTCTCCACCCCGTGAACGTCCCCAGGAGATCCAGCCCTGGGTCTCGCTCTGTCCCCTCCCCTGTCCCTGGCAGGGGGACAAGGGCACCTCCACCTCACCGTGCTGCTGGAGGTGCCAGCCCAGCCATCAGCCCCTGCTGTCCTTTGGGGAAGGAGCTGTCAGTGCCCACATCCTCTCCTCGCTCTCTTTAATCCGTGTTATTGAAGGAACTCTGGGCAGGAGCAACGTCCAGACCTCAGCTGTGTCTGGTTGTAGGACCAGAGAATGGGGAAGCTCCAGCTCAGGGGTACGGCAGGAGAGGGTTTGTCTCCTCAGCTCCCTGTGGTGCTCTGGGACAGAGCTGGGGCAGTTGTGACCCTGCCAAGGCCCAGGAACACGTTTGTCCTTGGGAAGGACTGTCCCTGTTGGCAGTTTGGGCTGGAACAGCAGAAAGGGCAGAGCCAGGCAGGGTCAAGGGGACACAAAGCTCCAGGGACACACTGGGTTTAGTGCAGCAAAGCCTGAGGGAAGAGCAAACACCAAACCAAGGGAGGCTGGTTTCCCCTGCTTTTTTTAGTAATGTTTTTCAACATGAGTTTCAGATCCTACTTTTCTCCTCCTCCTGGGGTGGGCAGAGCTGTAGGAAAGGACTTGGAGGTTTCCACACACAGTGTTGACCTCTGGCAGGACTAGATTTAGGCACTGTAAAATAACTGCAATAAAAAAAAAAAAAAGACAACAAACACAAACCCAACCTTGACTTTTGCCTCCTGCAAAGGCCCTTCCTCCTGCTCTGTGCTGGTGTGACACAGCCCTTACTCAGCATGGAGCCTTTGGAGGGGAGAGGGAACAGCCAGGACGGTGGGAGGCCCAGAGTGGTTTGTTCCTGACAGATGGGGAAGTGGTTTCCAGTCGCTGGTGTCCCAAGAGCAGTCACGTGCTGCCACACTGGGAATGGCCATGGCACGGGGTCAGCACGGCTCAGTCCCTGGGGACAGGGAATCCTCTCAGTGCCAGGGGCATGGAATGGGTGGGCTGCTGGTTCTGCTCCCCAGCTGGAGGGTCCCCAGGACACGGGCTGGAAAGCAAATTGTCACTCCAGAGGGACACCCACACCCCTGCTCCACAAGAGAGGGGCATGTTGAGCAAACACCACAACTGCCAGATCGGGTTCTTCCTCCTTTGCTCCTGGGCCTGCAGCATTTCTCCTTTTTCTAACAGATACCAACAGCTTTCACAAAAAAATAACACTGCCTTGTGCCTGCAGCCATTGGCTCTGCCCCGACCTCGATCGCGACACAACGCCCACTTCCTGCCACAAGCAGGGCCAAGGCAATCCAAACCCTGGCCAAAGTCCCAGGACAGAGGTGCAGGGTCAAACACCCCTCCTGGCCTCAACACTGCAGCGGGGCAGCTTTCAGAAACGCAGCTTTGAAAGGGTTATCTTGATGTTTAGGGAAAAACCTGGCAGGGGGAAGGCAGAGGGGAAGGCAGGCTTTGGAATGTCCTGGAACAGGAATGTGGAGCAGCTCAGCAGGGCATGCAAGCAAAATATTCCCAACACAAGCACTTGCCACCGGGCAGGCTCCTCTTCAAACACTGGAAATGCTCCAGCCTGGCCAAATCCCACCCCTGGAGTAACACGGGAAGGAGGAAAGGAAGCCGCTGCCTTTACGAAGCCGAGGATGCTCTTTATTAGTGCGCCTGAAAAAAAAACCAAACTAGAGAACATCTGACAGACACGTCCATAAAATCGGGGTTTTTCTTTTTATAAACAAAACGCCAGCATACAAAATCCTGCAGTGCTTCCTCCCGTGCTCCCTACAAAATGATTGTCTCCGTCGTCAGTCTGTGTGTCGGGGGAGGGAGAGGAGGATAAATAGAAGGGGATGCCCCGTACTCAAACTTTGTTTCCTTCCAAAGTCATATGGAAGAAGCAAACTCCTGCCACCCTCCTTGGTTTTACAAAAATAATGAACACAGCGGGTCTGTGGGGGAGGATCAACACCTTGGAGGCGGCAGCCTGACCCCCAACCCTCCAGGGAGCCCTTTATTGCATCATCAGTGGTCAGTGCCTTCCTCAACACAGCGCAAAGCCACAGCTCTTTCACACCCAGAACACACTCAAAAAAAAAAAAAAAGAAAAGTCACTGACAGCCCTGCCAGGAGAAATTTGCTGTAGGGGAATGTGGAGATTAAACACAGCCACATTTTTTTTCCCCCACTAACCTTCATAATGCTCATTCATCCTGGCCACAACTTAAAGCACAATAAACACCATCTCCTGCAGCCCCAGGACTAATCTGGATAAACCTCCCGGGCTGCGACTCCACGCAGAGCAACTGCAGGAGCAACAACTGCACTGCTCGTTAATTTGTGGTTGAATTTATGGTTTGGAAAACAGCCCTTTAAGGTCCTTCACGGGTCAGCTCAGAAGTAGTTTCATACCTGCAAGTATCCAGAAAGGAAACAAAGAGCTGCTGTGAGGCACCCAGGGAATTTGGCAAGGGTTGGGAGCAGCCACTGGTGCGTGTGTGCTGCCTGGGAAGCTGCTCTCCCACTCCTTCCAAGGGCTCCCACTGTGCCATGGAGGCAGAGATTGCCAGGAGCAGCTCTGTCTTGCCTCCCTCTGAAAGTCTCACCCACCCAGGAGATGCTCCTGAGCTGCCCAGGGAGGATCAGCCCTCTCCTGCTGTCCTTGTGCCCCGAGCTGAGGCCACCAAGGAGCAGCCAGGTGTGTGGGACAAAGGGAATGGGGACACAGATCTCCCACTGCCTGATGCACCTGGAGGAAGGGGGAAGCTTCCCCAGGAAGCTCCACTCCTTGTCTGAACCTGAGGGAAGATCAAACAGCAAGAAGGTGAGGGAACCTCCAGCTGCCAGGGACTTGCAGCCCTCAGAACTTCCAGCACTGACAGGGAAAAGAGGGACTTGGAGAGACAAATGGTGACAACTGATGACACAACTGCCACAATCCCACAAACGTGGCAGTGCTGGGAAGGGATCCCTTTTCCTCCTTCCTCCTCTTTCCTCAGCTCTTAGGTGCAGAAAAGCAGACAGGTGAGAAGAATCCTTGTCTTCCACATTCCTCCTGCACCCAAAATCCAGGGGAACAGCAGAGCTTTTCAGTGGATCTTCCCAAGATCTGACTGAGCTCATGTTTTCCAGCCTGAGAAACATTCCTGCAAGGGAGGAGCCCCACTCTGTGCTGGGACTTGCCCAACTGGACTGAGGACTGACCAGCAGGACTGTGAGATGCCCAGGAGCTCTCCTTAATGCAGAGAGCCAGGCAGAAAAAAGCCAGTCTTGGAGCTGTAAAACCTTCCACTCTTTTTCCCAGTCATTTATGGGAGCTGAGGACCAGCCAGGGAGGTTTTACAGAGCAGGTGGCCGAGTGGCAGAGCCCAACAGCCACATCACCCTGCAGGACCCCCCTCCCTGAACAGAGACAGGAGCTTTGGGGTTTGCAGAGGTGACCCCAGGCCCAGGCAGTGCCACGGGCAGGACTGACCAGCAGTGATGCAGATACAGAAGAGACAGAGTCTCCAAAGCCCTGTCCCACCGAAAACATAACATGACGAGGTGCTGGCCCTCAGTTCTGCCTCAGAACTGCTCAGGGACAGCAAAATTCAGTATTCAGAGCTGGAGCTACTACAGGGCATGCATCTAGGTGTGCCAAAAAGGAGGGGGAGGGCAGGCTGCCCTTCCAAAAGTGCTGAGATTTCACACCACCTCCCCTTTCTTTGCTGTAAGGAAGGCGGAGAAGAAACAAAAACTCACTCCCTGATCTTTTGTCCCTAGGTTAATGGTGCCCTTTGAGCAACAGGGATCTTCCAAAAGGGCTGAAGTTTTCCTGTTAAGCAGGTGACTTCAGCGAATTCCCTGCTGTTAATGGATTACACATCCCTTTCCCCAAGGTCTGTTAGTGGTAAGCAGCAGGAGCTGGAGCCTGAGAAGGGGCTCTGAGGGACAAGGGCTCTGCTCTGCCCAGATGTGCTGAGCATGGGCATCATGCTCCATCCGTGTGCAGCAGCCTTCCCCAGAGCCCCCAGGGCCTCTGGCTTCTCAGCAACCACTGCTGGGGGCGAGATTGGATCCCTACACTGGTACACTGACAGATCTATATACAGCCTCCCGAAACACAGCCCGGGGAGGAATACTCTAGGTTATTGCATAGAAGGTGGCTCGCGTTAGCTAGGCCTAAATGACAGTCTGGGAGCGTTGTCGGAGGCTCAGGGGCTTCAGAGAGCTGCTGGAAGCAGATGCAGGTTCCTGCAGAGGTGTCTGAGATTCCTCTTTCCTGGAGTGCTCCTCGTACCATTCCTGCAGTGGGGGGAAAGAGGCAGGGATCAGGCTGTGCCACTCACACCCCAAAGGGCACAGCCTGCTGTCACTGCCAGTGAGGGCACATCTCTTCAGGCACAGAGGGCTCTTTCCAAAGCCCTGGATCCAGCCTAACCCCCTGGAACAACCCAGCTAACTGCAGAATGGGTGTCTGTGGTGGATGCACTGAGACATTGCCACCCACAGCCCAAGGAAACTTCCCTCCCTCAGGATGTCCCTCCTGAACACCCCGGGCTCGAGTACAGCCCTTCCCATGATGTCTGGGACTTGCAGAGCTGCTTCTGGTGCTGGGCAGCCCCCAGGGTGTTCCAGGATGTCACAGCTTCAGTCACAGACCAAGCAGAACAGGCAGGAAGTTTCTCTGCAGATCACCCAACCCCATGGCAAATAATGTGCCTTTTCCTTAGGGGGACTCAAGACTCATCCCCAGTCTGTCTGCTCTGGGGACAAAGGACACATTCAAATGGTCACAAGATTAATTCTTTCAGCACTAATCATTACATTAGTCTACAACCTTCAACTGCCTTTGGCAGGACAGTGACCAAACCCATGGCAGAAAGCTCCTGACCACGGATGGCACTGGCAGGAAGGTGCTAAAATCCAGGGAATCTGCTGATTTCCTTGTCTCCCATCTTGCTCAGCCTGCGAACCAGGCAGCCCTGCCTGGGCCAAGCCCTGGTTTCTGTGTCACACAGACACGCCTAAGCTCAAACACAACCACATTCCAGAGGTTTAAGAGCTCTGTGCTCAGCAGCCAAGCCCCAGCCAGCACCAAAGTGTGCTCAGAGCCCCAGCAGACACCCGGGGAGCCCAGCGCAGCTCAGCAAAGCAGAGGTGCCTGTGCACACCCCCAGTGTGGTTACTGTGACTGGCCTGACACAGCTGCCCCCACCGAGGAGCTCTGATGTGCTCTGTGGTGTAACCAAGCCCTGGTCTCAGAGGAAAGCAGCTCCCAGGGTTTGAAAGGATGAGTTGTTATTCCAGGGAATGTCCTCACCACAGACTTGGTGGCAGCTCCAGCTCAGGCCCACATACCTGTATCTCCTCCTCATACATCTTCATACTCAGATCACTCTTGGTCCTCGACCTGCGTCCCAGAAACACCGTTGACATTTGCTAAAGAGTTGGGGCAAGGAGGAGGAAACACCAACAAAGACATTCATCAGTCACTGAGCAGCTGGATCTGTCCTGGAACTGCAGGCACCCTTCCTGTGGACACCCATCACCCACTGAGGAGCTCAGACCACCCCAGGCTCCTTCTGCTGTCACCTGAGAGGCTGCAGCACCTGCCCTGTGTCATGGTGACACAGGGGTATCAATGTTAAAACAACCACTTCAGCCCTTCCCAGATGCATGAGACAAACAGTTGTGAGACAGGAGCTCATCTTCCCAATTCAGAATGTTTTAGAATGGAAGCATAAGCAGTGCCATGGGGGTAGGAAGGACCTGGAATCAATGCCATGATGTTCCTGCATAATGCTCCAGGACTATCCAAGCCCCAGTGTATGATGGCACAGAGAGGCAGAATTATGAGATAGTGCCTTCCTCAGAGGAAACTAAATATGCTTTTTCCCAGTCAGCACAGGACAGCTCTAAGGGAAGTCTGCAGGCAGCAGGGACGAACCTTTGCCAAGGCTATGCAAGGAGCAGCTGCTGCTTTTCTGGAACAGGAAATTCTGTGCTGCTGCAGAGTCCCTCCAGCTCAGCCCTCAACAAACACTACAGAGGCAGGTGATCTTCTGTCTCCAGACAGACAGGTGGCCCTAGCACACCTCCCTCTCCTGAAGGTGAGAACCCACAGAGTTTCCTCTTACCCCATATTTGTCCATCTGCAACACGATCTTCTGCAGCTGAGCTGTTTCAGTGGCAGCTGAAGTCCTCTTGTACAGCTCAATTATGCCAATCACCTCCTCCTTGGAGATCTCCTTCTCCAGCACAATGCCATTATCTTCTGGAGAGGCAAGAAACAGAAAGAAGAAAAAAACAAAGTCTCCAAGATGAGCATTGCTCCAACAGCATCCACGATGACCCTGGAAGGCAAAGCCTAAAGCACACAGGACCAAGCCAGAGGCCAGGTACAGCCTGTACCTGCTTTTGTGACTACAACATGGAGATGCTCGACCTCCAACAAGGCAGGGAGAAAGTCAACTAGTGTGTAGGGCCAGCAAACCTTCTGACTCAAACCATTCTCATCAGGCTCCCTGGTATCTTGAAAAAAAGTAAGTCTTGTAGCTTTTTTGCTAGCCTGTACATGAAGAAATCAGATAAACAGATACTCAGATAAGAGTTGCTGCCTTTTGACCTTCACTTGCCTGAGAGAGCTTGGGAGTCTCCAGAGCTTGGAAATGTCCTTCACTGCTCCCTTCAAACTGGGTGCAGGAAGGATCCCAAGTGTTTCCCTAATTAACAGCTCCTGGGCCACACAAATTTGATCTTGTGGCACCTAAAAAACCAAGGGGCTGGGGCCTTCACCTGAAGGAATAGCAGGAGAAGGGCTGTAAGCCATTAGTGTGGCTTTGGCACCTGAATTAGCAGCTCAGGAAGGTGCCTGCAGTTCCAGACCTCCCAGCTCAGGGGGAAAAGGACAGTGAGATGAGGATGGAGACCTCAGTCACTGCCAGTTCCTAGAGGAAAAGCCATGTCCAAAATCAGCACAGAATCAGCAGCCTAAGTACAACCAGAAAATGTGGGAAGCACTGGCCAGGCAGCGTCTGCTTCCTCCAGGTCATGGCAAAAAGTCTTGGCAAATCACCTTGGAGAGACATCCTTCCACCAGGGAGTGTGTTAGTGAGGAAGGGAAATTGGTTTAAAAAAATTATCTAACTTCCCTTCCTGTCAGGACCCTCGTTGAGCTTTGCTACATCACTGCTGCAATGTTTCCTAGAAACCTTGCATGAAATGCACAAGGAGTTTCTACTTTCAAAGAATTTGGTTGAAATGGCTCAAGTGGTGGAAGCTTGTATGTGTGTGTGTGTGCACACAAACATACAGACATAAAACCCACATAAATACACCCACATGAGCTTTTTTGGGCAATTCTGTGGGGGAGAGATGAGGAGCAGAGCAGAAAGAAATATCACACAAAAGCAAAATAATTAGCCCAGGATGTCAGGATAATAATAATAATAATAATAATAATAATAATAATAATAATAATAATAGTAATAAATCTGTTCTTTTCCTGGACAATCCTATTCTCTCCTAGAGACATAAAGTCCCAGGGAGAGAAGACCCAAGGCTGTGGGTCAGCCAGGCCTCAGTCCTGACCTTCTGAATCCTGGTTCTTCCGGGTGTAGTTCATGCGGAAGACAAAAGCGTCCAGGATGAAAGCCACGATGATTGTCATCACCACCATGGTCACAATGTAGAAGATCATGAAGTACAGACGGCTCCAGTGGGTGGTTTGGGATGTCACCCCTTCCTAAAGAGGAGAGGAGAGGGCAGAGGTGAGCAGTGCACAAAAGGGAGAGGTGCAGTTAACTGCTTATCAAGGGGCACAAAGCAGCAGCATGAACACTGGCCCCAGGGACTGCTTGTGCAATTCTCAATGCCCCAACAGGTCCTTGCAGCTCAAAAGAGAGGTTCCTCCAGGCAAACACACAGAATATCCAAAGCTGGTGGCTGTAAGAGCCACTGTGCCACGAGGGCACAGCTTGGACAGCAGGGTGACAAAACTGGAGCACAGGGTGACTTCATTTGTCCAGCCTGTGAAGCCTGAAAATGCCCAGCAGCATGGCAGGGGTTAAATGCCTCTCAACCAAAAGATACCTGGCAACAACCATGGGAGGAAAGCAGTGGTGGTGTGGAAGATGTGCCTGAGCTGGCAGAGCCTGTGCTGCCTGCAGGGCTCACTCACCATGATGATGTACCAGTCGTTGACCACCGTCAGCTCAAACAGCGTCACTGCACACAAGAGGGAGAAAACACACACAGGTAATTGTTTTATCCATCCTGACCTGTTCTACGGTGACTTTTAGATAAAGTGTCTGACAGGGAGGACTGACACAAGACAGCAAAGTTTGAATAAAGACAGCAAATCCAGAGAGAATGCAGACCCTCCCCACTGCAATGAGGACACACAACCTGCAGCATGGCTTCATCTCTGTTTCCTAAAGAAACCAGACCTGACTCTTCACCAGAGAGCATGGAGACCTCTGAAATCTCCAGGAGACAAGCATTACGCTCACACATTAGGAAAAATCATGGAGAGTAATCAACACATTCAAATTATTCTTCATCAGAGGGTTTAAAGAGAGGCGTCGCTGTTGGTTCTTTAGAAGGGCAGTGATTTAATGCCCTCCTTAAACACCTCTGGTCTGATCACCTGCCAGAACTGATCTGCTGGCTTCCAGCTGGCTCTGAGAGACCTCTGCTTACCCTGCAAAGCAGCCCTGGCACAATTAGTCAGCTGGAGCTCTCCAGACAGAAAGAGCAGGATGCTGAGTGAGGTGCATTAGCAGGACTCCCTGGGAGAGTCCCAGGCTCACATGAGCATTACAGCATTACAGAGCCATCCAGCCCTGCAGGAACACGGGATAATCTTTTCTAGGGACAAAAGTGCCCTTACCAAAGCTGTTCAGAATGTTGTCAAAGTTGTTGAGATAGTAATAACCTTCTTCCACAACTGTTTTGTTGCCAACTGTGTGGTTCACCCAGCGGTAGGAATCTGCGACTGTGCTTGTGCTGGTTGGAGAAAAGAGGACAAACAATCAGCAGAGACTGGAAAAGCAAGGAAAACCTAAAAAGTTATAAATACCAGCCCCCTCTAGAAGCAATTTCTAGAAGAAGAGTGGCGATTTCTACCTCTTGGCCAGCACTTGTCTTTTCCTCTGGAAGGAATCCTCTCTCCTTCGCAGCTCAGCACAAGCACAGGGAGCACGCTAATCATTCAGCAAATATTATACCAGAGAAACTGAGAGTATGAGTTCCTTGGCTCACACCATTCAAGCTTGGCATTTCCAAGTGGTCTGCCACCGTTAAAGGGCACAGGACAGCTTAGAGTCCAGCACCAGCTGAATTAATGCTGGGTGAATTTGTTGCTGGACAAGCAACTGCGGCATCAGAGAAACAGAATGGTTTGGGTAGGAAAGGACCCTAAAGCTCATCCAGTTCCTGCCATGGGCAGGGACACCTTCCACCATCCCAGGCTGCTCCAAGCCCCATCCAACCTGGCCTTGGACACTTCCAGGGATTCAGAGACAAGAGAAATGAAGCATCTCCTGGATTTTTGCCGCATGTTGCCTTAGCTACAAAACCCCATTCAGCCCCATCCTCAGGCCACTTCTCCACAGGGAAATGGAGCTGCCAGAGCTCCCTGCTGCTGGCTGAGCACCAGAAGCATTGTTGAGGGGGCTGGATTTGAGGTACTCACTTGCAGCAGTTGGGGTAGACCACGCCAGCGAAGAACTCCATGCCAACGATGGCAAAGCAATAGTAGAAGATCAGCAGGGTTAAACCCAGGCTGGAGGCAGAAAACAGAAGGAGTACTGTGCTGCTGAAGAGTTGCTAAGGCAGGGAAACACAAAATCCTAGGCTGGTTGCTCTGGGAGGAATTCCCAAGGGATGGGAAGCAGCACTGGGAACCCCAGCCCACCCTCCCTGCTGCTGTGGCGCTGCAGCTCTTGGCCTGCTCTCATTCAGGGAGCCCTTGGACAAGGAGTTTGCCACTCATTGAAGAGAGAAACTAAAGAGCAGCCTGGATCCCCTCCCAGCCTGTCCTTTTCTGTTAAATAAACATCTCTCCACAGCTCCTTTAGTAAAGAACACCACACACTGTTTCTGCCCTCTCCACATCCTTGGATGCAGGGACTGTGCCAAGAGCAGGGCTCTCCAGCCAACTCAGGCCTCCTGCAAGGGAAGCAGGGCTGAGGAGGCCCCACTGGAGGCCACACTCAAGCTCCAGGCTCCCTCTGCCCCACCACTTCACAAAAATGCTCCCCAGGGGCTCTGCTGAGGACAGGGGAGCATCTGGGGCCGAGGGGATTCGTGCCAATGTTCTTCCCACATAGGGCTTCATCTCTCAGCAAGAGCTGGGATGGAGAGAAAAATTACAACAAGCAGGGACTCTCAGTTATCCTCACACAAAAGCAGGAGGAGGCCCAGGGTGCTGGAGTGCTGCTGCTCCAAGGAACTGGAAGATGAACACTCCACTGGTTCAGAAGAATCAGTAACTACCCACTGACAGGTAAGAGCATCAATCCCTTCAGCAGGTTGGACAGGTGCCTGTCCTGACCCCAACCTTCACTCCCCTCTCCCTGCCATCACCCCAAGAGCAGAAGTTGTACCTGGCCATGCGAGGGAACAGCTCAAACATGGTGTCCAGGACGTTCCTGTAGCGTTTCTTCAGTTTGAACAGCCTGAAAGGAGAGGCCAGGAGTCACCCACACCCTGCAGCTCTCCTGGTGCTGGAGGAAAGAGCTGAAAGGAGAATCCCAGCTCTCTCTACCTCGCAGGTCAGTGACAGGGAGGTTTCCTGACACCCCACTGCTCTTGCTCAGATGGTCTCTGCTCACCTTCCAGGGTCCTGCTGCCCCATCTGAATGTTTATGACACATTCAACTCTTCACAGGACTGAGGATCTCACAGGGGAGAAAGGGCTGTCTTTTTGCATGGCATGATGCATAAACAGCTATTTAAAACTCCCCAAAATTGTAAGAACTTACTCAAGTCCCTGCTTCCCCCAAGACACAAGCTTTTCTGTGTTTCCCCCATGACCCAAATAAAAATTGATGAAAGAAAACTACACTGTGCCTGCTAATTTAAGATTTGGCAACCCCATCAGCCTTTACAGAGAAACACAGCTGCCAAACAGGCTTTGGCAGGGGAGGAACAGAGAAAACACTTTTTTTTTCTCCCCTCTTGAGTGTCATGAAGTGTTTTTAAAATCCTCACTGAAGAGCTAAATTACATTAGCTTGTTTTTAATGAAACATTTTGCCTCAAAAATCCCTTCCCCCCGTGGCTGTGGAGGTGTTTGTGAGGATGACTGTACTTGGACATGAGAGGGTTAATCAGCCCCAGCTCCCTGAATTTTAGAGGGGTTACAGGCCGTGGTGCTGCTCCAAGTGTGAGGTGCAGTTAGAGCAGGGCAGTACTTCACCCTAGAAAGCAGCATCCCTTTGAAAACTGTAATTTCTGGTAATTCAATGGAAATTATTAAAGTGGCTCAGACCATCTCACCCTGCCAGAAAAGCTTTTCTCTGAACAGCATCAGACAATTTAGAGGAGGTGTAAGAACCCCACGAAGGCAGACACAGGATAATCTGCCCCCAGTAAATCCCTTGATCTCTATTAGAGATCAGCTTAAGCTTCAAAGCACGGGGTTTTCATATCCCATCCCAAGTTTTTGTCATCGTTCATTCTGATGACTCGGGCTAATCTCATTACCCCACGCGATTCCCGTTTGCCACGGTCACATTCCCACAGAGCAATCCCTGCCCTCTCCTGCTAAGGAGCTCAGTCCCCAGTGGGACTGATGGAAAACAAGCCTGTTTCCTCCCACCTGCTCTCTGGAATGCCCTCTGCCTTTCCCACCTCACCTCAGCAGCTGGAGGGGTCGCAGGACCACGATGAAGTAAAAGGGCTCCATGTTAAAGGCCAGTGCCATGAGCCCCAGAAATGCAAACAGGGTGACTGAGAAGTCAAAGCTGGAAAAAAAAAAAAATAAAATAAATGTAAGAGCAGTGATTTATTCAGCAGAGAAGAGGGATTGGTGCTGCTCCAGCCTAACAAGATGCACCAGACCAGGGGCAAGAGAATTGTAAGAGTTTGCTGATGGTCTCCTCTCTACAGGCTTGGCTCAGAAGTTGATGTTTCCAACCCAAAAAGATGAATGTGCACTTACAGATTCCAGCCTGAGGACAGGTACTCCACAGGTCCCAGCCCAGTGGTCTTCAGGAGCAGCTCCACACCATAGACTGCAAAACAAGAGGGATCGGGGATGAGCAGCATCCCAGGAAAGGCTCATGGGAAGGTTTGCCCTCATGGATGTGGGGTGATTTTAAAAGGTTTCTGAACAGGGCTTTAACAGACCCCACCTATCCTCTTTCTCAGTGAGGTGCCCAAGAGATTTTCCCCTCCAAATCAACCCATTTTCCTGTGTTCATGGAGATTTCTCTCCGGAAAAGTCTACAAAACAATCCCTGCCAGGCACGCCATTGTTCTGGATGGAGGCTCTACACCCATGGTTAAGTTATAACTTCAATTCCCTTCCCAGCTCCTCAGGAAATGACACAGCTCTGTTGGGAGGCATCAGCTTACTTGTGAGGAAGACTATGTAGCTCCATGGGACATTCCTGGAGAAGAAATTCCCTCCTGCAAGACACAAGAACAGCTTTCTCAAGTCTTCCCTTGTTTCCAATCCCTCAGCACCACAGTCAAGGAACAAGCTGTGATGTTTCCTACCTTGCAACATGAAGGTTTCAACAAGAATCCAAATTCCATTGACAGCCACCACAGTGTCTGGAAAGCAAAGGAAAAACCCATAGCAAAACCACTCCTGGATATCCATTTCCCAGGCTAACAAAAAGAATGCAATATGGGACAAGTGGCAGGGTCATTGGTTCCAACTCAATGAACAAACTAAACTCATAAATTGGGATTCTTCCCCCATGTCTTTCTCCAGGCCTTTAACAGATGCAGTGCCTTTAGGCTCAAAAAGAAACAAAACAGAAAAAAAGAAACCCAACCCCCAAATTACTGAGTAGGAATAGATCATTTAGAAGCCAGCAGGCAGCACCAGGAGGAAGCACTCTTTCTCCTCTAGAGAAGAGAAGCACAGACTCCTTCTCACAGGCAGCTCAGTTGCCAAGCAATCCCTCCAGCAGTGAGGACACTCTCAGCTCCTTGGGAGCAGAATGTGGCAAGAATGTGCCTGAATGTGCCTGACTGGCAAGGCACTTCCTTACCCAGCACCCTTCAGCTGCAAGATAAAGCCCCCAAGGTTTGGGACAGCTGATCACCAACCCACCTGAAGGCAACAAGCTGGTTCCTCCAGCCCCCAGGGGTGTGGTGAGCCAGGGAGCCTCTCCAGAACCAGAGCTGAGAGCCCAGGCTGCTGCTGCTACAATGAAGCAGTTCCCTCCCTCTCAACCAAAACTCCAAAATTTGTCTGTGAACCACGGCTCAGGCCACACCAAGTCCTTGGAGGGCTGGCAGACACAGCACAGCAGAGCCACACAAGCAAGGGAGCCAAGCAGAGACAGCTCATGATTCCTACTCACACATGGTGTACTGGAACACACGGGACTTCACCAGGATGTTGATGCCTGTGCGAAGGAAAGGATGACAAAATGTGTTTACACCATCCTCCATACCACAGATCCCTCTGTCTTCTCCTCAGAGACTTTTTCCACACCAATCCTCAGCACAGAAGCTGAACAGATCAGCAGATGATTAACTTTCACTTTTCAGGAACAAGTTTAAATATCCTTCAGAATTTTAGCAGTGATTAAGTCATTATCCTTAGCCCCCAAGATGCCCAGTTTGGTCTCCACGTGTTAATTCTGGGGTGTGGACAGAGGTAAATGCTCTGGATTTGTTGTCTGGAACAACAAGGAGGGTTGGGAACATCAGCAGAGCTCTGAGAGCTCCTGTGGCAGCTGTATTTGGATCAGAGGGTGTCAGCAGTTCCCCAGAAACACACAACACCTCAGAAGAGCTGCAGGTTCTTAATTCTGAATGGTTACAACCAGTCAGGAATGTTGGGACACGGGAGGTAAATTGGCAAGACATTGCTCTGATGGGGGTTTCAGGCCTCTTTTCCCTTCCCAAACTGCTGTCCTTGACCTGAACAGGAGCTGCAACCACATCTTGGGAGCGGGCAGGCTAACAGCTTTTGTGAAAACCCTAATCCCACTCCACAGTCACTGCAGGAATATTTACAAGACAGAAATCTTCCCCAGAGACTCCGGATCCAAGTCTGTGTCCTCAGAGGATACACAGAGAGTTAGTTAGTTGGTTAGTCTGCTGTTTTCCAGGCACATAAGAGAAAGGCCCTTCAGAGTGTGCTGTCTTTGAGAACAGCGTGTTACCTTTAAAAATCAGGAATGCAGTCCGTGGAAGGTCATCAAACCAGTGCTCGCGGTTCCGTTTGGCCTGGGAGCAGAACAGCCACGGTCAGCAGCAGCCAGAGCCACATCCATGCCAAAAACAGGGAGACCCACCTCACCCCCATCACCTGCTTCTCTTAGATTGCCTTTGTTTCTTACCCAGCTCCTCTCTAACCCCTCCTCTTCTCTCCCTCCCACACACCGTTCCCTTCTTCTCCACCCAACAAACTCTTACCTTCCATTTTAAGCCAACAACTTCATAGAAATTGTAAAAATCCTTTAGACTGCAAAACAGAAAGAAACATCTCATCAGAGCCTTGAGGGTGACCAGCTCCTTAATTGTCCTTGTCAGACATCACCAGTGGAGAGTCCCTGGAGGTTATTAACTCCTTATCAGAACTGCAACTCAACAGTGACCTCTTCCCAGCCTGGCCAAAGGTTCTTGACTGACAATAGCCAGAATCTCCTTTCTGTAATGCTTCAGCCCTTAAGAGAAAGTCTGACTCTGCTGAACTCCAGAATTTCACCACTGAGAGGAAAGACCTGAGGCTTAGATTCCAACTCCAAGGGATGGAGATTGCACTGCTCTTCACGAAGAAGTCTTGGACCGGCTTAATTACTCGTACAGTCCTTTTCTAACATCTTTGCACATTTTCTTTTCAAGGTAAAAATGAAGTTTGAAAAAGGACATGAAAGCAAAGAAACTCATAGAACATGAGTGCCAGTCTAGGTGCTCGGGGTCAGGCCTGTAACAGCTTTTATGTGTCTGCAAGTGAGGATGCTGAACTTCTCAGACTCTTACTGGTGACATCAGTGCCCAAATTTCACAACTCAGTCTTTCTCCCTGTGCCATTTTCAATACTTCTCTGTGGCACTTGACTTCAAGGAGAAGCATCAGCACCAGTTTCATAGGAGAGTCACTCAGAACCTGTCTGTGGCCAGAACAAAGGAAAAGGAAGAGAAGGTCTCCTGCTCTAATTCCCTCTGCTCCCTTGCTGGCTGGAGTTAGCTGCACCCACCCCCCAGCAGAATGGCAATTCTCTGCCTCATAACACAGAGGATGGCAGCCCTGAAAGCACCAGCAGAACCAAATTTTAATTAACAAAACCCTGGGGGGGACAGCCAGCTGCTGGATAAAAGCACAAAGTTGTTAAGCTGCGAGGCTGCGCTGCGTGAGGAAAGGCTCCTCGCAGGCTGCAGCGCTGCTCCCCAGCTCCTGCCTCTCCTCTGGCAGGGGAGTGGGAAGCAGCTCCTGCCTGCGAGTGCCAGCACAGCGCTGTATCCACCAGAGGGCACGCAGGAACTCCAGCACCTCCCCAGGAAAACCTCAGCTCTCAGGGTACCCACCCCTCCCAGCTTCCCGCAAAACCCCTTCCTATCCCCACAGGTCAGACAATGCTCATTCCAGAAACCCAGCCATCCTCTCCAAAGCACAGCCCAGCTGCAGGGAGGGCAGCAGCAGGACCATCCTACCTGACTAAAGGGGTATTGCTCTGGTTCAGTGCTTTGAAGGTGAGATATCTCTCCCTGGCACACATCCGAGGCTTGTAGAACCGCAGCAGCCCTTCGAAGTGCTTGAAGGAAATTCCAGACGGCCTCTGGCAACAAAGGAATGCTGTCAGGAGCAGCAGCATCAGGCAGGAACGTACAGAGGCTTTTAATTCTCACTCTGGATTTGTTTGAAGCAGGATTTCATACATTATTACTGAGCCCCCTAAGTACCCTTTAACACACCAAGCTCATCCCAGGGCACAGAGATCAGAAAGCCTTCTTGGCAATTGGTCCCTCCAGAAAATGCAGAACTGTTCCCTGTTGCCCCATCACCTGAAAATTGTCCAACCAGACACCCCAAGCAGAGTTCAACCCCTCTTCTTGGGAAATCAGCAGGCAGCCTAACAGATCCCATCACGGCACTTGTTTTAAGACCATCAGCTATATGCACTAAACGAATCTACCAGAAGTGGGTTAGTTATTTCTGGGTCTTATTTCTCTTCCTGCTCCAACAAGTTAAGCAAGAAATCAACCTTCTCCCCACAGCTCTTGTCCCTGTAAAAAGTTTGTAGGTGAATTCAGTGCAGGTTTCTGCACTGTTCACTTGTGCAGGTTCTGGAAAATGGATTCTATCTTCAATTCTATGACCCATCCCTCCTCTTAGTAGTGATGCTTGGTAAGCCAAACCAAGTCCTCAAGTGACCCAGACTGAATCAGAGAGAAATCAATGATCACATGCCCTTCAGAACAGATTTCCCTCATTTTACCAAGCCATAACCTCACGCAGGGCTGAAATTCAGAGCGCTCTATTTTTCTCCAGAAACAGAAGTGAACAAGCTACATAAATGGAAAAACCACCAGCCCGTGGGTGAGTCTGATCACAACCAGCAGAGAGAAATGGCCTGTTTTTGGAGGTGCTGTTCAGGCAGCCCAGCCCAGGGCGCTGTGGCACAGCTGTACCTGTTTGGTGACCAGCAGCCGGTACGCGTGCTGGATGGCCGTGCGCTTGTGCAGCAGCAGGGACTTGAACTTCCTCTTCTCAATGTCATTGAAGGTGTCAAACACAACAGCCAGAAGCTGAGAAAACAGGGAAAAAAAAAAAAAAAAAAAAAAAAAGGTGCTGTTTTGACCCTTATAGTCTACAGGGTTTCAGGGAAGCGAGGAGGAGGAATGCTGATGGAGGCAGGATGGGGTTGGCGAGGTTCCGCTGGCACGAGGGAACCCACAAAGGGATCTCACAAAGAGATCCCCAGGCTCACAGCTCTGATCCACTTTTTGGAGGAGGTCCAGATGTTTCTGGCCTCTCAACACTTGCTAGTGGATTTTATGAGCTATGGCTAAACCACACAAATGCCAGCAGAAAACCCTATCAGAAGATTCATTCAGGCGCCCTGATCTGTTCCTGGAAAGCAGGGTTGAGGGCTGCTCTCTGCACTCACCCTTCCTGGGAGCTTTGGCTAACACACAGCAGAGCTAACCCTCCATCTGGGAAGGCACTGAAATCCAATCACAAGCATCAGATCCCCCACTCTGGGCTGCAGAATTCCTCAGCTCCTTTGGCAAGCCCTTTTCCAGCACTCACATCCTCCCTTGGGCAGCCATGCTCCCACTCTGCAGTGATCAGCACTGCAGTCCTGCCATACTGAGTAATTCCATCCTCCTTCAAACTGATTTACAAAGTATTTCGGGCAAGTCCAGCTAATAAAATGCCATTTTATGATAAATAATTAAGACAGAGAAGGATAATAAATTTCAAGCAACTGAGTATGTCACTCCAAGCACGATATTAATGGGAGAGTAGTTGAAAGATGCTCATATAATTTGGTTTTCTGTGATTTAGTTCAATTCCACGTGGTTAGACATTAAAAGAGTTCTATCTGTAGCCAAGCTGCCATTTCTAGAAGTATTCTGCCAAAGGGTCTGAGATGATTGCAGAGCAGTTCTGGGAATGGGGAAGTCTCTGCTGAGCGATGAGCTCCAAACCAGGCAGAGGGAAGTGAAGTGCTCCCCTGGGGACTCACCAAGTTCATGATGAAGTAGAGCTCAATGGACAGGTACACAATGAAGAACACACAGGACCAGGGGTTCCGGGCGTAGGACGGCATCATCACATCAGGAAAACTGCATCCCAAAGGACACAGGGTAACAAAATAACTCATGGTACACATCCCACTGCACAGGCAACAGGCACGGGGCATGGGGGGCTGTGTGTGTATAAACCCACACCTAAAGATCTGCACATTTGTATAAAACTCGCAGAAAAAAAATAAATATGGCAAACACATTCCTGGCACATCCCAAACACCAAATGGGATTTTGGTTAAGGGCTGTGCTTTCGTACTTAACAACAGCAGTACAACCTCAGATTTATTCCATCCTTTGCTAATTTCCTAATCCTCAGGGCTCTCCCTGACAGCAGATCAATATTTCCTCACTGCTGTTATCCCAATTTCCTAGCAGACAGGTGAACTGCAGCACAGGAATAGGAAGTTACTTCTCAGCAGCGAGCTGTTGGCTGACAAAGGAGCACAAACACAAATTTTCCCTTCTTGGACCAAGGCCTAACAAAGCTGTTTCCCCTCTTATTGCCCTCCCAGTGATGAAGACATCTGAGTCCTCAGAGATAACTCTGCAGCTGAGGCCACAGTGTCCTAAAGTAAAATGGAACTACAGTTCTTCCCATGCAGGCTGACCCTGGACATCTCTCTCTCTCTTAGACAGAGGAAGGGGGTGACCCATCTGAGACAGAGCATTTCTGCAGATAAACTCTTGCCTCTGCCAGACTCCTTTGGGACAAAGGGACAGCCTGAGATAGAAGAGCATGAACTTACTTTGAAGTGGTCAAAAGCACAAAGAGATTCACCAGGCTGTTCTCTAAGGTATTGAAGTACTGAAAGAAAAAAAAAATTCCCATGACGAACTGCAAGCAGGAATTCATAGGGACATTTTGTTCAAAGAAACAACCAGTCCCCTCACCCCTGTGGATGTGGCACTCCCACAGTTCCCTGATGCCTTCCCTAGAGAAAAGTACTTCAGCACTGGGCCTTTTTGAATGAGAAATGCTGTGTGAAGGGTTGAACCAAAAGCACATTTTTACAGCCACAGCCTGGGCAGCAGCAGGAACCAGTGGCTGCTGGACTCTGCCCACAGCAGTGGAAGTGGCCAAGCTTTGCCCCAGACACCTCCCCTGGGGACAGTGGCAGGAGGCTCTTTTGGCTGAATGAAGGCATCAAGAACAAGGAACAGCCCTGAGAATGTTCCCTTGGGGACATCCTGTCTTGAAGGGAGTTCCCTGCACAGCCTTCCTCCTCAGCAGAGGGTAAAGCAGGGTCACACTGCCAGGCAGCCCTGGAGCAGCCACTCTTTGGTCAAACATGGAACCAACTACGACTGCACTGTCATGTTGGTCTCTTAATGAAAGAGTCAAGATACTCACTGGATCCGAGTGGTTAGGAGAAAACAAGTAAAAACCTAAAGAGGCAGCAGAGAAAACAGAGGAGGAGAGAAAGGAGAAAGAACAAACAAAAATAAAGTCAGTTCAATGTCGAGCAGTGGAGCAGCTCCCAAAGGGAAGGTCCCACACTAACAGTAAATCCTCTCTGACACCCTGAATCTGGAAGACTTTCCCCACAGAGATTTGCCAATAGATGTCATTGGCATTTCACTATTCCTCTTGGAAAATAAACTTTCTGGGGGTGGTTTGGATTGTAGCAGGCACACTCAGGACACAGGCATTTGTGGGGATGCAGATGAAACTGCCAACATTGAAGAAGAGCTGGTGGAAGCAGTGCTTGAGAACACCACTGACTGTGCTCTGGAAGAGGTCAAAAGGACTTTTGTCTCAAAATCAAACACCCAGCTTTCAGATTTTTTGGATGTTTTAACTCTGCCTCCCAGGTGACTGCAGGTGAAATGGGATAAAAGGAAGATCCTGGCAACACTTTATAAAGCTGAATCTGATCAGCTTTATATTCATCCGGGCTGCTCATGTTGCTTTTGGACAATCACTGGTTAAGAGCATCACTTCTCCATCCATAAATACAACTCACCCAGAATAGCAAAAATCACCATGAAGAAAAGCAGGAGGAGAAGGATGTCAATAAATGGTGGGAGGGACTGGAAGATCTGTCGCAGATTTCTGAAAAAATAAGAAAACATTAATAAACTAAAATTCTCACATTTACTCCTCCAGGTTGTCAGGGGAAAGAAAAAAAAAACCCACCACCACCACCCCACACTTGAGGGCTTTCTTCCCACTCCCTCCAAGGATTAAAAGTAGAAAGCTTGCTAAATCAAGATCATTTCCAAGCTACCCATCTGTCCTTTGCAGTCAGCTCTCAGGTACTGCAAACAACACTAATGTCACGCTGTCAGCTCTGCTTCTCCAGACTGAAGAGCAGCCCTGATTCACTGTGCAGTCTCCAGGCAAGCCAAGGAGCAGAGCCAATGCAGCCACACCCCTGTGCTGGTCTCTGAGGTGGTTTATACACCCAAGCCCTGAGTACCATCAGCACATCCACGCTTAGCTCACAACAGAACCATCTCCAACACTCAGGGAAAGACACTGATTTTCCTGGGATGTCTGAAGGAGCTGAGTGCTTTCCTGCTGGAGATTTGCTAAAACACAGGGCACCATTTGCTGAGATTTTGGTATGTCTTCACTGAAGGCTAGAAGCTGGGTAGTTGTAAAAGCAAGTCTTTTGTTACATCAGTTAAATCAGTCCTATGAAGGCAAAGTTATTAGAGTTTGCAGCAGTTTGCAGAAGCCTTCTAACATAAAGTTCTTTAGTCCTGAGTAGAAGCAGTAGCACCTTATTAGCAGCAGTAAAGCCAACAGCAACAACAGCACCCATATTCTGTGTTCCCTCCTAACATTCTTAGTGCATTTTATTTTATTTTTAGCCAATCCAGCTTAAACATGGACCCTCTACAAAAGTGTTGGACCTATCTTAAGCTAAAATTGATGTTCTAATTTTTGTAAATTTTTACACAAATTCTACACATATAGTTCTATCTAGGAATTTCTAGCAAGGCTACATTATTTTTGTTATGACTAGAATTTAACTAACTTTGCAAAAAGCAAGATTACTGAACTATAAACCATAATACGTCTCTTTCGTACTTATTAACACAGGCTCTTACTTTTAAGGTACTTAAAAATGTTGCTTTTATTTGAAAGTAAACGTGCATTTCTACTTCCTATCTGGGTGGGTTCACGTATCTTAATTTCTCACAAGGTTTAAACTCAGTCTTCACATCTTTAGATACTCCTGGGCCTGTGTAAATAAGGCCCAGGGGTGATACAGGTTAATAGGTGGTCAGAGTGTAATGAACCACGTGTAAATGTATCAATCTCTGAGGGTCCAGCTTTTGCAGAGAAGTGGCTAAATTAATAAGCGAGATTGCTCTTCAGAGGTGTTTTGCAAAGCAAAAGAGTTAATAAAGAAAAATAACAAAATAACAAACGTTACTGAAAACAAAAGATAAGCCACACACATGTGTCTGAGAAAATTTCTGACACCTTGCTAAAACACTCCAAAAAGCTCTTCTTCTTCTTCTGTGCTTCTTCCTAAATACTGAATGTTTTAGGAGGGACAACGTGGCTTGCAGTTAATGAAATTAACAACAGGCTTTGAGCTACACTCTCAGAGCCCAATCCATCCTCTTGGGCTGGCCCTGAGCCACTTCCATCAGGGAAAAACACAGAACTTCCTAAACTTCCTCAAATGCCTCAAGGTAAACCGAAACTCTTTCCCTATTTGGAAACACCAGCCAGGTGTGAGAAACGGATTCCTATACAGGGGGGATTTGTAGCTCAACCCTTTCCCCTTCCAGCCCAGCCCCAGGAAGGAGGGCAGAGCCCCCAGGCAGCCCAGCATCACCTTCTGACAGCCCCACAGTAGCGACAGTCCACCAGGAAGATGCAGCGCAGGGCGCGGGTGATGCGCACGTGCGACGTCTGCCGCACCAGCACCACGATGGCCTCCACGAACTGCACCAACAGCACACACGTCTGCAAGAAAGGGAGGGGGGGTGTAAGAAGTGATCAGCCCCATTTCATCAATAAGCCATTTTATTGAGAAATGTCGCCAAATAGAAATTCGAAAAAGCCACAAGCAAAGGGCAGCACCGAGCCGGGATCAGTGCTGGGTGAACCTCAGATCCAGCCTCTACCACGCCATATCCTCCCCTGCTCACAAAGTTTGTTTGTGGGGCTGGTTTTTATACAGTTTTTTGGCCAGAAAGAGGGTCGCCTCATCCTTTTGTCCACTCAGTCATTGTTCCATATTCATATTTCTTTTCTTCCCATCTCACAATCTGGTGAACAGCTTTCCAGGCAGGGCTGGATGTCTGACTGCATTTAGGGGGAACTGGTGTTGGGATGCACACTCAGGCCTATGTAGATAAGATTTCCATCAGGTGTTGATCACTGGGTCATTGGTAATCCCATCTTCCGAGGAGACACATCTCCTGGTGGGGACACCCTTCTTTCTATTGCAAATGCGCTGCTTCCCCTGTTCCTGGCAGAGGCTGCAGTTTCACAATCACTTTTTATTTGTTGGATTCAAAATGATTTTATACCATATATTTCTATAAAACACGAATTAATTCTCTAAAAAATCACCACAGGGGGAATCAGAGGCAAAGCTCTGGCAGACCACCTGCTTATTTGGACATTTGGAGGATGGGAGGTGTCCCTGAGAGTTTTGGGATCTCTCATATGAATCATCTGGCAGCCGGGACACAGCGGCTGCATCATCCCTGCTGCAGTGTGGGCCAATATTTAATCTGGCTCTTTGGGTCTTGGAGGTGCTAAAGGAGAAACTCTGACAATCAAGCAGACAAACTCACCTTGACCATAGTCCTTTTGTGCCTGATAAAGGTTTGGAAGCCCAGCCACCTCATCTTCATGGAGAGTTCGAAGACGACCACGATTAACGCAAAGAGCTCCAGGGTTGCGTGGACCTGCCACAGCACAGGGCTGGTGAGAACAGCAACACAGCAGAGGCCACACTCCTGCCCCTCCTTTTCCAAGGAGCAGGTGGGTTTGACAGCAGTCTGAACATCATCTTGTGGCATGCAGGAAAACCCTAAGCCACTCTTTTATAGCTAACATAGCACCGTCTTTGAAAGTTTCTAGATCTACTGCTTTGTGCTTTTATGAAACCCTGTGCAATTTTCCTCTAAGCAGTACCAGGCCAGAATTTTCTGAAATCCATGTCACTTCTGGGCTGGAGCAACACAGAGAAAAACTTACTGATACATTTGAAACAAAAGGCCAAGACATCAACAACTTGAGCAGAAACCCTTTGAAAAAATGGAGAGTGTAATATTTTAGTGAAAGACAAGAAGGAGAACTGCTCGACAGAGTGATTTTATACAGAAAACGGTTTTCTTTTGAATTAAACATTCTGGAAAATCACAAGGAGGGTCCTCATCTGTGTTCTAGGAGTGGTGCTGCTGAGGTAATGGCACCAGCCCTGACAAACAACTTTGAAGCCATCCCATCAAAGCACACAGACTGCTGAGTTACCTCACAAAAAAAAGGAAAAAAACCCACCCATTTCTGTTACAAAATGAAGAACTGCACAAATCAATAACCAAAATGAGTGTCACTTTCATTGTGGTCTGCCTAGATCACATGGGAAAAGGAAGTTTTGCTGTCTGGCTTATCTGCTGTCAACCATTTACAGAACAAGCCAGGTGGATTTTTTTTTTTTTCTCTTACTGCCTCCTCCTTCCTCTCTGTCTGGCCATGGTTTTCCTCTTGCCCACACTGCAGAGCAAGCAGCCTGTCCCCAGCAGCCCCCAGGTACTCACAAAGATGCCCAGACGGAGCATGGGGACCGCTGGAGCCTCGCAGAGGGACAGCAGCAGGAGCAGCAGGGCCGTGCTCAGCTCCATCAGGTAGAAAAGGTGGTTGTGTGCAAAGAGGTAGGCAGAGAGTGCTTTGGCATTTTTGGGGTGAGTGAAGAACTTGTCATTGTTTTCTCCTTCCTAGCGCAGCAGGAATAAAGGAGGGAACAGCATTAGTGACTCTCAGTGCTATAAAAGAGTGAAGAATGCAGACTTTTATAGCGGTTAGATACAATTCCCAAAGGATTATTGCCATTTACAGCCTGTTGTTGACGTGTTTATTGAGGAATGGACTCTACCCACACGGGACATCCCCTTCTGGTCATAACCACATTTCAGTAATTAAATTCTTCAATATCCACAAACTCCTGCTTCAGAAACCCCTGAGCCTTTTCACAATGAGGCAGAGATCTGGGAGAATTTCTAGAGGCAGGCAAACAAACTTCAGCCAACAACCCAACATAAACACAGCACTTCATTTATTTGCAACTACTTCCACATGTTTACAGACTTATTTGATTAAACTTCTCCAGGACAGAACAGGAAAACACCCAGATAAGCTCCGGGGCACCTGGCTGACAGTTGTTCCTCCTTATCTTGGCCTTGCAAAATGTCTGGGAGAAAATATTGGAGCACACACAGTGTTTTCCTGCTTCAGGAAGGTAAGACAGACTCCATGAAAAATTAACAAGTCTCTATGCTGATCTGTCATTCCCTCTTAACTAGAAAGCTTAATTAACATTAAAAGGTCAGATATTCCATTTAACACTTAGCCTACAACTGATTTTCAAACAGCTACATCGTGACTATTTTTTACCCCTAGGATGAAACTTAATTCGGCGAGATTTTAGAGGGTTTTCATGCAGAACCACCCAACAGCTTCTTCTCTTTCTCGAGTCAACAGTTTTGGCAAGGGAGCTTTTGTCACTCACAGGAAACTTGCTGCCTCTTGGGAACTGTCATAAGAGATCACTTTTCCCCAGCAGGGTCACATGGATGCACAAGAAGTGGTGAGGTTTTATTTAAATTAACATCTTTCCAAGCAGGCAATTACTGCAAGGACAGTCAAGCTATTACTATCAAAGCAGAATAGCCGTGATTGCAAATGGATAACGAGGTCAGGGAACTCTCCTTTAGGAAGTGAAGCATTCTCCAGACTCGCCCAGGAGAGGGTTCCCAATGCTTCTCACTTATTCCAGCTCACACAGGGTTTCAGAACAAACACTGCTGGTCAGAGAGCTGGGCTGGAGCAGGACACAGCCAGCCCTGCAAAGAGCCCAGGCTGAGATCAGCAGGGTGATTCCCATCCACGCCCCCCAGAACACACTTGCAGAATGACAAACAGCCTAAATCCTGCCTCTTGGGAGCCAGGCAATTCCAAACGTGGCTGGACAGCAAAGCTCTCTTACCCAGACCCGACACTTGCCTGCAGCCACTGCTCACAAAACTCTGTTTAAGTGATTCTACTTAATTTCAAGGACAGTGTCATCGTGGCCATTGGTCAAGGCAGCAGCAGCAATCATCCCTATCCGAAGGGCCAGGCCTGCTGTGCCCATTACCATCAGAGCTGCAGCAGCTCAATGACCCTTTGCAGAGCTGCTCTAATAATCAGGAGTTTCAACAAAAGCCTGGGAGGGAGGTTGGAGCCACCCTGCCATCGTCAGGGCTGCCCCAGCACACCACGGAGCTCAAGTGTTGCCAAGGTCCAGCCTACACTGTTTTAAAATATCTGAGAAGCGAGATTTCTCAGTCCTGTGGGGTCAGAGCAGGGAAGAACAAATGGTTTCTCTCACCTTGCAGTGGCTTAAACAAAAAAGAAACCCAATTATGTCCAAGCACCTCGGAGCTTTGAAAGGGAATGAAGAGAAGGAAGGACGGACAGTAATGGAACCAGCAACAATTTCAGACTGGCCAGCTTTGGGAGAAGCTCAGTTTTGGTGGCTAATTCCTCACACCAGATGTACAGCAAGCTTAAAAATGCAAACCCTTTGTTGCAGTAAGAATGGTGGTTCTGGTAACTGAAGCATGGGTAGGGTTTGATTCTTTATTATTTTAAATATTATAAATTTTGCTCCTGGCTGATCCTTATCCCAGCCAGCATCCTTTAGTCCTGTAGAAATCAAGACCTCTGCTTTCTCTCATATCTCACATGACCTGCAGGACTTGACTGACTCTAACTGGGCCAACCAACCAACCCCATGGCCAAATCTGCACTTCCAGAACAGGAGACATCCCCAGGAGAGCACTGACCATTCCTCCTGGAGTGACTGTGGAGATGAAATGACAATCTGTGACCAGCTACAAAAATCTCCATGCCAAGGTGGCACGACTGGGCATGTGCTGAGCCCCCCAACCACTACAGCCCTTGGGAGAGGGTGGGTATTTTGTTATTCATTTGCTCCAAATGACTTCCAAAGCCCATCTGGAGGTGCCTCCAGCACCGCCCCACTCCTGAAGCAGAATCCTTGGCAAAGCACCGAATTTTCAGCCCCAAAACAGAAGCTGTTTGTTTCCCACGACCAAGAACCACCGTAGCTGCTGCAGCCCACCCTCCCCTAGACCCAGCAGGGCTCACCTGGAGGTAGATGGCCGCCTCCTGGTAGTTCATCTCCCAGTTGTGCCGGGCAGAGCTCTGCTGGGCGCAGCACTCCCTGGCCGCGGGGCTGGAGGCGTCATTGACCACGTCGTAGCTGCCTCCATCTGCAGCAGAGAAACAGGGATTGACCATCAGGGAAGCTGGGATGGAGGAGCACGAGGCTCTGGGATCACAGACAGGCAGAGTAGCTGGGAAAGTGGCAGCTTGTACACTGACAAATGGACTCTTGGCAGGTAGGAGCTTTAAAGAGACGCTCAGACCCAGCACTTTCACACAGGAATGCTCCCCAAAGATCATCAGAGCAGACAGCTTCCTATTCAACACAGCAGGCAGCTCTCCTGGCTCACACGTGTGTGCTGTCATGCCTGAAGCTTGCTAGCAGCATCAGACACTAGAACCAGGCAGGTAACAGCCACCAGACTCCCAGGACACCCAGCCCAGGGAAGAAAAGAGGGTTTGCTGAAGGAGCAAGAAGCTTTTGCACGTGTCCTTGGAGCAGAAGCCAGGGAAGGACAGACACAGCACTGCCCCTGCCATGGGGCACTAATGTGAGGAGAAAAGCTGTCAGTACTTCGAGTGGAAAGCCCCATTTCTCACAGCACTTCAGAGTCACTAAATAACACATCTTCGCAGCACTCTGAGGTGCTGCTAAGTACTGACACCCCTCTGATGCAAACAAACTGCAAGATGAATTTTCTGTTCACACTCCACACATTGACTCGGAAATTTCTGAGTGCTCGTCCTTCCTCACCAGCAAAGAACTGTAGAATAACGCCATACTGAACATTTGAACCAGATTGTGTAAATGAAGATTTTGTTTAAAAAGCCCCAAAACAATTCAATTGCAAGGAACTCCCAGGCAGAGCTACACAGACACAGTGTCCTTCCTATGGGAGAGTTACACAGGGCATGTCTGTAAGCTCCAAAACAATTGCCATCTTTGCATTCTGCAGCCTCAGTGCTATTAAGACAGATGACAACTAAGCAAGAAGACAATTACTGTACAAAAAGGGAATGTCACTTGTTTTCTTCTTCTGGGACCGGGGGTTTTATTTTACTTTTGACAAAGAATACTGAGCAGAGAACCCACAGCAGTGAGACCTGCCTAGGGCCTGTGGTAGAGCTAGCCACACTCAGTTCTCCAGAGTTTCAAACATTTCCCACATCACATGGTTGTTCCTGCTTTCAGAAGAGACTTCCCTCCTCCAGTGCCTCCTGTTCCCAAAGTGGGTACATGTGAAGTTGAGCTTGCCAGCACAGCAGTGCTGATTTCCCCCTTATTTTATGAGCACAGGAGCTGTGGTGTGGCAGCTTATTCTCTCTGTGCTCCAAGTTGTTATCTGAGAGTGGGCAAAAAAAGCACCACGAGGTTCTTTTCCCCTTCTCATGACAGCCTGCTGAAGATTTGCTGTGACAAAATAATCCTCGATGAATTACTGATTCAGTCTCTCCAGAACACCCTCTGGAGTGGTGGAGAGGGAGCCCATGCCAAAAACTCTGCACTCGCCAAGAGAAATGGCACCATGTGCTCCTGGCAGAGGCAGGGAGTGGGAAGAAATCAGAACCCCTTGAGCAGTGCACAGCCACAGCTGCCTCTCCCACCCCCTAAATCAAATCAAGATAACATTTCTCTGGGGTTTCTGAAGCCCATCCAGATTGCACACTCAGGTTGCTGAGCACTCTGCAGCACGAAGCCTGTTTCTTTTCCTTGCTGCCCCCACACCCTTAAAATACCACTCAAAATCTGGACAAATGTTTGAATGAGGCCGGTTCCTCCCCCACACCCCTTGATTTAGCACAGTTCTTGAAAAAAAAAAACCAAAAACCTGAATGATGGAGTTTTTATTTATCCATGGAGCTAGAATGGCAGCCTTCTGGTTTGTCTGCTTTTTAACTAAGATGACAGCCATATGCAAAAATCAGAAGCGTTATATAGCAAGCTCTAAAAAGTTCTTAAATGTTATTATTTACAGAGCTTTTGCTGGGGACGTGTCTCAAAAAGACAGACTCCCTCAAACTGCAGCCTGAGAGCAAAACCTTTTCACATTTGATGCTTAACAGTTACAGGAGGAGCATATCTTCATTAGAACCTGGATTTTAAGTTACAGATTATATAAAATTTAAGAGGATCAAAACACACTGTGGCCAAACCAGCAAAGGCCTGTAGCATTAACCTAAACACCAACACACTGAACCCTGCCAAAAGATGCCAAAATCACCTTTAACCCTGAAGCAGCTCTTTTGCCAAAATTAACCTCTCTGGAAAGGATTGACACCGGGAAAAGACACACCCCAGCAAAAACCCAGGACAGGACCCCACTCAGTGCTTCCCACAGAAGCTGGAAACAGAAGAGCTGTCCCAGCTCTGAGACCAACGTCGCAAATACAAAACAGCACTCAGAGATGCAGATCAGAAACGAGAAGCAGCTCTAGAAATCAAGATGCTTTCCTGCTGTCTAAACCAGGCACAGACAACAGAAAAGGCACTGAAGTGTTCCGGCGGGGAGCTGCATTTTGTGGATCAGCTCCTCTCCCCATCAGGTACCAGAAGGTTGATCTAGCATCCCCGAGGCAACAGCATCATCTGGGTCATAAATAATAATAAAAATAATAATAAATTTGAAGAGCAGCCCTCTGACTGTGTGCTTGGCAGCCCTCCAGCGAGCTAATTTCCTCAGCTGCTCCCATGATAACAATGACACAGACTAATGCAAGCTCGGCTCCGCTCGTGCTGCACAACATCCCCGACGGCGTTTACCATCAGTATGGAGCTCAATGAGATAGGAGGATCTCTCCACGGGGCTCCCGGAGTCCTCGAAGTAGATGGCAGGAGGCAGCTCTCTCCACTGCATGGCAGCCGCCGGTGCCGGCAGCCGGGCACGGCCCCGGCTCCTCCCGCCTCCCTCCCGAAAGCCGGTCCTCGCCGCTTCCTCAAGGGAAAGCTCCGCACAGAAGGCTCCGCTCTGCCGCCCGCACAGCCGAGCGGCTGCTCTCCCCTCCCCTCGGAGTGAGGAAGGCGGCTGAGACCTCAGCGAGCGCCTTTCCCCGGGTGTTTCCCAGGGCGAGGTTCGGGAAGGCAGAGGCGCAGGACGGGGAGCCGCCGCAGGCAGGAGCGCGCTGGCGGAGCGGGGACGCGTGTGCTGCGCTCTGGTGTGCTGGCATTTAGCACAGCTCGCTCGCCAGCCAGCACGATGAGCTAACGGCAGAGGAGCCCAAAGTGCTGAGCAGGCACGGCGAGGAATCTCCAGCACCAAAAACAACAAAATAGGTGTTTCAAAGTTCGCAGCGCCGAAGGAAGCGAACTGAGCCGGTCACAGATGGCAACGCTTCCTTCCTTACACTCGTGTAACTTATCCCAGCCGATCACTGAAAAGAGACACAGGGAGGCAGGGAGGGGGGGAAAGAAAAAAAGGGGGGAAAAAAAAACAAAAAGGAAAAGCAAAACCAGCTGGCTGCTTACACAAGGCATCCGGAACGAGACTGCCGGGACTCCAGCATTTCCATTCAGTGCAGCGGAGCATGCTCCTGTGTAAATAGTTTCCATATGTCATCATTACAATAAAAAACAAAAAAAAACAAGGAAGAAAGAGAAAGAGCATAAACTTTCCAGAGCCCAAACCTCTCCCTCTGTAAAACAAATTCCCTGCTTAGGGGAAGGAAAAATTCTCCATGGGCTGAGAGCAAACAAACTCCTCTCTTTCGGAGGAGCTCATGCAGCCACGGGGGATCTCCAGGGCAGAGCTGAGAGGGGAATAAGGGACAGAAAACATCCACAGGAGGCTGGGATAAATCATCCTTCCCAGCCAGCTATTATATATCAAACCAAAGTCACTCTGGAATTCCACGGGGTTTGGTGTCTGCACGTCTTTAAATAAATAATAGTTTTTAAAAACAATTCCAACAAACTAGTAACCTCCTAGAAATTCAGAGAGTTATAAAGCAACCCTACAGGGCAGCTCTTCCATTTGCCTCGGAGCTCTCCCAATCTGGCTCTCATTAGCCAGTTTGCCAGATGTTCTGCTTTCCAGATAGAACACGCTTTTTATGGCCCTGCGCTGAAACAGACTGAGATTCCCCAACTGGCTCAGTGCCTGGCTCCAAAGCCTTCACTGGACTTACCAGGGCTTTCTCCTAAATGGCTGAGGGTGCTTTGGATGCTACTTTCCACCCTGCCCAGATATTGCTATTTTAGCAAGTACAGCTATGATGACAGAACACTGCAGGACATGTGAAGGCAGAAGTGACTTAAATCAGCAAAAAATATCCTTATTCTGTCAGTCATACTGTTCACACATCACGTGTGGAGTCCATGTAAGATGCAATATGCAAGTCACTCCAGTGAGTTCCATGTGTGAGTGATATTTCTCTGGACAGGCAAAAAAAGAAATGCCAAGGACACACAACTTTGGAGACAGGAGACACCTTCATTCACGTGGCCTTGCAAGATCCCTGACTCACCAAACGAGGGCAGAGGAAGGAAGGCATCACCTCCTGCATTTGGAAAGGTCAAACTATCCAGGGCACAGAGTCTGGGCAGCTCCAGTCACCAGTGTGTTCAAGTGTTCAAGGCTGGATGGGGCTTGGGGCCCACCTAGTGTATTGTGTCTGCTCCTTCCAATCCAAAGCATTCTATGATTTTACCATTCTACCATTCAGTTGGAGCCTTTTTTTTTTTTTTTTTTTTTTTCAGGCTTTGCATTCCTCACTGCCATAACCCTCTCTGTTTCTCACACCCTCCATCTGCACTGGATCTGTAATTCCCAAACTCAGCCACAGAGCCCAAATTTTGGTTCAATACAAACATCACCAGCCATCCCACAGCACTGAACATGAGCCCATGGAAGAAGGCAGATCCCAGCAGCATCAAAGGTTCTCTTGGTGTTTCCTGGCTCTCCTGAGCTCACACCCAAGACCTGTCCAGTGCAGGATCCCTGTGCTGGCTGAGGTTTCTGGCTCTCAGTGACATTGCTCCCTGAGGCTGTGGTGAGGATGGACAGGGAGACTCTCTCCTGGGAAACTCTCATCAGCTGCACCACAGGGAATCCATTAAAAAACCAACCAGAAACAAGGTAAATGCCTACCCTTCCCCAACGCAATCTGTTCAGGCATCTTCAGTCCCAAGGCCAAGATCTGAAGTCAAGTATTGGAGTTGTCCCAGCACCAGTGATGGCATTTTCCCTTCCAAGGGCCATGCGGCTTCACCTCCAAAGGATTAATCTGCCCTCCCTCCTCCAAGGAGGCTGATAAGGAACTGCCCCTTCCAAGCACTGAGGCACAAACACACATGTGCTTGTCTCTTCAAGGCCAGGCTCACCTACCCGGGAGAAAAAAGAGCTGGAAGCTGCCTGGAAAGCACAGCTGGTCTGGCCCTTGGCAACACATTTCAGAGGTGAGGCAGGCGCACAGGGAAATCACTGCCTTTGTGGCCTGATTGCCAGTTCTGCACCGTGCCAACAGGAGCATCGCCGGACTGGTCTTTGTGGCCCCAAACGTCCTGGTGCCTGTCCTGTGTCAGGGGACAATGTGAGAAGGAGCAAAACAGCCATAGGGAAGTCTAAACAATTTGCTGTCAGTTTGTTGCCCAGAAAAAAAGGGCATCTCCAACAGAGAGCAGTGCCAAGCCCTTCTGCTACAAGAGAAATAATCTCCTTCGGAATATTCCGAGGCAGCGTAACTGAGTCATGCTCTTCCTTGGAGACAACGGCAGAAACATATGCAAGGGCCTCAGGGCTCTTTGTCTTACTGTATTCTCACAGCACTCACTGTGAAGCTCAACAAATAAAGTCACTTCAGCTTCCTATTTAACAGAGGAAAGTTTGTTTTTGTTTTTTTTTTTTAAAGAATACGGACGTTGCCGCTTCCTGTCAGCGGTAAAAGGCGACTGTCCTCGCCTTGACTCGAGGATGCAGCGAGTTCCTCCAGCCCCAACACAAGCTCACACCGTGCCTTCATCACCACAGGGAGCTGAATCCTCGTGAAGGAGGAGCAGATGTCCCTCAGCATGGTAAGTCACATTTTATATATCATTGCCTCTTCTCAGTCGTGCTGCCGGGCTCCTTCCACGGAAGACAGCTTACGCCCAGCACTGCTTAATTAGGGGCCCGCCGTACCCTTGCTAACATCTGCACTGCACACATGTAAAACCCCCGGTGCACAAGCTGAACACGATGCCACAAGAGCTGCAGCATGGTTTAGTCCCAGCAGAAAGCCTGGCTCCATCCAGCTGAGTGAGGCAGAGCCAGTTAACCCTTTGCTCTGCAAACTCCAAAATAATTGCCAGTTTTGCCTTCTGCAGCCTCAGTGCTTTTAAGACAGAGGGAAACTAAGCAAGAAGACAATTACCGTACAAAAAGGGAATGTCACTTCAAAAAGTGAATGTCACGGGAGAAGAGCCATGATGATTCACTTGGATATTCACTTCCTGCACCACCCTCTTGGAGACAGAGACATTTGTAAGGAAGAATTTTTTTTAAAAAAATAAAATTAAATTAAAGACTTCCAGGAAAATAAGGATGAGGATAATTTTACCCATCCACAGCAGCCAAGTTGGGTTGGTTGGAGATCCTCATCTGTGCAGTTCACTGCCTCGTCTCCCCAGGACACCTGCTCTCCTCTGATCTCATCCCTGAGTCACTCTGGCTTTTTTTTTTTTTTTTTTTTTCCTCTCTTGAAATATTATGTGGGAAGTTTTGGCCAGGAACTGTTTGATCCTGGGACAACTTTCACTCCTGAATTCATAGCAGCAAGAGGCAGAGGGGCAGACCCCTCCTTTTTGGGATGTTTGGGATCCATAACTAGGTTAGCAAGACTTCAGCAGCTGAAGATGAACTGACAGCTGCAAACCATCCCCTGTGTAAACCCTTTCCACAAAGCTGCCTCCTGACAGATGTGGGATTAAATCCTCCTGCATCTGAGAGTCCATGAAATATCACAGGGAGAGCTGGAATCAGGCATTCCTTCAGTATAAAGCTGTGGAACACAGGAGTTGCTGCTTGTCAACAGAGCTGCAAAGCCAAATCCAAAGCATTTTTATTCAGCAGAAGTCCCACAAAATGAAAGGTTGCATTAGGAAGCTATAATTAAGAATCTCACTTGTGTCAAGCCAAATTGCTGCCGGTTTCATATCCTTTATTTCTTATCTTAACAAATGAACCACAACACCACAAAAAGGAGAAGCCAAAACCACAACAGAAGGATCACCTACAACTCACATTATCCCTCCTTTCAGCAGCCAATACGCTCCATAATCTCATCAGTCCGATCGTATCACGGCAACAAAGGCTTTACACACACTGAGATAAAATTATACCATAACTGGAATTAAATATCTGAGTCATTGAGGGGCTCCATGGAACAACTAATGAATGAGAAAAACAATTGGAAACAGTTAAGGCTTTGCTGAACTGAACCAAAAAGGGAAAAGAGAAGAGACAACTCTGCCTAAGGCAGAGAGAGAGGCCAGACCTGAAATACACACACACACACATTTCTAATTCAGAATTTTTGAGGAAATAACGGAAAGAGACAATATCAGAGTCCCTCAGCTATAGCATTTCTTCAACATATCCTGTTACATGAAGGAATTTCCTCTTTTTGTTCCAAAAAGGGAAACCAGCATCTCCTGCTTTTAACACATTAAAGATCTGCTTTGGCTTCGCTAACAACACAATGTCAGCAGTTTAAGAGCACGTTCCTCATTTCAATTCTCCAAAGCGCAGCCTTTGGATTTCCCTGATGCAGTTTGGAAAGATGTTTGATTAAGCTGCAATCTGGCCTTTTTAACTAGAGTAGTGTGCTGCCAGGACTGACTGCCAGCTCCAGCCGCCAGCGGCTCTCCAGGGAAGTCTCAGAGTTAGCAGTGGGAAGCAGAAGAGGAAGCTCTTCCCTTTGGGAGAAACCAGGATTAATGTGGGTAGCAAACCCCCAGCATGGCCAAAGCAGCACTAGAATGAAGAAGGCAGTAATAAGGTATGTGCCTCACTGACCTTTTTTTTTTTTCCCTGAAGAAAGAGGGAGAGCAGGAAAACGACATAAATTTAAAAGTTAAATAACAAACTCTCGACGTCTTACCATGACAGGCTGAGACCAATTAAAGTTATTTGCTGTGGTGCAGCAATGATAAGGAGGTAATTGTGTTTTGTAGTGTTAGAACACGGCTCCACCAGGCTGATTCCTTTGAAATACAACACTGCCAGATCTCCTCTGCCTTGTCCTTCAGACAGGAAAGAGAAGCTGCCAACTTCAGAGGAAGACACATGTCAAGGAGCAGGGAAAACCCCAGCCCCAAGTGCTGAGGAACTGTTCTCCATTAGGAAAAAAAGGCTTCTGCACATGTGGTGGAAACCACTGCTGACAGGAACTGGAGGTTGCATTTAATGGCTGGAGAGGAAGGAAGGAGTTCAGCCATTAATGTGACATCTGTTGAACAGCTGGTTTTCCCTCAGCTGGTCCTAACTTCAAGTCCTACAGCCCTCACACAGAACCACATCTTCAGAAAATGGGCAACTTTGACTTCAAAAGTCTTCCACATACACAAAAAAAGTCTCCTTTTATTCCAGATTTTAGAAGAGCTACTGCTGGTTTCCCATTGTTGTGCCTGGAAATCTTGGCTGGCTGGCCTGCAATCCCCTGCCTGGTGCAAAACACCTTCTGGGGCTGGAAGAAAGTCACTCTCACTGCAATGTACAGACTGCCTAAGCTGCAGCCTTAAAAATCAAAAGTCATCTGCTGATTTTTTAAATGCTAACCTTTAGAATCAGCTGTTTAATCTCTATTTACCATGGGGATGGAAGAATAGGTCATACAATGACTGTGTCATCTGGCTTTTCAGCAAATACAGAATACATTCAGTATTTCTTGAGCTTCCCTGTAGCACTACTGGAGTGTTGAACCCTGAACTCCTGACAGGCTGAACTCATTTAAAATGCTTTTTTTATTTCTCAAGTCCTTTATAGCACCTTTAACTCTGCTGACCACATTTCTCTTCAGGATTTTCCTCCACCCCCAGGTCTTATTCCTTCATTGGATGTATATTGATCTACATATCTGTGTATCTTTTCTGTTAGCTAGCCCAGGCATGCTGCTACTGTGACTTTTTGCTGCCTCTGCAACAGCTTTAAAGCTTCCACAAACATTTCTGTTTTCTACACATTCGTGCTGCCTCAAAGTATAGAAAATTTTGAATGGTTAAGTCTTCTCCGTTGCAACCCCTAGAGATAAGGTCCTGCCACCAGCCTTGTATTTGAAAGGAAAGGGCTTTGACTTGGTCACTTCACCCCTCAAATGTCAAAATTCTCCTCAACACTCCCAGGATTGATCACTCAGCCATAATTCCACAGGCATTCCTTCATTTGGTTAATGAAGACCAGGAACACATTTGTGCACTCTAGTGAAATCCACTTCGCTCTCGAGCCATCAACTTTCCCAAATCTCTGGGGCATAGTGAAAACACTCTCTCTCTGCAAAACAGTTATAGCTGGAATAAAACACAGCCATTCCCAAGCGGCAGTGCAGAAACACACGTGTTATGTGGGAAACACGAGTGCAGCTGAGATGGCCAGCCCCACAGAATCAGGGGTTTTAACACGGCTGTGCAGACACACACATCCTAAATTCTCTTCCCCCACACGTAAGCAGGAGAGAAAAAGCCTTTTGTTCCACACAGACATCACCAGATCGTGGTTGTAAAGGCAGCACTGGATGCTGCAAACCCCCATGGGTAGGATTCAAACCACAGCATCTCCCTTTGCCATGCTCAGGATCTGTCCCCAAGCTCACCTCTGCTGCCTGCCTGTCCCCCAGTGTAGTGGTTTTCTGTTTGCTGAATTTTGTTTGCTAAATTTAGTGTAATGGTTTAAGTGGTTTTTACTTTCTTATTTTTTTGGGGAGATAAGATTAGGAGAAGCAAAGCAGGCTTAAATTGAAAGGTAAATAGATTTATTAACACGGACAAAAAAGAGAGAAAAAAAGAAAGAAAAAAAAGCCAAATGAAACTTCTAAATACTTCTTTTCCTTTTATAAACTGTTTAATTTCTTATGAACGTAACTTGTGATTTTTAGTTAGTTTTACTATTTAAACATGATTTTTCCTTATTTTGGGAGAGGAGTCTCTCTAGAATCTCCTGGAGATAATTGCTATAGGAAAAAAAAAAAACAGTCAGGTGGCTCTTAATGTCACAAATTTGCAACTGCTTGGAATTTTTGCCGATTGTGCAGCTTTACTTATTAGCAGCTTTTCTTTCGGTTACTTATGGGCTTCTTAGCGTGTTTGGGGTACTGCTCAAGAAAGCATTTTTTTAGTATAAAACAAAGATTCTTTTCTTCTATCTCTAAAATTGTCTCTGTCTTATAAGAAATGGAGACGTAACACCCAGGTGAGGCACAGGTGCCCCTGCGGAACTGCTCACCGAGAGCAGATGGCCCAAACCCCAACGCTGCTCCTGCAGCTCCCCAGAAAGAAAGCAGCCATGTGAAAACCAGCCTTCCTCTCCACATGCAAAAAGCAATTATGTTATAGACACAGAGAGAGAGAGAGAGAGCCCTGCGAGGTCCAGATCAAAAGGCAGAGACATGGGAGGCAGGAGAAAAGACCGATCGAATTCACCGCACTTTTCCCGGCTTAAGGATCAGAAATGGAGCGTTCTGGCTCATAAATTCTACTTCCAGCAAATTCAAGCCTAAATCCCCCGAAGGCAATAAGGAAAAGGCAATCAACAACAACTCTAACCACTTCACAGATGCTCCTGTTTAGTTTATACAGCACTTCTTACAGCATTGAAACGGGTAAAATGGGATTTCAACGCAGGGGGGCTGACGGCAGCAGGCAGGATTCCTCAGTGAAGATACCAAGGGCAAAGGAAGTTCTGAGAAGCATCATATTGGTTATGATGAGTGAACTCAGCGTGCTCAGCCTTTGCTCATTTTAATCTGCCAGTACGCAGGCTTGGCTGAAGGGAACATCCTGCATCTACAGTGCCTTAAAAATCCACAGGAACCACGAAATGAGGGGGGAAACGCACAAACTGATGCGTTCCCTGGGAAGCCATGAAAAAACTAATCACTATTTGTTTCCAACTGTTGTTCCGCTTCCTGAGCCAAATGTTTCCAAGTCAGCTGTGGTGGCTGAGGAGTGACCGGTTCGAGCTGGAAAGTTGACAATTTAAAATTGCAGCTCCAACACTTTCAAACTCCTTAACGTCTTTTATAATTCCAGGACCACCTGCTCAAAAAAGCAGAGCCCTCTGATGACACGACACGTGCCCTTATCCCACATTTCCCAATGAAAGCAATCAGCTCAGGGAGCAAACACCCAAGGCTACCCTGTTCTGCTCTCGCCCCAAAAAGGTGGGACTTGTGCTGGAGAAGAGGCACACAAAGGGCAGGGGCTCCCTCTCTCCCTCCCAGCACCAAGATACTCACTCCCATCTTGAGGAAGGGAGTGTGGAGCTTCCAGACTCCTTGCCCCACTCTGCAGTGTCCCCCCTGGATCTCCAGCAGGAGGATCTCCATCCTCAGTGCTCCAGGAGATGGCAAAGGAGAAAGAACCATTTGACTCCAGGATAATGGAACACTAACCCAAGTCTTCTCTACCTTGCAGAGGCAGTTACCAGCTCAGATTTGAACAGCATGGGGCATTCAAGACAAAAATCACTGGGATTTTTTTTTTTTCCCCTTCGCGCTGCGTGAAAGAGTCAACAGTGCAGAGATTCTGTTTGACAGAGCATCCCACTGTGAGACACACAACGTGTGCATTGTGCAAACCCATCTCCTGCAGAGCTCAGAAAACAAGGGAGGCTTGGAAAAAATACCCACAATGGCTGTAGCCCTCGATATCTCCTGGTACTTTACTGTGCTTGGGGTTCTTCCTCTACAGGCTCCACGCTCACAGAGCCACCCTGACAGTTTCTCCACACAAATGCTTGTGAGTTTTGGACAACACGGGTCTCCTTCTGGTGAAAGAAAGGCACCAGCTCTGCCCAAGTATTTAAGCACAGCCCTGCCTTAAAACCTGAATCCTCAGGACAAGTGAGATTCCAGGGGGATGGTTCAGAGCAGAAAGATATTTTTCATTCTTTTCTAACATCATAGCAAAAGATCCCCAACATCTTCTAAAAAGCAGCATTTCCCTCCTTCCTCTGGGCTTACAGAGCTCATCACCCAGGGAAACGAATTGTACTGAAGGAGAAAACAATAATCTCCTTATGTTTTGGGTGTTCGTTTCCCTTTCCAAGATTTTCACTCCTCACTCATCCTAGAGGCAGTTTTGCTCCGCTTTGCTTGCTTAAAACATTCATTTTAAGTCATCTAGGCCAGGAAAGGATTAGAGGAGCCCTGGCAGAAGTTGCAGAATGCAAGGCTGTTAGGTCAGAGAAATGAGACTTTCAGAGGCATAACCAACAATCCACCACAAAACCAGCAATCATGCTTTGGGAAAAAAAAAATAAAAATTCCTCTCTCTATAAATTTTAAGCAGGTGCATATTAAGAAAAATGATTCATGCACAGCAATGCAAAACAGCACCTCCTCATAGCAAAGGAATGAAGGCTCCCTGGGTTACTCCCACTCCAGGTGTAATCAGCACTTTCCAGGTGAGATGTGACCCACAGTGGCGTTACCTGACTTACTCTAGGTGCAAGGAGGAGCTGCTCCAGCAGCAGAACCAGCCTGCTTCCCAAAATGAGGTCCCAGCCCTGTGCTCTGGCCATGTTTCACCTCTAAAGGCAGCAGCAGAAGCGCTGCTGCTGCTGGAACTAATTAAAGGCAAATTGGTAGAACTAGGGGCCATGACGTGAGAAAATATCCTGCACAGCATCCAAGAAAGCCACCAGATAATCCAAAAGGCTGTTTAAGAGCCTGGCTGTCAGAAATCTTGGAATCTGCCGGGTCCAATGCAAGCAGTTGCTTGTTCCCTCATCCCCTTCATTCCTTCACCTTAATTAGCCACAGCATTTCATACCCAGTGCCTCAGTCCAAAGAGCCACCTCTGAAACCTTTGCTTCCACACCAGGATCAAAACCTACAGATCCTGAAGGATTTATTAAATCCAGTAGCTGGATTTATAAATTAATTATTTATTAAATCAGGTAGCTGACATTTGAAATGCCAAAGGTAGCAAGGCCAGAATTCCTCCACAGCAGATCAAGAAGCACAGGTCCCAAGAGTTTGTGTGCTTGCAGCGTTTTTCCAAAGGTCAGGGGTTTATTCTCTGCTTCCTCAGCCCCTTAGGAATTGTTCTGCACCTGGAAATCTGACCCATGGCAGGATGGTGGAACAGGATGAGTTTTGAGGCCCCTCCAACTGAAACCATTCTGGGATTCTCTGAGATGATTCCATGAGCAGATGGACTGAAGCTGTGGACCACATGGACAGACTTTACTCTCTCACTGCCGGTACAAACCTGTTCTGGAACCAGATCCAGCCCAGAAGAGATTTCTGTCACTTCAGGTTTGGCTACTAAACACATCTAAATCCAGGTAATTCCCATGCCTCAAAAAGAACATTAATTACCCCAAATCCCAGGTGTCTACCTGGGGCTTAATATATAATTCTTTTGTTTTTAAGAAAAGACAACTTTTTTGTCTACAACATCCATTAATGCTGTAATTAGACAGTGTGTTCAGAACCACCACCTGAGTCTCTGGCAGGCAGTTACAAAAGGAACAGCTTTGCTGAAAGCCCTTCCCCACATTCCAGCAGGGAACTGTCCCAGTGCAAGGGCAGAGGGCCCCTTCCAGCCCTGGGGGAAGCCCAGCACACCCCACACACTGTTCTGCAGGCACAACCAGCAGGCCCTGGGCTTTCCTCACCCACATTCCTCACCCAGCACGCCTGGGGCAGCCCCTCCAACCTCACCAACAAAGAAATCTCCTTTTCTTCACACAACCTTGAGCCACCTGCTCATTCCCAGCAGCGACAGGCATATATTCACCTACCCAAATATTTCACATTCCTAAAAGGCCAGGCTGGCTCTTCTTTTCCTGACAATTCACTTCTCAGGCAGCAGAAAGTGAGATTGCAAAGGCACCTCACTCAAAGTTATAACTTCCCATTTTCCAACAATCCCTCTAGAAAACATCGCTCTTGGCTGTTGCAGTTGCTCCCCCACCTCCCCAATAATTAGTTTTTACCTCAATAGCAGCAGCAGTTGCTTTCTTGTAAAAACCCAGAGTTGAAAGATGACTTCTTTCCCCCTGCCATCCCCCATTGTGTGGGGAATCAGACAATATCCCATTGTTCTGTGTACAACACTCCGAGCTGTACTTTCTGCTCTGAACACACTGAAACTCTACTTGAGGCTACAGCAATTTCCATGCAGGAGCCAAAGGAGAATCTTGTATCTGATCTAATACAGGATAAATCAATGTGCACTCATTTATTGTTTATAGCTCCCATCAGCTCAAGGAGAGACACTGTCCTAGAGTTTCAAGGCTATCCACGCTGCCTTTGTAGATGGAAAACAGACACTGCACTTAGGAGGTATTTTGAGAGCTCTGTTCAAATATTTCCCAGGAGTTCAGGAGGGATGGGAAATCACTAAACCCTGGCAGGTTCTCATCACTCTCAGGACAGGATTTTGGAAAGGCCACAGCCAGGTTGCCATCTCCCTTCTTGCCTTCTTTAGGAATTCAGTTTCCTATTAGTCATTGCCCTCAGGCAGGGGCTGGGGACCTTAACTGGAGTTCCAATGGAGATGCTCAGATAAGATGTGCTAGGGAAGGGCAGCATCACATTCATCGCTCTGGATCCAGCTGATGCAAGAGCTTCTCCTTCAGCTGCTGGAGCTGCGAAGAAAAATCACCCAGCCCCTACACGGGGCAGTCAGAAAAGCACCAGCACCACAGGGACCACATTTTTCTGGATGTGGTCTGAATTCCTGTCAGCTTTGCAGGATTCTGAGCCTTTGTGGTGGCTGCAGATGGGAGCTCCCTGGAAGCCCTGTATGCCAGCACAAGCCAAGCAAGGCAGAGTTTAATATTCCTCCTCATGCAAGTATTTTCTCTCATTAAATGCTTAAGAGCTGGAGGATTTGGGAGATTAATTTTTGCAGCTGGACATTTTCTTTAAGAATGCAATTTTCCAGACAATTTTCTCCTTTAGCTTTCTTTTATTCTAACCCCAAGACACCCACTTACCCAGGAGAGAACTCTCCTGCAAGGTTTGGAAAGGAATTCACTCTGGCACTTCAGTCCTTTCTTTTTACATCTGCTACGGGCTAGCTTTCAGAAAAATCCTGTTTCTACTTATTTTAACCCAGAAACTTGTCTCCAGTTCCAGGCAATCAACACCAAGAATCCACAACTACAAATTTATTTATCCAAAGACCTGACTGGAACAAAGCCAGATCATGGATAGAGTTTGGTTTTTTTTTTTAATTTAAAAGCACAAGAAGCTCTTTAAAAAACACGAGAGCTGATACACTGACCCACACAGCACTCAGTGACATGGTTGTGACAGGCTGGAAAATGGACTAAAATGTAGAGTTTGTGCACACAAGAACACAAAGCAAGAGCCAGACTTAATTATTAGCAACCTCAAACGTGATTGAACAAGGGGCAGCTACAGGCACTTTGTCTTTCCCCAAGTGTCACCTGGAAGAGGATGGTGAGTCCTTCACTGCAAACAGCCCCAGCCTGTTCTGGAGACACACCTCACTGAAAAGTTTTGTGTTTAACCTGTCATTGAATCCCTTGGAGTCCACGATGGCCAGGCACAGTAATGAGGAGACTGTTCCTCCAAATTCTGGCTGAATATTCAATTAGGCCAAGGGAAGATAAAGCCAGAAGGAAAGAGCCTCCTGACCTTCCCTGTCCCCATGTCCTGACCATCACCCTGGCAGGCTGTCCCTCCCCTGACAAGGACTTCTCACACACTTTTTCCCTGGAAAAGAAAAGCTTCTGACCGAAAATGTGACACCACACAGTTCTGTTCATGCCCTTTCAGTCCTCAGCAGCCAAGGGGAGGCAGAGAGAGGGGACACATTTGACTCCTCACAGCCTCCCCGAGACACAACTTTCTTGCATTTCACAGCAGATTTTCTGTGCAGGCAAAGAGCAAAAGCCGGACCACACGTGCTGCTTTTTAAACAAGCTTATTTTTGCCAGTGCTGGTGTCAGTGTGCTCACTCCCTGATTTAAGCTTCCCACTTCCCAGAGATAAACGTGCCTTTCAAGTTGTTGATGCCAGCCTTCCCCTCCTAATCCTTCATCCCACCCTGACTTCAGAAGGCTCTATATCATTCCCTATCGCTTCCATGGCATAAGCTTTATATTTCTGCAGCAAATCCAACTTTAACAGTGATTAAAACATACAAATAAGAGACATTTCATTCGAAGGATCCCAGGAAATGAGTTCTCAAAAACCACACAGCGATCCTGTAAGCAGCACAAAATGTGTCCCTAAAGAACTTCCCTGTATTTCAATGTGGAGAATTTTATTTATTAATACATTCATTCTCATGCCTGTGCTTTAACACAGTCATGCTGGCTTCAAGCAATTGTTAAGCCTCACACAACTTCTTCTTTGAAGGGATGGGAGGCGGGGGAAAGAAAGAGGGAAGAGTGATTAAAATTAGTCACAAGGAATCCTATAAATACACCCATGGATGGAGGAAGAAATCTCTCTTCTATATAACTTAAAAATAGAGGGCTAAACTTTAAAAGACAAACAGATGGGATGAAGCAAGGATAAAACAGAGCTTAGAGAAAGTCAACTGGGCAATTTAGTCAGGGATCTGTATTGTGGGGTGGCAGAGGAGGAGGAGGAGGAGGGAGGAGGAATCTTGATTATCCAAAATTAATTCCTGAGTTGGGAAGTGAAGAATGAGAAAATTAAGGGAACTCATCTTACTGCAAGAGGAATCAAATCTCAGAGGCAGTATGGCACGGAGGTATAATGTGGAAAAAAGGAGATGCTTGACCAGGAAATTATGCATTTGTTCCAAATGTTCAGCCTGTGGCAGCAAGGGCTGGAACAGGATCACAAGACCTGTGTGTGTGCACCTGCAGCTGCAAGTCTGGGGATGTGCTGGACAAAAGTGCACAGATACAGCCAGTGAGGTGTAACACCCACCAGAAACTCTCTGAACACGCTCAGACACATCTGCTGGCCACATCCAACCTGCTGCAGGGTGAGGCCTTTAATGAAGACCCACGGAGGAGAAAAGCAAATCATCTGAGGGATGGTGGTTCTCCCTTTCCCAGGGCTCACAGACTGGCTATGCCCCAGCAAACAGCCAGGGCCAACATGAATATATTGTCCAAAAGCACTCCGAATCCTTTGATAAGAACACAATAAAGCCACGGAAGGGATTTATCAGCACTTCCCTTCTTGGACAAAAATAAGAATGTAAACTAGGAGCAGACAAAACAAGCCTCACAAAGCGCAGATGTTTATGGGGCTTAAAGGCCACATGAGAGAACTGCAGTGGGACAGCACCAAGGGACAACGTGCAGGAAAGGGCTTCAGGTCACGTATTGCTCCGGGGAAACCACAAAATCGTGTGTTGGAAACAGCACCGGCAGGAGCTCTCCGGCCCCGCCGTGTCACTCGGGGCTGTGAGCAACAAGCAGCAATTTCCCAGCTTCCATGGGGCAGCCCCAGGCCTGTGACAGCCCCGGGAGTGTCACCGGGAAGAGCAGGCACCCCAAGGGGACAACCCCGGGGCAGGCAATGACAAAGGGCTCTTACTTTCGTTAGGCAGCTCCTCCCGATCCAGCTCGTCCAGAGGGGCTGAGGCGCTGCTCCCGCTGTCGTCCAGGGTGAGGATCAGGGGAACATCATCGTCCATGCTCACCGCCATCCCGGCCCTTCCGCGGCTCCCGCTCACGGAGCTCTAAAGGACGCTTTTTCAGTTTGCAGTTCCAGGTGGGAAACGCTGGTGTCACAACCTCTCCCCGGCCAGCCCTCCGCCGGGGCCGTCTGCTGGGCACAGGGACACAGCGCTGCGCGCACCCATCTCCGGACACCACAGCTCCCGACAGCAGCGGGCCGCTCCCCAAAAAGCAGCGCAGGACAGCGGACTCGAGGGGTTAGTGCCAAAGCTGCGCTCACAGCGCCAGGCCGGGGCTGCCTGTCCCGGCCGGCGCACGGCTCGCAGGACAGCGGGGACGCAGCACGAAGCGATCCTCCTGAGCCCGCGGCACCGGGAGCAGCGGCCGTGAGGCAGCCGGGGCCGGCATGGCGCTAAGCGTCCCGCTCACACATGGCTCTGTCCCCCGCCGTGCCCGAACGGCCGCACCGCAGCCGGGGAAGCGAACGCGGGAGCGCCGGAGGCCGCCTGGAGTCCGCACACGTGAACTTCCCGGAGGGTTGTTGGTTTGTTTTTTTTCTAACTGCGCGATGCCACAAGGTCACGGGTTTCTCTAAAAGGTGAAGCAAAAGGAAAATGAAGCAGGCCCAAGACAGCGCCACGGGGACGATTCACAGCCGCTGTCCCAGTGCAGGGAGAGGGACACCGGCACGGCGCTGTCACCGCTCTGGGGAGGCCCGGCCCGGCGCCCTCCCCGCGCCCTCCTCCCACCCCTGGATGAACCTGCTCCTCAGCAGCCCGCCATGCCGCGGTCCCCGGACTCCCCGGCCCCTCCAAACCCTCCCGGGCCCGCCTGGCCCGTCCCGGGACCCCCCGCGCCCCCCGGCCCGGCCCGGCCCCTCCGAACCGGCGCCCGCAGCGACGCGGCTCCTCCGCGCCCCGCCCCTTTCCTCCCGTTGGCTGCCACAGCGCCGGTCACGCCCCAAGGGGCGGGGGCTCTCCATTCCCGCCAATCCGCGCGCCGCGCCTGCCCCCACCCCCGCCAGAGCCTCGGCGTTATTCCCGCCTCCCCTCTACGCCTCACCATTGGATAGAAGCGCTGTCCCTCAAGACAAACGGGGACGCTGATTGGTCCGAGCTGGCGGAGGTGGGCTCTGGGAGGAGAGAAGCGCGAGGTACCATTGGCTGCGCTGAGACCCCGCCCCCGGGTCAGGGAGGAGAGGCGCGGTCACCGAGCAACGGCGGAACGCGGGCGGGAGCGGCTCGGGAGCCTGAGGGGACCGGGACACACAGCCGCCCCCGGGCTGGGACACCCGCTTCTTCCCCGCTCCGCAGGGAGACAGCGTCCCTGTTCGCAGGCCCCGCTGCGGTAGGAATGAGTCGGGCCCTGAGCGCAGCCCAGCCCTGCCCCGAGCGCAGTAGGTGCAGTGAGGGGTACCCAGGAGCACTGGCTCTCAAAAGGTCCTGCAGGTGACGAAGCCTGTAAAGGTCAGGCTGCCGCTTCCGTCACGTTATCACCTGGCCCCTGCCAGCTACGCTGGTTTGTGGAGCGTACCCGCTCCATCCCAATGCTCTGCTGACTGCAGTGGAAAGCAGCCCAGCAGCAACACAACTTTAACCCCCAAGTCAGCAACAAGGAGTCAGGGTGGAGTCAAAGGTGGAGAGATTTAACAGTGCTGAGCAGACAGAAAAATGAGAGCAGCAGCAGGGAGGATCCCCAGCTTGGTTGAGGCTTCTGTATCAACAACTCTGGCCTGAGCCGAGCACCAGTGACACCGGACAGGCTGGATCTGGAGGTAGGAAACAACTAAACATTTCTCCCATCTCATTTCATTCATATTTAATGTAGGGTTTTTCTCCATGTGAACACCAGTTCCAGCAGTAACAGCAGGTTTTGCTCTCATGCTGGGCTGCACAGCTCTGGCAGAACAAGACAACAAGGCAACAGTAAAGCACCAGTGTGAAGGAGAATCATGGAACAAAATGCAAACAACCCATTTATACTTAACCAACATTGTCCTCATGTGTAAATAGCAAGGAAGTGCCAGTTCTGACCTCCTGGAAGCCCTTGGTGACAACCGGGGCCAGTGTGGGACAGGAAAGTGTGGCTGATGAGGTGGGCTCGAGTTTCCTCCTCTGATTCCTCGGACCCTGAGCACAGCAGTGCAGGTAAAGTGGCCAATCCTGGTCACACAGGCCACCGTCAACTTGATTTTCAGATTAAATCTCTCCTTATTTTAAGAGGCTTCCTCTTCCAAGGACTCCAGCTCTCCAAGATTGTGCTGATTCAGTTCTCTGCTTAGACTCCAGGGCAGTTCCCCCAGTTTGCTGACAGCTCACCTGGCTGGATCTGACTCACCCAGCTGCTGCTGGGGAACAGCGTTCCTGCTCCTGTGTCAATCCTCAACCCTCTTGTCTCCATCTAGCGTCCAAATCACATCTGGACACAGCTTGTACATCACTGTGCCCACATCCCAAACACAGCTAATCAGGCTCAGATTGACAGCAGCACTCCCAACCCCTCCTCTGAGAAGGCCACAATTGTTTCGTGTCCCTCCAATTTTACCCCAGGTGGAGAAGAGCTGCTGGACTGCCTCAGTGGGAAGCACAGGGAGAGATCCAAGAGCTTGGAGCTAATCACAAGGATCCTCACTCACCTTCTCAGGTTTTAATAATGTTGGGTTGTTTTTGCTTCCAATCAGGCCAAGAAATGAGCAGAAATTCCACTCAGCACAGGCTCCTGGCTGGCTCCAGCTCCACATGCTGGAGTGGGTCAAGGCCTGATCCTGCTGCTGCACAAGGTGCAATAAAATCATTTCTAGGGGCAGAACGATGCTCTTTACCTGGCTTGGTGTGTCCTTGGGCGAATTTGAGTGTTTCCCTCAGCATGGGAGTTACCAAACTCCCGGTAACCTCAGCAGATCCTCACTGCAGCCTCCCTCCCCAGGGGGCAGTGACTGCAAACCCCAAATCACCCACCCACCTCATGTCCTTTGTCCACCTCCATACAGACAGCTGCTCTTTCCCGTCTCAGCAAAGGACATGGAGGAGTTTTGGAGGTGCCCAGATCACTCAGCAGCACCCCACAGGTCCCAGATTTGTCTTGGAGCACTTATTTGGTGACACTGTGGCACTGCTGTGAGCACCAGCTACACGATCATGGATCTACTCAGCCCCTCCTCATCACCACGAGCTGCCAAAATCCCCACTCAGATCCTTGTCTGTCACAAACCCCATCCATCCCATTGCCAGCAGGATGCAGGGCAATGCTTTCCTCACCTCTGTGCTCCTCCTCCCTTGCCCTGCTTTGTCAGAGGGGTCCATAAGGCGTGGGTGACACAAAGCAAGGACAGCAGTGAGACACCAAGGCACATCCTGTGCATACAGGCAGAGGGAATGGAGCTCATTTCCTGGAGAAGGGAACCTTTTGGGGGGGCCTCAGAGAAGCCTCTCAGTACCTGCAAAGAGGAGGTGGCTGTGAGGGTTGGGCCAAGGTTTGTGCTCAGATGCAGAATGAGAGAAGACACAGAATCAAGCTAGAAAGGCTCTGACTGGATAAAGGGAGAACTTTCACTCTGAGGTGAGTGGAGCAGTGGGAAGGAGGCCAGAGGGGCTCTGCAATCTCTATTCCTAGGGGTTTCCACCACCTGACTGGACCTGCCTTGAGCAGGGATAGGGGATATCCTGCATTCCCACAGGCACCAGCACAGGTGGGATGGAGCAGGACTCCTCTCACCACACATGGTCAGCAAAGGTCCCTGTCAGGGCCCTCTGACCTCACCGGCCCCAGCTGGACTCACCTGGGACCCCACCCCAGCAGCACCCCGTGTTCTGGGAGCTCCATGGAGCTCCACTGTCCATGTACCTGTGCTTGGATGAGCCCTGGACTGCACTGTGGGCACTCCAGTCTCCTGCTGCTCCACCCTCCTAGCTGGATTCCCCAGACAGCAGGAACCTCCTCTGACAACCACTGCACATCACGGGAAGCAGCTGTTCCCACCCAGGCCACCCCGCTCTGGTGCCGTGGGGCTGTGCCCTGAACAAGGGGCTCACTGCTCCCAGCACTGTGTCACCTTTGGCTCCTGGCTTCTCTTCCAGCATGGAACAGCCCCATCCTTCGTTTCCAGCCAGGGAAAAGCCCAGGGTCCTCGTGGGCTTGGTCACAGGGAGGCCTCAGGGAGACTAAGGCTGTGTGTACATCCAGAGGGACGCTTGGCATCACTTCCAGGGGGGTCTGGCTTTGCAGCCACCTGCTGCCTTGGCATTCTTGGGCACAGGAGATCCGGACACGCTGTTGGATCGACCCCTCACCAGAGGGCCCTGGGGGGCAGCAGGGGTTGTTGGAAGGCTCTGGTTCTTCCACCTTTCTGTGCCGAGGTTGGAGGACAGGTGAATCCTGTCCGAGGGGGTGCTCAGCCTGCTGACAGACTGGGAACGTCCTCTGCCAGGAGCACCCCAGCCTTCGGAGCAAGCATCGCTCCTGGGATGCCTCCAGGCACACAACTTCTCCTTGTGGCCGGGCTCAGACGTGGCCGGAGGCGCGGAGGCCGGCGGGTGGACGGCTCGCAGGGGAGTCCCCCTGCAGCGTGGGGAAAGGCCAGGCTGGTTTTGGGGGGCAGGCGGGGGGCTCCAGAGCAGCGAATGGAGCTTGGCTACATCTTCTTTCCTCATCCGCGGAGCTGCCCAGGCAGGACCCTGGGGCTTGGCACCAAACAGGGACTCGTCACAGAAGGACGGAGCGTGGCTGCGGGACCTTGGAGGGCGACAAGCGGAGAAACACGTGTTGGTTACAGTGGGGGAAATCAGAGGGGGAGCGACCGAGAGCCGGCGGGGCAGCCGAGCCCGCGCTGGGGGAGTCGAGGGGCTCCGTAGGACACCGGGGACACCGACGCGGAGCGAGCCCCGAAACCCGGGGCAGCGGAGATCCGCGGGAGCGGCCCGAGCCACCGCTCACCTGCACTGACTCCCGGGCCGGGAGCCGGCGGCTGCGGGGGCCGCCCAGGGCGGCGGGAAGGCGGGCGGCGGCGGGCGGGCCCCCGCGGGGCGGCCGAACAGCGACTCGTCCACGAAGGACGGCCGCACCCGGCGGCGGCCCCGGGGACCCCGCGGAGGGCGAGCGGCGGCGACAGCGGGGCCACAGTCCGGGGCCGGCCCCGCAGCCCGCATGGCCGAGCCCCGGGGCGGGCACGGGCCCGGCCCGGCCCCTTCCGCCCCCGCCACGTGGTTCCGGTACCGACATGGCGCCGCCGCGCGCCCGCCGCCAGCCCCGCCGGCCGCCGGTACGGGGGACGGGACGGGAGCGGGGCGGGAGCGGGGCGGCCCCGAGCGAGGCATATCCCTTCACCCCGTGTCGCTGCGCCCGGTGCTGGGGCCCCGGTCTCCATGTGCCGGTGTCCGCAGTACCGGTATCCTTAGTGCCGGTATCCTTAGCGCCCGTGTTCCTGGTTCGCGTGTCCCCACTGCCTGTGTCCCCAGTACCAATGTCTCAGGAGCAGTGTCCCAGTGCCGATGTTCTGAGTACCAGTGTCCCCACTACCTGTGTCCCAGTGCCAATGTCCCCAGTACCCACAGTCACCAGCACTGGTGTCCCTGCCTGCCATGCCAGCACTGCAGAGCTGCAGTGACTCTGGCACCCATCACCACAGCCATGTCCCCCACTGTCCCAAGGTCCCTGCGACCCCACTGCCTGCCTTCCCTACCACCGCCGAGGAGGACGATGGCGCCGATGCTGAGCTGGACACTCAGGCCATGGTGCGGGCCCAGAACCAGAAGAAGAAGAAATCCGGGGGCTTCCAGTCCATGGGTGCGTATGAGGCAGGGGACAGCTGTCCCTGGGACAGGGACTGTCCCTGGGACAGGGACTGTCCCCTCCTGCCCATGCCCCCTCACTTTGCCCTGTTCCCCTAGGCCTCAGCTACCCTGTCTTCAAGGGTATCATGAAGAAGGGCTACAAGGTGCCCACGCCCATCCAGAGGAAGGTGAGCATGGGGAGCAGTGGGTCCCCGCCGCAGGGGGTGGCAGTGGGACAGTGACAGTGACGGTGGTGTCCCACAGACCATCCCCGCCATCCTGCGTGGGCGGGATGTGGTGGCCATGGCACGGACGGGCAGTGGGAAGACGGCCTGTTTCCTCATCCCCATGTTCGAGCGGCTCAAGGCGCCCAGCCAGGCCGGGGCACGCGCCCTCATCCTCTCGCCCACCCGGGAGCTGGCCCTGCAGACCCTCAAGTTCACCAAGGAGGTACAGGGGACATGGGGGACAGTGGGAACAATGGGGGTGATCGGCTTGGTTTTACATCCCACCAATGTAGTATTCCTCACCCTGCAGCTGGGCAAGTTCACTGGCTTGAAGACAGCCCTGATCCTGGGAGGAGACAAGTAAGCTGTCCCCATGTCCCCTCCAATCCCTGTGTTCCTGAGCCTCCCCAAAACCTGGTGAGGGGCTGAGCTGCTCAGTGTCACCCCAGTCTCTCCCCTCTCCCACAGGATGGAGGACCAGTTTGCTGCCCTGCATGAGAACCCCGACATGTGAGTGTGGCACAGGGAAAGGACCCAGTGGGGAAATGGCCACCAGCCATTTGGGACCATCACTGGTGTTCAGAGCCACTGTACCTCATGGGCATTCCTGGTGTTCCTTTGGAGTAACTTCCTGTGGGACAGCAGGGTCTCTATTGTGTCATCTTTGGGTTGGATTTGGGACCCTCTCCCAGGATGGTGTGGGACACTGTCTCCCCCTCAGCCTGGTCCTGTCACTACCTCTGTCCCCACAGAATCATAGCCACCCCTGGGCGCCTGGTGCACGTGGCAGTGGAGATGAAGCTGAAGCTGCACACCGTGGAGTACGTGGTGTTCGACGAGGCCGACAGGTCAGCGGGGCACAGGGGCATCCCCCGGGCTGGCAGTGTCCCCACATGGGTGAGGGACCTGCCATATCCCATATCCCCTCCCCTGCAGGCTCTTTGAGATGGGCTTTGCTGAGCAGCTGCAGGAGATCATCGCCCGGCTCCCAGACTGCCACCAGACAGTGCTGTTCTCTGCCACGCTGCCCAAGCTGCTCGTCGAGTTTGCCCGGGCTGGTGAGGAACCAGGGGCAGGTGGCACTGGGGACAGGGACAGCAGGGACACTGGGGACAGGGACACAGCACCATCCCACAGCCAGGCTGAGCCTGGCACTGGGAAAGCCAAGCTGGATTAATGCTGGGCTAAGTGTCCCCAGCAGCACATCCTGTGTGTGACCCATGTCCTGTGTGTCACCACAGGCCTCACTGAGCCAATGCTGATCCGCCTGGATGTGGAGTCCAAGCTGAGTGAGCAGCTCAAGGTGAGATGAACTGGGGGAGTTCAAGACAGCTTTGTGCCCCCTACCCCCTGCAAGCCACATGCTCCTGAGGAGGTTACAAGGGTGGCAGTGGTGGCACAGGGCTGAGCACTGCCCTCATGCTGCAGCTGGTGTTCTTCCACGTGCGTGGAGATGACAAACCGGCCGTGCTGCTCCACCTGCTCCGCAGCGTGGTGAAGCCCCAGGACCAGACAGTTGTCTTCGTGGCCACCAAGCACCACACAGAGTATCTGAGGGAGGTAAGTGGCATTTGGGGGTGCCCATGTGACATCTACAGCTGTGGCTGGTCCCAGCTGGAATCTCTCCCTCTGTTCACTGGGTTGAAAGAGAAATCTGAGAACACGTGGTCTTGGAGGTCCAGGTGGCCACTCCGGAGTCTCTGGCCCTGTCTCTCTGCTGAAGGAACATCCATCCAATCTCTTTCCCCACCTTCCCAGCTGCTGACAGCGCAGGGCATCCACTGCACCCACATCTACAGCTCTCTGGACCAGACCGCCCGCAAGATCAACATTGCCAAATTCTCCCAGGGCAAGTGCCCAGTGCTGCTGGTCACCGACGTGGCTGCCCGGGGGCTGGACATCCCCATGCTGGACAATGTCATCAACTTCAGCTTCCCTGCCAAGGGCAAGCTGTTCCTGCATCGTGTCGGTGGGTACCAGTGCCCTCACTGTGTTGTGATATTGAGGGACAGACTGGGGACAAAGCAGTGTCCCTGATGTCCCAGCTGGACTGTTAGGGCTCTTGGGGGCAGGATTGGTACCTTGCCTGTAGCAAGCTTTTCCCTTCCCCAGCCACCCACAGCCCATTGCCAGCCATGTCCCCATGGTAAATGTCATGTGTGGAGACTGCCAGGGACACCAGGGAGTCCCTGGGCTGGCTGGGTATGGTTTCCCCACTCTCCTCTTGCCCTTGGCAGGCCGTGTGGCCCGTGCTGGCCGGAGTGGCACTGCCTACTCTCTGGTGGCTCCTGACGAGATGCCCTACGTGTTCGACCTCCACCTCTTCCTGGGGCACCCGCTCGTCCTCGCCGGAGCCCAGGAGATGCCTGCTGGTGAGGGGTGCCTCTGTGGCCACTGGGATGTTATCCTTGGCCACTGCTGGAGTTTGTGCTCTTGTGGTGGGCCCTCACACAGTGGGGTGATGGGGAAAATTGGGTGTTGGGGGCTGTGATGCACTCTGTGTGTGGGGGATTGAACAGTGCCGAGCTCCCTGGAGCTGTCAGCTGTGCTCTGATAAATCCAGAGTGGGTGCTGGGGAGCTGACAGGGTGTCCCCTGGGCTGCAGATGCTGGCGGGGTCCTGGGCCGTGTCCCCCAGAGCCTGGTGGATGACGAGGAGTGCCTGCTGCTGACGGACCACGAGGGCTCTCTGGAGCTGAGCAGCCTCCGCCGCATCGCGGACAATGCTCAGAAGCAGTACCTGCGCTCCCGGCCCGGCCCCTCGCCAGAGTCCATCAAGAGGGCCAAGGACCTGGATGTGTCCCAGCTGGGCATGCACCCCCTCTTCAGTGAGTGCTGAAGGGATGCTGAGGGAGAAGACCCTGTTGCCCTCCCCAGGAAACTGATCTGTGCCCCTGTCCCTGCCTGCCTTCCCCAGGAGCTCGCTTCGAAGACACCGAGCTGCAGAGGCTGAAGTTGGTGGATAGCATCAAAACCTACAAGTCCAAGACAGTGAGTTGAAACTCAGGATATGACTGGGATGGGATTGGGTTGGGATGCCCATGTGGCTCACTGGGAATCGTGCTCCTGCCCTGGGGACAGACCATCTTTGAGATCAACGCCACATCCCGGACACCGGCCAGCACCGTGATGCGATCAAAGCGGCGCCACGACCATGCCCTGATCGAGAAGTTCCAGCGTGGGCAGCAGGAGAGGCGGGCAGCAGCACTTAAAGGGCAGGGGCTGTGCCCAGCCCCTCCCGAGGCCCAGGATGGGGAAGGAGAAGAGGAAGACCTCCAGGTAATGGGGTCATGGATGCAGGAACTGCTGCAGAGCTGCCTTGGCCCGCTGCTGGCAGCACCAGGGCCCCCAGATTATGCTGAGGCTTAGGGGCCGGTGCAGAGACTTGGGGGAATTTGGGGGTACGTAGCTCCCAAAGCCCTCCACTGTCCCTATACAGGACGTGTTCTCCAATGTGGGGGGCCAGAAGCGAAAACGGGGCCGAGGAGGAGAAGATGGTCCCAGGAAGAAGCCACAGCAGCCGGCACAGCAGGACGAGGACTTCTACATCCCATACCGGCCCAAGGACTTTGAGAGTGAGCGGGGGTAAGTCTGGGGGGCTCCTGCTGCTGTCCCATCCCAGCACGTGTGGGGCTGCTCTGATCACCCCCCTTTGCAGGCTGAGCGTGGGTGGCGAGGGCAGCGCCTTCGAGCAGCAGGCAGCCGGGGCCGTGCTGGATCTCATGGGCGATGAGAACCACAACCTCAACAAGAGCAAGCAGCTGCTCAAGTGGTGAGTGGGGTTTGCCCGTGGGCTGGAGGGAGAATCGGGGCTGGGCGTGGCACTGCTCGGTCCCACCACCCTTCTGTCTCTCGCAGGGACCGCAAGAAGAAGCGGTTTGTGGGGCAGACGGGCCAGGAGGACAAGAAGAAGGTGCGGACAGAGAGCGGGCGTTACATCAGCAGCTCTTACAAGAACAACCTGTATCCTGCCATGGGCACTGCTGCCTGCCTGGGCTGGGCACTGTGGGAGCCACGTGTCAGGGCTCCATCCCCTGCCAGGACAGCAGCCAGGGGAGGGAGCACAGTCAGACAACCTCAGCACAGGGTAAAGTGAGGAGTCAGCACATGTTCCCTTAACCCGCCTGTCCCAGCTATGAGAAGTGGAAGCAGAAGTACAAGGTTGACGAGTGGGATGAGGATGAGGAAGGGCCACGCAGCAGGGAGCAGTTCAGAGGGAAGCACAGGCGTGGGCAGGGTGAGTACCTGAAGCAAGCAGCGGAGCCCTGCCTTGCTCCCCTCGGGCTGGCTCTGTCCCCTGCCCTGAGCACAGCCTTGTCCCCGTGCAGGGCCCACGCAGCCCCCGGCGCAGGGCAGGGTGCGCTCGGAGCTGAAGAACAAGCAGCAGATCCTGAAGCAGCGCAAGAAGGCGGCCAAGCAGCGCTTCCTGCAGAGCGGGGGCCTGAAGCGCCTCAAGGCCCGGAACCGGCAGCGGGTGCAGGAGCTGCGGCAAATGGCCTTCGGGCGCCGCACGGGCACTGCCAAGAAGGGCAAGCTGAGGAAGAGGATGTAGGGGACACGTCCCCTATGCCTGGGCTGGGGGCTGGGGAAGGGGACAGTAAATATTGGTTGGTTTTGAATCCCAGTTTCTCTCGGTTCTTGCTCCAAGCCTCGTGACTGGGGTAATCCTTTTGCTAGAAGCACAAGAACAAGCAAGCGCTGCGGCTGCACTGCTGGATGTATTTTGATGTGAAACACCTTCAGAGATGCCAACAGCAGCTCCCTTCTCCTCCTCCCCCTGCCTGGGGTGCTCTGTGCAGGAGGGAACCTCGAGAGTGCCCTGGCCCTGCCTGGGTGTAGTGCCACCCCAGTGTGCCTGTGCCACTTCCATCCATGTTGCGTCTTGACATGGGGTTTCCAGACTTGCAGGGAATTACGTCCATCCCCCGGGGTCCTGTGGCTCCATGCTGGCCCTGGCAGCCTCTTCCCAGCCCCAGGAGCAGGCAGGTGTCCCCAGGGGCTATTCCTGGCCCTGAAGCAGCCTGGCACCCCTGTGGTGCTGTGGGTGTGTGCCAATGGCACAGATGTCAGCCAGGCCCTGCATGCAGAGCAGCACCTGTGGAGATGGAAGCCTAATGTCACAACCATCCAGGGATGTCAATGTCCCTGTGAGTCCCCAGCCCCAGTGCCCTGGGGAGAAGATTCGGCTGACCATGTCCAACTGGGCCTTTGTGTCCTGGGCTGTGTCCGTGGGGATCCTGAGCTGTGCAGTGGTTTGCTGGAAGAGGTTCAGCACAGCCAGCTTGATCTGCCCCAGCAGAAGGGTCTTCTGGATGGCTGTACTCTGGATGTGGTTCCAGCAGGACTCCTGGGGGAGAGAGTGAGCCCCTGCGCTGTGTCCTTCTGCACCCCCCCCCAGGCCTGGCCAGGGTGACGTGTGGCCTGGCCATGGCCATGGGCCTCCCCATGCAGAGCTGCTGCTTTTTGGACATGTGGGGATACTCAGCCCAGAGGGTGGAGCCCAACTTAGCACCTCCACCACGTTGGGCAGCACCCCTGGGGTCTGAACTGCTGCCCCTCTGCCTGGGGGGTCCTTGGCCACCCCCCATCCCCCTTACCCACTGGAGCACATCTTGGTGGGCAGCCTCCAGGCGTGTGCGGAGCCGGGCCAGCTCGTTCCTGGTGCCCAGGAGCTGGATGCTGGTGTCCTGACGGTACCGCTGGAGCTGTGCCCTGTCCTGGGCCAGCAGCTCCTGCCCGGCTCCTGCCTCCCGTGCCAGGGCTGCCCGCATCTCCTCCAGCATCCCGAAATGCACCAGCATGGCCGGCACGTCCTGGAACTGGGCAGTGGGAGGCGGTTGAGAGGCCGCAGGGCTGGAGGGGTGACCCCTCCTAGGGGCTTGGGGACACGCAGGACCCCACGCTCACCTGCCCCATCCTGGCCAGCACGTCCCGCAGGTAGTCCCCGAAGGGCCGGAGGCTCCGCAGGCGCCGGGCCAGGCGCTCCCTGCGCCGCAGCAGCTGCTCCAGCTCCCGCTGCAGCCGGGCCGCCTCATCCCGCTCCGCCGCCGCCCGCGCCCGCTCCTCGGCCGCCCGACGCAGCGCCCGCTCCCGCCTGGCCGCCACCGCCTGCGCAGGGCACGGGGTCAGCGGCCACCCTCCGGCCAGCCCGGCCCCGGCCCCCGGCCCGGCACCTTGAGGAAGGACTCAAATCTGAGCACGGCGTCGCGGTGCTGCTCTTGCCTCCGGGCCAGCTGCTGCCGGCGCTGCGCCAGGCGCTCCATCCGCTGCTGAAACTCCTGTGGGATTGCAGGGCGTCGAGAGCATCGGCCCGCGCTTGTGCAGCCCGGGGTGCCAGCCCGAGGAGAGCCGGGGACACGCCTGCCAGCCGCCTTGTCCCCACGGCACACCCGCAGCGCCCGGGGAGGGGACGCTCGGCGGGCTGGGGCCGCCCTCACCTGCCGCTGGTTCTGCAGCTCCCGCTCCACCTCCGCCACCTCCCGCCTCTTCAGCAGCATACGAGTGGATGGCAGGAGCGTGGCGGGCACCGTCCTGCCACGGGCTGCGCGCAGCTCGGCTGGGCTGCGGAGGGAAAGCCTGGGCAGGGCATCTGCCACCGCGGCACGGGCAGGGCGCCCACGGGCCGCCGCTTCCCCCGGGGCTCAGCGCGGGGAGCCTGGCCCGCTCCCCCGGGTGCGCAGGGATTGTCAGGAGCCGCACAGGGTTAGCCCTGCCGGCATCTGTGTTCGTGCCCAGCCTGGCTCCTGCCCATCCTCCCCCACCTGGACACCCCCAGCACCAGTGCTGTTCCCCAGGGAAGGAAGGACGAGTCACACCACAATCTCAGCTTCCTTGTTAGAACCCAGAGAGACCCCCTGCGCCCCCCAGCCCATGGCTGCGGTGTCCTCTCCTCCCTGGGAGCCTCAGTTGGGGACGCTGTGTCCACCCAGTGACACCCATCCTGGCAGTGGCACCCAGAGACAGGAATACCAACCGCGATCACGGGGCACACAGGACATGCTGGCCTGGCTGCCAACCCTTTGGTCCCTTGCCAGGGGAAGGGCAGAGAGGTCTCACTCACAGCAGCCGCAGCTTGTCCAGCAAAGCCGCTCGCAGCCGCTCCTCCAGCTCTGAGTCCATCTTGGTCGGTGCCTCCTCCTCGCCCAGGGGCGTGCGGAGGAGCTGAGACCGCGACAGCCGAGGTGGCGGCAGCACAACACAGTTGCCAGGGGCAGCCAGAGGCTCCCGCAGCTCCCTGGGATTTTCCTGGCTTGGCTCCGAGCGCCGCTGCGAGGACGCGGTGCGGGGCAGAGAGAATGCACCGGGGCTGCTTGCAGAGAGGGTCCCACGCAGCCCTCAAACCATCCCCTCCTTCCACCCACTCCCCGTTCCCTCCAGCCCTCAGACCCTGCTCCAGCCCCTCAGAACTCTCCGTTCAGGCTCCACGGCCCTTCAGAGACCACAGTTGGACCCCAAACACCATCTCCTCCCTGTCCCTCTTGGCCTGCTCCATCTCACACTGGAATGGCTCAGACTCCCTGACTTTACCCACAGCACAGACCCTGCCTCTCTCTGCGTGTCCCAGGAGTGCTTCCCTTCCACTACATGGGCCATCAGGTCCCCTGCGATCCCCCGTGTGCTGTCAGGTCCCCCTTGTCCCCTCCTATGTGTGCTCATGTCCCCATTACCCTACACTCACACTCAACAAGGAACAGAGTAACTCCTGACTTGGACACAGAGCAACACTGCAGAAGGAATAGGGGAAAAATATTTATAATACAAACAATTCAGCCTCCCCAGACTCAGCACCACCCATCTCTTGCCCACACACCACTTGTTTCTTCCTTGCCCCAGGACCACTGCGGCCCCATGGTGACTTTCTCCATCCCAGAGCTGCTCATGGGGTCTGAGCCAGAATCCCACATGGGAATTTGAGTCAGTCACAGGCATTGAAGTGAGGGGGTGTTCCCATGCTCTGCCTGTGCTGGGTGTCACCTTGTTTTAGGGACACCCAAGACAAGGAAGAAAATGGAAGACAAGAGAAGGAATGGAGAAACATGGCTGGGGAAGGACGGAGTGAAACTGTGGAAAGGGCAGGTGCAGAAAGAGCTGGGAAAGCTCTCCCTGAAGTGTCCTGGGACAGGACACTGACAGCCTGGGCTCAAGCCACACACAGTGAGGGCCTGCTTGATGCTGGATTCCAGCTGGAGCTCTGTGTGCTTCCTCAAGGAGGGATAGAAGCTATGAGCCTCGTGTCTCTTCTCTCACTTCCTGTGGAGAGACCCTGCCGTGGAGTTCGCCATCGTCACCTACACAGGACACAGAGCAGCAGCATCTCAGCTACAACAGCCATCAAGAATTCCTCCCTCCCTGGCAGCTGCTCTGGGAACACCCACAGCTCAGCAGGGAGCAGGTGGCTCCTCACCTTCCATGAGGTGGTTCAGGTGAGCAGCCTGGGCCCTGCTCCCACCGACCAATGCCATGGCCTCGTGCTGGGTGCAGCTGCTCAGGGCCTCCTTGGACCCCTTCCCCTCCTCGTCATCTTCAGAGTCCACCAGCACTAAGACATCCCCTGAGTCTGCATTCCTGGGAACAGCAGAGCAAGCTGGATGAAAGGATGAGGAGAGCCTGTTCCCTGACCTACAGGAAGGCTGAGTAGTGATGCCATGCGGGACAGGGCTGAGCAATGTCAACTCACCTGAATGCAGCACCTGAACGGGAGAGAAAAGAGAGAAGACAGCATTAGAAACTGCCCCTCTGGGAGTGTCACTGTTTTTACTGGACTGGACAACCCCTGCCAATCCTGTCTCCACATCTGTGCCTCCCCACATGGTCACTGGCAGCCCCATATAGAGGAACAGACACGGCAGTGACCTGCCCAGACAACCCTGACCGATTCCAGCACACAGGGAGGGATAAGCAGGTTAGGGATAAAGCCCCAAGAAGGAGGAACCAATCCCTACCTCTGAGGCACAGGAGGGGATTGTAGTACAACACAACCCCAGTGACAGTGAGAACAGCCAGGATGGACACGACCACCACAGCACCCACGACCCCAACGATGTTCACTGGCTCTGCGGAGAGGGGACACAGATGGATGAGGAATCCTCAGTGCAAGCCAAAGAGCAGGTGTGCTGTGTCCTAGGCCCTCCTGCCACAGCCCCACTCACGCTTCACCGTGAGGCAGACGAAGAGCTCCCTGAGCCCCACGGGGTTCTGGGCCTTGCAGACGTAGCAGCCGCTGTCAGTGCCCTGGGAGCAGTTCTGGATGGTGAGCCGGGACACGTTGCCCTCCTGGGCGATGAGGAACCTCCCCCCAGGCTGGATCTCCACCTCGGGCTGGGTGATGTCCCTCAGCCAGCTGAGCCGAGCTGCAGGGGTGCTCTCGGTCACCCGGCACGTCAGGGTCACATTGTCACCCACAAAGCAGGTCTGGGGGGGCTCAGATTCCAAGGAAGGGAGTTCTGAACATCCCCGGGGGAAAAGAAAACAAAAACAGGAGGAAGGAACGGAGGCAATTAGCGTAACGAGCAATCAAGCTTCTGGCTGATTAATAATCATTAACAGAAGGGAGGGAGGCAGGAGTCTGGGAGCTGAGCGCTAGGGGTTTGGCATTTAGCTCACTCAGGAGCGTCCCAAGGAGTGCCCTGAGCAGCTTTCCTGGTGCTCAGTCCCTCCTGACACCTGTCTTCATATCCCCAGGGAAAAATGGTCTCAGGGTAGCCAGCAGGTAGATGGCAGAGAGGAGAAGAGCAGCCCAGGCATTATTTCCCTTGGGATCAGCAGAGCTCTTGTGAAGCCTTGACAAACCCTTGGAGGATAAATACAGCCCAGATTTTCATCAGCCACTCACATCCCTGAGATGTCTGAAGGGCACACACAACCCTACCAAACCTCATCTCAAGCTGCCCACAGCCCCCAAACCATCTCTCGCTTTCACACAGGTGTGTGGAAGCTTTCCACAGTGAAAAAACACTGCTGGGATGAAATATGTTGGCCCCTGAAGATAGACCCAAAACACAGCTCACCTACAACTCTGCTGTGATGGATCTCAGCTGCAGGACATCTGTGCCTTGTGCTGCACGTGTGCCCTGCCATGCTACCCCCTGGCTTCCCTGACCTCCTCAGTGCCCTGGAGGGCAGGGAATGACCAGGGTACCCACCTGCCCCACGTTCACCAGCTTCATTAACAGTCAACTAGGCAGCAAATCCACTCACTTATCTCCACAGTGCAGGCAGGCTGCTCCTGCTTCACCACGTGGCTGCCCACACACTTGAAGACTTTTCGGTGGGCGAGGTGAGAGCTGTTCAGTGTCTCCACGTGGGTGTCTGAGGAGCTGGTGGAGCTGATGACCCAGCTGGAGTTCTCCAAATCCTGCCCCTCTTCTCTCCAGTGCAGGGTGGGGTGGGGGTACCCCCCAGGCCAGCTGCAGAACAGCTGCAGCATCAGCCCTGACGAGGAGGTCTCAGCCCAGCACTTTGGGGTTGCCTGTGGTGGATCTATCAGCAAGGACAGCACATGGTCAGAAACACTTGCTGGGATGGAATTAATTTGTCATTATTTCCCTCGAAAAATCTTTCCCATTTGCCTGTCAGTCTTGCTCCCTGACCTGCAAGCCACAGCCCCTGGTGTGCACAGCTGTAAGTGACAGCCAGTAGGGACCAAGAGGGGCTGTCACAGTCCCCACAGCCAAGCCTTGAGGGAGGGAAAAAATGACTGCCACAGCTTTATCCAATGGAAATCAGATAAACACAGCGGGTGGATGAAATCCCACTGCTCTGGTCCTCATGGCACAGCTGCCAGGGAGGGACACTGAGTCATCTTTTGAGAACAAGGCATGGTCCTGGCTCTCTCCCAGCTGCTCCTTCCACACACAGACCTACACACGTGATGATTTAGCAGCCAGAGGGATTCTGGACTCTGATCCAGGCAGAATTAACAGGCTGTGCCCCTGCGTGTGCCTAATGCAGTACTGAACAAAACCCCACCAGCAGATGAAACCAAAGCAAGCCCCACACCAGAGGCGTCACAGGGATGTCTGAGGCTTATTTTGGGGAGCATTTATTCAGGGGACTTTGAAATTACTTGAATCAATAAAAAAAAATCATGACAAACCCTCGTGTGAGCTGCAAGAACACAGTGTCCTGGGGCTTGGCTCTCCAGGAACTGTACACACACCTCAGGTGATCTTTGAAACCACCCAGCTCTGGCAAGAAAGTTCTCTGCAACACTCCCTGTGTCCCAGTTCTGGGGAGGATCAAACTGCTCCCAAACCCTGGCTGTGGTTAATAGGGCATCCTGTCAGCCTGAACCAGCAGAAACTGCCCCACATTGATGTGGCATAGCTCTTCCAGGATGTCCAGGTGGACACAGCCCCTCCAGGATGCTCAACTAGAGCTGCACTTTCTGTGCTGACCTCAGGAACAGCCTCCTGAAGCCATCAGCTTCACATCCTGAACTCCCAGGCTCTCCCAGCACAACTCTGTTTAAAGAAATCTGCTCCCACAAAGTTAACAAACCAAAAGCATAAAAATCTCCACCCTCCCAAAACTCCAGCAAAAAGGACCTGCTGTGCTTTGAGCCACAGAAGAGCCAACAGTGCTTGCATCAACCCTCACACAGATGTGCCAAGGAATCCCTGGAGGTGTGGAACTGCACATCTCCTTCACAGCTTCCCATCCAAAACAAACACAGAATCACAGCCCAAGGCAGGGCTGCACCTTTGTCCTGCCACTAGAATGTTTACTCTACTGCTTGTGGGGTTTTCAAAGTGAAGTTTTAAACAAAAAGAGAACTTTTTGGTACCACCCACGGTATGGGGAGACTGTCAGCTGGTTATTCCCACACAAAGCCTCTACATGTCCTGGGAGGTTCTTCCACAGTAGTGCCAAGTCTGTGTCCAAAATTTGCTCCAGCCCAGGATAACATGTTCTACCAACAGGGATTGTCAAAAAGCAGGGCCCTGCTACAGGTCAGAGGTTAAACTTCTAACTTTTGCTGATGCTCCTCCTGCTGACGTAAAGCATTTCCAGAAATCTCTTTCTCACCTATCAAAGGGTATGCTCACATCACTTGGAAATTAGTTGACACAATTATTCCAGACTTATAAATGAAGTTCAGAGTGCAGCACCAATGTTTGGCACGCCGTAAATATGTTTTGCTCCCAGGTGTTCTGCCCCAGTGCTCCAGATTTGGGGCTCCCACTCCTCAGCCCAGTGCCTACATTTCTACTCCTGAAGCAGCCTGGGGTTCAATCCTTCCACACCCCATCTGCACGTTCCTTGTTGCAGGAAGAGAATTTTTGTTCCTGTAAACTTTAAAGAGGTTAATCTGTACAAAACAGGTGCAGTGTTTACACACAGGTAGAAGGAAGGAACACCCTGAAGGCAAACAGGTCTCATACATGGGAAGAACAGCAAGAAGGGAAGGAGCCAAAGGAGTACAGAGGGTCAAAATGGGAAAAGCAACAGATTTTCCCTGTTCCCAGTCCTGAAGGGACCAAGAGTGGCACCAGGCACAGGACCTATGCTCCTTGCTAATCTGGAGGGGGCTGTTCCCATGGAATACATGAGGCATCAGGGCAAAATAATGGTGCCCTGGCAGAAGCAGGAAGGATTTCTTGGCTTGAGCACTTTCCAGCCTGAACTTCTACCTGTGCTCTGAACACTTCTAAGGGATGAAACAGAGATGGAAAAAGGAGAGAGCACCAGAAGATACAGAAGGGCTCAAAGTGGCCTGTGCTGATAACAGGTATGCTCTCAGGACACTGCTCCCACGTAAACCTGAGGAATTTTGTGCTTCCATCAATGTAAGCCTCCTCAGCTGGGAAGAGTTCTCCCACTAAAAGGGTGGCACCAAGGAATAGCAAAGCACATCTATCCCAAACAAGGGAAAGCAGACAGTGAGCTGCAGCCCTTACCCCAATGTTTATGGAGATGCAAGTCAGCCAGATTCTGAGGCAAAGGATCCCCCTGGAATAGCTACAGGGAATGGAAGATGTACCCAAAAACCTGTTTATCAGCAATGAAGAAGAGACACAGCGAGGACTTGAGAGCTGGCATTTCCCCTGTATATGCCAGATCTGTGAAAGGCCATTCAGACACACATTTTGGTGCTTGTGAGCACACGTGAAAGAGATTCTGCACGACAAAGCTGTTTGCACTTCCTAAATATTATTTTCCCAGCAGTGCCAGACGAATTTGGGGATGTGGAAGGCCAAGGGGAGGAAGCTCAGCTGTGGGGATGACTTACTGGCCACCAGGAGCTGCACCCTGTGCTCGTGGTCTGTCTTGTTCAGCACTTCCCTGCAGGTGTAGTTGCCCTCGTCCTGCACTCGCAGCTCCGTGATGCTCAGGGAGCTGTTGTCCACCAGGGAAAAGCGGACGTCCGGGGGGAAGGAGACCCTCGAGGAGAAGAGAGGTGGGAAGGAGTGCGGATCCCCTTGGAACCAGACCACCTCGGTGGCTTCCTTGGACACGTTCCGGCATAAAAGGAGGATGCTTCCTCCCACCTGCCCAAAGACCACTTCATCTGTTCCTGGAAGAGAGAAGGGACGGCGTTAGGGATGCAGGGAATGGGCAAAGCCGCCTTCTGCCAGCAAAGACCTGGATATCTGATTTATGTCAGCCTTCTGGGGAGCTTCTTAGGGGACTGCTGAGGGAACCTCGGAGGTGACTAAAACCATCGAGCGCAGACCAGGATCAGGAAAAGGGACACAGCTCCCTGCTCCCCTCCCCTCAGCCCGCGCTACCTGCGGCCTCCCGGCGCGGCACCAGCCTCCAGACGCAAAGGGCGAGGAAGAGCCGCGCCGGCGGCATCCCGCCGAGGAGCTGCATGGCTCTGTGCCGCCGCCGGAGCCCCGCGGAGGCGGTACTGCCCGGCCGCCGCCCCGGCGAGAGGCCTGGGGAGGGCGGGCGTGCCCGGCCGGGGGGACCCGCCCGCCACGGCCCGTGAGGGGCCCCTCATGGGGTCGTCCATCCGCTCCCGCCGCCTCAGAGCCGCCGCTTAGGGCCGTCGCCATCTTGGACCCCCCCTCAGCCCCGCCCGCCATCTTGGGGTCACCTCACTCCCCCCTCGGCCGCGTGGGGCGGCCCGAGGGGAGCGGGGCCGGCGCTGCCGCCGAGTGCTGCCCGCGGATCGCGGGTGCTGGAACCGCACCGAGTTCGCCGAGTGGTGTTCTCCACGTGGTTAGCGACCCCACGCCCAGAGAGCTGCTCTAATCCACCCACTTAGAGACACCCCCACAAAGCAGCGGAGCGAGAAGAGCAGAGATGAACAGTTATTCCTCTGTGTGACCCCCGCAGCAAAGGCCCTAACCACGCAACTATCCTCGGGTTTCTCCAGGACATCTTACACATGACAGCTTGGAAGCACTAAAGCGTGAAGCAGAGCGCTGAGACCCACAGGGTTGCCTCACTGGGCCCTGGTACATTAATTATTAATTAACCTAATTAGCGGTAGGGGCGACAGTGCTGGCCCAGGTAACTGGAGCTCGGCCGGCCTCTCCCTCGGCTCCGCCTGGGGGCGCCATAGAGCTGGCCCTGGGGAGGCCAGCGGTGCGTCTCCACCAATGGGAGAGGAGCATAGCGGCATCTCCACCAATGGCAGAGGAGCATAAAGACGTCTCCACCAATGGGAGAGGAGCGGGGCGGTGCCTCCCACAAGGGGCAGGAGGTGGGGAGGCAGCCCGGAGCCGCCGTCGCCGCCGCCGCCGCCGCTGTCGCAGCCACAAACGTCGCCATGCCGATAGACCTGGGCAAGTGGGACGGTCCGCTGAGCCTCTCCGAGGTGGAGCAGAAGCCAGCGCACCCACTCAGGGTCAAGTATGGCTCCGTGGAGATCGACGAGCTGGGCAAGGTGCTCACGCCCACTCAGGTGAGCAGCAGCCGGCCCTGCGCGCGGGAGTTGGCGCGGCAAAATGGCGGGATGCGGTCGGGCCTCTCGCTGTCGCTCCGGCAACTGCCGCCGGAGCTTCAGCGGCTGCGGGGGCAGAGAGAGGGGCTGAGCAGCTTTGGGGAGGCCTTGCTACGGGGGCGGCCGTACCGCAGGACGGAAGGCCCGTGGCTCTCACAGCCAGGGCGAGCTGGCACGAATGGCCTTGAACCGCTCGCTGCTGCCAGCGCAAGCCGCGCTGGCCCTGTGTGCAGGGCAGGTGGCTGGCGCTGACAGCGGGGCCGGTGCTAACTGGGTCATCCCTGCAGGTCCAGCATCGCCCCACCAGCATCGAGTGGGACGGCTGCGATCCCCAGAAGCTTTACACCCTGGTTCTTACAGACCCTGATGCGCCCAGTCGGAAGGACCCAAAGTTCCGGTAATGGGGATGGACAGCTCCGTGTTTTGCATGGGGAAAAAGGATCGTCTCTCTTGGGCTGAGCAGAGGCTTAAATAGGGGCACTGTGCTCTGCCTAAGGTGCAGCTGTGGGACTGTGGATTGTTATAGAAATCGTGTCATTGCACCTGTCCTTGAGCCAGGGACAGCATCGGGGGCAGCAGCTGTTCTTATCAGGATACACGGGTTATCTTATCAGAGGTGTTCAAAGGTCTGTTGTAGCGGGAGCAGCTCAGCAGTTATTGCTTGCTCTGATTTAGCACATATGTGGGTTGAAATTAGGTCTTTGCTGGCGGCAGAATCTTAAATCTGGGACCAGCTCACCTTCCTCAAGTCAGCCTCAGCAGTGTGTGGAATACCCACTCTGAGGTCAGGCTGTGGGTTTCCTGCAGCCACGTGGAGCTGGTTTTGACAGGCTGTGGATCCCAGTGAAGCAATGCCTGCTCTGGGACTGGTGCTCTTCGGGTTTGGCAAACCAGGAGTGGCAGCTGTTTGCTTACCCCATGCTGACGGCCTCGTGGAAAAGCACAGCAGCTTGGAGTGACAAAGGGTCTTCTCATCTGCGGCAGATTGTTTGTGATTGATTGATTGTTGATTGTTGTTTGCCTTCTCCTTTCAGAGAGTGGCATCACTTCCTGGTGACCAACATGAAAGGCAACAATGTGAGCAGCGGGACCGTGATGTCGGATTATGTTGGCTCCGGGCCTCCCAAGGGAACAGGTCGGTACCTGCAGCAGTTCCCACGCGGTGCTAACAGGGATCACACCCAGTGCCCGGGGGTGGGGAGGGAGGGAAGCCCGCAGGGAATTCCCTGTGGGAACAATGCCTGCGGGATTACTGGGGGCTGTCTAGTGCATCTCCCCTAAGCCAGCCGCGGTGGTCCCCTGGGAGCGGGGTGGTGACACTGTCCCTCCCCGCAGGGCTGCACCGTTACGTGTGGCTGGTGTACGAGCAGCCCCAGCAGCTGGCCTGCAGCGAGCCCGTGCTGTCCAACCGCTCCGGGGACAAGCGCGGCAACTTCAAGGTGGCCGCCTTCCGCAGCAAGTACGGGCTGGGGGCGCCCGTGGCCGGCACCTGCTACCAGGCCGAGTGGGATAACTACGTGCCCAAGCTCTACGAGCAGCTCTCGGGGAAGTAGGGCCACGGCCCGAGGGGCACAGCAGCACCTGTGGGTGGGGCCGGGCACCGCGCTCTAGTTGTGTTTTGTTAATGAGTTGAACCCAACTGTCCCGCTCTGACTGCTGCAAATGTCACTCTGTTGCTGTCCCTGTGTCCAGGCCTGTGCTATGCCCGTGGTATCGTAGCTAGAGAGCTGCTGATGGGGGTCCCTGGAAGGGCCACTCCATCCAAACTGAGCTGCTTAAGGGAATCAAAAGCCTTTGTGAATTAGTGTCAATTCAGGGGTCTCTGGCATCTTGGGATGGCTTGAGGTGGCAGGGGTGTGGGTACATGACCACTTTGGGGCAGGTGCTGGCTGTGGAGACTCCTTTTTCCAGGAGAGGAGAGGGCAGTCCCCTTTTTTTTTTTCTTTCTCCCCTTCCTACATTTTGCCAGTGCCTCCACATCACCACTACAACAGTGAAGGTGCAGCTCAAGGGGGAGACAGGAGCTGGCCTAGAGCACTTCCTTCTATTCTCTGCTGCCACTCAAAGCTGAGACCACTTTGTTTTGTTCAGCCCTGTGGTGATCTGTGCTCTGCTCACAGTGCAATTAAAAACTTCTCAAGGTACCTGGTGTGCTTGGTTGTCTTCTTGGGGGATGAGGGCAGTGCTCAGGGGGCAGTGGGATGGTGGTTCTGTGTTCCTGGGACAAGGCTGTGCCTGGTGCTCCCCATTCCTGGGACTCACTGCTGCTGGAAGGACACAGCTCAAAGCCATCACGTTTCTGTCTGAAAAACATCCCCAAGCTTCAGTTCCTTCCCAAGGGATTTGCCCCCACTCCCAGACCTGTGGGGGCTCCTTCCCTCCACAGGAGACCCCACGTGTCCACAGCAGAGCTGACACCCCAACAGTCTGGGCACCAGCAGCTTTACTGACCTGCAGCCACTGCCCAGCCCAGCTGCAGGTCCCAGCTGCTTCCTGCTCCTCCAGCAGCTTTGCAGTGAGGCCTTGGGGTGTCTCCCACGTCCCTGGAGCAGAAATGAGCCTTTGGTAGAGGCTGATGACTGTAAAAAGGTAAAAAAGGTGAAGCCAATGCAATTCAGCTTCATGGACTCAGGAGCCTTCCCCCTTTTTTCAAGCTCCTGTATCAAAGCTCTGCAGTGACAAGCAGGAAGCAGCAGCAGCATCCCAGTGAAAATTTGGGATTTCACAACTCAGGTGAGTGGTGCTGCCCCAGGGCAGTTTTATCAGTCCAGCAATTAAATCATTTCAACAGGATCGATGATTTTCCAGGAAAACACCCCCAGCTACTCCAGACCAAGGCTCAGCAGAGTTAAGTGGAGCAGTGCTCACAAGGCTGGTCCATCCCGGCACTGCTCAGGCTGGGAGGAGGACATAAAAAAACTAAAACACATTACCCTAAAAACCTCCAGAGTCAGGAAACCCCAAGCCCTGAGGTTCCTCCAGCCTCAGGCTGAGGGACACCTGTGGAATGGGACACCTGTGGCATGTGTCCCCTCCCCATCCCCACCTTGCACCTGTGCTGGGCCACAGGCCGCCCCTCCCGCAATGATACAGCCAGGCATTGTGATGAACACTTTTATTTACAAATATAATTAAAAGCTCTGACAGTTATTCATGCTCGTCCCTGGAACCTGAAAAATGTTTTTGTTGTTTTCTTGGTTTTTTTGTCCTTTTTTTTTGTTGGTTTTTTTTTAAAGTGCATGCAAAAGAAGTAAAGCCTTTTTTTTCTCTTTTTATTGTAAGAAAATACACAGTTTGAAAGTGTGAATAATGCAATATTTATGACCAAGATCATGGGGTTGGGGGTGGACTTAGGGGAGGAACAAAAAAAAACCAAAAACAAAACCCCAAAAAAACAAATAAAAAACTGAAAAGGGCTGGGATGATCTAACGGACAGTGTTGAGCTCCAGAACAGAACTGGAGAGTGGGGGGTGGCTGGAGCAGGAAGGAAGAGGGGGAAAGAAGTAAAAAAATTTTTGATCAGAGAAACAGTTAAAATACAATATGAAAATAAGTAAAAGCTCTCCTTAAATTCCTTCTATACACAAAATACACGATTTGACAAAGCCCAATTTGTGCTACTGGGATCCTGTGGGCTCATTTAAGTGTATTCACATTCTCTGCGACAGCAGAAAATGATTTATGATACAATCAAGAATATGCCCAGGGGCCAGGGCTCGTCCCTGCTGCCCCTGGCATGGTTCTCCTAAAAATCACCACGTCGTCGCCCGCCCCTCCCCACCCCCAAAAAAGTAATAATATGTCACCACTGATATGTACAGCACGATTAAGTTTCTTTTTTTTTTCTGTAAAATGTATCAAATTTTTTTTTCAATCTTTAATAAAATTTTTTTTATTATTTAATTATTCCTGATGAATAAATACCAAAAAAATAAAAATAAAATAAAATTATGCAGCAGCTAGTTAAGGTAAGGCTGCGGATTCAGTCTCTCTCCCCCTGGGATCATAGATATCTTTTAATTATTAATAGTTTTTTGCTTGTACTTTCATTGATTGGTGGTAAGATGAGTGATTGCTCAAAAGCAACATACATCCACTTGGTGGTTTGTTTTTTTATGGTTTTTTTTTTTTTTTTTATACATTAAAATTGTCTCCAAAGTTTTCACTGAAACATTTTTAATCATTGCACAGAGACATCAATACTGTGACATACTATGAAAAGACTGCCAGGAGCTGTCCTGCACCGGGATGTGACGGGGGAAAGGGGCCCCTGATGGATAAGAATATACAGGCACTGGTCCGACACGATGTCAGTAAGAGAGACAGAAAGAGAGAGAGCACGCCCGTCAACATGGGGAATGTTGGGTTTGCAAGTTTTATCCTTACTTGGTTTGCTTTTTGTGGTTTTTGTTGTTTTTTTTTTTTTAAATGGCAAAGAAATTTAACCTCATCTATAGTCCTCCTTGGGATATTCTAATGCGACCAAATTCCCGAAGCCCATCCGCAGGCTCTCCATGTCAAATGTCTCAATCTCCCGCTCCTGCCTTTCCAGCAGAAACTTGATCCTCTCGCTGCGTTCCTTCTGGAGGGCGGCGAGCTCCTCTTCGATCTGCAACGAGCACAGTCAGCAGCCCCTCAGCACAGCTCCGGCCTGCCCTGTGTCCCCAAACCCCCTCTGGAACCTACCTTCTGCTCCAGGTGTGCCCTGCGCAGCGACACCCGCTGCTCCAGCTTCTGGAGTTCCCTTTCGTGCTGTGCTTCTGTCTGCATTTTAATTTTGCTCTGGTACGCGTTGAGCAGCTCCATCTCCTGCTGGAGTTGCAGTCTCAGGGCTTGGCATTCTGCTTCCTGGGCCTCGTCCAGCCGGAGCTGTGAGAGCATCGGGAAAACAACACTCAAACCCCCGCTGGGAATTCCTCTGCTCTCACACAAATCACACACTGCTCTTTCTTCCCAAAAGTGTTGGTGGCAGAGGGAGTAAACAGGAAAGGCTTTTGTGAACAGCAGCTTCTCTGCTCACAGTGAGGCAGAGCCTCAGAAGATCCAATCCTAAACCCCAGCACGCGAGGGGAGCAGGGGAAGGAGGTGTGTTCCACAAGACACTTATTCCAAGAGGGAAAGTGCCACCTGATGTGTTATTTAAACACTTTTTATAATTCAGTGGGTGGAGAAGTCCCCTCCAGGGTGCTGCCAGGCCCCAGAGCCCCCCAAACCCCCTGGACATACCGCTTGTGAGGCCATCATCTCATTGATGCTCTGCTCATACTGCTCGGCCAGGATGGCGAGCTTCCGTGTCTGCTCGTCCTTCAGGCTCTTCAGAATTGTCTTGTGCTCACTCTTTGGAGTTACTTCCAGCTGGTGATTCTTCAGTGCTTTGTACTGCTTAGTTTGCACTTTGCATGTGTCCTGGAACTGCTTTTTGATCTGCATTTCCATAGCCTGCCAAGGAAGGAATGACGTGAAGAGGGTGAAGGGCTTTGGGAATGGAGAGGTTGTGGTACATCCATGTGGGTGGGGTGGTGGGAACCACAGCTCCCCTGGGCATGCCTCCCACAGGGATTCAGCAGCAGCAGCAGCTCAGGCCCTGCTGCAGCCTGGCCAGAACACCCACTCAGCCCTCCTCAGCCCAGGGCACTTGTAGCTGCTCCTGCAGATCACCCAGTCTGGCACCTGCCTCCCAAAATTCATTTGCTTTTTCACAGCATCACTCCCCTTCCATGTCCTTCCCACTTCAACCTTGCACTATGTGGAGGCTGCAGCTCTGAGAACTAGCCAAGGGTGTGACAGAGTGACAGCAATGTGCCTTCTGTCTGGTGGCCAGTGACCCCAGGGAACAGCTGGAGCTGTGTCAGGAGGGTTGAGGTTGGTGTCAGGAAAGGTTCTTCCCCCAGAGGGTGCTGGGCACTGCCCAGGCTCCCCAGGGAATGGGCACTGCCCTGAGGCTGCCAGAGCTCCAGGAGAGTTTGGACAGCACTCCAGGGACAGGGTGGGATTGCTGGGGGTCTGTGCAGGGCCAGGAGTTGGACTTGATGATCTGTGGGGCCCTTCCCACTCAGAATATTCCATACTTCTGTGACACTGGGACAAGGAGCATGCCTCTCCCACAGAGAGTAACTCAGAGGTGTGTAGTCACACTGAAGTGTGCACAGAGCTCAGCACACACTCAGAGGGCTCTGTGTTCTCTCCAGACTCTGAAAGCACCACCAACCACCTTCTCCTCATCATTCTAAGCTGACACCAGTGAGGGCCTGAACCACACACAGCTTGTCACAAACAAGTTCTGACACTTTGCTTAGGACTAGACTATTTTACCCAACAGCTCAATTAGCATAGCACTTTACAAACTCTCTGTGGGCTATCCCAGCACAAAACTTCCTTTATCCAGAGCTGCTCTGTCCAAAGGGAGGGGATGCAAAGGAGAGCACAGGGAGTGGAGAGCAGTGATCCCACAGCACGGGCGCTGCATGGACGAGGCACAGAGAGGAGGACAGAGGCTGGAGAAGGAGGAGGAGGAGAAAGGGAAGCTTGCAGCACCTTCAGGTTCTTTGGTTGCTGCCGGAGCTCCATGAAATGCTTCCTGTGCAGCTCCCGCTCGCGCCGCTTGTTGTACTCCAGCTGGTTCTCGAGCTCAGTCTGGTGCTGCAGGCGGATGAGGTCCATGCGCAGCTTCTGCAGCGTGTGCAGCTGCCGGTACTCCAGCTCCCGCGTGGACTCGTCGTGCCGGATCAGCATCGCGTGCTCCATCTCCTTCTGCGTCCGCTTCTTGTTCAGCTCCTGCGCACACACACACGCCTGAGCGGGGCATCCACCAGCGTGAGCGTCCTGCTCCTGCTCTGCACAGCCGCGGGGACCTCCCGTGTCACGGGGAAACACAAACCCAGCAGCACCATGGGACAGTGCCCACCCATCCTGCCCTCCATCCCCTGCTGCTCTGGGATGGCCCCAGGAGTCCCCAGCAGGTGGCACCAGGACCCCACACAAGCCCCTTGTGCCTGCAGAAACTCGCAGCAGCTTTCAGTGAACACATCCCAGGGTGCTCAGGACTGTGGTGACAGAATCGGGGCTCTTGTCTGGTTTAAATTCCCCTGTGCCCCTGGTGGGTACTGGGAATGAGCTCCCCTCACCTGCACTAGAGCGGCCAGTCAGAGGTCAATGGCTCTAACGCCATCTCAGCTGAGAAAATGAATTCTCCAGGTGGGATTTGCCCAAGGTGCAGCATGTTTCTAAAATGAGACTGGAGCTTGAGGCTCAGAGGGTTTTGCAGTGTCCACAGTCCAGGACAACCTTCCCCAAGCTACAAGCCCAGGAAGGGCAAGACACCAGCTTCCTCCCTCACCACTGCAAGTATTTGTGTCTCAAGGTGTCAGCCACATCCTGTGCAGCACGGAGCTGACTCCAGCTGTGCCCCTTCACAGACAGCGGTGGTGCATCCCTGATCCAGGCTCAGGTTACAGCCTCGGCGCTGTGCTCGCTGCTGCATCAGCCAGGCACAGCAGGGCTGCCCCACCCCACACCGTGCCCAGCATGGGGACAGCCCAGTGCTGCCTCAGCCGAACGAGTTTCTGCAGCAGAAGCAAAAAAATTCTGCTGCTCACATGTGGTAATCCTGTTGTAATTCTCAACAGGAGCACCTGCAAACTGCTACACTTGGGACAGGTTTGAGCTGAGAGGATGGGGAAGGAAACAGGGCCAGGGTTTCCCTCTGCCCTCCTGGCCCTAAGGATGTAAACACATGCTATGTGCTTACATTTAAGCAAAACTCAACCCCTGACAGCCAAGATTAAAAATGACATGTACTGGGTGTGCCAAAATGACTTCCCAGTGGCACGAAGGCAGGTGGGCACTGACCAGGCAGGGAGCTGTGGCACATATGCCTTCATCCCAGGATAGCTCCTCTCCTAAGCCCATTCCACACCTGATTTCAGTTCAGACAGCATAAACACACACAGTCATTCCACTCCCCTCAAACACTTTCCCATTTGCACAAAAACAACATCTGTCCATATTTAAAATATGGAAAACACACTTTGGAAGTGTTATTTACTTCAGGTGATCCAAGTAGTTAGTACTGGCACATTTGAATTAGTAGGGATGTAATTTTCAGGAAACAAGAACTCAGATCATTCTGAAAATTAGGTCTCTCACAAGAGCTGAAATGCAGGAGGTCAGAGGTGTGTTTCTGGTTAAATGCCGTGGTAGGTAACTGGACTCTGCCCTCATCCCTGCCACAGAGCTGACATGCTGTGATAAGGGTGCCCAAATCTGAATTCTTGGAATTAATAATTTTCAGGGTGCCTGGGTTGAGATATCTGGATCTCAGCAAAGCAGCCCCAGGCACTTCAGGACCCAAGGGCAGCAAAGCTCTGAACAAGTACAAAATACACTGGAAAACCTGAGGGTAGCAGGGCAAGCACAAGTGGAAATTTTTGACCACTCCTCACTCAGGTTTTGCTAGAACACCTTCTCATCTGACTGTCTTTATCCAAAAAAAAACAACAATGAAGAATTCAGACACTACAGTGATGGCCACAGGAACATCTTCAAGTGGAAACTCTTCCACCAAGGGGGTGTTTGACCACAGGCAGCCTTGAGGTAAGGGGCAAAAACCAACGAGGGGAAGCAGGATGTGAAAAGCTGCTCCTTGACAACTCATATCCCCATCCCACTGCTCTACCTGGCCCTCCCCACAGCCCAGACTGGCGCTGGACCCCCAAACCCAACACCCAGGAGCTGGGATGAGGCATCAGGCCCAGGGAAGGGGCCCACAGGGTGTTTCTGTCTGCAGTCAACACTGCCATCCCTCAACTGACCAAAGCAGCCACAGCTGCATGGAAAACCATTTCCTAAAACTTCTTTTCTTATGCTTCTCTCAGTTCTGTTTAGCAACTAGAAACATGAGGACCTAACTTCAGCCAAGCTAAAGCAGTGAAAGAAAGGCTGGGAGAGGAAGTGAGGAGTGCCATACTTCCCGAATGTTCTGCTGCTCCATCTCGTGCCTCTTGATCATCGTTTTTCTCTTGAAGAAACGGCAGTTTTTGTCGTAGTAGAGTCTCTGCTGGCTGAGAAGCTGGGCCTCCTCTTCAGCCTGTGTGTGCTGCAGGTTCTCTTTGTGTTTGGATATCCTTTCTTGCTTCTCTTTCTTGGGCGTGCTGTGGTCCTCGTTCATTTCCTGCAGGGTCAAAACAAGGCTTCCCTTAGCACCACAGCGACACAGGACTTGGGGGACCTTCCTGGCTCTTCCTCTGCCATTCAAGTTATGAAAGAACACCAAAATCCTACTACAAAACCAACAGAACCAGATCTATCACCTGGCCATGCTCAGCCCTGCTGCCCCTACAGCTGTACCAGGACCCACACCAAGCATACGAGGGAAAGTGATCACTGAGCTCCTTGATAATCACTTTCTCACCTTTACCTTAAGAGCAAATTATTTTTGCAATGTGGTGGAGAAACTACTTAAATGATGCATTTTGGCACAGATAAGCTACATATGAAGTTACTTCTCTTCCTATTTATGTAAGTGATCACAGGGCTTTTAGCCAAGGGACACTGAATGGCTGCTCTGATTACTTGGGAAAAAAAAAAAAATGAGGAGAAAGGGGAAGAAGAACTCTCTGTGAAGTCCCATTTTCCCTCATCACCCTTAGTTTCAAAGATTCTGCTCTACAGCAAATTGTGAAGGCACCTGTAGCCACCCTCACAAATTGTTCTGGAAATGCTGCCAGATGCTCCCAGTTCCTGAAAATTTACTTGCTGAGAATCCAAATTTGCTTCCAAGCCTGACAGTATCCCTTAAACTCCAGGGCTGGCCCAGGCTTATCAAAATGAAAGACTGGTTTGTGTTCATTCCACACCCCTTCAGCCCCAAAAATGAGGGTTTCTTGCCTCTTTAATCTTTTCCTTGCAAAGCTTGTATTGTTTCTTCTGACTTTCTAAAAAGGTCGCCAGGTCTTTCTTTTGCTGAGCCAAAATCTGTTGCTGGAATTTCTTTTCATCTGCTGCAGCTGCCTTTGCCTGCAATGTACAGAGAGGGGAAAAAATAACAATTAAGAAAAAAGGTGAGTGAGCAGGTGCAGAATCCAGGACAAATCAGTGTTGTGGGTTTTGGTCAGTCATTTTGGTGACTGTGCTAGACAAAGCCACGAGCACTCAGCCACAGGAACGCTGCTGGCACAGAAAATGCTCACATAAGTCTGAGGGCTTCCTTGTGCTTATCTCCCCACCAAACCCACCCCAGAGGGCACAACCCCACCAGTTTATTATGTGGATTAATGTGCTGATTTTTAGACTGAGTGACAGCTTTGTCACCCCCTCAGCTGAGGCAATGCTCCCACCAAGGTCCCCACGGCCCCTTTTATGCAGCTGTGGCACTGGTGGATGCCTACAGAGTGCTCATCAGCCAGAAAAGTGACTCAAGGCTGCTTCACCAGGGAGCACAAGGTCACAGAATCACTGTGTTGGAAAAGACCTTCAAGATCATTGAGTCCAACCCAGCCCTAACACCTCAACTAAACCACGGCACCAAGTGCCACATCCAATCTTTTTTTAAACACCTCAGGGATGGTGACTCCACCACCTCCCCAGGCAGACCATTCCAACACTTTATCACCCTTTCTTAATAAAAAACTTTTTCTTAACATCCAACCTAAATTTCCCTTGGGGCAAGCTTTAAGACGATGTCCTCTTGTTCTGCAGCTCAGACCATGGGTTTGAGCAGCAGCTCCCACAGCCCCCCTTGGAGACCTGGATTCTCCTGTCCCTCAGATCATCAGGGACTGTTCCCTGCACTCACCTCCTTCTCCATCACAGCCACTTGCTTCTTGGCCAGCTTCTCCAGCTCGATGGACGAGTTGTTGGCGTGTGTCTCCACCTCCTTCTGCAGCTTGAGGCGGTGCTCGTCCATCTCGGCCTTCAACTTGTTCTCCAGGGCGATCAGCTGCTTCTGGTGCTGGCGCCGCATCCGCTTATATCCTGACATCTGTTCCCGCAGCTCGTTCTCCTGCTCATGCTCATGGATCTGTCTTGTAACCTGTGGTCAGGGACAGGCAACAAGTGCTCCGTGGCCTTGCTTCCCACACAAGCCATGCTGGCTGCTCGCTGCAGCCCAGGCCCTGCTCTGCTCTCAGGAACCAACAGGTTGCAAAGGTGCTGCTGTTCAATTTCACAGAGCCACAAGGTTTCTCTCTCCTAAATGCTGGCCCCCCATGTTTTCCTGAGATTTTTATGTGTTTTCAGTAACGCTGTAGAAAATGCCATATTACAAATAAGGGAAGGGACTGGTTACTTATCACTCCAGGACACACTGGAGCAGGTCTGGAAACAAAGGTGGCTGATGGACAATGTTCTTCAGACACAGGGGACAACCTTATTCAGACACAGCACTCAGACCCTGAGGGTGGCACGGACTCCCAAGATGCAGCCAGAACCACCTCCAAGCCACCCGTTCTTTCCCTCCTCCTCAAGTCACCCCCATGGCAATTCAATCCCTCAACATCTATTTTCTGCTACAAGGAGCCTCCTTCAAAATTTCCCCTTAAAATTCAAGATGATGACAGACTGAGCTCATTCCTTCCCAGAATTAAAAGTTTTCTAACAAGGGAACACTGTTCTGGAACTGTGTGCTCTTAACAAGATTGATCAGATGGTCTAAGCAGATTTTAAACCCTGCTCAGCTGAAACAAACTCACAAGTTCCACATTCATTTTCATGCCCAAGTGTATCCATGTGAAAGGAAGGAAAAAAAAAAACCCAACAGGCTGTGCCAAAAATGTTCAGAAGAAAATGCAAATGGATGCTTCCATTTCAAAAGAAGAAAAGTGTCCAAGACCGGTTTTTATTTTTTTAAAGACAGTCTCAGGAACTTCACATATGAAGATCTAATCAGTTACATGATCTGAAACCAACAACTTGGTACGTGGAACTGCAGCCCCTGATTCTGTGCAGAGACCTTTGCTTTCACACTTAAGTGTGAAGAGCTCAGTCCTTTGAAGGTGATCACTGAAGCTTTATGAACCAAGAGTCCCTCCTGCAGCCAGCAAGAGCCCAGCCTTCCTGATGGATTCCTCCACAGCAGCCCCAAAATCTGGCCCCTGCTAGGGTGCTGCTGTCATTTGAAGGCAGTTTTGTGGAGATTTCTGAAGTTCAGGTGAAGGATGGGATACACCTACAGAGCTGAGAAGGTTCAGCTGCTTTAGGGAGCTGCCATCCCAGTGCACTTGCTGGCTCCAGGGCTGGGAGGTGACAAGAAGCCAAGTCAGAGCTCCAAAATCAACAGATGAACACCCTGACTGAGGTCACCCAAGGCAGGCAGCAAGTGCCATCTGTCAGTCCAAATGACTCCCAACACTTGGGAGGAGTATGAAGAGAACTCAGGAAGAGCCTCCCAAAGGCTGCAAAGGAACCAAAGAAGCAGCTGACCACAGCACTGTCAGACTCAGGTCAATCCCTTCAGTGAGGCTGAGTATCCACCAAGGAAGTGATGATGGACAAACCACCTCCTTCCTGCAAGAAATTTTGGAATGTCATTTTGGAGTGGGCTGGATTAAATACACTTGCACCTCAGCAACTGGTGTCACAGAGCAGCCTGCACATGCCTGAGACCCAAACAGATGTAAGGCAGCCACCAGGAGTACGTGGGATTGTAGGAACGGCCACAGAAACACAAACTGTGTGAGCCCTGTGTTCTGCTACAGCACAAAGAGCTTTTGGTTTTTCCACGTGTACCAAGGACAGCGACACTTGGAAGAAGTTGGGAAGTGTTCCTAGGAACTTGCACATTTCAGTCAAGTTCAGCAAGAATAAGATCTCTGCCAGAAGCTCCCAGGTAAGGAAGATTTCTCTGAGGATCCAAGTTAATGATAAGAGGCAGATGCCAGGTAAGACACGCAGACCGCCAACACTTCACACATGCCACTGACAACGTTCAGGGACATCCAGCTGGGAAAGAACAGCCTTGGTCAGGCACTTGAAGAGAAATGGAAATCTAGAAGCCACCAGCAGTACAAGATCTTCCTGGATGTGCTATTTTTGGGGCCCCAGCCCTTTTGTGAGCAATGGGATGTTCTGCACGGCACACTCCGTTCCCAGACATTGGCAGAACAAAGCAAACAGCAAGAGCCTAAGAAAAAATGGATCTAAGGATCCTCCAGCAAGTTTGCCAGTCTCCTTTGGTCTGATCTCTAATGAGATGTAGAATGTACACTTGTTTTATTTACAGCAAAACTCATTAACTTTTATCCTTGTTTTTCTCCCTGCTCCTCTGCACCCCATTTCCAATTTTGCTCAGCGTTATCATGACAAGAATTCCATCTTGGAAAGATTTCCCATGAAATCTAGGATATTTATCCCTAACAATAGGATGCAATTGCTAATTACAAGCCTAGCTGATAAAGCCTTCCAGTCACAACAGAAGATGAGACATTAAAAAGTCAGAAGAAAACAAAAAGCAGCATCTCATCCTAAAAATGAGAGAGAAGAGCAGCAGACATCATGGACATCTCATGGATTTAATGCCTGTGTTCAGCAAGCTCATGATAAGGACTTCATTTATGACCATAATCTCTAGTCAAGTCCAACACTCCTCAGGACAGTCTTCAAAGACAAAGTCTGCACATGGTGATCTCGGGGATGGGAGAATGTGGAAGAAATGAACCTTACTTACTGAACATGCCCAGTTCAGTACCAGAGAAGTCCTTCAGACTACGAATGAATAAAAGATTATGGTTTTAAAGATTAAGCCCCTAATGAATGAACAGCTCCAGCAACAACTTTAGCAAGGAAATTTGGGGATGCTCCAGTAGTCACTTTTCCAGTGTTCCTAGACAGAGACCCTTCAACTCCAGGTACTATTTGGAATATCCTGGGTGGGAAGGGCCCCACAAGGATCATGGAGTCCGACCCTTAGCCCTGCACAGACACCCCAGCAATCCCATCCTGCACATCCCTGGCAGCGTTGTCCAAACACTCCTGGAGCTCTGGGGCCGTGCCCAGCACCCTCTGGGGACGAACTTTCTCCTAAAATCCAGCCTCAGCCTTTTCTGGCACAGCTACAGCCATTCCCTGAGTCCTGTCCCTGGTGACAGAGACCAGAGGTTGGAGCTGCCCCTCAGGACGAAGTCCACAAACAACCCCACAGACTAGCATGAGGCAAAAGGTGATAACTACAAAATTTGTTCTCCATATAACCAGGAAATGTCAGGATCCTTCACACCAAAAAGCTGCAGTTTCCTGGTCTCCCTGCAGCACACAACAATCAATCAGGTCATCAGGAGAATCAAAAACCTGTATAAACCAGAACAGCTTTTATTAAGGTACGGCATTTTCTCAGTTTCTTATCTCTCTGCATCTTTGGCACACACAGAACTGAGAACAGAGATGTCTTTTCCAACCTACTCCCACAGGCAGTTCATTTGCCATAAAATACAAACTTTCTTTCACCCCTCCAAGATTTTAGCTTTATGTAAGGAAGTTGAGCTCACAACTTCTCCTCCAAATCAGCAGCTGTTTAGAGTTCCCTTTTCTACACTGTTTATCCAAGATACTGAACCCTCTCCTAAAGGACATGAATTCTCACCTCTCAATAACCAAAATTCTGAGCTCCCCTGTGCTGAAAGAAGCAGAGCTCTGAGCAAAACACTGCCAGCTGCTTCTCACAGCACGAGGAGATGAGAAAGAACAAGTTGCAAAATTTTAGAGGAAAGGTCTACAAAGGCAGCAGCCAGATGAGTCCATTGGGAGAAACTCAGTCCTCTGGAATGAAACATCAAGGCTGCAGTGGAAGAGGGTGCAAGAGAACAGCTCCATGTGAAGGTACCTGGTTCTGGAGTCAGGCTGCCCTGGTGCCATTTTCCTGGCCACATCCAGGGAATCCTGCTCACATGGACACAGGCACTTGGCTCTGCAGCCCCTGGATGAGATCACATCATTCTTTTGCTGGTATTTGGATTTCAAAGAGAACACCAAGGCCTTTGATAGAGTCCTCACTGTCTGATCTTTCTATGAAATGAGATGTCACAGATGTGAGAGAGGAATCCTTCCCTGGGAGGGTGGGCAGCCCTGGCACAGGGTGCCCAGAGAAGCTGTGGCTGCCCCTGGAGCCCTGGAAGTGTCCAAGGCCAGGCTGGACAGGGCTTGGAGCAACCTGTGATAGCAGAAGGTGTCCCTGCCTGTGGCAGGGGGTGGAATGAGATGAGCTTTAAGATGTTTTCTAACCCAAGCCATTCTGGGATTCTATGAAGTTTTAACTACTTGATCATTGCCTTTGAAAACTGTAAAAGCAGCTGTTGAGGAGAGGCATAAGGCAGAGGGGACCTAAGGGGTCAAGCTTGAAAGACACCCAGAAGTGAAGACCAATGCAGCTCTGAAGAGATTCAAAAAACAGCTTTCCCTTGAAAACATGGAGAGGTGTAGTCTCATCAACATGCAGAACCTCCGCCCTTCTTTTCAAAAAACAGCTTGCTGAGCTTCAAGAGGTTTCTGGTTGTAACTTTTAATTTATGGATCAATGATAATATGTGAAATAACATGGAGATGTAGGTGTCTGGTCTCCATTTCAGATGGCAACTTTTACTCCAACAGCAGAAATATGCAGGGTGTTTTCCACCCCTGTTCCAGGTGAGTGATGGTCACTGTTACCACACAAAACTGATTAAAGACAAAAGTGGTCCAGGAAAAAAATTACTACTAAAATCGCTGACTGAATTATGACCCAAGTTAAGCTCCTTCATCTTTCTTACCCACATTTGCTCATTTTCATTATTTTCTTTCATCTGAGCAGTATTAAAGCACTACTGCAAGACTCAAAAGGGGATCTCCACAGCCTGTTTTTTTGTGGGTAGTTCCCTTGCCTATTTTCTCTGGAGGTCTGTCCAGTTTCCTTCATATTCACATGATGCTTTTGCAGAGTAACAGGGCAAGGGAATCACTCATCAAACCATGGGGTCACCAGGAGAGTTCATCTGTCTAATATAAGTTCCTCTGTGACCTCCCCACTCCCTGAAACTGCTTCAGCTAGGTTTTGGAAAGAGATGCAACTTGAACCTTGGATGACTTTTAGGAATGCCAGCCTTACCTCCATCTGCAATATCCTGATCTATGGGGAGGAAAGAAAAGCCTTGAGGGCCCCAGACCCTGGACTGCAGCAGCAGGAACAGCTGTGGAGGGACCAGCCCCAGAACTGGTGCTTTTCTTCTAAAAAACACTGCCCTAGTCTCATGTTTGGAGGTGGTTTTCAGCAAATCCCATAAAAAGAAGTTCTTGCACCCAAATATCATCCCATATTATTCAATTTAGGGCCAGAACTCCCATTTTTGATTCTCTTCAATAACAGGCCACCTGATGCTGCACAGCCCTTCTGGTCTGGGAAGATCTTCCCAGCTGCTGAGAAATGGGCAGCAGCCAGAATGTAGGGAACCATCAAAATTTGCTGGTTTGCTTGTTTTCAACCACTGTGGGATCTTGAGCATCCATTCACACAGAAAAAATCCTTTTCAGCTGCCATTGAAAGAGTGAATTAACACAGATGAATAAAGCCTGAATTTCTGGGTTTGCACTACAAATTCCAGGAATGTTCAGGTCTTTCTCCCTATGTCAGCTCCATGACTAACCTTGGCCTCCCCATAAAAACTGGACAGGGAAGCAGAAAGAGGTTCTCCCTTGGCCAGAGGAGCAGCAGTCCAGCACCTCTCTCCCCACTGACATCATCCAGGCACTGAATGGTGACAGTGATAAAATGTGCTCCAACACAAGCACCGGCACCTAAATTCTGTGCAATGGGTTTAAACTTTTATTTTTTCACCCTGGATTTCCATTTTGGAACATGAAGAGGTGGGAATGGAAGACCATTAAAGGGAAAGCTCATCAGCATGAAATATTTCTGTGGCAAACACAGGGACAGTTCTGCCTCACCACACAACCTCAGAAGTAAGAGCAGGACACACCAACACCTCCTGGAGTGCTCAGGTGGTGTGTTGGGAACTTCCCTCTGCAGTGGGGAGATGTGTGTGTATGATGGGGACAACAGATCACGTTCCACAGAAAACCCAAAAAACAGAAGCTCTCCAAAAAGCCCTCCATCTTCCCCACCCAACATTTTCTCTTTATCATCGCTTGGCCATTGAAGCAGAGAGATCCAGCAAATCCAATTGAGTAAAGAATTAAGGCAGACACAATCCCAGCCCCACAGGAGGCTGCCATGGGATTTAGGAGTGACCTTGGGATATCAGCTGTTTTCCCCAGAGCTCAGGAAGCTGTGGGAACACCTCACAGCCCATATTTTCATTAGCTCCCAAAGGGGCCTGGCCATGCAATCCCTTCAAGCCACCCAAGTAGCCCAGGGGTGACATTTCCAAGGAAGACAGGAGTTCTGGGCTCTGCTGCTGAAGGCAGGCCACAAGGTGCAGCAGCTTTGCACAGGGAGTAAAAGAACATGAATATATTCATCACACATATCAATTTATCAATGAAATTGCATGTCTGGAGTATGATACATGAGTCATTCATCATTTCTGCCCTCCAGCCAACCTAACTGGGTCCTACTTTTATCTGCTCAGTGCAGGCAGTAGAAGAGCTGGCACTACACTGGGTGCAAACACACACACACAAAACAAGGAAAAATTCCCAGGGCAGAGGGTCTCCAGGAGAGCAGGGATCCTGCCCCTGTCAGGTGTGCTGCAAGAAGTCCTCTAACACACACATTTCTAGGTCACTCTAAACTGGGGGGAGCAGGAGACACCAGCTTGGGGAGCACTCAGGGTACGGGCACCCAGAAATACACCTGCAAAAGATGGGATTCAGATGCTCCCAGGAAGCATCTGGGCAGAAGGCTGAATGCCACAGCATCATTTCAGATTTTAACAGCAGCAGCAACAATCACACAGAAAAAACTGTGCTGCTGGCATTGCTGCTGCTGCTTCCCTCCAGTCACAACCTTTAGCTGTGGTCACACACACACACACACATCCCCACCCCATGTCTGCTGCAGGCAGGAATGGGAAGCGATGCTGGGGATGCAGAAATGGTGGTCTGGAAGGAGAACCCCCATGGTGGAGGCAGGAGAAAGCGGGAAGGGGAGGGCTCACTGGTGTAATTTCGGGGTTGGTCCGGGATGATGTCATAGCACTGAGCAAGTGCCATGGCCAAACCGTGGGGACTTTCTAACGCTTCCCGTCCATCTGACCTCTAATACCAGCGGGCTCAAATATTTAATAGGACATTCATTTTCCCTCGGAAGGGCCATTTTTCACTGCTTTCCCTGGAAAAGGCTGCTCCCAGCCCGGGTGGATGCGGGGTGGGGGAGGCGGCACACAACTAACTCTTCCGGCACACACCCCTTTCCCTACTACAAAGGCATCCACAGCAATCACATTTGCAATAGTACAAATCTTGATGGATTCATCCCATCCCCCTCCCCTTTGTAAGCCCACAGCCCGCTGTAAGCCCTCTCTCTCCCTTATCGCAGCCCAGCAATCCTTCCAAAGGATCAGGCTGGAAAATGCAGTCACGGTACAGTTGCTTGAAATAAATGAATGAATGGAAAAAAAAAAAAAATAAAAAAGCACCAAAACCACAACCAGGCAGCAGCTCAGGGCGGGCAGCAGCGATCTTATTGTTCCCAAACCCATCTGCATCTGCATCTCCACGGCGTTCCAGCAGCTCTCACACACCTCACACACACTTTATGCACATGCAGATAAATATATTAACAAAAGGGACAGGTGGGAAATGGAGGCTGGGGCGGCGGGTGGGGGGGATGAGATATTAACTTCACCCAGGAAGGTGGGTTATCTCACACTGGAAATGCACAGAGAAATTAAACATATTTCACATTTACATCTCTCTCTCTCTCTCACACACACACACACACACACAGAGGTAAAATCTCTTTCGGTGCCATATGCAGTTGCTATGCCAACAGCACCAACAGCACGGCGCGATGGCAGCGAGGGGCCGCGGAGTGGGGTGGGATGGGGTGGGGTGGGGGCTCTTACCAAAGATGCTGATTTGATTGTGGCAAAGCGCTCTCGGTTCCGGTAGTGGAGGGCCTGATTCTGCACTGACTGGGTAGGCCGCACCTCAGGCCTGCGATCCCTGTGGCCCACCTCATCCCTTATAAATACATGATCCTGCAGAAATGGATAAAAACAAGGAGAAAGTCCGGCTGTGCTCTTCCCGCGGCGGCTGCCTCTCTCTCACCCCTCTGTCTGCACAAGCGCGGCTGTAGGAGAGGCATAGTTCAGCTCTCTGCTTAGCCCCGGCAGCTCCCACCGTACAAAATGAATAAGCAACACATTGCAGCTCGGCGTGTCAGCTGATCGCTAGCAGGATGCCTCCGAATCCCTGGATCGGGCTGCCTTTTTTTTTTTTTTTTTTTAATCTTCTTTTTTTTTTTTTTTAAACCTCCAGTATTACATATGTGCCAGAAAAAAGCGAGGCGGGAGCAGAAAGCAGAGCAGGGCGATCGGAGTCCTCGGGAAGGTCGGGTTCAAGCACTGCAAGCCAGCGATCCTGGTGAAAACGTGATTCCCATGTCTAGGCACGGAGATCCTGTTCCCTTTTAACACCACAGCAACATCCTGCCTCATTCCCTTTGCCGAGCGGTGTGTCCTCGATAGGGTTTCTTTGTCCCTCGTTTGCTATCTGCTGTGGGGGACGAGCATCCTGGCTAAATCCACGGCAGGCTGGAGAGGACCAGGAAAGCCTCCGTGACCACTCAGGGATCCTGCTTTCCAGTCATGATCCTGCACAGTTCTAGCACTTTCTCTCCACAGCCCACAAAGGATTTTTTTTTTTTTTTTCCTTTTTAAAGCAACAGCTCCCAGGTTTTAGCAGGAATGGTTCCTGATGCAGCTTCTCTCCTGCTCCCTGGCAAGGCTTTGCCAGGAGTGGCTGTGCCTTGCCCAAACGGCGCGGGCAAATTTGGGAGCGGGACAAAGCTCCAGGAGAAACCCTCCTCAGAAAGGCCAGCAAAAAAAAACACCACACCACCACAATTTTTCCCAATTGGAATGGTGACAGCCAAAAGCCAGCACACCTGCAGGTGCACCTTGGGGATGGAACTGCCTTTGGACACCCGGCACACCCCGGCAGCCTTGGCTCTGCAAGGGCCACACTGTCACCCACCACAGCGTCATGACTCCCATCCTCTACCTCCAGCTCCTAAAACCTCACAGGAAGACTGGGATTCTTCCTGAATTAAATCAAGTTTCCAGTTGTCTGGGGGAAAAATGAAGGCTGCCAGTGCCTAGAAAGCCCTTGCACAGAAGAGCTGCCTCCATGAGCAGGAGCAGCTCTGCCACCCTGCCATGCCCCAGCAGATACCAGGGAGGTCAGAGAGCCCCAGAGTGAGAAAGCAGCCACCATGGAATGGTGTCTCCACCAGGACACTGCTGTCATCCCCATGCTCCTTTCCCATCCCCCACAGACACCTCATTTTCCTCTCTGCTGGCCTCCATTTCCAGACCCACACACACTCAGCCCTATTCAAAAGGATTCTGGAAATGAGTTTAAGCAAAAGCCAATTAGGTACAAAAGTGTAGATATTAAGAGCTGAACATGGCATTCATCAAAAGTGCTTTAACCCCAAACCTTTCCTTATCCTTCCTTTTGAGTGTTCCCAGTCCAAGGCCACCATAGTGCCAAGTCTGCACCAGCTCCTCTACACTCACACAAGGGACACAGAATGAGCCAAAACACCCAAAAAGGACAGTTCTCCATAGAGATGAGGAGTGTCACAAAAAGCTGCAGTTTCTTTTTATATTGGTCATCCTTATACTGGGCATTTGTGGCACTGTCTGACAGGAAACCCAGTGAGACCACACGAGAAATCACTAAAAATTGGGCTGATCTCCGATTTCCAACTTGTGCACGTTGGTGTGAGGGGCAGGGCTCTTGGACTTGCCCACATTCCTGAGAAAGGCACATCTGAGGCTCTAGAACAGCCATGCCCAAAAAATCCTGATGAAGCATTTGAAGTCCAACAGCATCACTCAGTTTAATCTGACCCACGGCCTCACCAGAGGGATCTCAAACCCTGCAGTGAAGATCTACACCAGACTCACCCACCTGAACCACAGAGGAAACCACAGCACACAGGAGCCCCCAGTGCTGTATTCCAGCCATGAAATGAAGGTGGGGACAAGACAAATGTCACCCCTGGTCACACACAGAGCCTGCAGCAGCACCTGTGAGTGCACAGGGTTCCCAAGGCCTGCTAAGCAATACCTCAATCCCTGGATCATCTTCCTTCTCTTCATTATGTTGGTAATGGCAGGGGGAATGGGAAATACTAAATCCAGAGAAGCTGCAAATCACTGAAAAACCCCCCAACTTTTTAAAATGGGCATTCAAGACTTTTCAGAATGCTCCAAAACATCACCTAAAATAACAAGTTTAAGTTGCAATTGCTTTTTTATGCTGGAAAATTAATCTGTGATTTATTTTTTGTTATCCAAGAGGTGGATTTTTAGAGGGCAGAGTGTCACCCTGGCCTTGTTTTATGGGATCTCTGGTTGCCTCAGTGCACATGAGAAGCTCAGAGCAGAATTAAATTGCCCTTCAGGAATGTGAATTAACCACATTCTGCATTACAAACTCAGCTGGGCAAGGAACGGGAAAATTCCTTTGCAACTGAGCAAGCCAAAGGAGCAATTTCAAGGGGACAAAAAATTCAGTGGTTGTCCTTGGCACCCCTTAATCCAGGATCTGAGCATTCTGCAGCAGACACCCATCAACTCTCAGCCAAGCCCAGGGAACCTTCATAGGCACAACATTTTTTTGGAAAAGCTGTCCCATTACCAAAAATAAAAACACTTGGCACGAAGAGTCACCAAATCTAACAGGTTACCTGGGGGCAGCTGCTAAAGAGAAATAAACCTACAAGTAGCCACATCTCCACCAGCCTTCCTTAGATGAGGTGACTGATAGCAAGGACAAACATTTCCCTACAAACCCAGAAAAACAGAATTTTGCCACTTTTATTTAAAAAAAAATCCTTCTCCCAAAAACTTGGTAAGAGACATTGCAGTCGTAACTGTTGGCATGGATAAGGAAAATTTGTTTTGAAACTTTTAGCTTCAGATGTGTGGGAAACAAAGACCCAAAACTGGCACCTCAGCTCAGGGCACCCAGTAAGTAAAATCTGACTGAAAGCACCCCAGAAACTCATCAGGTTTGAGTCAGAGTACCTCAACCCCATATCTGCATTTCAAGCCTTGGTTTGTTTTTAAAGTGATGTATCTTCTGTATACATTTCATTTTCCACCTGTTGTGATTTTTTGCAATATTTGCCCTAAAGATGCAACTTTGGGCATGCTCAGCTCACAACTCACTCATTAAAATCCTTTTATTCAGGGCCAACAATCCAGAATCTTCAACTTCCTACCCAAGGAATAATTTGTTGTTCTGACTTTACCATGTACATAAACAGTTTTCAAGTTGATCAAAACAAAGGGGGGGATTTGGCTGGGACCTTGCCAGGACAAAACCTTCCTCAAGTATTCCCACAGCATTATCTGACCAGAGCTGGTGGAGCTTCCAGTGGTTTAGGTGGTGCATCCAGCTGGATCTGAATGGCAGCTCCTAGTGTATTGTGTGAGCATCTCACAGTGAGTTTGTGCCAAACCACGAGTTCAAAGTCCCATCTCAGTTCCACCACACACTGTCTTTCCATCCTTCTCCTCACTGAAAAAAGGCCTTTAGCATCCAAATTCTGCCCAGCCCAAAGCTGGGACACCTCTACCTCCTCCTCAGGAGGAACACTCCCTTTCACACTGGGGTTTTTTTGCTTTGCACACCAAATAAAACCTCCCCAGACACAGGAGGACTCATTAACTGCAAGGGCTGCCAGTCTCCTGCACAAACAGGAAAGGCAATTTCCAAGCCACACTAAGGACTCCTATGGAATTGCAGCAAATCCCTGCTTTCTAGGAATTTAAAGAGCAAGGAAAACAACAGTGTGGCACCGTTTGTCTTAATACACTGCATTAAGTGCCTCGATAATCGACAGAGAGGTTTAAGCTCTCTCCATGCACAAAATTCCTCACAAATGCTGAAATTAATTGGAAGAGCAACAGGAGATGTGTACAGGTTAATTTATAGGATCTGGGAAGTCGCTCAAGTTGCAGCAGTTATTGCAAAGGTACTTTATTATTACAGACATTGGGTGAGAATTTGTGATGATCAACTACAAAGATCCTCTTTCCCATCTTTTTGTTATAAATCAGATTTTAATCACGAGATTTCCCTGACACTTTACTGCCCAGGTTTCAGAAAGCACTGATGATTTCAAGACTGAAGCAAGAAAGAGCAACAGCTGAGTACTGCAGTTGAAAAAAACCCAATATTGTACTGGATTCTTGTTTAGATTAAAAGATTACAACATCTTATTATCAATGTTTTGCAGAAATAAAATAATAATAAATTCATTGAGGACAATGAAATATTTCTGAGAAGCCACCTGTGCCCACACTGCCATTTGCCAGCAGCTGAGCAAAACAGGTGACAAAACATCCCTGATGCACCAGCTGATGCCTATACCCACTTCATTCTCTTACTCTGGCAGCCAGAAGTCTTATCCTCATTTTTGAGATTAATTAACTGATACTTATCTAATTTTAAAACCTGGGTTACATATCTTTGAAACACATTGTATTTGGAGTTTAACTCCCTGCCCCATTTAGTCATTTTTTGGGGCTCTCAGATACAGTTGGGTTTGTATCAGAGCCGTATCACAGAGTTTGTATCACTTCCTCTTCAGCTCTCAACCTGGGCGGCTGAACAACTCCTAAAGGGAGATGGACGTGAGAATGTGTATCCATAGGCAACAGGATCCTTGGATGGAGTAGCAAAATTATTAAACTATATTCAGAAGAGACCCAGAGTTCTTACACTGAACATACTGAGATGTACATGCTGGAGCTCACCAACCTGCAAATGGGCAAGGAAAACTTCCTCATCCAAGCCAGACATCTGAATTTCCTGAAAAGAATATGCTGGTGAGCAGGGTTTGATCCCAAGAATGGGCTTCCTGCCTCAGCAGCTCACATGATTGCCATTTTTTTCCTCCCAGGAGTTCAAGACACAGCTATAAACTAAACAACACGAAAAGCTCCACATTCAATAACGGCTCATTATTATTTTCAATATTTTATTCCTGTTCAGTGATTTTTCTTCCAGCCTAACAGGTGGGAGTCACCTTTGTTCTAAGCACAAGTTTAAAGCCATGGAGCTCTGCTGTGCTGTGGAAGGGATAAGGCTGTGCCTGTTTTGCACAGAGGATTCATCCCAAATGCAGCAAACCCCAAGCACCTTGGCTGCCATGAACTAGCATAGCCAGTGACAATTAACCGGATCAGAACAGGTCATTTCACTTACCCTGTGACCACAAAACATTTTTGGAAGTTACAGCCAACTAGCAGCTGTTAAAAAAAAGAAAGAAAATGAGTTGTTTACAAGTGTTTTCACTCCATCAGCCTTTTCCCTAAGCTGTGCCTCAGGGTAGCTGGTCACGGGACAGATGCCAGGAGTGCACCTTGGAAATGCCTGAGGCTTCTCCCAGCCAGCCACCACACAGGGATGGGCTGCTCCTGATTTCCTCCAGGCCAAGGCCACCCCAGCCTGGCTCTGCACACCGGGCAGGAAGCACTGAAGGCTGAGAACTGCATCTCACACCACCAAAGACTCCTCCATCCTACATTTTACTTGCACACGAAATTCCGGGGCTGTGGCCCAAAACACCAAAAGGCCTCTGACACTTCAGAGCTTTGAGCCATAGAAAATACCAACACTCCAGGCTATTCTGGAAATATTTTCCAAGATTTTGCCATCTTGGACCCTTTCCACAATCTGGAGGTTGATAATTAAAACATTTGTGGAACATCTCAATTTTACACAACACTTTTGACTTCACCCATGTCAAAACCATCTTGTATGTGACCCTGTACCCACAAAATGCTGCTTCTGTTCATCAGACTTTTCTTTTTAGCCTTTAAAGGCTGACTGAATGCAAAACAAGAGCTTAAATTAAACTTGAGCCCCAGGTTCTTTCCATTGTGTTTGTGAGGTACTGAGATACCCAAAACTCAGCCTCATCCCAATTTCCAGAAAGGCAGTTAAACCACAAACTCAAATCTTGGCAGAACAAGGAGCTTTACCTTGAAAATAAAGTGGGATGTATGTGGACATAAACCCCCCTGAAATGTCCAGCTCCAATTTTAGTCTCTTCACGTATATTAATATGCACACAACACACAGGAAGAAGTTTTCCATTTAAAATTGCATTCCCCAAAGGAACAAAGAATAAAAAAAAAAAGTCTACTAAATTAAAATAATATATTTGCAGACTGCCACACAGAGTCCAAATCTGCTTTATGAATTACATACAGCAGAATGGAACATTTTCCAGTGGAGAAGGAACCTACTCCAAGGATCAGCAGTCCCAGCCAATCATTGACTGTTTTGTGAAGACCATCAGTGCAGACCTGGGCTTTCTTCTCCCAAAATTACCCTAAAACACCTGTGTTATGTGTTCTAGTAGTGGTTTATTTTATAATACTTCAGTTACAAATGTGCAAGACATCCTGGGTTTTTTTCCAAACCAGATCAAAACTTCCCTGTGGTGTCCTGTTTGTACATCCTACTCAACTGAAGAGCTACACACAAGTCTAGGAGGACTGATCCTGTATTTGTACTTCACAAGTGCCATACAACCATTATAAAATATAACATTAGTCTTAAAACAAGAAGGAACTCTACTCCTTTCACAAATGCCATTTATGTCTGGTGGGAGTAGCTCATGTTTTGTTTTCACGGACTGTAACAACTCCGAGCAGTCATTATAACCCATGAATTCTGTGTAAGTCAGTCCCTCAAACTTCCATTTTAATGCAGAAGTAAATATGGCTATTTAACAATGTGAAATTCAAGTTAACACACATTTTGAAAGTCTATACAAAACAAGAAAAAGCTCCAGTCATAACCACCCAGAGCATCCATCAGTGGTGCTGCTCTTCATTTGGGACAGTTCCATGGCCTGGCATTTGGTACCTAACACCTTATTTTCACCTTTCTGAATCAACAATCTTCCTTAAAGATTCTGTCAAGCATCTTTAGGAAAGAGGCAACCCCCTAAAATCTTTACAACTTCTCTGCCAGTATCTTTAAATATGTACGACCGTGTTTTGTTGAAGACGAAGTTTTTCAATAGTTCTTAATATCCAGTGACACAAACCCTGCATTTCAGGAGGAAGAACTGCTTTCAAATATTTAGTTAGATATAACCAAGCTTTACTGTAAACTTAAACAAGAAATTCATACTTTTCATGCTGCTGTAGTGTTTTAGCTCCTCTGGCAAAAAGCAAACGTACACTTTGAAGTTCTTTGCAAACGAAACCAACACAACCAACTTATATTTTGCTGCCCACTAGCAAATGACACTGCTAAGGCCAAGCCAAAACTATTTTAGTCAAACAGTGGAGACGAGATGCAGGCTTACAGCTGGACAACCTCAGCTCAATATCCAGGCCTAAGAAAATGAAAGGCATCAGATCACAGCATGCAGCAAAGGAGCAGGAAAGCATTGAGTGGAACCTGACTCCAAATGTACCTCGTGGGAAGGGTCCAAAGTTCTGCACACTTCCACTCCCCACAAGGGAAATTGAAATGCAGGCAGGTTCTAATCACACATTGTGCCTGGCAGAGGGTTAGCTTGGCTGCCAGGACCAGCAGAGAACACAGGACAGGCATTCCTAAGGATGTCCCAAGCAGAGAGGAAGAGGTGCACATGCAGGGCTGGGCATGCAGGAGGCTGGGGGACCCTGCCTAGGCACTGACAGCTCTTTCACTAGCAACCTCTTCTCATGGGCAGAGGTTCTTTAGATGCTTTTAAAGACAAAAACCACACAGAAGTTGACTCTGGCAAGCCCAGCAGCAGGTCCTGCTCTCAGCACAGAGCACCAGGGCACACGTACCTTCTTGTGAACAACGGAGGAGGTGGAATTAATGGTGCTCTCGTCACTATGCATCATGACCAGCTCAGGGCTGCTCTCATCCAGGACCTCCTGCATGCTGCTCACACTGCTGCTCTGGCTGCCTGTGCTCACAGACATGCTGGGAATGGAATGGTTGCTGCCCAGACTGTCCATCTTCCTATTCAGGTTTGATCCATGCTCACTGTCCTATAAAACAAGGGGCATCAGTTACAGATCTCACAGGAGATCACCTGCTCAGCACGTGCCTGCAATGCCCAGAGCTTCTTTTAAAGGTGACTCTGCAGACTTTAAGGGCCTTTGGGCATTATTTTGCCAACTGCACATCTCAAAGGGCTGTTTGGGTTCTGGAATGCTCCATATGGGGCAGGCAATTTCTGCCTTTTCCCCTGCAATCTGATTACATTAGGTTTCAAGCCAGGTTTTTTTTTCCACATATCCTGAAGTCTGGGCATGGCTCTTGGCTTGATAGGAGACATCCAGGAATACTGGATGGCTGGTGGAAGGAGCCTCATAATTAAGAGAAATGATCCAAATTTGAATTAAAACAATCCTTCAAGTCAGGATCTGCTATAACACATTTCCTGAATCAGAAAATATATAGACAATGAACCCATTTATTATTTGATATGTTCTACGTGGTGCAGAGGTTTTAACCTCCATGTCCCAAGCAGCCAGCAATTCGATTTTATCACGCTAAAAACCCCTTGAATCTTGTGTTTTCAGCCAAGATAAAGGTGAGTGAAGAATCCCAGCAGCTGACTCAGACAAAGCTGCATTATTACAGGGGTTAAAACTGGGATATACATAAATAAAGATTCCTCATATATGAGGTATTTTTGATTTTACATACAAATATCAGGAGTTGGCAGCCTTTTTTCTTCTTCCATACCCATAGGAATACAGTAAAGCCAGAGTATGCACTTCGTCTGGACTGATTTAGAGAATTTATGGAGTCCTTTGTAATTAACTAGTGGCACCAAAGAGGCTCGCAAGGAGCTCACAGTGAGGACAGAACTCTGAACATCCTTCACTCCTGGAGTGAAGCAGCCTTGACTCACTGAAATGAGCAGCCTGCTGCTGCATCCAGTTTGCCCTGGCCTCTGAAGGGAGCTTGGGGAGAATTCCATTACAAATCAATTAATGGGGAACTCAATTTTGTTGGAGACCGACAGAAAGATAAAATTGAGACTTGACAGATTTGCCTTTGATTGTGTGATTATTTTTTAAGCAATCAGCAGATCATTCAGAGCCTGTGTGAGAGCACTTAAAATCCAGAATAATACTATTTTACAGAGAGCATAGACACAGGGAAATGAAAATATTTTCAGGATGCTTATATAGAGTTGAAGAAGAAATCACATAATGAAGGCTCTGAGGCTGTGCAATTAATGAATGTTTATGCAGGAAGGACAGAGACGAGATTGCATATGCAACCTTAGCAATGGCTTCCTGACTTCAACTTTCACCTTCTTGGAAGGGCTCTGAGGAAAGCATTAGTAATATTTTGCATGTTAAAAGATTTTTAAGGCTCATCTTCCACCTTCGACAGCCCAAGGCAGAAGAAGGAAGTGCCTGGTGGCATTTCCAGTGGGGCAGGCTCTGTCCCCAGTTCAGCAGGAACTGCAGCACGTGCTGGGTCTGCTTTCCCTGCCCAGTTAGTGACACACACGAGCAGTGACACCTCCTGTGGTGGGACAGGGCTCAGGGTCAGTGCAGAGCATGCTGTGCACATGCAGAGTGTCAGCTGCATCCCTCAGACACAACAGCTCTCCTCCCTGCTTTCTTCAGGAGTGGGGACATGAGGAACAGAAGATGCACCTTGGAGCCAAACACTGCCACGTGTTTCCTGTTGAGCTTGGAAGGGCTCAACAGCCAAGTGGGAAATCCATTCCCTGGCACCTTGCTGCCCCGTCACTCTGCTGACAGCTTGTCACGTGCAGGGAGAAAAACTGGAAGGTTTCAGTGCACAAGTCTGACAATCCCCCAGTCCCCAGCTGAGCTCCAGCTCTGGAAGCTGGAGGGGACCTTCAATCACAGCAGTTGCTGTTCTTGCTCCTCTGGGGCATCTTCACGGCGAGGGGGGCCACAAAGTGCCAGTTCCCTCCTCCTGCAGCTCCACCTGAGACCCATGTGCTCATTTCTTCAACCAGTTTAGCTTTAAAAGAGCATTTGACACCCCCAAACCTCAAACCCAAGCCCCTGAAGATCCTCGGAGCTTGGACACCTTGCTGTGTGTTATAGCCTCACTCCACTGGAGCACAAGGAATACAGACATCCATTTGTCTGTCAGTGGTTTTCATGGAGAAGCAGCCATGGATTTATTTATGCATTGTGCCTGCACCAAGTGACATTAATTTCCATCTAAGCTCATCAATTGAAAAATGACTGGTTTCCTTCTCCCAGCCACAGTTAGGGTCAATTATCATACACTGATTAAGTGGGTTGTTTATTACAAGATTTAAACTGAAGCTGCATTTTAGGTCTTTACTCTCTTTGTTCTTTAACATTAAAGAATTTTTTAAAAATAAGTCTTACTAATTCGGTGATTTGCTTTTCAGCTCATGAGAGGCCAATTACTTTATAGTAAAGTTATGGTAATTGAAAAAATATTAACATTAATGGAGTTGTTTTGACTGTGCAGATGAGAAAGAAAAGGCTGGGCTGTCAAAGACCCTCCTCCACAAAGGCTGGGAGCCACTTCTCACAGAGAAGCTCCCTCAGAATGAGTTTCTTCCCTAAGGCTTCCAGAAGAAAGGGCAGCACTGGAAATAATCCAAAGGTTCACATGTACAGTAATTGGCAGCTTTAACACTGAGCAAGGACTACTATCACTCATTATCCTCTCCTGTCTGTCTGCTGATCCAGATGATGTTCCAACAACATTCCTCACCTAGGCTGTGCTTGTTCTACCACCCCTAAGCACAGGAACATCTCCTTGACCCTAAAATTCCTTGTAACAATGTAAATGGGGTAACAAAATTCGAGTACCTCCTCCTCCTCCTGGGACTCGTTCAGGGGGCCGTTGCGTGTCTCCTGGAACAGGATTTTCTTCATTTTCCTGTACTGCAGGTTGTCCAGCTCCCTCACTGCATCCTTGGTCCTCTGGATGAGGTCTATGAGCACCCTGGGAGGTCGCTCCCGGCGGACAAAATCGTGCTGGGTTAAAGGACACAGAACACCTCATTTCAGACTCTGGGGTGAAACCAGGGACAACGGGGGACTTCTCCTGAAGTGACAGCTCCCATTCTGCAATTTATCTGTTCACATTCAATAACTGGTAATACCCTTTTCTCAAAGACTCCAAACACACTGAGCTGGTGCTGGGGTCAGGTTTTCTGAGCTCTCCAGGCTACACAGATGATTTGTCCCTTCCTGAGCTGGTTCATTCAAAACACACGAGGTGAAACTTCAAACCTCGGAGGCACAGGAATGAACAAAATGCATCCAGAACAAAGAAGAATCAACCTGTGAAGATTTTCCTGCATCCATCTATTCCAATTTACACATAAAACCAGCAAGGAGACCACAAAGTTTATTTATACCTAAAGCTTTTGCAGCCAGAGTTGAAATCAAATCAGGCTCTTGCCAACTCATGCACAGGTTTTAAGTACAGACTTAATAAATTCTTTAATGGTATTTAAGAACATGATTAAAGCCTCTTCTCTGATTTATCAGATACATTCTCCTGAACTGTACAGCTGGCAGTGGATATTAAAGTCTCCAGTTTTCCCATTTAACCTTGGCTAAAGCAGACAACCTGAATGCACACTTGCCAATACTCTAAATGGCATCTTTACAGCTGGGTGTGCTGCTTACTAGTTCCCAAGAGGGATGGCTTTAGGCCACAAACATCCTCTGCATGCTTGTAGAAAAATCTACAGTGAAAACAGAAAAATTTGCAATGGAGGAAAAAAAAAAAAAAGAAATTTTGGCAAAAAAAAAGAAAGTTGTTCTCTACTGCACATTGCAAATGCCACAAGGGGCTTTTGTTAGAGCCTCAACGGCTGGAGCCACCTGCAAGGAAATTCTCAGGAGGGTCACCTTTGCCTGCTCAGCCTCACAGCCCTCCTGTGGGCTCAGCTCCAGAGCGAATTCATCCCCTGGAGCTGGAGTAAACCAGCATATGGAGCCCCAGCTCGCCCTAAAACAGGAGCCTTCAACAAAAGAGCTGAAAGGATGAGCTAATCGTCTTTTAATGATGTGTAAATAAACAAGGAAAGCATCATGCCACAAGCTGATTTCTCGTTTTTAACTGAATTCAAACTTGTGCATTTGAGTTTTGCTAGTGGGGACAGCCAGTCATTTCAGTGCCCATTTTTTGCTTGTAGTGATGGGTGTTTATTTTTGAATCAGAGCTAAAAGTTCTTAACATCATTTCACACAGAAACAAAATGAATCATTTTTGCTCCACAATGCAGATAACAACCATTTATTTCTCTGTGAACAGTAACAATCTGCAGCTTATTTATGATTGGGGAAAAAAGGAACCCATTTTTATCTCATTGTACATCATTTTTAGAAAGCAGTGAGGCATTTGGAACCATGATCCTGAACCTAAATCCATTCTATGTGTGCACTCAAATATTAAAATGCAACCACGTGAGAAGTGTAGGGCAGACAAAGATAAATAAAATATAAATCCAAACTATGGAATGTGCAGGATTTCAGACTCAGATCTCAGCTCTAACAGTTCATACAGACTCCAACTCAAGGTACTCCTGAAATCACATCCTTCAATGAACTCAGCCTGTTCCTAGAGAGCAGCAAGGCTGCCAATCCCCAGGAATGAATCATTCCAAAACCCACAACATAAACCTATTAGCTGGTCAGGGTGCTACAAGTAGAACCAGGGAACAAAACACTGATTATTTCCCACAGCACAAATGTACCACAGGAAATAAAAAAAATATACCAGGTGCCAAAGGGAGCACAAGCAGCTCCTTCATCATTTACCTGCAGAGGTCATTGGCACCAGCAGCCAGAGGGAGAGCAGGGCTAATAATCAATTTTAAAGAAAGGCAATACTTAAAAGCCAAAGCCTGATGGAAAAGGGGCTGGACAGGATTTCACACCCCCTTACCTTCTAATGGAAGGCTGCTTCTGGATTTCCCAAAAGCAAATCCCTTGGAGCTGTAAACAGTTCCTCTATTTCCCAGGTAAAACTGAACCCAAGTGACTTAACCTGCAACTGATTTATGATTCACTGACAAAACCTTGGCAAACTCTACACACATCACTCCCAGGTCCCCCTCCTACAGGCTCTTGGCAATTATGGACCTGTAAAAACCCCTTCCAAAATGATCCAGTTATTTCCAAAACAAGTTTAATTAATTGGGTTCAGTATAAAAACCATTAAAGGGATTTAAACAACTTTTGGGTCTGGCGGTTTGATTAGGGGAAGAAGTCAGCCTTGGCCTATCCCCTTAATGCTACTTTTAACTGCTAAATGTGATGCATGAATGGAGGGAAAAAGCAAATAAAAAAAACCAGCCAAAGAGTGCATTTTTCTAAGGGCAAGTATTTGCTCACCATCTTTGCAATTATTTTGGTAGACAAACAGATTTCCCCCCAGATTTCTGGAAAAGATTTGATAAATTACCCGTAACAAATCTGTTGATGATGGCCTTTCCTGAGGTATTTTCTGTAAGCAGTAATCAACAAATCCCCTAAAGGAGTCTGACCTGCAAATAAATAAAATAAAATAAAATAAAAATTTAAAAAATCCAAATGAAAAAAAAGCAGCTCAGGATCTGGAATATATTCAAACTTATCAGTGCAAAGCAAAAGAAAAACACTGACTAATTTGTTCTTAAGTTCTAAGGCAGAGAAAGTAACCGGGTTTTTCCAAATTCCAAGTCGATCTCATCAATTCTTTCCCGGTTAAAGGTTGTTAAAATAACAAGGACACACAACTATTCCCCAAGCACAAACTGAAAACCAAGTCAGAATTATGTGTACCAGTCACTATTCATGATTTTACTTCAACTGCTTAAAAACTAATGACAGTGGAATTATTGGGAACTCCAGAAATGCCCTCACTGATCCCGGAGAGGTTACACAGGGAATCCTGCCTCAGGAAAGCCCCTCAATGCTCACTTCAACACTTGAGGTTTTATCCCAGCTGGAAAGAAAGAAATTGATCTTTTCTGTGCCACTGGACTCAAAAGGAGCACAAAAGGCACCTTGGTGACTCCAAGAGAGCAAACAGGGCACTGTAACAAGTGCTTGTCAAGAACACTGATGTGCTGTGTTTATCCACAGCTGTCTCTGCCCTGCACTGCAAATCCTGCACAGAACGTGGGGATCACGCTGCAGGCAGCAGAGCAAGCCTGGAGCCTTAAAATAGGCAAAACAGGGAGGATGAAATAAGGAAACTGGAGTGGTTTTGATAAAATGATCAGCAATTAAACAGTTGTGCTGCTCAAATGCCCAGCAGAGAAATAGGGGACCTCACCAGGAGCTTTTGTTTCCAGCCTTCTGCAGACCCTGCCAAGTATCAACCCACAGCAACAATCCAATCTCGGGTACAGGGAACAGGGCAAGCCCTTTGCTCCCACGGGATAACAATGTGTTCTTGTACCCAAGCTCAGATTCTGGAAGAAGCCTGGAGCACGGGGAGTATTCACTGGCCACAGAGCTCTGAGGGCTTCTGGAGTCACCCACTGACAAAATTTACCTCCACATTCTCCTCCCTGTCTCCATATTTCAGCTGCACAGCAATGCTAACAACTTTTCTGCCAACAGGGATCTTTGGCAGCTGGAAATTTTGCTGATGCTGAGCCACGGCTGGTTTTACACACCTGAGAATATTTTAATTCCTACAGCAGCTACACCCCAGAATTAACACCTCCACACTTTTAGACTGCAGAACAGCCAGAGTGACAGAAGGTCAAAACTGAGCCAGCCTACACAAGACTTGAGAACACACACAAATCACTGCACTGCAGCCAACACATTCATTGTCAGGCTTGAACTATGCAGTGTCACAGGGCATTTCCAGGGAAATATACAACAAAAAGCAGCTGTTAATGGTTCTCTTACCATTCATTTGATTGTAACCTAGGGGAATCGTTCTGGGCTATGTGATATAAGGCACTCATTGCATTCATGTTGAAAAGTGGAGGCTTCCTTTCAGCTGGAAAGAGAAAAGAACACAAAGGTGTGATCAGGCTGTCTGGAAAGAAATGAGAAATGTGAAATGTATGGAAGTATGAGCAGGGTATCACTGCTAAATCAATACTCAGTGGTATTGTCATCACACTTAGGCTGATTATTTTAATATTCCAAGTTAGACCAGGACACCCACTCAAGGAAAGCTGCTGTTCACTTGGAGAGGGAAGACAAAAACCAACGAGAGTGGAATACAAATTATAAGGAAGAGTTTGCAGTAAAATTTACTTGAACTGCAACATCTCACACCTGTTCTGCTGTGACAAAATCAGCTGAAACTGAGTAAAACTAATCTTAGGCACAGTTCAGGGTCAGGACATGCTGTATCATTCCCTACAGATCTTTGATGCATTCCTGGAACAGGGGGATTACAGGACAAAGTGACTGCCTCCCTCATTTATCACTGCAAGTGGGACAGGTTACCAAATTCACCTGCCAGATGTGCCAGGAACTCCCTCTCACTGAAATCCTTCCCAGTCCTTGCACCAAGAGGACACCTGCCCAGCAGCCCCTGACCTCTCAGGAGGGCAGAACTCAAGAGTTCTGGTTCTCACTGAAGTCAGCGGTGTCAGAATTTCTCAATTCTTTGCAGAGCCAGAGCAGTCCCTTGCCATGCAGACAAACCATCACATCTGCTTCTCCTTAATCACTATTTACTTCAGTTACACGAGGAATTAAGACATCAGCATTCAAAGAAAGCCAAGGGCTGCTCAACAAAAGACTTCCTCCCACTGCTGCCCGACCTTGTGTTCAGACAGGGAATCATGCAAAGGCAAACTCTGAAGTTTAAAAAAGTTTAATGCTTCTCAAATGGGTATTTTTAAAGAAAGGAAATCCATCATCTCTGTAAAGTGGCTTTGAGGTTCCTGAGTAAAAAGCTCCAGAGAAATTCTGGTACCAAGACTGTGCCTACAGAGGGCTGCAGAGTCTCTCTCCTACTGCTGTGATTTAGTCCTTGAGAGGTGGTGACACACCTGAACTCCATACAAACAAAAATCATTGGCCATGCACAACAACAGAAGCCTAAAACTTCCACTTCTGGCATTCTTTATATCAAAATACAGACCGTGTCAGCATGCTGGCACATGAAACACAGCCATGTTAGTTACTGGTTATCTACACCATCTCAATTGTAGAGATAACATTTCTTCTGCACATCCCCCTCTTTGTTATCTCACACATTTCTGCTGATTAAACATTCACCAATGACATTTTCGGTGAACTCACCCACACAATATTGGTGTACTGCTGTTAAGTAGAATCCATACCAAGGCTGATTTTAGAAAATAATCTAACTCAGCACATGCAGTGTCAATATTCAAACTTGAAACACACACTTAAGAGTCTACTCCATGTACCTGCCATCACATCCACCTCTGCTCCAGGCTCTGTGGATGTGTATCATTTGCCCTTTGCAGTGCAAACCTTTTTCTTCTCCTCACGTAAAGAACCTGTCCACGATGATTCATGGCACAAACTTTTCAGCTGAGACTGAAGATTTTTGTTTCAGAGAGCAGGGAAGTAAGAAGGATTGAGAATTAAATGTAGGTCCCTTCTGACACACAATCCTTAGGACACCAGTTCCCTTGACACAACAGCTGGGATAACTTTCTCAGAGTGCAGCTTGGAAAACACAGATGACAAACCATGGTTTCCTTTTACTCAAGAGCAAAATGCTCTGGTTCTCCAGGGAATAACTGAGCACACCAGACTAACAAGAAAGCACTGTACATTAGTGGCTTGCTCTTAATTTGCCAGCAAGAAAAAGATTTAACTCAACTGTCAGAGTTTTCCGAGTCAGACATTTTAAAGGGGAAAAACTGATGAGGAATGAGGATCTTCCCTTTTTGCACGAGCTCCTAACAACACTGCAGAGTTAATTACCCACCTCAGCTGCTGTGTGTGCACTCACCTAACTCGATGCACGTGATCCCCAGAGACCAAATATCCACCTTCCCGTCGTACTGCCCCTCGTCCATAGCAAGGATCACCTCTGGTGCCATCCTGCCAACCACAGAGCAAAGGCTGCCTTAGGGGACACACAGGGTCACTCCCAGCACACCAACTGAGGTGGTCTCACCCCCTTTAGCAAAGCCACTGATGGGCAGAGACAGCGGGGAGCTGAGGAAAAGTGTGCTGGAACTGAACAAGGACTGATCACACCAGCAACTTGTCAGAGGAAAGGGGAATAGCAAGAGAGGAAAGGGAGGGAGAAAAAGAGGGGGAAAGGGGGAGGGAGAAAAAGAGGGGGAAAGGGGGAGGGAGAAAAAGAGGGGGAAAGGGTCAACCCAATATTTTTCCTATCTGCAGAATACCCTGGCACATGGGAGAACCCCTATTTCCAAAGGCATTGTAGCTGCAGGCTGACAGCAAGGGCCAGGAGAGCCCTAAAGGCACCCCTTGCACCCTCCCCCAGGCTCCCCCTTGGCACACCAGGAGCATTTCAGCAGGCAAATGCAGCCTGTGGGTGCAGCTATGAATGGAACAAGGAAATTGGGAACATTGGGGACATACGGTGTGCCAGGATAAAGGGATGAAGTGAGGACAGAGAAGCAGCAGGCCCAGCCTGCAAAAATTCAGCCTCCTCAATTGTGTTCTTCCACAAAAAGGCTTCCTGCCAAACGGCCTCATTCCAAGGCTGGGCCATGGTGACCTCCCAGCACTGCCTGGGGCCTCTGCCACAAAATCAATGGAGCATGGAGCTGTGCTGGTCCTCGGTGCTGGGAATGCCAAGGAACTCGGGTGACCCTTCAGCAATTCCTTCAAAACAGGATTTAAGTAGCTGTGTGACTTCTAGTCTGACTACCAGGATCCCCTTTCTCTATGAATGTCTCAGTCCCATCACCTGTGGCAAGTGTGAGTTATTTTTAAGCCAATGGCATTGCAAGAGTAGAGCCATTGCCAAGCACTGCACAACCTAAACATCTCCTTATGGACTCTGAGGAAGGACAGACCTCCCAAAGATCTGAACACAGGGATGGCAGGAAAACTGCTTGGCTAATGGAGATTTAATCCAGGTATTATTATTGTATTGTGAAGCCCTGGAAAAGGAAGACAGTAGTTTTATAAAGGAATAAAGCTTCACTCACCAGTAAGGCGTTCCCACAAAAGAGTTGGCAGGGGAGACTATAGATGCAGACCCAAAATCAGCGAGTTTCACTTGACCTGGTTCTGTTAGAAGAATATTTCCAGCTTTAATATCCCTTCAACGGAGAAAAAAGAGAAAAAAAAGTAATTTAGCATGATGCAAACTCTGGTGAGATGCCTTTGTCTGCAATTTGTAATGCTGGAACAAAGACACAGAGAGGAATTCACCAACAGTGTTTCAGCAGCAAGTTCAGAGTAATCTCTATTCCCCCTTTCCCTGGACAGCACTGCTTCAAAAGTGTATTATGGAATATTTCATCCACAGGTGCTACTCGTGCATCCTGACACTTCTGCTGCAGGACAAGTGCTGAAGTCTTGTGTGTTCAAGAATGGACACTTCAAAAGGACAAGAGAGACAGAACAGGCTGTCCCCTTTACTGTCACCTCCACTGCCAACTTCTCTGTACAACAGCCAAAGGGATGGAGCATCTCCCCCACAAGGAAAGGCTGAGAGAACTGGAATTGCTTAGCCTGGAAAAAAGGCAGCTTCAGAGTGACCTAACTGTGGCTTTCCAGTATCTGAAGGGAGCCTACTAGAAAGGAGAGAGATTTATTCCCTATTTACAAGAGATGGAGGAACAGGACACAGGGAATGGCTTCCCACTGACAGACGGCAGGGTTAGGTGGGAAATTAGGAAGGAATCCTTCCCCATAAGGGTGATGAAGCCCTGGCACAGATGCCCAGAGAAGCTGTGGTTGCCCCTGGAAATATTCAAGGCCAAGGCTGGATGGGGCTAGGAGCCACCTGCGATAGGGGAAAGTGTCCCTGCCCGTGGCAGGGCTGGCACTGGATGAACTTTAAAGTCCTTTCCAAGCCAAACCACGCTGTGATTCTATACCACGGCTCAACAGCCACATCAGGTATCAGCATCATATCTGCCAGCCTTGTGCTTGCAATTAAATAATAAAACCAACAATTCCCTCCTCTCCCATCGCCAGCGCGGCCCGGCAGCAGCAGCACGGCGCCTGCAGCGCCGCTCCCTCGCCACCAGGTGGCGCCCCCGCGCCAGGTCCCCGCGCGGGGCCGGACCCGCTCCCAAAATTGTCCTCGACCCCAAAAAATGGATCTTCAACCCCAAAATCGGGCCCTCGACCCCAAATCCTGCCCCTGCTCCCTCATCCTCGCTGATCCCACTGGCAGAGGAACTTCTCCCCGGGGCTGTGCAGAGCAGCTGCTCCCCGCCCAGCCAGGGCTCGCCCTCTCGCCTCTCCTCTGCCACAGCAGCCACAAATCCAGCAATGTGTCGCTGCTCCTCATTTCTGGGTGAGCACATCGGCCCTCCCACCTCAGCGGGTAAAAGGTGGAATATCCCTTGGATGAAATCCAGGTCACAGGATAGTTGGGGTTGGAAGGGACCTCTGGAGATCACCCAGTCCAATGCCCGTGGAGCAGGTGACACAGGAATGTGTCCACGAGGGTTGGGAATGTCTCCAGAGAGGGAAAATCCACACCCTCCCCGGGCAGCTGTTCCAGGGAACCACCTGCCATGGAAAAGTGCTTTGATTTCTCCTCAGGTAGTTTTATCTTCCAACTTATACTTCCATCCCAATTGTGCTTCCCATGACACCTCTGTGGCCCCTCTGTTAACAAATCCAGGCTGTGCAACACCAACACAGTTTTACTTATTCACATGTAAATATGAAAAAATAACTAGTCTTAGAAACAGCCTAGCTCACTGAACTCCCATTTATCTGGCACATTTAGGGTGATACCCTTCAGTGCAACATTCCTGTGTAGCCTTTGTTACCCAGGGTCTGCACAGAACAATTGCCAACAAGGCAGAGAAAATGTTGGGAGAATAATTTTTTCCAAGGCTGTTTAAAGCCAGTGAAGCAGCTCTGAGATTCCAGGGAGCAGCAGATGGAAGGGCAGCAGCTCCAGGCTCACCTGTGGATCCTACAGTGGGAGTGCAGGTAGGCCAGCCCCTGTAAGGCACCGTGGGTGATGGCAGCAATCTCCACTTCCTGGAGTGGTTTCTTGTGAACTATGGGGGGAAGAAAAATCAAGAAAATAAAACTAAACAGAAGGAAATAAATGGGATATTTTCCTGAGAAAAATTCTTTTTTAAAGAAAGGAATCCCACCCATGTGCTACAAAGAGGAATTAGGGAAGAGTTCTTCCCTGTGAGGGTTTTAAGGTTCCTCCCAACCGAAACCATTCTGTGACCCTGTGATCTTGGCCCTCAACCAACTCTAGTTTTTGTAAACTTTTATAAACTTTCCCTATTTTGACTTAAATTCCCCTGTTTCTTTGCAGGTGCTGTTCCAGTGTTGAGGTTGCATCAACCTCCTGTTCTAAAACCCATCTATAACTATTCCTGCACACTGCAATGCAAGGACAAAGGTGATCTCTGCAGGATTTTATTATGAATATCCCAAAAACAGGCAACCTAAAAAGGGACAGATTACAGGTGCATACCTGCATGCTTTATACCTTCATTTGACATAATTAAAATGTGCATGCCAATTATCTCTATCACTGGGAAAACCTCAAATTCTTCCTAGAGAATGGAGCAGGACAGACAGACCTTCTACAAAACCCCACTCTGAGGAAATACCCTCCCATCAAACTCAGGTGGGGGGCACTAGCAAAAAGAAAATCCAGGATGTATCAAACTTACCTTCTAGCAAATCAGAAGCTGATCCTAAACAGTACTCCATAACCAACTGCAAAAGAAGAGAACATCATGCCTTCAAGTATCTCTTGGAAGCATTCTGAAATTAGGAAACATCATTACATTCCAAATTTAAATCACAGGGTGGCTTTAACGCCCTGATTAAGGAAAAAAAATAAAAAGTAGTAGGTTTTGTTAGTTTTTGATCAGAAGATGTAAAATTTGGCTTTATTTTAGTACTGTTCACCATAAACCCAAAGGTGTTTCAGTGCCTGTGCTGAGGATTTGAGTGCTGCAGTGTCCCTTTGCTCTAAATGCCCCACACTCACCCACGCCGTGTGCTCCTTCAGGTAACAGCCCTTGTACTCTATGGTGTTGGGGTGCTTCAGCTGTTGCAAAAACTTGACTTCTTTGATGATATCCTGCCATTTCTAATGACAAAAATAAAGCAAAAAGTATAAATATGTTTCTCTTCTTAATCCTCTACATCCTTTCATGCACCACACACTGTAGGGCAGTCTGAAAAACTACCATAAAATTATTTTACAATATGAAGATGGAAAGGCAGTGCTGCAAAAGCACAGCTGTAAATCAGTTGTCTGGGTCCTTATTGCACTGAGATACCCCCAAGATATATTTAACAACTTGAGGACTGCCAAAGTATTTTTTTTTCTTCTTTTAAACTGCAATCCATTTAACTTAAATGCTGCTGCTTTGCAAATTGAAGCGTTCAGTGGCCTCAAAGTTAGTAAGAACTACAGAGAGCAGCAGTGAGCTCCTGACCTTCTGTAACACAGCACAAAACCACTGACATTTGGGAGACCAACAAGCAAGCAAGGAAAAATGAGTTTAAACCACCCCTGTTTGCTCTTAACAAACAAACACACCCTGCACATCCACACACCAGTCCAAAGGAACAGTGGGTCCAAGTTCCACACAAAAATAAGAGGAACAATTAACAAGCAACAACTGAGATTAGCAGGTCTCGGCAATTTCATAGATCCTCCAGAGTTTCAGAGAGCTGTGCTCCAGTGGCCAGTGTGCTTTTAACACACTTCTTAAGAAAATAATTTCTGAAACAAGCCCCATCCAGGCATTCCAAATCCCCACTCACTTCCTTAAACTGAGCTCTTTGTCAAAATTTGCATAAACTCATTTTCTCTCCCCAAACCTTCACGATTCCCATGGAAGGGAGCAGCAGCTCCTGCATTAAAAGCTGTTCTGTTGGGGTCAAACCAGAGCTGCAGCTCATTTCACTGCTCAGATTTCCACTGGAGCTGCCACAGCTCCTGAATGCACAATTACCTTTATTCCTCTTACCTCATTCGTTTGCTTTCCACTATAGGACATCTTCTTGACTGCCACCACCTCATTAGTGTGGGAATTTGTAGCCTGGAGTGGGGAAAGAGAAATATTGAAAAAAAAAGCAACAAATAGATTGAAAAAAGCCTCTTTTTTTTTTTTTTTCCTGCCTCCCCATAGAATGAGCTGTGCCTGTGGCAAATGCAGGCTTCTTTTTCCTATATTCTTGCAAGCTCTTACACCTCAGAGACATCTTCCTCAGGATAAGATTTACCACACAACTATTAGGGCATTTTCCCGGGTTTTATTTGTCCATATCCACTATTCCTCCTTCAGACTTTGTGCTACTTCTCTGTTGATATGTAAAAGGCCCAATATTGCACCTACTGAGAACCTGCAAAATACAGTTTTATTGGAATTGCAGTAGAAACAATTTTAGGTGAACCTTTGGCAAAATGTCTGCCAAAGAAACAAAGTGGTGTATCAAAATCTCCACGATTTCGTCCAGAAACTCCACACAACCCTGACAATCTAACATAGCTATTTCAATTTCCAGCTTCAAGAAAATTATTCAACCTGGAATTTATCTAAATTAAAAAGCTTTCCTTTCACTGCACTAGATCTTAGGTTTGTGATGAAGATTGTGCAGCCATCAAAATTCTACTTTTCTGCACCCTGGATGATGTAGGGATGGTGACTTGAGGCTAAAACCTTAGGTTTGGAAAGATCTCTCCTTGCCTGAACAGGCATTGCCCTCATTTCTGCATGTTAAGGGTAAAAACCATCAAGGTTTTGGTCTTAAAACAGTTGCTGAAATCTCTGTACCTCCAACCATTTTTGGGACAAAAAAAAATTAGTGACAGTTGAAAGCTTAATAGGAGCTAAATGTGGTAAATCCTCCTTTCAAGTAATGTAATAACTAATGACATCTTTTGAGGCATGTGGGGACTTCAAAGAAAAACTCAAGTGAACCAGTGGAGCACAGGAATTAGTGAAGGGAGAGGACACAGGCCCCTGACAGCACACACTCCTCAAATGAGACAGAGAAAGCTGAAAATGAATAACTCTGGGATAAGGCAAAGCCCTTCCCCACCACTCGCCACCCCGATTCAGCACAGAGAAGATCAAGTGTTCTACTCAGAGGTATTAATGCTTTCTTTCTGCCTGTCACATTAATTCCAAGTAGCTCCACCTGACCATGGTATCTGTCCTTCCAGCTGGGATTTGTCACTGAAGGACACACTGCCACATTCCCAGAGCTGTGGGGAAAGTTCTGGCTGCACCAAGCGCTTGGGATGCTCCTGGCTGAGCCAACTCCCAGGGCTGTATGAGCACACCTGGGGAACAGCCACTTGCTGAAGCAGTTTTGGGCCTATTTGAGATGATACCTTGAGAAATTATATTGTTATCTCTCAAAATACAACATGAAATACTTACATGACATAAAATGTAAGGTTCCTTTCCTTACGACAGTTCCACCAACACCTCCATCACTTCATACAGCTCCAAACAGTGAATAGGAATGCTTAAAATAACTCATGCTACCTATGGCCAGCTAGAGGTGTCAGGGATTTTATCTGAATACTTCACTCTCTGATATTCAGAAACCCAGTTCCAATGAACCTGACCCTTCTGAGTGGCTGACCACGGTTCCAAGCAGCTTTAATTTGGCTTTAACTGATTTTTTCAATATTGGTTCTATTTCAGTCTCACTAATGCAATCTGGATTATAATTATTTCCAATTCCAGTATTTTGGATTTGGCTTTATTTGATACCAACTGTAAAAGAATAATTTTTTTCATTTCCAGATTAAATTCTCTTGCCTGTATCAATGAATGCCATACATCCTTCCTGCTTCAACTCCCATTCCTCTGAGGACTCCCTCTTTGCTTTTGCAACAGAGGAATTTGCAGTGATTTCCAAGCATGTGAACACCAAGTATCTTGAAACTGCAGTTTGGCAAATGAATTTTCAGCTGTTTAAATTCAACTTTCAGCATCAAACAGCACAAAACACCATATACTTGGACTGGATAGTTGGGTGCACCATTAAGACTCTAGTGAACTGCTACTATAAATACAGCTGGACCATTAAAGAGATCAAGAGTGGTTTGGAAACACTTATTTTTGAGATGTGTTATCACAAAATGAATGCACACAAAGCACTAAAAACTCAAGGAACACCTCCTTCTACAAATGCTCAAAACCTGCTAAAACCTCACTTGAAATGATTCCGTTCTCCAAAAAAAAAAAAAAAAAAAGAAAGAACTCTACTTACAAAGTAAACTGCTCCAAAACTTCCATGTCCAATTTCATGCAAACCCACGAATATTTCCTCAGGATCATCTTTGTAGAACAGGTCAGCTATTTCTGGGTCCTTTGGCACCCCTTTGCGCATGTTGAAGCGTGTTAGGAACTGGTTTGTGCTCTCAAGTCCCAACCAATTTCCTCCTTCATCGACAACTCCGTCTGCAGACAGCTCTCCTCAGCACCTGCTGGGAAAGTTCATCTTTCATCTGCTTCCCTTGCACGTGTTCCTGTTCACACTCCTCTGACAGCAAAATGAGAGGAAACATTTCCAGCAGCAATAGGCTTCACCATTGCTTCCTCCCTCCAGCTAATTCTTTTTAATTATTAGCCCTATTTAGATAGAGATTGAAATGCATTCAGGATACAACAGCTCTTTATCTCACACAGGAAGCAAGTGCTGCAGTGACACTGAAGTCCACTTGAATTCAAGAGTCCTGTTGCTATGCAAAACATCCTGTGACAGGAGTTTGTTATTCTTCACACCGGGCTCCCAGTGTGTCACATTTTAGACTCTTTCTGTTGTTCCTCCTACTTTCCTGGGCTGTTTGCTTTGTTTCTCTACTCCCAGTTGCCAGCTGGTGCTGGTGGAAAGTCAGCTGCTATTCCACAGCAACACTTTGCAGCCATGTAATTGTTATTTCTCTGTTTATTTACTCAGAGCTGAATGTGTAATCCTGGATTGTGCTACTGGATTGTCATTGCTCCCAGCACACAGAATTGGTTTTGAAGAATCCTAAACTCCATGATGTAAGGCAGATCTTTGCCACCTTAAACTCTTCCCTTAGCACAGAACTGAGCTGCACCTAAAAGAAAATTTTCAGTATTCATCTCCAAAATTTTATTTGTGTGGGAAGGTAAAAAAGAAAATGAAACATCCTAATATAAGGAAATTTTCCATTTCTTAACAAAACATCTTGAAAAATCTGCATTGACTCATTAAAAACTGGTATGCAAAGCATTGATGGGGGCCTTTACCCATCTGCTTTTGGCTTGTGAAAAGCAGCAGAGGAGCTGCACCTGAGTCACTGGAGCAGTTTCCACCAGTCTGGAGCAAGTCTCAGAGCAGCTTTCACACCTGTGGTTCAGCACCTCACTTACTGAAGCCACATCTTGTCAGTGAACAATAAACTCCTGCAAACACACACCAGAACCTTCAGCCTATACCATGATATAAGCCAGGGCAACATTTAATGGGAGACCAGCTGAAATGTAACAATCAGATATATTTAAAATTAAAACACACACAGAAAAGGCTTTAGAAGGTTTTGGACTTCAAGTGCCATCTGGATGAATGCAGGATTTTGGCCTGGTGCTGAGACAACCTCCCTGGCTCAGGGTCAGTGATGGAGCAAGGAGAGGGGCAGTGAGAGGAGCTCACCTGGATAACTGTGGCACCAACCATGCTCCGTGGCTCACATTCCTTCCAGCAGCATTGTCCTGTGCTCCCAGCCCTCCACACTCTCCTATTCTGCAAAGAAAAACAAGGATCTGTATTTAGAAAAGCGATTTTGAAGTTTTACACCTTATCCTTATACACAGAAGCACCACATCCAGTAAAGGCCAGTGACTACAGGGCACCACCTGAAAGAACAAGGAGAACTGGCTGGGAATGCTAATGGTGTGTCTTTAGGTGAGGATAAGCACTTCCTCCAAAGCCCTTGGACTATCTATCATTAGAGGACAGAAAACCAGGAAAAGAGGTTAAATGCCAAGTTCTTTGGCTTTTATAAAGAACTCAATCTTGCTAGGGCACAGGAAGTTCCCGCTCAGACCTGTTTTTTAGATCATCTATAAAAAGGACAAAGCTCAAAAAAAGACCTCCATCCCTGGCAGTGTCCAAGGCCTGGCTGGACAGGGCTTGGAGCAACTCGGGATAGTGGAAGGTGTCCCTGGCCATGGCAGGGGAGAGGACTGAATGGGCTTTAATGTCCCTTCCAACCCAAACCATTCCATGACTCCAGGAGAAGCTGACAAAAGTCCATCACTTTACTCTCAGTGTTCTACCTGATGACACACAAGATTCCAGGGAAAGTCCTGGGCATTACTAAGTCAGACACTGCTGAATTCCACCAGGGAGAGTATAAGCAATGAAAAGATGGAAAAAGAAGTGCCAGCCAGTGAGCCCCATCAGCTGAAATCAGGCCACAGCGAGGAATGTCACCCACTGCAGCCGCCCATGGGTGCAGGAACACCCACAGAGCCACTGCTGTCCCCTCAGGGGAGTGGGACACAGGGAGAGCTCACGGAAAATGTTATCATGTAGCTACATGCACAGCAGAAATGCTTCCAAGTTAAGCACAGTGCAATAGTTAACACTGCCAAAATCTGAATTAATAGGCACCTGATTTAATGACACACTAACTCATGCTCTCCTTTATTAGAGAAAAAAATAAATGTGCAGAAATCTTACTGCTAATAGCTAACATTACCAAAAATGTTATTTTTGTTACTTTATCTCATCACAGGCCAATACTATTGAGCTGTTAAAAGGTTATTTGAAGAGCACCAAAAAAAGGTCCCCGCAATGTTTTGCTTTTTTAAAAAAATATCTCAAGTATAAACAAAAGCCAGATGAATGAAATGATTATTCATTTTCAGCTGATTGGCCTCACCCAAAGGTGCTATATTTACTACAGCCCTGCAGACAGGGCAAAGAATGCAGTATTTCAGGTCTGGCATTCTTCAGCCAACAGAAAAAATCCATCTGGCTTTAAAAAAATAAAAACAAATTGATGGAGAAAACAATTTATCCATCACCAGTCAAATGAACCTCTCTGCCATTAAGAAAGCCTGTGCAGCTCCAGTATTCAAGGTATTTAAAATGGGAGGCTAAATGTCAATACTTAAGAGTTAAGCCCTAAGTAATAATGTCATTTTCCAATTAGGGCAGACATGAGTAGTGAGGCAAGTAAATCTGCTCGTTAAATCTGCTCAGCAGGACTATTATTTCCCAGTAATGAATAACAAAAGCTCAGGATGGAAAGTGTACCAACAGCAACCTGAGTTGTGCTGACTGAACATGATCACAGAGTGATCCATACGATCCCTCTGCACTGACACCAGCACAGCACCGGATCCACAGTTTGGGTCTTGGACAGTGTAAAACACCACTGACACACATCACACTGCTTCCATTTGGGGCTGGCAAGGTCACAGATCCTTAACACCACAACTCTCCTCCAAATGTGTGGAGACTGAAATAAAAATGGTTTAAATCGAGGCAGAGCACTGTAAGAGTTGAGTGTCACCAGCAGAAAAACCTTAAGTTCAAGGTATGGTCAATTTGAGCAGGTTCTTTTCATTACCGAAGTGCTGAATTAATACACCAAGCAACAATTTCTATTAGAAGCCTGATTTCTGCTTTTCATCCTTGTAAAGCAGCATTTGAGACTCTGCATGTCCTGAAGACCTCAAAAGGAAATACCATTAATCACACCAGCAGTGACTTAGGGGACTTGCAAGTGACTCAAGACTTTGAGGCTTTGGGAGATCAGCATTTTGTTCAGACAGCAGTTTCCTCAATGCTAAGCAAGCCTCCCCTTTAAAAACAATGAATTAACTGCTTTTGCTACAGGTGTCTGCACAAAGGTTCTCTCCTACCGCTTACAACTTCCAGGTGCTGCATTAATAACAGGAGAAAACACCTTGACCTGAATATAAAGAACAAAACACAACTGGAAGCACTTTTAAGAGGCGCTAAACTACTGACATTTCCAAATAATCCATGGATCGAAAATTATGTCTGTCAATAAGATAAAGTTGAGAACTCAAAGTGTGTGGCTTGTGAAAACAGAGTTTGAATTGAATCTCCCAGCAGCACAGGGCTGTTTCAAATGTGCCCAGAAACGCACAAAATTAATTTTAGTTCCAACTACACCAGGGTACTTCCCAAAACAAGGACAAAGTTTTCCACTTCATGCAGAAAAACAAACTACAGGAAACAGGGTGGACCAGCAGCAGATTCCACTCAGAGGAGGAGCAATATGACATGGCTCATGCACCCATTTTTAGATGCCTATTTTGAGGGGAATAAATTCACACCGGAATTATTTTCCCAAGAGTGGCCAAACACAGAGCCCCATTTCATCACTTCAGTCTCTCCAAAACCCAGAATACAACGTAAAGAAGAAAACTCTGAGATAAATTCAGCTGATAACCATCCTGAGTAAGAAACCTTTCAAGCTTGAAAGGTTTGAATTCCCCTGCAGTCCTCATCCACAAACTGACATGGTTTGCTTGGTTTGATTTGGGCAGTTTTCATGTTGTTTTTAAGAAGCTGGAGCTCTTCCTCTTCCCTTTAATTGGTACATATGGCTGACTGGCCAGGCCAAACACAAACCCTTCATCCTGGGCTGATTCCCTCACATGAGGACCACAGCCTTGGATGAACAGCCCATTGTTTCAGAGAAGCTTTCTGGAGAACACTCTGGAACTTGCATGTTTTAAGCTGTTCAGTGTTTGATTGTTAAGAATTACTTTCCCAGCTAACCTGATGTAAGTGAACACAACATACGTGTTTTTTCCAGGCATTTCACCCATTTTAATGCTCAAGCCAGTCAGATTCACATATCCAGCAAAAAAACTCAAGCTACGGACAGGGCATACAAAAAGCACCTCCACTACTAATTTAAGCCTTTGTTTGCTTAAATTAATCACCAATTCCAAGACCCTCAGGAAACATTTCACTCTGGTCTAGAAGCAGCAAGTCCTGTCACGTCCTTCCCTCAGATTTCTCTAAAGCAAAATGATTCACTCAGTATGGAACAGGAACAGAAGGTACCCAGTGACCTTCAGCAGGACAGAGAGACAACTACTCCTGAGCATTTGGGGCTCTGCAGATACCAGAGCAGGGTGCCCCAAGGGCACAGAGCAGGAGGAGCAGCCTCAGGAAATGGGGATGCAGTCTGCCAGGAAAGCTGGACAACATGAGCAGAACCACACCAGTGGTACCAGCAGCAGCTCCTCTAACACCACCTCCACTGCTTGCCTTTTCCAAGGAATAACTTCCCAGAACATCCAAGTCAATGCCACACATCATTCCTATCAACATCTGGGTGCAACCACAGCTCCTCAGCACCTCCAGTTTCTGAAGAGAAGTGCAGGAATTTCCCTTGGGAGTGTCTGGCTGTGCAGAGCACCTGGAATTCCATCCCAGCACTGTGCTCGGGGTTCAGGGCTGTCCGGAGCTCGCGTGTGCATCAGGTCATGTGGAGTTCACACATTACTCATGCTAATAAAACCCTGAATCACAACTCTTCTGACCCAGGCCATCGCTGCACGCTGCCCCTGGGGTATGAAATCCAGCTAATAACTTGCAGGGCTTGTTGGAGATAAATACCTTCACAAAACCAGCTTTTTTTTTTCCTCCAATGAGGAGCAGTAGTTTTAAAGGATACATTCAATTTATAATTCCACTATGACTGCTATTTGTGCAGCAAAAGACAATAAACTTATGAAAAAACTTAAATGTAAGACAACCTTATTAAAACAAATTTAAAAAAAATAAAATCAGTGGGCTTAAAGTCAAGAAACAATCAGTTTTATCCATCGGGAATGTTTCAACAAGTATGAAATCAAGCCACAGGCCAGCCCTTCCCAAAGGAATAGTGTCAGTTGTGCTCTGGAATTCCACTGCTTTGCTAATATGTATAATCACAGCTACCCAAAATCATGGGGTAAGGCCTGTCAAAAGTCAAACAGCATCATTCTCACAACAGATACGAAATGAGAAAGTAAAAGGCACTGAGTGTAGCTTCCCAATAGTCTTTCTGTTGAATTTAAAACAATTGAATGAAATATGTATGCCCTTGTTAAGTTCAAGGGTAATTAACGTGTCTTGGATTAGAATTCGTATTTTAGCATAAAATCTAGAGAGCATTGTTAGAGTTTCTCAGGTTTATTTAACAAGATTAAACATTTTCAGTCATGAAATAAACCTTGCCTAATTAAAGATAAAGGGAAGAAAAAAGGCTTCCTGCTCCCAGCAACATCATTTCATAATATTTCATCATGGCACACTTGAAATAATTCAGCAGTACATCTGGAGGGGAGGAAGGATCCATGAATCATTTTAAACCCTAACATACATAAGCCCAAATAACATCATACACAGAAATACAAATTTCATCAGATCTTTTCACCAAAACATCTCTAAAAAGCATCACGGATGGGTCATGAGATTGAGAAAACTGCCTCCCTATTTTCATAATTTTCTTTTCTTTAGTGTTTTTATCAGGCTCTTTCATCATGTTGCTTAAAACTCCAGACCATTATAAATTGATGAGTATTATGCTGTATGTGCTACTCAGAGGCACAAATAAGTCATCGGATTTGTTTGTGGAAGGCTCAAGAGACACCAGCACACTCAGAGTTTCCTACCTATTAATGTAATGGCTTCCAAAGAGCTGGATCTGTTCTGTGGCTTAAAGCTATTTTTAGGTACTTTTGAAAAAAGACTTGATATTTTGACCATCACATAATCGAGAAAAATGAAACAAAAAACCCATCCAGCAACTGACAAATCTATTCCCAGAGGTTTCCAGTGAGATGTGAGCTGCTCCAGCTCACCTGCATCACAACTCGGAGCTGTAGGATCCCCATGGGGGACACTGAAGCCACCACAGTGGCCAACAGGTCATTTAAATAGCAAACGAGGCTGAAACCTCATCTCCACCTCCAGTTCAAATTTTCCTGAAGTGTAAGAAGCGATTGCCACAGTAACTGTGAACACAACAAAATCCTTTGTATTTTCAAAGTAGTTTCCTTATCGTGACTTAGATGGCTCGACTTCTGATTTGTCCCTCAAAGCCAGAAACTGCAGGGACTGTTAGATTTACCTACCTGAGGTTAACACATAATTATGTGACTGGACACTTACTGTGTGCTAGTCAAGGAAAAGGTGTGTATTAGGAGAGGTACATGGACATATTTATGTAAGAAAAGCCTGAGATGCCATTTGGGGCAAAATGTGATTTCATTATGTAAGTGCAGGGCAGTGAGTAACAGTCCTGGCGTAGCCACACGGATTTTGTCATAACATTAGCTGACTTTGAAAAAGGAGTTTTCTATTTAAAAATCCTGTTTATTCTCTCTGTGCAAGAAAACGTAAACTCAAGTACTGATTTTCTGGAAGCTGCTTCGTGGTAAAACTGGCCAGAAGGGATCATGCAGGAGGTCCTCACACAAAGCAAGGAAACAGATACAGGCTGTGTGCATGAAGGAGGAAAAGACAAGACATTCCCTGGTCATGCAGGGTGAGAACACCTCCCACAACAAACCAAACTGTAGGGGTTTAACTTTTTTCTTCTCTTTGAAGGGACAGGGGAAGGGATTTGTGAAGCGCGTGCCTAGTGATTCTAACAAAATCCAGCAATCTTCACTGACTTCACTTCATCCATTAATAAAACAAGCCCAAACATCAGTTTTACAGAAGGTGAGTTGCACAGTGCTGTGTATGTTGTTCCTCCTCTCTGTGGATAAAGGGTAAAGGTTTCTCATCCTTGACCTGCTGCTGGTTTATTAAGCAGAGAAAGCCAGATCACTCCAACACATTTCCACACCTGGTTTTCCACACTCCCATGATATCTGTCCCCCAAGACACCTCCTTTTCACTGTGTTACACTTCCCTCTTTCTTTGCCCCCTGAATCTCTCCCTGCTACAACTTCTCCTTTCTCAGCCCTCCTTCCTTCCTGCCTGCTCTGTGCCAGCCAGAGATAACACTGTAGGAAGCAGCCTTTTGGACTGCTTCAGCTGATCATTTCTGCTCTGCCTGCCCTCAGCGACTCCAGCACATCCAGCTCTCCTCCTGACCTATTTATAGGCACAACTGCAAGCATTAACATAAATAACAGGAATTTGTTCCACGCTGGTATCATTAGAAATGGCTACACCTGTCTCATTCAGGTGCCAAAGTCCACTTCAGGAGTGGAGTTAAACGAGAAAAAGCTTATTTGGGAAAACCCAAAAAACCCCATTTCTCATGGGAATATTATTATTAAAGGATGATAGACTTAACCTAGCAGGTACCAGCCAAGGAAGTATCAGTCATTAATATTACATGACTTACCCATTGGCTAAGTTTATTCTTTTATAACCTGCAATTTTTATGGCCATTAATAAAAGAGACAGAAGTGAAATATGAGTGGCTAACATCCAAAATCTCCTTATTGTCATCTAATAACTGAGTCCAAGAAGAAACTGTTTATCCTCTATGAAAAGAGCACACTGGATGGCTGAAAGTCTGGAAAAGAAGAAAGACCACATGCTGCTTTTATTCACAAAGAACTCAAACTTTGCTGTATCACTCATCCACATGTATGGATCCCTCTTCTTCAGGATCATTTTAACACCCTTATGACAATTACAGCTCTTCACTGCATTGCACAAGTTATCACAGTTATCATGAAAATACCAAAGTATCATGGTTATAAAAGTTATAAATATAGGACAGAGACTGTTGAGATGGAAAGAAAACCCACAGTGAATGATGCCAGTTTTCAGGCAGGGGTATAACTGGGAATAATGAATGGCTCCTTCCAGGCTGGAGGCTATAATGGGGATCACACATGATGGGAGGGAAAAAGAAAATTTAAAAACAAAATTAAGAAAAAATAAGGAAGAAAAATCTTAATATATTGTCAAATATATCCACTACAAGTTCCAGAGGAAGAAGGAGTACCAAAAAAAAAAAACCCCACAAACAAACAACAAAAAAACCCCACACCCCCCCCACCCAAACCAAAATTCTGCAGAATTCTAAACTGAAACAATTGCTTTGCTTCAGCAGATAAAAAAAAAAAAAAAATCTGAGTTAAGGCTGAAATTACAGCTACAACACCATACCATTATTCCTATTATAGGAGAATATACAACACCCAGAGACTCTTTAAATAATTGGATAACTGAGAGGTCCAGATCTGTGATTTCAGCCTTAAGTTTTGTCATCTTGGGTTTTCTCAGGTCAGAAAATGTTAATGTTGCTTTAATGCAGAAAAACTACAATTTTAAATTAGAACTGGAAGGCAAACAAAAATTTGCTTCACTGAGCACTGGAATTAGATGTGTAAAATGACCTTAACACTGCAGCTCAAGTCAGAGCCTTGGTCGGGCACCTTTTTGGTTCCACCCAAGGGACGTTGGCAGAGGCAGGGACAAGGAGAAAGTCACCTGGATTAGGACACAACACCTCGCAGGTACCTGTCCCCTCAGCAATCTCTCTTTACTATTTTTTAATTAGCATTGCAGCACTGAAGAATCACTACACAGTTTTAACTGACTTTAATTCTCATTTTAAATTATCTATGCTTAAATTTCATTTTTCCACTCGAAATTCCAAATGCAAGTTTCAGTGCAGCGTCCTTGTGCACAGGGACATCCTCAATGAGCTTTAATGTGCTGAGATTAAATATTTCAGAATGTTGAAGGCAGAGAGAAAAAAAAAAAAAAAGATCAGTAAACTCAAACTACTTGGTGTAAAGAGAACAAGGCAGAACCAAGGGGAAAATAAGGGATGTGACTAATCTTCTCACAGGCAAAAAAAGTAGAGTCTGTCTCTCAGGACCTAGTGGGTCCTTTTAGGAAAAGTGGAAGGTAGATCACCATGGAAACTGAGTATTTTATGAGCTACTTCAGCAGTGCAATTTGCTATGATATGAACATAATCAGGCAAGCAGCAGTTCCCTTCTAACCAACTGGAAAAGCTTTTAGCACAAACAGGGAGTGCATTTCTGTCTGCTGGAATTCCCAAAAAAAGAAAAATGGATGCTGCAAAACACACCACAGGTATCAGTTGGAGAAAACATTATCAAAGCTTCAATCCAAATTTCTAGTCGCTGATGGAGACATCTGAGGACTCTCAGAGCCCTGGAAAGGAAACCATCAGGAGGGGAGGGTCCAACTTCCTCACTGCTGGCCCAGCTTCTGTGTCAAGTCCAAAATCACATCAGATCACTGCACAAAAATACCAAGTGACAGCTTTGGGAGGGGGGCTGTGGGGACAAGGGGAGTTTCTGTGGGTGGCAGCGACGGACACTTATGGCATTTGAGGGCAGGGGGAACAGGCAAGAGAAATTCAGGTCAGAGACAGTCATTAAAACAAGAAAACAGAATGAAAAGGATAGCAAAGCAAAATAAAAGGCCACCATAATTTAGAAAGATCTCTATTTTGGCATGAGAAGCTAAGGAACTGGCAGCTGATGCTGGAATGTGTGTTCAATGGCTAACAAAAATTCAGGCTTATTGGCAAACACTGCACAGGAAGAACCACGTGGAGATTGCTCTAAGATATGACTGAGCTTTATTTTTGCTCTAATGATAATTTACTACTTTGAATCGCCACCAAAAGTCACTGAGCAGTTTTCTATTTTTGAGATGGCTGCTGGAGTAATGACACAGATTTGTGTATACTGAATTAGCACCACCAAAAGGGTTTTGGTCACTTATCTCATAGATAATGTTAATTCATAGCAGAGGTGATAAATCATTGTGTTAAAAACACACACAGCCAGGCCCACCTTGAGTGACCCAGACCTGAGAGATTCCAGCAGCAAAAAAGGGGCTGGTAAAATGCATTTGGTACAAAAATAGGGTAACAGACAGCAGTAGTAATATTTTCAGCTACTCTACACATTGCTGAATTTTAAATTAATTGTAACCACACAGGAAAAAGACCTGGGGGTTGCTGCAGACAGCTCTCTGAAAACATCTGCTCAGCAGGCAGAGGCAGTCAAAAATAGGCAAATGGAGCGTTGGGATAAATGCAATGACAAGAAGCCATGGCAAAAAGTATAGATGGACATAAAAATATTACATGTTTCTATTCTGATTACAGCAATAAAACCTTCTCAATCAATGAGTTCACCCATTTGCAATACTGGGTGCAAGGCTCAGAAAGAAGAGCTCAGGTAACTGATAACTACAGTGGAAAACAAAAATTTCACTGTGGTGAGGAGCTCACACGGGCTGCCCAAGCCCAGGACCAAGGCAGAATCCCAGCAGCACCTCCCAGGGTTTTGTCCCCATCCCTCAGGAGATGCAGTTCAGCATGCCCCTCAGTCACACACAACTGCAGCACACACCATTTCCCTGGGGATTTACTTCAGGAGTTCTCTCTCGATCCAGAATTTGACAGTAAATCCCTGGCAGAATCCAGCATGTTCCCTCCTCACTTCACTCTCTTCTATCTTTCACAAACACCTGCTCAAAACATCTGACTCCAAACCTGCTGTTACCCTGACAAGTAACAAAAACCTGTTTTAAGCCACGTTTATTGTTCCTGGTAAGAAATTCTCCTTGCCAAACATTACAGTTCTATTCGATATGGCACTTCAGTGTATTCCAGTATTTGGAGTGACAGCTGAAGATAATGAACAAAAACTCTTGATTTCTTTCATATTTCTGTGGCAAATTTCTGTAGTAATGAGAGAAAAACCTCTTCTTCCTCTCTGCAGATTTGTTTTTATCTAACAGACAAATTCCAGTTATACTCTCTAGGGCTCTTTGGAAGCGCCAAACTTATTCCAAGGATGTTCTGGGAATCAGAGCCATCTGAAGTATGGTTACTGTAGATAAAGCACTGATCAAAACCTCAAGCAGCATTCTGTGGATCCTGTCACCCCCAAGGCTGCCTCAGGACTGGCCCCCACTGACAAACAACTACATTTGACCATGGCCAGAGCTAAAACATTACAAATATTGCCATGAAGCATCCCAGCATTCCACAATTTCTTTATCTGACCTAAACAACTTTCTCAGAGCCACTTGAGCAGCTAAAGCCCAGTGCTGTCCAGAGAGAGATGTTCAGGCATCACTTAACCACTTTGAACTTTGTTTATTTGGACAGATATTGAGATAAAATAGCTTCAAGCCACCACGATAGTGTGAGCAAGGCCCTGGTTATATAAGTGCTTATTTACATCCTCTGCTGTAGCAAGGCTGTCTTTGCAGGGGAAAAAAATCCAAAGCTCAAGACCACCAGATAAGACTGGGCATCCTTGATTCTCAGTCTTGACTTCTGACAGAAACTCCCCATTTTTTATATTAAAAAAAAAAGCTCCACTACATTTTGTTCCTGCAGGCCTTGCCTTGAAAGCAATGCTAAACAAAGCAGGCTTTGAAGGCTGTAGTAGAATTTCAGCATCATAATCTTAAATCTCATGCAATTAAGCAATTAAACTTTTCTAAGAGAAACCAAAATGGTCTTTTTGCTGAATAAAACATCTATAGTTCATTCACTGATACAATCTCGATGCCCTACTTGTTACCATTTTAACCAGGGGAAAAAAAAAGAGCCTGAATAGAGATTAAATAGAACATGAGGTTTTTGTCTAAAGACAACTAATCTTAACTGCTACAGTAAAGCTTTCATCACCAGGAATGTCTCTGCCAACAGTGTTTTCCCCTGCAGGCAATGTTGTTGGACTTAAATCTGAAAAAACATCAGTCATTTACGTCAGTCTATTCCAGTTCTGCTTTCTATTAAGACAGACTGAAGTCCTTCCCCAGCAGCAGGGCTGTGTTCCCACATTTCATTCTCCTCTCAGTTCATGATGTGAACCCTCACCTGCTTCGGGGTGGACACTCAGCTTAAATTCCTGTAAGAAATGTATTTATGTGAGATACAGGGTTCTAAACCAAAAAAAATATACCCTTCACAGCAATAAAGGCAAATTCTTCTGAAATAATACAATTTTTAATTTTTTTTTCTCCAGTTAAAAGTACACAAACATCTATTCAACCCCTCCTACCTTGTGATTACAGTTTCTTTTCCATCTACCTTTCGTAACTTAGGTTTTGGGAAAATGTGTGTTGAGGAAAAAGAGCAGGGAAATGAGATTTCAGGGGTTTGATACCTTTGTTAAGCAAGATATCAATAGATAAAGCCAATTTTCTCCTGATAAAGAATATCACCCCAGCCCACTGTAGCCCCAGAAGCACCAGACATGCCCAGAGGATGAAGGTTTTCTACTGTTTGATGATATTCTGCATAGCCCTGAAGGTATTTGTGCAGGGAGATGTCAGTGCCCACGAGAAAATACTAATTTTTGGATGCATAACAAGTTGATTTACAAGAAAAAGATGTTCAGTTTCCCAGAGAAATGGTCCCCTCACTTGACCCTTCAGAGAATATAAACATTATTTTGTTTTGCAGATGGGAGAAATTAAAGTGTTTTGCCTGACAGTGAAGATTTTCAGAACCATTTTATCAGGCTTAACCATCCTCATACCACAGAAAAGAGTGACAGATACACACTTCTTTTGTGACAGATATATACTTTAAATAAGGCCATCCTGGTTTTTTTTGTAACCTAGAATTGCTTTTAAATATCTAAAAGAAAGTCCTGGTGAAGGATTCTGCATAAACACCTGTCAATCCAATACCCTAAATAACAGTAATTCTCTAAAAAACACAGAAAGGGTGTTTTTAAGTGAGAGAATAGACACAAACATACTCAACTCGAATGCTGGTACATCCTTTGCTTTTCCATTCCCCGAAGCCAGATTCCTGCTGCCTCCCTGTGCTCCCTCAGAAGAGCTTCCCTTTTCATGGCATGTTCTGTACAAGAGTCTTAAACATTAATTAAGCCTAACAGTCCTCAGAGATGTTAGCACCGCTATAAAAAGGTTTCTGGATCGAGTGGCTACTGAAGGAACTGGCATCTGATCAAATTTTCAAGAGTTATGCTCCCTGCTTTATGAATAAATCAAGGAATTACCAGTTTTTTGGAAGTCTCCAGCACTACTTGGTGTACATATTAATAGCCCTATTTTATGGATTCAGCAACCAAGGCATAATGAATCTAAGGGGATATTTGTAGTAAAACTATGAAAGGATCCAATCCCATCGTCTAAGTGAGGAATATTTTTAGTTGGGGACAACTTCTCAATTGCAGGGCTCATTATTTTGTTCTGGTTAATTTTAAGCACAGCCAAGACACTCCATGAATGAAACATATTTTTCCGCAGACTGAGGCATATTGCCACTAATCAAAGGAATAAAAAATTCTCAAATTAACTAATAAATTTGTGATCGCTCAGTCTTTTACTTTATGGTCATGTCTGCTCAAAGTGCTGAAGGAACTCCAGGGACTTTGGAAAATCACCTGGATCAGGGTCCTTACTGTGCAGCAGCTTCTAGGCTCCTAGAAAAGGATACTTTAGATAGGAAGAATGGGGAAAAAACTCCTTTAGGAGTCTTCCTAACTAATCAATACCTAGTACAAATGTATAACTAGATCTAATATGAGAAGAAGAATGGTATTAAAAGAGCTACCCTGAGTTTTACACATACAATTTTAAAGCTGTTGCCTCCAAGGAGGGAAAGCCTTCAGGGGAAGCTGCACTCAACTCTTCTGCTAAAGCTTTTTGTATAAAATAACTGTACATTTTAGTGATTTTTCTTTATATTATTGAAAAGAATCAACACTTTCAAAAGCGTAACTACCGAAAGTCAGAAGAAAACCACCGAATATTTGTACATGAACAACATACACCAGAACTTAATACTTCCAACCCAGCCAAATTTAACTATTATGTGACCTTGGAAAAAAAAAAAAATCAGAAATAACCACAGAATTTCTCTTGCAAACTCAGAGACACTTCCAACCATTTGAGATGATGCTGCTGGAAAAACGAAGCTACACGTTTCTTTGGTGAGAAGCAAACTTTCCCAGAGAGAATATGAGGAGCACAGCAAGGTTACAGAGCAAGCCTATACTGTGCTTAAACTCTCCATTAATCATAGATGAAGGGCAGCAGAGGAACTGCCTCTCCTCATCTTGCTCTCTAGGGAAGTGCAGCACGGCGAGGTTCAGCTCCAGGCTTCCTCTTTTCCAGGCACGGCAGGGACAGGAACCCCTCCCTGTCCCACCTACCCCAGGCTGGGGCTGGGAACCACCAGCTGGGCCTGGCTTTGCAGAACTGGCTCCTTGGCCAAATGCAAGGCTACAGTTTCCCCACTGAGAGCTGCTGCTCGCTCCAGGGCCACTACAGCAAAAGTCCATTTCTGCAATCCAGAGCAGGAGTAAGAAAAGCACTTTAAGGACTCGCCCTTCTCCCAGGAAAAGCTCAAATAACAATGTAATTCCAGCCTTCCTCAGATATTTCACTGCCCAGGAAGGTAAGACACACATTGCCCATTCCATGTTTCTGAGCAAAGGAACTGCCACCCAAAATCCAGGGCTGAGAAACCCAGCCAGTGCTTTCCTGTTCACTTCCAGATTAGCCCCCAACAGCAGGATAGGTGACCTCCCAACCTGACAAGCCCCACATTAAATTATAGTCATGAGACACATCAGGAAGATAAATACCACATGTCCTGGGCAGCCAAAGGAGTAAATTCAGGGAATGTTCCTCAAGCATGAGATAGTCCTGTGTTTCCAGATCTTACAGCTTCTATAGAAAGGAGGTGGGTAAGGGCATCCCATAGAGCCCTGTACACCAAGACACTGCCATTCCACTGCTCCCTGAAGTTTTACTTTTCAACTCTCAGCAAGCCAGCCCTCACTTAGCTTTTGGAAAGGGCAAGCCATAAGGACCTCCTGGATTTGAAGTGGGTCTGGACACGACAGCACTCCACTGACACTCTGGGGCTCCTCTGGAGCACCATGTGCCTCCAGGCAAGGTCCATGCCTGCATGGGAATCCAGACTTCCACACGGGAAGAAACAGGCACATGAGCTGCTGAAGCAGCAGGTTGGGTTTATTTGGATAATGCAGAAATGAGAAGTGATCCCTATGAGATCTGAGAGTCTGCAGGGCAGAGCTGGGTATCTCATCTGACACATTCAGCTTGTAGGAGAGCCACTCCCTTCCACAGCCCTTCAAAGCTCCTCTGTGCCCTCCTCCTCCACCCTCCTGCCTCCTCCAGGGCAGGAGGGAGCAGTGTTCCATGCCAGGCACCCCCAGCACTTCCAGCCCAGCAGCTCCTGGTCTCCTCAATTCCCAGCACGATGGACATCCCAGCAGGCACAGCTCTAGGACGTGTTTAATCCCATCCTCCTTGCACTGTTGCACATGCAGTGTGGTCCCACTGAACACAAACCTGCACGGCCACACAGCCTCCAGAGGCCCCTGTGAGCCTGCTGGCCATGGCACAGCACTCCCAGGCTCATTTCTGTATCTGGGATCAGCAGGTAGCCAGCACCTCCCCAGGAGCACAGATCCACTGCCAGCGACACAATCTGCTGCTGCTAAGGGCCTGGACCTGCTTGTGAGCAGCATGTGGCTCAAGGGTCACTTTCAAGAGCACAGAAACTAAAAAAAAAAAAAAAAAAAAAAAAGGGAGAAAAAATATGGGGAAGGTTTCCCAGAATTATAAAATACTAAAAATAGAGACACCCCCACCCCCAAGTGACAGCAGGGTAAAACTGAAATTTCAAAGCAGAAACATGTTTTCACAGCAGCTCCACAGGACAGAAAGGGAAGAAAGCACCATCACCTTTACAAAGACTTTGCTTAAGCATCCTCATTAGAAAGGGATAAATAGTAGCAGTGTGTAATTATTGCAGCAATCCAATATATTTTTGCGTCCCCAACACTCAATTAAATTTATTGAGACTCCAGAGCTACCATACACAGCTTGAGTGCATGTAGCATCTGCTACTTCCAAGATGAGTCATGGTAGGAAATTCCCCTCTATTTTCTAGGAACCAGCCAGGCAGCCAGTGATTGAAACAGTGTATATAACACCCACACAAATGAGAAGCAGTAACTTCTATCAATAAATGTACATTATATTTAACATACTCGCTGCAGATTTCAAATAACAGATTACAATTAGAAAGCTTAGTTTGGGAAAATATTCCCCAGTTCAATTTGAATGCAATGTCAATTTTGCCAAGAAACATTAAAGGTCAGAAGACACCCGAAGAAGAGAAACTAATTTAAATAAATTGCACGATTTTGAGGACATTTTGAAGAAGGGAAGTTAACACACAACAAAGAAGCACCCCACAGCCCTTGCTTCCATTTTCAAGTGTTGCATCACTAACTCTATAATCTCTTACCACATCTGACCCTCCCCACACTTTAAATAATCTCAATTTTCCCCCTGCACCTTCTGTTTTAGACAAAACTAGAGAGAACAAAACTCCTCACCTTCTGACTTCCCTCCAAAACACCAGCCTAGAAATGGCTCATTTTCAACAGCCACACTGCTGCCTGCATCCCCAGATGTTCCAAATCACGGAGTGACTTTGTGTTCACTCTGCCAACAGCTGGATCTGTCACTGTCCCCTCACTCAGACATGTGACAGCCCCACGAGAGCCTCTCCAAAGACTCCTCCACAGCAGCTGCTGTCTAGACTGGCCTCTGGAGTAAAGCCTGAGCATAAAGCATCCTGGTTGTGTCCACCTCTCACTTCCAAACAAGTTGCCACCATAACAGAGGCACTGTGATGTGCAAAATTTAAATTTACCTGAGGTTTGAGGTAAGCCAGAATAATTTGGATTTTAAGAGTTAGGTCACATTACGAGATGGCCTCTAAGGAAGGAAGGCAGCCTCACTGACAGCACAAAACTAGTTCTTACTCAGCAGGTACTGAGTCTTTTGCTAGGAAAAAGAAAAAATCAACATTCAACAAAAAATTCATCCAAACTTAGGAAGTTATTTTATACTGTTTTGATCAATTTCAGTATTTTTAGTCCATGATCAAAACAGCTGCAAAGAAAGGAGTGGATGTAGGACTGACATGAAGATTCACACCTTTGGAGTACTGGTTATGTACTTCAAGGTAAAGACACATTTTTGGGTTTCACTTCTAATCTGACGAGAGCTCAGACATTTGTGTGCAAGCAGCCAACTAATAACCCTTCCAGATAAGGCCTGGGGCTCCTAGAATTACCAAACAGCAGCAGTCTCACCTTCAGAGAGTACACCATGGCCTTCTTGAATTACCAGGACTCTTGATAAAAATCCAGTAGGACAAAAGAGAAATTCCACCTCACTTTTGAATACCTGAAAGTCACATCCTCATTCATCAATGGAGAGAGCCTAAAACAAATCCATCACAAACCAGCAACTGGAAGGGTATCTGCTTACACAAGACCACGGACACAGAACAAGATTCACCGATTTTCACCGAAGGACTGCAAAGAGGGTCAAAAGCCCTGGGTTTGAGGACAAAAAAAATCTATTTTCTATCCCAATAAAAAGATAAATCCAGAAGTGAGAGTTTCCTTTTACTGAGAATGTGTCTCAGTATGCTCAGAATGCTCCCTCTGCAACCCCAGGCCAGTCTTCAGCTCTCTTAAGACAAAACTTAGGGTGAATTGTGACACCACTCATTTATCAGCAATATTTATACTGACAATAAAGTTTTCCAAGCATGAAATTAAATATATATTTCCACCTAGTTTAGCTAAATGTGGCACCCACTTTGAATAGTCTGTCATGTTATTATAATAAATTAGCAGTAGTATGTCAACAAGGACATAGAGAACTACTAACACACAGAGTTTTCCCCAGCACTCATAGAACCCCATTGCCAGCATCAGAATTCACCTAAAATGATTTTCTTCCCCAGACACTGAATTTTCTTTAGAAGATTTCTGGTCAGGGACTTTTCAGGAAACACCTGATGTAAAGAAAAGCAGGAATTCTTTGCAAATATTGACACTAAATTAAGGGTTTGTTCCAAAGTATCAGATCACTACAGTTGGCAGCAATAAGGCAAAGCAGAGACCAGGCTGCAGGAATCCGTAGTTGGTTTTAGTTCTGAAGGAGAGTATAAATTTTATCAGAATTTCCTTCTTTTCAGACATCATGTGGCCTTCAATTACTCAGCAGCCCTCATTCAATACCAAAGCAGAATTCACAGATGTCATCACAATTATAATAATAGTGTCTTGTTTCTAGCTGCAACCAGTGCTACAAAATCTGAATATTATAACCAAACCCTCTATGTTCACAAGTCTATTCAATTCCCAGGTCCCTTCTGCTTTCCCAAAAACACAAATCCAAAATTCCCTGAAGCAACAGGGAAGAGCATAGACAAGCCTGTGCATACAATGGCCTCCATTTGCCCTTATTCATTTTGAGTTAACTACAGGAAGCACTACTGAAACACAAACCAAACCAAATTTGTCTGTGATCTGCAGGAGTCTGAAGAGCAGCTCTTGGGCAGTTTTGACAGGAAACCTGCTCAGCAAACCTGCCATAACACTATTTGTCATGTGTCACCTTTCTAGGGAAGTGCCAGCTGCATGCCCAGGATTGGCATCAGTATGAGAAGTGTGGGCAAATGTCAGTAATTATGAGCATTATATAAGGTGTGCTTGCAACACTCCCATTTCCTTCTCCATAAAGATTAAAACTGTGGTTTCTAAGTAGCTTAACTGTTCGATGCAGACAAGCACAGCACTGCTGGCTCCCAAGAACTGCAGGAACTGAGTTTCCATACCAAGGTTTAAGATCCAGCAGCGTCTCCAAGCACTGCGGGCTGCTGGGCACACGAGGTCACTCATGGCCAGAAGCTCCACCTCAGGAACATCTGCAGAATCCGTGCAGTGACCTGGCTGCCCCAATTTGAGCTTCAGCTGCCAGTGCCCACGAAGCACAGCATCCCTGAGGGGCTCTGATGGGATGCAGGAGGAGCTCAGCTCTCAGCACAGCATTACACAGCCTGAATTACACTCACAGGAATCCTATACTGCACCTTGGCACTCACTTAGCCTGGATAAAAGGAGGACCCAAAGATTCTACCTGTGCTGGCACTGGATGAGTAGATTTAAAATGCTCTTTTCCACAGAGGATGATTCAGCTACCCCACTATACACACACAGTAATGAACAGCTTCAAAATGCTTCTTAAAAAAACAGCAACCCACCCAGAAATTCATCTGCATGAATCCTTCAACATACAGACCACCAGCCCTCAGCACTGCATCACTCATGGCTCTGGTAAAGAGCTGAATGTGAGCACTGCCATTTTTATCCCGTGTTTTAAAACCCATTTCATGTCCATTACTGCTGTGAGTGTCACTCGGGAAGACACAACAATTCCCACAGCGAGTGCAGAGTAACACACAGGCAAACATCCCCCAGCCTGCCGTGGGGGTATGAACCAACACTGCAAATACGACCTCTGGCTTCTGTGCCTGCAGAGAAAACAGCTCCCAAACCTGGAACTGAAATGTCAATATCGAGCTTAAAAATTAATAAATGAGCTGAGGAAGCCCCTTTGCTGTGCAAGGCCAGGACAAGGAGTGTTTTGTCACCAAAGATTAGCCAACACACAAGAACACCAAGGGAAGTACAAGCAGAAAGGACATTACACATCTGAATGATTAAGACATTTAACCATTTAATTCATTTCCATCATCACAGTACCCTTACAGCTCTTTCAATCACAGAACCAACGCAAAGGCTAAGGAAAAGAAGCCAAGTGTGCACCCTGAAGCTCAGCATTCCCAACACGGGCTCCCAGAACTTCCTCATCCTCCCCTCCTATCACTGGTGGCCAGAAGAGACTGGACTTACTGAGAAAGTGAGATAAAGTAACAGTCAAAACAAACACAAACTGCCCTGTAAATCTCAAAGGGTTAACCCCAGGCAAACATGCTACAAACTCGAGAGATTTTAAAACGTGTCCTTCAAAAAGCTGCACTATCTTCCCAACCAGGGACACACAGAACACTTTAAGGACAAGGAACAAGATGACCAGCACACAAAGAGAAGTGCATTGCACTCATCTGAAGCACGTTTTTGACAGCCAATTAAAATATATCGTCATTAAAATTAAATACAAGCCAGCAAAAGCTTTTCAAACTAATCCCACAGCAACATCTGATTGGTGTTCTGGTATGGTTTGGGATCTGGGTTTAAGTCAGTCCCAACACAGGCAGCAAAGCTCTTTATCTGCCTGCTCAGAGCTCCACACCTCAGCAGATAACTTTGGCAACCTTACACGTGGGCTCAAGATTTCCATTTGAATCATCAGAGGTTTCTTGATTCAATTCGGTAAATGCACCATTTGGCATCTAATTTAGGAGAGAGGATAACATTTTAAAGCTGCTTCTGAAAACAGTGGAGTATGCCCAGATGACTGTAGAAAGATCCTGGAACAGCCACAAGGAATGCAGATGGTTAAAGGTACTTCTGCCACAATCAGCCTAGAAATGCCCCTTTGCCCTGGAAATGACTTTTTGCCCTGTCCTTCCTTCCAGCGTGGATTTATTGAACCCATAATTGAAAGGATTAGCTATCAGGTCTGTCTGATTTCAGATCAGACACTCTTGACTTCACTGCGGCTTCTTAAACACAAAATGTGAAAGGGCCGCCATCAACCCTGGCAAAGACAGACTGATCCCAAAGCTCAGCGAGTGAAATGGTGTTTGGGGAAAGCAGATCCTTCAAAGTGAACATTAAAAAATGTTTTGGTCATAAAGAAAAACTGATCTCTAGCATACACCTGTTCTCCCAGCAGAAAAAAAAAAAAAACTTGCTCTAGATCACAACACTTGAGCTTTTTACATCTAAACTGAGTCAGCATGAGACAGTTTAAAGCAGTAGGAAAATAATCTCAAGACTCTATGCCCTGGTACATAAACGGCTTGTGTGGTACCTACTGTGGCAAGCAGAAGACTTCCATTTATGCAAACATCCTTAATTTTCTTTGAGAAAGCTGGAATAACCACTATTACTGCTGCAGCAAATGCACATGGCTATGCACTTGACCTAAGGATTGCTGAGTTTTGGTGGCATTTAATCACATCAATATGGGGGGGAAGAGGCAGGGAGCCAGGAAAACATCACTGTGTGCCTTCAGAAAACTTGTTATTTTTAACAGTGCAGTTTAAGATCAGCAACCCTGAAGCAAAATGGTCAGAACATTTTCTTCCACCGGTGTTGACAGCACACCATGATGGCAAGTGTTTTAGGCCAGTGCAGCAAAAGAGAAATCCCAGGAAGGAAAGCTCACCCACTGTGGCAAAAACCAGCAGAAGAAGGGTGAGTTTATCCATCCATTCTGCTGAAGAGCTTAAAATAGAAACATTCTATATGTCTCACCTCAGGCCAGGATGAACAACTGAACAGAAGTGAATCACTGTTACAACAAATGACTGGAAAACACCGAAGGAAACTGAGGCTATCTTCTGCCTCTCCCTGCATCCCATGAAAACGTCCTTATTGCTGCATGTTTCTAAAGGAGGGAACAAAACCAGAGCCACGATTTTTCCTTTTTTGCTTTAAATTAAGCTGGAGAGACAGACGCTGATCTATAAAGCCTCAGCTCTCCCTGCAATCCCTACTACACCTCTATCCCTACCCATGGATGCACAACTGCAAAAACCAAGAGAAGAGAGACACACTTGGGAAATGCATCACACCCAGTCCTGCAGCTTTGGAGGTTTAATAAAAGCCTAAATATTGTCAATGAATAAAACTGGGGTGAAGAGCTCATGTGTTTAGTGTATTTGGCACGAAAAAAAAGTCATTAAAACAATAACTGAGAGCCTAATTTACCAAACACTGATCAACGAGAAAAAAAACCGAAATTCACATTCAAAGTGAGTTATTCTGCTAAAAATATCCAGCCAGCTGCAATTCCCACCTTATGCAGGCAGGCAGAAGTGCTTTGCAGGCCCCCTCCCCAAGCAGACACATACACACTTCCTTCTTCATTGCAACATCAGAGGCTCAACCCGACGCTAACAAGCCACAAAGTCCTGCCCAGAACTTAAAGTCACGCCCCAGTAATTACATAAAATAAGCTCTAAGTACAAGTGGTTAAAAAAACCCCAATTTATTTAGCTTCAGTTTTGCTTTTAATTCCAAAATATTTTGACTTGTTGTAAAACAGAAAAGCAATTTTCATTTGAGGTTTGCTCCCTCTACCCAGATGTCTCATTAACTCTTTTTTTTTTCCAGTCTCACTGTACAACATTAGCACATTCATTTATGTCAATGCTATGCCAATAAAGGGATCAAACCCCTGAACATGCAGCCTCTTAAAGAGGATATTTTAAGGTGTATTTGATCTTTACTTTTTTACATAGAACACAAAGGATAGAAGAAATTGTGGGGGGAGGAGAAGAAAAAAAAAAGGAAATGTAGGACAATATAAAAACTAAAACTCAGTTGTGCACATGTCCCACCCAAAGGTGGTCCAAGACATCAGAGTAATCTACAAAAGCAGCAAAGATCCTCCAAAAACCTTTGCAAGCTCCCAATAAAAAGGCAAAGTGTTCTCCCCTGCCCTGACCTAAAAAAAAGGCAGCACACAAATTCCTGAACAAGAAAACCCCTGTACACTGCATACAGATTTTCCCGAGAAGACAGAATACATCATGTGACAGTTTATGGGCTCAAAATTTAAAATATAATGATTTTTATTCTACTGGTGCCCTGACACCAAAAAGACCAACAAACCTCCACATAGCCCATGAGAGAGCTCCAGGTCATGGAGCTGGCATCATCCTGCTCCAGAGGGAACAAACAATACCTGCTGGGCACAGCAGCCTGGGCAGGGCGTGGACATCCCCAAACAGGAACCAAAACCTTCCCTACTGCACGCACACGCCGTGCCTTTCCTTGCAAAACCTTCCCCAGCCACCCCTTACCACCAGCTTTGCTCTTTGGTGGTTAAATCCCCTGCCTTTCAAACCCAACCAGCGCAGCCATCCCTTCACTCATGAAGAAGACAAGGAGCTTTGTGAGGTTTCCTCACTCCCTGCTCAGCTGGAGGAGGCACATTCTGCCCCACAGCCCCAGCAGCAAACCAACCCTCGTGCTTCTGCACCATCAGCGCTCAGAAGTTCCTCCTGCCAGGGCGAGTGGGAACCCTGCACCTCCACAGCCCCATCTCTGGCACCATTTCCAAGCTGCTGGGATACAGAGGCCCAGGACACGGAGCGGGTTTCATCCTGCCCCTTGGCCTCTCAGCTCCGCTTTGCGAGAGTTCCTAATTTATGAATGATGACACCCATTACTCGTGCCCTTTGTTCAGAGACAGGAGTGTAAATATGAAAGTTTTCTGACTTCCTCTCTCCACACCCTTGAGGCTTTTACCCACAGCTTCACTGAGAGCAGCTGCAAACGCTCTCTGGATGGGGAGGTCCTGTCACCAGGAGCCAAATGCTCCTTCAACTGAGATGCTTTATTCTTTAAACACCCACCACAAATTCCCTGGACGGCTCTGGAAGCCAGGTGGGCTTAGCAGTGCTCAGAAAGGCTTCTCTTGTGCTGCACTGTTTACCCAAAATAATGATCTTCCTGAAGAAAAAACAAACTCTCTCCTCATTTGTGTTAATGACACAGTCTATTTGTAGACTGTAAATTAGTGCTTCCTTTTCTAACTTTAGGATCTTGGTTATATACTGCAAGTAATTCTCACACTTAAACAACTAATAGGATTTAATATTACAAAGTAACCTTTCACCTCCATATGATTCCTGCCATGGCCTAACATTTTAAAAAGCCATTGTATGCCTGAAATATGAACTACAACTCCGTGTTTGGGAATACCTGTATCATCACCTAGTCAATATTGTCAGTGCTCGATACAAACATTCTGCTTGGGATCTTCCCCCACTTTTTAAGGCAGGATACTTGTCCATGTAGATTATAAAACACTGAGCAATGAGCATACAGCAAATTGTGTCAGTCTTTCAGAAAAGCCTTTCCTTGGTTAAATCAGAATACAAAACCTTAAAAAAAAAAAAAAAAAAAGGCGGGTGCAAGTAATATAAAGCATCAAAACTGGGATTCCTAAGAAAAGTGCTTAAAATAAATAAAACCCATTGAAAGGAGGGAGTGCTAACAACGATTCCAGTCTCCCCCAGGACAACCCAAATGCTGCAGGACCCAACCCGCGCCCAAGAAACAGAAAGTGAAACTCGTTCATTTTACTCATTAACGGAAATCCAACAGCGGCATGGGAGAGGTTTAGTTTGGTGAATTTTATATTATTTTTAGAAAAATACAGTGTAATATAGCAGGAGAAGTTTGTACCATCCATCCTCACCCTCTGTCTGTTCCTATCTCCAAATCTCTGGCTTTGCTACCCCTGGTTATTTCACAGCTAGACCAGTTTGCTAATTTGAACCATTCTCTGGTAGCACAAAGGTTTGTGCCAACGCAGCTCAGTGGGAGAAAGGAGAGGTGGAAGAACAGCTTGTTTTGATCCAGCACTAAAATCAGCACAAAATTAATATTAATTTGCAGACTCATGATTTTTAAATTCACAGTTTAAATTCACAACTAATCCATTCCTGTTCCCAACCCCTGAGCCCCACCTCCTCCGTGTGTCTCAATAGGAATCCAAGTTTCTATTTTTCATCCAGTCAATACATTTCCAATCTGCCAAGACACAGAAAACAACTTTTGTATATAATAAGGAAGAAATAAAACTGCAAAGATAAATAAAACTGTCTGGATTTGGACCTCAAGCTGTCAAGGCTGCATCTTGACTTTCAAGTGAGTGTGAATTTTAAGAAAGTTATTCAAGTTTAATGAGGTACTGTTGCTAATGACTAACAAGGTTACTTGGGTTTGGGAAATAAACACTGATACCTAGCTTTCCCAAAAATGGGGATTTTGCCTTTCCTTGCACAGTTATGTTATTATAATGGTGGCCAGAAAGGAAACAATTCTGATAGATACTTTCTAAATATACTATCAAATTCATTTTAAAAGCCACAACATGAGTATTCACACAGAAGTTTCACAGATTGTCAGAAGATCCGAGCTTGAAGATCACCAGATCTAAGAGGTTTTTAATAGTTGGTTTGCACCTTTTAACTAAAATTTCTGCTGCCTAAAACACTTCTTTAAGGATTTTTTTTATTATTTTGTCCAATTTACAAAGTGAAAGCAGGGCAAATTCCGAGTTAGGCGGACACAGAGGAAAAACTCAGCTGATAATATAGCATTTCTTAGGGCATGAAGGTGCTAAGGGCTCACTAGTGGCAGAATAAGTCATCATCACGATGCTGAACTGCCAAAATTCACTGAGGCTACGGCATGACCTGCATGCAAAGCCAGCCGTGAAATCGCAGTGAGGCGCTCAGGGCAGCCTCCAACATCCCTGCATATGCTCCAGTTCTGCTCCAGACCACTGGAATTGCAGCAGCCTGGATCTACCCAGGGTAATTGCAGGTGAAGCCAGGCAACAGCCACTATCAGAGCTTCAGCTATTAAGGCTCCTTAATGAATGGTGTAACAATAACCCAGGCTTAACCAGTTCTCTCATTGCAGGACCTTAACCATAATAAGCCCTTTGAAAATTCCTGCAGTGTTTTCCAGAGATCTTACAGCATGAGGCTACTAACTGTGCTCTCACAGCCTGTGAGGCAGGTATTAGTCAGCCTTTATTTTTTTTTTTTTTCATTTAAGTGCAGATAAAAAGCGAGGCAGAAAGCTGGCAAACAACTTCCCTGTGGATACACAGCTGACTAGTGGCATACAGAATCCAGATCTTCCAGATTCCAGCCCTGTCATCAGCCAAAAGGCCATCATTAAGAGGAAAGAAATTAGTCTGGTCTTATAAATAGCATTTGAATATAAGCCTTGCTAAAATATTTGCAAGGAGTTGACCTTCAACACCAGCAGAGCTGCACTGGTAGCCTGGGGCTCCAAGCACCAGCCTGCACAGCACTGGGACTGGGATCCTGTCCCTCTGCCTCCCTGGATGTCTCCAGAGCCTGGTTCCAGCACAAACTGTCCAACAGATCAGACCACAGTCTCATCTGAACACCTCTCGATTGGCCTCAGCGTATCAAAAAATAAAAGACTGGTCTAAAAATATAAACAGCACTGCTCTAAAACACTCAGGTAGGCAGGAAAAAGCAAATTAACAAAGAGCCTGAGTCAGCAACTTTCTCCTGCTTTTAAGGCACCAAGTCAGACTGGCAGAAATCTCCCTGTAACATAAGAACTGGAAACCTACAACGTAGAAAAGGTGCCCAACACACCTAAAGTCTGGGGCATTTGTCCAAGTTAATCATTCAAACTACTCAGACTGTATTATCACACACTTACTGTAATTTCTGCAAGTCTCGAGTGTCTAAGTGAGATATATTTTGATTTATGGCATTTCCATATGGCACTACAAAGAAGCAGACCTTTTTCTGCACTACAGCTTCAAGGTCTAACTCCTAGGCTACAATTCCTGCAGCAAAATATTACATGAAATACTGGTTTTTGCAACAAAAACCCTCTTTTGTCTCATTCTTTAAGAATCTAACTTCATTTGAAGCAATGTACGTTCTAAAGGCAATCCTATGATACCAAGTGGAAAATTACAAAAGCAGAGTTAAAGCAAACAAAAGAAAAAATAAGACTTTATGTAGCAAAAAGTAATTCCTGCAGTTACTCATTTATTCTGGTTTTAGGTACCTGTGCTGCTCCCTCCCACCCACGTGGGCCATGCCCAAGTGCTGAACACACAACCTCAAAACCACAACAGGAGCTCTCAGTCCAAGGGAAGAAGAGCTGGAAATGGAAAATTTGTTATCTCCTGTGGGGATCCTCCACGGAGCAAAGACACCACAGATAAAAGGCACACAAGAAATGTTGAAAAAAAGCTGCCTAAGTGGAACAACAACTTGGAAGGTTTTTTAATTTCTATTCCTCACTTTAGCAGCTAACTGTTGTTACAGGCAGGAGAGCCATAAAATCCTATTTTTGGCTGTCTGCTTCCCAAATGACAGAAAACTCCTGACTCTGAGAACATGAACGTCTCACACTGGAACTAAAAGCTCGTGTCTCTTAATGAAAAAGCAGCAGAGAAAATTCCCTGTGTCCTGCCCAGGAAGACTAAACTCCCTGGATTATTATGCATTAAAGCACCACTGGACTGTGGCACAGCAGATGAGACCTGACTCTCAACACAGCCTGTTTCCATCCCAGCTCACATTTAGGGCTCAATTATCTTATCTGCTCTGCCACTCGCATACTTTCCAGATAAGAAATGTTTTCCCCCTCTTTTGAAGAGCTAAAACTGACACCACTACCAGCGTTGAGATTAGAAATGCCAGAAATTAAAATTCATTCGGGCTAATGCTTTCTTAAAAATATTTAATGTGCAAGGCTAAGGCTGGGAATTAGAGTTAATTGAGATGCTGTGTGTGAGTTTTACCACCAGCAGGATGTTCCACAAGCGGAAAGGCAGCATGGTCCCCACTTCAGTTTCCCCACAGGGTTTAGGTCAACCATCAGTTCATCTCCAGTTGAGAAACTGCTCAAGAGCTGGGAGGGAGGGGAAAAAGCCTGTTTTCCTCTTCCAATCTATGACTAAGGATGAGGCAAGCAAAGGGAGGATCTAAGATCCTGAAGGCGATGGTTAACAAGAGGTCATTAGTTAATTCCCTCAAGGGTAGATATTACTTCCTTTTATTAAATAACAGCAGTTTTTAATGATGTCAAATATCTGTTGCCATTCTAAAGGACACAGCATACTCAAACTTTACCTGAACCAGGCAGAATAAGCAGAGACACACAAGAAACTCTGAACTTAGAGGCAGATTGTCACTAATCAGTAAAGAAGAAAAAAGGCACATCTGATTTTTATCCCAAAAAATTTACAACATATGTTCTTTCTTAATTACATATTTTTGGTCTAACAAAAGCAAATTTAGCATAAAGTTGTTTTAATAAGTACTTTAAATGAAGTTTCTTGCTTAAATCATTTCTAAAAAAGCTTAATCAATGAACATTTATGACCAGCCATTAATACAGGTCATACATTACCTGTATGACCACGGCACCTGGGAGCTTCAGTTACCCTGCAGCAAGACCCTTGAAAGCCAGAGCAGAAGGGATGCCTGCTCTGGAAAGATTACAATCATCCAAAGATGAATAGTTAAGAAACACAGGAGAGCACAAGGAAATAGGTGACTGGAATTTATGTTCTCTGTAGCTGCACTTTAGTCCACTTTCCCTTGTGCACTGCAAGGACCAAGGTGTGTGTTTGTTTCCTCTCCCTGTCTCAGCAAAAAAAAAACCCCAACCCTCCAGAAGTCACATAAAGACAAAAAAAAAAAACCCAAAACAACAAAACACGAAACCCAAATAAAACACAGAAAAGTGTTTTGGATAGTAAGACTGGAAGAAAACTATTTACACATTTTAATACCTCTGCCTCCCATCTGAGAGAGGAAGGATTTCTCTTTTCTTTTCAGGTTTTTTAAGCTGTCATCCCACAGAGCAAGACTGTACCATAGTAAAAGGGCAGACACACGACTTTTGGAAGCATTCTGTTGCCATTTAAAGGAATCCTTTAAAATTACCACACAACACACTAGTGCACCCAATACAAACCAACAGCCAGAGCTGTTTACAAGCTTTCTGCTCAGTGTTAGACTGAAAACCCCAACCCTTTTTGCTGTGTAATAAATCAGTGCTCCACGTTTAACAATTTTCAGTGGTACCATATGCTACGTAGTCCCATATGTTCCATTACAAGGGAGAAAAACATCATCTCAACATGAATCATCACTGACTGTGTTCCTGTAAATCTGGCTTAAACACTCACAACGTTCAAGGGCAACCCTAAATAAATCTGCTCAATATTATGCCAGTTTCTGTGCAACAGACTCACAGCTCACATATAAAAATAAGGGGAAAATGAGGCTTAATGTAGGAAGTGAGCACAGCCTGCATCTCTCTAAAAACAGACTCGCCACAACGTTTGGCACACGTTCATCAGTTCCAATCTAATAATGACATCCTGCTCACAAAATGCTGATGGTATCTGGTAGTCCCAACACCTTTCATCCTAAACTGCTTGATACGTGTGGACATACATACACTGCATACAAGATTCATTCCTTCCAGTGCCAGGTTCTGCACCACAGTGATGCTGAGGAGTAGTTTGTAGGAAAGTCACAAACCCATGTGTGTGTTTTAGACTCCAGGGAATGCAGCTGGAAGTGGATATCCTGTTTATCCAGGATTTTGGGTTAACATCTCCACTCTCACAGTGACAGTTTCTTAGGGAAGTACAAACAGCTTTTTCTTTCTCTTCCCAAAGACAGCGTCACCTGCAGCACAAAACCTGCTGATCCCAAATCAAACTCCTGGAACACCAACGTCATCATTTGCCCTTCTTTTGAGGAATTTCTTGAGCTGTCAGATAACCCAGCATCATAATTAACAGTGACAGCAAGAAGAGGTACAAATGGAGGCAAAACTGGGAGAAATGTCTCTATTTGAAAGCCTTTAGTGGCCAAGGAGGGACCACAAGTGACCACATGCAATGACTGGTTTCATTAAATTCTAAATCAACCAGAGTCCAGTTTGACCTAATATTCAGGGTGGGGAAAAAAGTAATTACACCAACATCAAGCTATTACCTGTACAAGGGCATAAGTGCCTAGTTCATTAACAACTCAGACAAACTTGTTTTGTAAGGTCCCTATATTAAATTTGAAATTTCCCTGCCCTTACAAATTAAACTAACAATTTGTGACACTAACCTGAGTATATAAACAAGGAGTCTTCAAACCTGCTCAAATCCAATGTGTTCTTTGCCACCCTGAATAAGAACAAACTTATTAGCCAACCTAATGCCAGCATTTAATTAATTAAAATAAATTTAAAACCATTTTAAAATTAATACTAGCAGTACTCCAGAATTCTTGAATCTTAGAGCAAAAACTACTGATCTTTAAAAATATTTCTATTTTTCATATTTCCAACAGGATGTTAGAAGTGAATTCCCATGGTTTAGTTCTACAGAATGAGGGCAACATGTTATATTAGAAAACACTGCTCTTTAATTCTGTAAAGGGGGCCTTATAACAATTGAGAAGCTGCCACAATGCCATTAATAACTCAGATATCCAACATCCTTCAGTAGCTCAAGAGATGGATGGCCATGCCTGATTAATTCACTTTAACTTCTATTTCAGCTTTCCTCCTCATTAATGAGGAGCTGAGGCTCTCACAGAGGAGAGTTCCTGGCAGGCAATGCCAATGATGACTTTTAAGTGATGCCCACTGCACCATCACAATGAAAAGTCACAACCTGTGCTGCCCATGTGAAAATCACAGGAGAGATTTCCTTCTTTTTAGCCAGAGGGAACTCTGGATTTACCAGATCAATACCTTCTAAAACACACTTCACTCAGAAAATTAAAACTAAGCTGCCAGAGTGATTTCAGGGAGTGATAAAAAGACTCTCAGGGAAACTCAGTGAGCTGCCCCTGGAAGAACTGATGACCAAGCAGGCACCAGGCAATTGCATCATGTTTATTACACAGCCAAGGGCAATCAGATCCTTCTGGTTTAATCAATGGCCTTCAAATGAGGAAGTAGTTTGAAAATAATAAGCATAAAACAAAATACTCTTTTGGGTTCACTTCTTGAATTTTTCACTGATGTGTGACAGCATGTCTATTAATAAAGCTGAGCACGTGCTGAAATAGAATTTTATAGAAATCTACTTCTTGAATACCTTTGATGTCAAAACTGCACTTTTAGTCAAACTCAGTTTACTGTAAATGCTGTGACTGAACTGCAGAAGGGTCCTGTTAAAAGACTCTAAACTCTGTCTTAAAACAAAAGATGTATTGCCTATTTAAAAACATTAACCTTAGACACCTTTTCCTGTGTAAAAGCAACAAATAAATAAAAATGAAAGTGTTCCACAAACACATCCTTCCCTGGCATTCCTCATAACCTGGATGTTGCAGCATCTCACGAGGCTGCAGAACAACCTGAACAAAAACCTGTAAGAGGAGAAAACAACGAGTCTGTGTTCCTGGTCCAAACTCACTGACCAGTGCCCTGTCCCTGCTCTTCCTCTGCTCCCCAGCAGTGCAGCAAGCTCCAGCCCTGCTCCATACAAACAGGGCTTTTTTCCTTTAAACAAGACTGCAGGTTACTCAGAAGGAACAGAACTAATTTCTGCTGAAAGATTCCCCCATCCAGCAACACGTTGTGGAAAAGAAATCTAACAGTAAAACACTGCTGATGCAAGAGCCACATTTAAAATGCACACAAGCAGAAATATCTCATCTTTAAAAGCTTTGACTTGCTTTTTAACTGAAAATGATGCAACGGTGTAAAAGGGAAGCACTTACAGAGAATCACTGTAAGTAATATTCACACACAAATAAGAATTAGTTTGCAATCTGAAAGGCCTCGTACAGAAAAGGGTGGATAGAAACAACTCAGCTCAAGGTTTCCTCAAATCAGACGCCAGAGGAAGTTATATGATGAGCTGCACAGCAAATAAGAAATCTGGATTTGATAAATGACACATTTATGTAGATAGGAACAGTTTGCAGCCTCACTGTGGGTGCATGAAAGAATCATCAGATATTTGTATGAAACCCAGTGTTAAAAGAGAGATTGCAAACATTTAAGACATGTCCTAAATTGTTAAATTAGCCCCTGAGAACACAAAAATAGCTACCTACCTACCAGAAATAGCCCAATTTTAAGCTCATAGAGAAGACGAGCATGGTGTGTTCTCTCTCTCCACGAACAATCCACTATGAACATAGAAACATCAACACATGTCCTCTCATAAATCTGGTACAGGACACATCAAAGTAATGAGCACTGGCAAAACAAGCTGCATCACTCCCAGCACTGCAGGATCCTAAACATTTGCTAAAATATGTCAGCAGACCTTGGGGAACAGACTGAAGCCCACTAATTCTCAAACAACATAAGCACCACAAACCACAGCCAGCACTGCCGTACCCAGTAACTTTAAATGGCCCTGTGTTCTATGGAACAGCATCCACATGGATCCAGAACGCTCACTGCTTCCACCTTCTCACGTGGATCACTATCCACGGAGACGGGCAGGGGGATTCCAAATCCTTCTGGCACAACCAGGGCCGGAATCAGCACTGCCTGCTCTGCTGCGTTTTAAACAAACACGGAGCTGCTGCTGGACTGTGTGCGAGCCAACACTGCACACAGCTCCCAGAGCAGTGTCCCACTGGCTTCTCCCCACCCTGGGGAGAACAGCAAACCCAGCACCGAGCTGCTCAGTCCTGCCCGGGCTCAGGGGAAAACCAGGATGCTACCAGGGCTACTCAGTGCCTCCTGAAGTTTAGAACTGCCATAGCTATAGGATTAGGGAATTCATTCCACTCACGTTCCTGGGGAAGGGGGGTGAGGAGACACGAGGAGATGTAGTCAGGAAACAAAATTCTGAAGGCTTAGTACTTGCCTCGTGTCTTCCTTCCTTCTCCTTCCCACGCAGGTACGAGTGCTGCTCGATGGCATCCAGCACCTACAGCAAATCATTTCTCCATGTCATTAAAAGGACAGGGACATCTGCTCGCACCAGACATACGTCATTGCTTCCAACTCCTCTCAAAGCTGTCAGAAACGCAGCTCCCTGTTCCCCTGAATTCACCGGGTCACATTCCGGCTGCCAGCCGGATCCCGGCGTGATCCCACCGGAGCAGCGCCGTTCAGCCGAGCCGTGCCCGGCTCCCGGTGAAGGCAGGCGGCCGCTCTCCCTTCTCTCCTCACCGGGGCGTTCCCGTCCGCTCGGGGCGGCTCTGCTGGAGCTCCGACTTCCACAGAGCTCCCGGGGACAGCTCCCGGCACACGGGAGAGAGGCAAGGAGCGAGGGAGCCAAGGGAGAAGGGAAGGAAGCAGCGGCTGTTCCCGGCCGCCCGAGGCGAGGCGCGGGGCAGCTGCCCTCGTCCTGCCGCCGGCCGGGCTCTCCCAGCCCCGCACACTCCCAGCCCCGCGGGAGCTGCCCCGACCCCGAGCAGCCCCGGGCGGCCCCGCCATGAGACACCCCGGGACCGCCGGCACCGAGCGCCCCGCGCCGCCGCGAAGTGCCGTCCTTAGCCCCACACACGCTGCCAGCCCCAGCGCTGCCCCCTGCCCTCCGCGCCCCGCCGGGACCCGCCTGTCAGCGCCGCCGCTCCCTCTGCCGGTGCCTCACCTGGCCGGCCGGCGGCAGCGGGCCACGTCCGCGGGGCCCGGGCGGGGTGGGACGAGGAGGAGAAGAAGGAGGAGGAGAAGGAGGAGGAGAAGGAGAGGGGGACGGAGCGTGTCCGCCGGGCCGTGCCCGTCACCGCCGCTTCCTGCTCGGCCCTCGGCTGCTCCGCCTGGCAGCTCAGGTCGGGCCGCTGAGCGGCGCCGCCTCACGGACCGCACGGCCCGCGCCATCGGCGCTCGATTGAGCGGCCTGCGCGGTGCCGCCGAGGGAGCGGGGGTCTGAGGGAGGGGGAATGGCGGGAACGCCGTGTGGGGTCACGGCGATGGCAGGGCGCGAGTGTGGGGCTGTTAGGGGCTGTTAGGGGCTGCAGCGGCCTCGCCCGTGGGTGCTTGTGTCGGGTCTCAGGTGTGTGAGGGGTGTTAGGGCCCGTAGTGGTCTCAGGTGTGTATGGGGGTGGTTGGGCCCACAGCGGGTTCAGGTGTGTGTGTGAGGGACTTACGGACCTATAGTGGTTTCAGGTGGATGAGGGGCTATAGTAACCTCAGGTGTGTGTCAGGGAGGGGACGGGGATATTGCGTGTCTCAAGTATGGGAAATGGATGTTGGGACCCATAACATGTCCAGATGTGTGTGTGTCAGGGCCCATAATTAGTTCAGAGGTGTTCGTGTGTATGTTTGTGTACAATGTCAGGGTCTGTAGTGGTCTCAAGTTGGGGAGTGTGTGGGGGGGACAGATGCTGGGGCCCACAACCAGCTCCTGTGTGAGGGGACAGTGTTTGGCCCAGTAAAAAGGCAGCTCTGAGTCTTCAGTTCTGTGCTGCAGGTGTTGGGGGAGCCCTGACAGGGACTGCGTGTCCTGTGGCAGGTCTCAGCAGGAAGAGGCCCCAAGAAGGAGCAGCTGTGATTTAGCAGCAAAGCCCCAAAGGAAAATGAACTGTAGCAGAGGTTGAGAGCTTTGGGTTAGGAATTGCTCAGAGCAGAGGCAGGGTAAAGTGAATTCATGCTGTTTCTGCCACACTTAGTGACTCCCCACAGCCTCTGAACCTAAACACTTCATAGCTGCAGAGACTCATTTGACAGGCGGGGTTAATGACTTCATTTTTCTAAACAAAACTGAAAAAGCAGAGCTTTATCTGCCAGTACCTTGTGCAGCTTCATTCTGTCAACTTGCTCCTGACAGCTGTTCCCCTTTTTGGGCTTCTAGAACCATCCTCAGAGAGCCATGTGAAACCAGAGGTACAGAAACCTGAGAGCCCCGAGTCCCAGGTGAGGGGTGTTGGTGTGTCCTGTGTCTCACAGGCCAAGGTACAAGAGTAGCTCTTCTCAGTGTAGTCCCGTAATTCCACACAGTGAGTTTCCTGTTTATAAGCTGAGCTCCATAACCTTTTTTTTTTTTTTACACCTCTGTTTCTTAGAAGTGGAAGGAGGAGCACCGTGAGCACGACTCATCTGTCAGCAGCTCTGTGAAAAGCTGGTGCTGAGCAAGCAGGAGGCAGAGATCTCTCCCCAAACTGAGCGTGCACAAAGCACTGAGTGAGTTGTGACCAGAACAACAGCTCCGATGGAAGCACGAGCCAAGAACAACAGCTCAGCAGGGAACTTTACACTTTCCCTGACAGCTCCTTGGGGCGGAGACAGTTAAGTTTCTGCGATTGTAAGGGAAACATGGCATTCCTTAAAGCTGAGCCTCCTCCCTCGGGTTCCCACTGAATGCCTGAGAGATGACAGCAGAGGGTGTCTCCAGCAGGCTCCTATTAAACAGGAGGAATTAGCACGGAGGGAGCAATAGCGAGAGCCCAGTTTTGACCACAGAATGAGCTTAAAAAGCTTTGCATCCGCAGCAGTTTGCAGTGTTTTTACCCACTGGCTTCACACAGCTCCTGGTCAGGGGGTTCCTTCGCCCTCGTGTTGGCGCCTGCACCTGCCCAATGCGTGAAGGGCTGTGCTGGGAGGGCAGATCAGCTCCAAACAAAGTGGTGAGGCAGAGCAGATGATCCTCGGGAGGGCAGCTGTGGTTCAGACAAACTTAGAACTGGTTTGGTATCCCCAGCTGGAGTATGTGGACAGATGGAACAGATACAGGAAATGGGGGAGAAAGGGGAAATATTCGTGTTTGTAAAGCTCCGAGGGGGCTCTGGATAGTTCTTGAGTCCTGCAATCCCACTGCTATTTTTAGCCCAGTGAGTGGATGGCTTTGGGGAGCGATTTGAGGCGCTGGAGCCGGCTGTGAGTGTGGGGAGAGGACAAACCCGTGGGCACCCGGCAGCTCAAGCGATGTGGCAGCCACCACCACGCCCTTTCCTGTTCACCCCAGGGCCGCGGGCAGCCGTGCCAGCCGCACTGCCTGAGTGGGGAAAAGGAGGGGTTTCCAAAGTGCTGATAACCCACAGCATTCCTTGGGAAAGGGGAGGTGGTGAGCAGCTCTGGTGATGTGTCTCCCCATGAGCCAAAAACACTCCCAGAAGTTCTGGGAGCCGCTTGAGGGGGGTGGAGGGGCCGGCTTTTGGCCGTGCCTCAGCCTCGTCCCCTGTTAGAGGCAATATTGACTTAAGGAAAGAGGCACGGAGCATACTTGGCATGGGTGTTCCGAGTTAAAAATTGTCAGTCTGGGCAAACAGACCTTGGGGTGATCGGCAGGAAAGCCGAGTGGCTGCTCTGCGTTATTACGGCTCCTTTCAGGACACGGCGTGACCCGGTGGCTGTTCGGGGCACTGAACACCCGGCTCGGCGGGTTTGGAGAAGCGCTGCAGGTTTTGGAGCTCAGTGCTTCAGATCAAACCCATTTCCTTCTCGGTGAGGTGTTTGTAGTGCCTCAGTGAGTCAATAAGCTGTGCATGTCAGGAATGCACCTCCCAGCTGAAGGTGAGCGATTGGTGTGGCTGTGCTAGAGGTGATGAGATTAATTAGTCCTTCCCCAGGTGAATTTGAGCTGCAGAAATAAGATACACGAGATACTTAGTCTGAAATACCACTGTGGGGCATTTTCAGATGGGAGTGGGATCCTACATATGACTCACCACAGGATACGTACCTTGATCCTTAATTTTGTAGCAGTGCCTAGTCAGAATAACCAGTAGTACCTGGCAGATGTGAGCCACATGTGCATTCTACAAAAGCTGCTGTTCAGTGGCCGGAAGCACCTGATTCACCTGGGTGAGATCACAGTGCTGTCTGTGGTCAGGTTCTGCTGAGAGTATGGAGGAACAAGGAAGCTATTTCTCTATTAAAATATAATAAAATTCGAAAGAGTAGAAGTGTCCTAATGAATCCATCCCCACTATGGCAAGGTCCTGTTCTGTGTCTGGGGAACAGCTCTGCTGTATTACAGAATGGGTCAGGTTGGAAGGGATCATCTGCTCCAGCAGGGTGATCGCAGAGCACGTGGCACAGGATTGTGTCCAGACGGTTCTGGAATATCCCCAGTGAGGGAAATTCCACAGCCTCCCTGGTCTCTGTCCCGCTGCTCGGTCACTGCACAGTGAAGAAGCTTTTCCTCATCTCTAGGTGGAACTTCCTGTGCATGTTTCTGCCCGTTGTTCTTGCCCTATCTCTTGGCACCTCTGAGCAGAGCCTGGTCCATGAACGCGAGCCCAGGTGGCCACAACCCGCTGAGGAGTCCAACCCCGCCGGCGGCACAGCCTAACCCCGTGCCCCGCGCTGGTCGGGGCCGGGACTCGAACCCGTGACGCTCCGAGGCGCAGTGCCCGCGTTGGCCGCACGGGGGCGCGGCGGCCCCGGGGCCGCCCGGAAGCGGAAGCGCGGCCGCGGTTCCCGCCGCGGTTGCCGAGCGGCGGCCGCTCCGTCCCGTCCCGCCCGCGGCCATGAGCGCGGCCGGGCTCGTGTCCGCGCCGCCCGCAGCCCCGCCGGGGCCGCCCGCCCCCGCCATGGCCCCCGCGCCCGACTACTACGAGGAGGAGGAGCTGGAGAGCGCCGAGGAGGAGGACGGCGAGCGGAGCGCCCGGGCCCGCGACTCCGACGAGGGTGTGTGGGGAAGGGGCGGGTTGGTGCCCGGGGACGGGGGGGCGGAGCGGGGCTCCCGTGGGGGTGTGGGGTGAAGGGGACCGTCCGCACGGTGTTTGGGGAAGGGCTGGGGGCTTAAAGGGTTCGGAGCCGCGAGAACACCCGAAGGAAACAAGGACCTGTCGGGTTGCAGCGGTTCCCCGCGGAAAAGTAAAACAGCGAAGCCGCTGGAGATGTGGAGTTGTGGCTTCCCAGGTGAGCAGGAGGCAGTGGGATACGGGAGACCGCTGAGCAGGGGTGCTGAGTGGGACAGCAGAGTGAAAACAGTGGAGAAATCCAGTGTATTGGCTGTATTTCCGCGGTGTGAAGGGGGAAGGACGCAGCTAAGAGAGAAGGTGTGAACAGAAGTATAGCAGTGCAGGGGGTGTGACAGTACAAGAACCAGAGAGCGAGGGAGAAGAGGAAATTGAGTAAAACCCAGAGTATCCAGGAGTGCAGAGAACATAAAGTGACAGATAAGGGAGATGTAAAAGGATTCTTGGAGAGTGGCTGTTGCTCTCTAAAGCTGCAGAGCCCTCCATCCGCTCTGTCCTCGTTATAGATGGGATGATGTGAAAGATACAGAGGGTGACAGGGTCAGTGAGGGCTCTCCCAACAAAGTATAGGAGTCCTTTGTGGTGGCCCAGACATTTAAATAAATTTCTTGCAGTTAAAAAACTAATTGATTTGTCTTTGATGCGTTGAATTTTTCTGAAGTTTAACCCATATTTTGAGAAAAATCTGAGAAAGGTCTGATTTAAGAGGCTGGGTTCCCCTTCCATGTGTAGGGAATTAGCTGTGGTTTGGATTTCTCAGCTGTACCCTGTAAAGTCTGGAGGCACTGATCCCTCTTTGAACAGGTAATGGATTCTTGGCTACTCATGTGTTAGAAATAGAAGTCTGAAAAGTCCTAGCAGAAAACGAGCAATCCCACAGTGATTTACTTTATTTACAGTTTATACAGTCTACTTATAAAATGCAGCTGTCTTTATGGCAGGGCTGGTATTTGAATGTTGAAGTACTAAGTGAAGTGTAGCCGAGAAGTTCAGATCCCAGGCAGTGACTGCTCTCTTTGGTGAGACCTTTGTGGTCAACCCAAGCAGCACTGAGTGGGTGGAGCTCCAGTAACAGGTTTGTGAAATGTTTTCCAGAGTCTTTAGGCTGTGTTTGTCTCACCTGTGTGTGAATATTAATGTAGAGCCCCTTGTCTTAAATGGGAAGAAATTCCCAGGCTCTCTGAAGTTGAAGTTGTTCATGTAAAGATGCACTGCAAAACTCACAGTTGCAGAAGGTGTTTCATTTCCCTTCTGAATTCATCACTCAGGTTGTCTTTGATGCTAAATTGCCTGAGGTTTGGGGATTTCTTTTTTGTTTGCCTGTTTCCTTGTTTTTAAATAATTTACTACTTAGTTTGGGTTTTTTAAAAAATACTTTTTTAATTTTAACAAGTTGTTTCTTGCCTCTGTAGACACTGAGGATGCCAGTGAAACAGACCTGGCAAAGCACGAGGAGGAGGACTTTGTAGAAATGAAAGAACAGTAAGTAAACCATTCCAAATACAAATAACGTGATGTTGTATTTATTTGTGGGTTTAGGGGTATTTATTGCCTAAAACTTGGCGAAGTTTTGGGCCAAGATTTGGAGTTTTAAGTGCTTACCCCCATGGAATAGCTCATTAATCCATACATTTGTATTTCTGCTCTCCCTATTACTTTCTCTCTTCTATATAAATTGAAGGATTTAAGGGCTGCTGCTGTTTAGGGCAAAGAAATAATTATGGGCTTTGGGAGCAGCTGCAAATGGCTCCTGCTGCAGACAGAGTCTTCAAATAAAATAAAGGCTCTGCTTTAGAGAAGCTAAGGAAAACTAAGATGTTTATCCAAATGCCTTAAACAATTGAATTCTAATCCTGAACCAGAAATGGACTTTTGGGAGACTCAAAATAGTTTCCCCATGATGTTCGGGAGCATTTGCAGTATTTTGAGTTCTTACTTACTGGCAGAGGCCTGTTTTAAGAAAGGTCAGGAAGACTTGGCCAATGTTAAACCACAGATATGTGGTAGAAGAAATGCAGGCTTGCAGCAGCATCAGGAATAGACTTTGGTGGGTTTTTTTAAATAATGTGGGGAGCTAATACACAGCTAATAAAACTTGACATAGTGCAAGAATGATTCTGCTGTAAAGTTTCTGATGTTTGCAGATCTAAATGTCATTCTGGATTTCTACATAAAAAAAAAAATTTCATTTTATCCCAATTTTTAAACCCATTGTAGAATCAAAGAAGTGTCAGAATTCTTAAGACAGAGTGAGAACTTTTCATTGGAAAAAAGTTCTTTTAGTTTGTAGTTTGTTTGTTTCCTGAAGTTCTGATGAGTTTTTGATTGTGTAAACATGTAACTTCAAGAGATGGTGGAATAATCTGTGTGTGCTTGGTGCTTAAAGTTTGCTGCTGCGTTTGCAGGATGTATCAGGACAAACTGGCATCTCTGAAGAGGCAGTTACAGCAATTGCAGGAAGGTAAGCTTTGAAGAGTAGCTTTGTTTTTTATTTTCAGCACTTATCAAATGTCATAGAAGGTTGGGGGTTTTGAAAGATGGGAGCAGCATCTTTCGCTGCATGTTGGCTCTCAGCTGTGCTGCAGAGTTAAAAATGTCAGCTGCTTCCCATCTTTTCTCCATTTGTAGTTAAGCCTGTCTGCTAAAACACTTCTTAAAATGAGTAATCCACTTTTTACAAAAGCAGGGAATGTGCTTTGAGGGGTGTATGACTCCCTGAGGATATTTAATACTTGGTAAAAAAATGCAGTGGGAATCTATAATCTGTTTCCATTAGGTACTCTTCAGGAATATCAGAAAAGGATGAAGAAGTTGGACCAGCAGTACAAAGAAAGGATACGAAATGCAGGTAAATGGAATTTCTCTCTAAGACACTGTAAATAACTTAAATTTGTGTTTTGTATTACTCCTGAAGTAAAAAAGAGGTAATTCTGTCATTTAAAGAAAAGGAACTTGCTGAAGCAGAGATCTTTGGGAACATTGTAGGTTTTTTTCAGAGTCCACCAAACATGACAGGATCTACCTTGGTTATTTTCTTCCCTCGAGCACCATTGTTTGCTGACTGATAAACAGTTTTAGTCTTCATTTGTGTGAAGCAGCACAAGTAAAAAGATGATTCCATTTTTATCTGCATACCCCACAGTGTCCCACTTTGGTTTGTTGCTTTGTGGCCCTTGCTGAAGCCTTTGGGTGCCCTCACTCCTGCGTTTTTCAGGAGTGGGAAGTTAGGACGTGCTTTCCCAAAGATCTGTTTGTGAACAATGCATACGGAGGATTTGCTGCTGGATCTCTTGTTCTGACTGACTGTGACATGGAATGGGCTGCCTGGACTTTGTGTGCTGCTCTGTTTCCAGGAGCAAAGGCCCAGGTTAATTTTTAAAATGCCCAGTGCTTGTTCTTTTGGGTGTTATGGTGTTGCTGCAGAGGAATGGTTTGGGAATCAGCTGCTTGCTCTCTTTCTTATTGCCTTTCAAGTAGTTTCTCACCTTGGATATTGAAGCAGGGCCTTCTGTAGAAGGCATTATGTGGATATAGGAAATACAGCTGCTTCTCCTTTAGCAAGAGAAATCAATTCTGTATTTCTGGAAGTGCTTGGGAAGGTAAAGGATTTGCTTGAGGAACTGAAGTGGTTTGAACAACTTCTTGTTAACAGGAACCTGTCTCCTGAGATGAATTTCACTAATGATTTAGGTTGGAAAAGACCTTCATATGCACTAGAGCTGCATCCTGGCAAGTCTGGGCTGTTTTGATAAAATTAAGCCTAAGTGCAAATTGGTATTTTTGGCCGGCCACGGGCAGTGCTGCAGCAGCAGAGTTCTGCCACAAGAGGGCAGGTGGTGATCACTTGGAATTCTGTGATTAAAAAAATCCAACTGCCTTGCACTACAGGAATGAGGGTCTTTTATGTTTGTCTTTGCCATGCTGAGGTTTATTAAAACAACAGTTTAGATTTACCTGCATTTGATTGTATACATAATGCTGCTTTCGTGCTTTGCAAAAAAAAAAAAAAAAGTTTGATTTTTATTGCAGCATTCTTATATTTGGTGTATGTCTATTACTGTTTTTTAATTTTTTTTTTTTTTTTTAATAATGGAGTAGTACAGTGTTGCTACTGCAGCCTTCTCCAAACTGAACTGAATAGTGTGGAATAGTGGAAGCTTTTCAGTGAGGTGACAATTTGTAAGAAACTTCTGGTAACAGTGTATTTTTGTGGAACTTTTTCATAGTCAGTTTATTTTCAGCATAAAGCTGTGAAGTCAGAGCAGAGGTTGGATAAGTATGTGCATTATTTGCTTCACTGCTTGTCTTGGCTGCAATATTCAGTGGCTTAAAATGTTAAAGAAGTAATTTTGTGTAGCTTTGAAGGTAATAAATTAAGTCTTTCTTGTGTTTCAGAACTGTTCCTGCAGCTGGAAGTAAGTACTCTTAATTTATCAAAAATATGCATTAATTAGATGGAAGAGGCATAAACCTTGTTTCATCAACCAGTATTTGGGCTTGTTTTCTCAGAAGGCTTTAAAGAAATTTTCTTCCTCTAGCTGACTGGTTACACTCGAGATGTAGTAGAGCTTACTGTTGGTATTGCCTCAAGTAACTTCTGCACTTTGTTGTTAGAATAGAATTAAATATTTGCTATTGGCCTCTTGTATCTGGCTGTGGATTGGGCTGGTCAAAAAAGAGTGTTTAAGGTGATAAGTGCTGTTTATAAATCAGCAGAGCTCTCTGATAGGGACTTGATTTGTTATGCAACAGAAAAATGTCTTTTTACAAATATTCTTTCGCCAATATAATAGCATATTAAAAGTCATATTTAGATGTTTTTCTGTAGACTCTGAATATCGATAATCTTCAAAACTTGGACCAGTTGTGAACTGAAAAGCTGATCAATAAAGCATTTAAAAAGCTGTTGTGATGTCATTAACTTGAGTCCCTAATTAACCTTTTTGCTCCTTGGGTTTGCGTTAGACAGATCAGGTGGAGAAAAATTATGTGAAGGAAAAGAAAGCAGCAGCAAAGGAGTTTGAAGATAAGAAAATTGAGCTTAAGGAAAATCTGATAGCGGAGCTGGAAGAGAAGAAGAAGATGATTGAGAATGAAAAGCTAACCATGGAATTAACAGGAGGTAAGGAAGATAAGCACCTGTCATTTGTGTTATCCACTCTGCTCCAGCTCAGGAAAAGAGACGTAAAGATGGCAGTGCTGGTTTACACAGACAGCTGGTGGGAAATGCCAACAGGGGCAGAGCACAAATTGATGGTCTTTTAATGGAGAAAGCAGCTCAGAAATTCAGTGGATTGTTAACAGGTGAATCAGGCAGTGTCAGTGGAGCAGAAGGGATGATGGGCTTACTTATATGCAGGGAAAGAGACTGCTTTGGTTCCCTGACCTAGCAATAAAACTCTTGAGATATGTCACAATTGTGACCTAACCACTGATGCCAGGCTGTAAAGCTGTGTCCTTTTCTCCCTGCAGGAGTGGGTGGTCAAGTAGTTGAAGAAAGCCAAAAAATAAAGTTGAAATCTGCTGCTTAAAGCCAGAAATAAAAAGATTTGTGGGTTACATTTGTGTCCAAGCTGTAGAAAATTTATATTAAACGGAGAGATCTTTTTCAGATGGTTGGTACCCCTGGTGCCTTGCAGTGCTCTGTGATAATGGACACAGGGGAACTGAATCAGGGGTTAATTACTCCTGCAGAATTGCTGTGATACTGAACCAAAAGTCTGGTTTGATGCTGTTTCTGAGAGCAGCTCTCTCACTTCATGGACTGATAGTGTGGTTTTGTTGCTGGGGCCTGTTCATGAGTTACACCCTTCATGTATTTCTTGCACAGTATCTACAGGTTTTATATAATCTAATAATTAATACTCAGAAGTGAGAATTCAACCCTGTTTTGGTGTATTAAATGGTGCTCTTGGCTTAGTACAAACTCTAGGGCTGATGTGGACTGGAAAGCATCTTGAGTAATGTTTCCCTGGTAACTTCTTTTATTTATGTATGACATCTGGTGTCATGGTCATCCTTGTTCACTCTTGAGATGAGAGAAGGAATTTGGTGTATTTTGCACATGCAGAGCTGCTCAAGATTTTCATGTCTAGAGGGAGCTAAAGAGGCTTCCCAGAGGGTGATTCAGGGGTGCTTAGAGATGAGCAAATAAATGTCAGCAGATAGAAAGGGAGATGGGATGATGTGTTTGGCATTTATGATGTGGTCTCTTGGCTGCCAGGTCAACAGATCTTCATGAATTTAGGAATGAGTTGTGAGAGTTTGAGTGGAGCTGTTCAGTAAAGGTTACCTGTAGGCATTTGGACAAACTAAGTTCAAATAATTACTTGGTGTTGAGACTGGTTCTTAAGTTTTTAACAGACTTTCTTCTTTTTTCCTAGTGCATGTGCTGCAGTTCACTTCCTGTCAACTGCTTCTCTGTGTGTTATTAATTAGGCTCATTTCATTAATCATTCTTTGATAATCTGAATTTAAATACTGTTTGTTTGAAATCACTCCAGCAGACTTGTATCAGTCTTCAATGCAGAAATTTTCTCTAATCTTTTGACAAAGCCATTTTTCTGCCTTGAAGATGAGAGAGCAATTGATTTGTAGCTGATGTTTTACATGCTATTAATGATCCGAGTTGGGCTGGGAAAAAGAACTCCACGAGCTTGGCCTTTTAAATCTGTTCCCAGGCAGATAGCATGAGCATGAAAGGAATTTGCCTTGAATCCTTGTAGCATCATTGTGCTGCTTATCTCTACCTGGAGCAGCTGTAACCATGGCATTGCAGCAGTGGCACAGAACAGTGACCTGATGGAGAGAGAACTTGGATTCACTGTCAGCACTTCCATGCTGGAAGCTAGCAGCAACAACAACAACCAAAAAAAACCCAAAAAATAAATCCAATTTGCTGTATGAAAGAGGGAAAGATTATTTTCCTTGTGCTTTGTGTAGAAAGCTGCTGCCTACTCCTTTCTCTCTGGTCTTATCAACTCTCCAACTTCATTACTCTACAGATTCAATGGAAGTGAAGCCTATTATGACGAGGAAACTGAGACGGCGACCAAATGATCCAGTTCCTATCCCAGACAAGAGGAGGAAACCTGCCCCTGATATCCTTCCATGGAATCACTGTTGTTGGGTTTGCAGCCCCTGTGCTACCCCCACACCTTTGTTGTTTTGTACAGCAAAGAAAAGGAAATGAAATGCCAGGGGCAGATTTTAACCTGGGAAATACTGAAGCACAACTGTCACGTATAATGCGTGCTAAGACAATACAGTACAATACACAGTTATACAGTACAATACACATATAGAAACCAGTGTTTGGAGATCCCTTGTATCCTAACTTAATCATTACAGTATCATGAAATAACTTTTTTTTTTTTTTTTTTGTCAGTGAGAGTAGTTTGAATTTTACAGGCAATTTATTTCACAAAAGAAAAACTTGGAAAGAACATTAGATATATATATGCTGAGATAATTGATTCCATAGATAGTAAATGGCTTTTTACATGAGCCACAGCTTTTCTCATTTCAAGACGTGACAAAGCATTTACCAGAGAGATCATATTTGTCATATCAAAATAGTTTTTCCATTTCTGATAGAAGCTTCAGATCTCTAATCCAGAGATGCATAGCAAAAGCAAGGATGCTAGATTTGTTCTTTGAATAAGAAAAGAGGAAGATTCATCTTGTTTTCGTGTATCAGAAGAGACATAAAAACATGTCTGTGTAATCCATAGGATCTGCCTTGCTGCATGTCTCGGAATTAAAATATTCCTTGGCTTCTGGAAATATGTTTTTAGCTCCTCTGTGATGATAGGCACTCCTTCTATTTGTGTATTAAATTCACCTGGAGAGGAAAGCAAGGATATTTGCTTTGCAGAGGCTTCTTATTAGATTCTAAACTTGTATGTCTTAGATTAAAGAAACTACCTGAGTGACTCTCATTTTCTGAAGGTAATAACAAGCCTTGAACTTTTAGAGTTCATGCAGGATGGTCATGAGCATCTCCAGTTTCAATTAACCTCTTTCTGGTTGGAGATTCTGTTCATTCTTTCAGGAAAAAAAAAAGTCATTTATTAGTGCCCCTATCTCATTCAAAATAAATGAGTTTCATAGTGAACATGACCTGCTAATTGAGCATGATACAGCAACCACACCATGAAACTCTCTGCCTTTGCTCTCTGGGAGAGGATTGAAGTCCATCACAACCAAAATCCTTGAAATGCAGTCCAGCAATTGTTAACTTTAGTTTGAATACTTTGAATTCTTTCAGCTAAACACTTGCTGTGAAGAAACAAAAGTACAGCAGGGCTCTAATAAGACTGTAATACACTAATTTTTATTTTCAGAGGTTTGGGGTTTGTTTTCAGCTGCATTGTAGGCTCTTATTTATCCCCATCCACACAAAGTTCTATTTGAATAGGTTTAGGTGGGATTTAGCTTCATTGTAGAAAACCTGAAGTGAGTCTGGTTTTTCAGCTTACAGATTCTTCTCCACAGAAATACAAGATGAAAAACACTGAAAATGCTGGTGCTTGATGCTTCCATGAAGTAAATGTCAGTCCACTAAAGGTTTTTCATTGATGCTTGTATCTGAGTAAGTTAAAATGATTTTGCACTCTGCTGCTAAGATCGTGGAGATGGACTTGCATTAATTCCTCTAACAAGAAAAAAAAAGCTCAAGTAAGACATTTATTAAAATCCTAGAAACCTTTTGGCTTATATTTACTCAAGTGAAATGTCATTGACCTTTAATTTTTAGCCTTGCTTGTGAAGAGCTTATGGAATCCTTAATTCTGGATACCTCAGCTAAATTACTTGTTGACTGATGAGCAAATAATGGAAGACCTAAGAACACTGAATAAGGTAGGGATTGTTGCTTGACTGTATATCTTCATTTTAAAGAGAAGGCAAATGCTTTCTCCTGGAGAGAACAGAGCTCTCTTTAATGTTCCTTTTTGAGACATGGGACTGTTTCATCCCTGTAGGCTTTCTGAAGTAGCACAGTAAAAGATTTAGCAAGATGGTATCTCCTTGTTTTAATTGAGGCTTAATTAACCTAATTTGAACGACTGTCATCTAAAAATGTTACCTTTTGTGTGAACCAAGGAATGAGCTATGTTAAGGAGTTTCTTCCTCATGGCTGAACAGATGTCAGTGTGTTTTTCTGGGAGATCACAGGCTGCCTTTGGTTTAGGCCATAGTGTGGGGTAGGATTTTTCATTAACTTTGTTTTCTCCCTGCTATCACAAGACTTCAGCAAGCTGGATAGGGGGCAGTGTGCCTGTTTATAATTTTTCTAGTTTTGATTAACATCTTGTTTTCTTGCTGAACACTTGAAGGCTTATCTAATTTCTTAGAATATAAGCTGTTCATTAAGGCATTTTTGAGGATGGTAGTGGAACACTGGTTTTATGCCAGTTGTTAAGGTTTCTCTAATGATTTATCTCCTGTATTTTGTGTACCCTGAGAAATGTTGTATCACATTCAAAACCAGTGTGTTAGATGGGTTTGACTCATTGGAGTGGGTTATCTGAATGCTCTCAAATTCAGTTTCTTGGCCTTTTGGGTCATTAAACTCATTATCTGCACCTTTGGCTGTTTAGAGCACACTGCTCTGGTTATGTGTGATGCCACTTAACAGAGCATTTAAAATAAGAATATTCAGAGCATGGAAAGTCAGACATCTGAAGTTATCACTGCAGCTTCTGTGGCTCCTCTCAGATCTCTAACACTGCTTTGCTCTCTTCCCATGTAGCTTAAATCACCCAAGAGACCAGGTGAGTTACAGATGGAGCTTGTTCACAGGGGTGCTGCTCTGAACAGAGAAGGGTACTGTAGATGTTTGGCTGTGCAGTTTGGCTGTGGGATTGCTGCTATTTGTGTGGTGTTGATGTTTGTCAGGGATGGGAAGGGGGGGCATGAGCATTTTGGTGGCTGAAGCACTTGGGCATGGGAGGATCTGACTGGGAAAAGAGGTTTTCCATTATATTCAGGTGCATTTGAGCACCTTGTCTGCTTGTCAGCTCCACTGAGGGATTGACCACTTACGGTTTTACGCCTCCAGCTCTCTAGATGTGCCTATACACTTTATTTCAAGACAGAGTGGGAGTAACTTGGCTCAGTAATTTTAACCATATTTAACTAATTTACTGTGGTTTATAACTAAAACATAGTGTCCATCACTTACCCATGAATGTTTTTTCAGACAAATGTTGTATTTCAGTGAATATTTTAATTCAAGGCCGAGGTCGAGTTACTCATCACAATATATAACATTTTCCCAATGCGTATTTGAGTTTGCAGCTTTCTCTGCTTGTTATTTCTGACCTCATGAGCTGCAGTTGTGCAGCCAGATGTGCTGCTGTGAGATGTGCTGGTCTTTAAGCAGAGTGTCTCTCCTGTCCCCAGCGTCCCCCTCCTCTCCCGAGCACCTCCCAGCCACCCCAGCAGAGTCTCCGGCACAGCGATTTGAAGCTCGGATAGAAGATGGCAAACTCTACTATGACAAGAGATGGTGAGGCCTGGGGAATTTCTGTTCCCATCACTCTGTGTGTTGTGCTGTGAGGAGGCAGAGGCTGCAGACAGAAATGGCTCTGATCAAAGAATTGTTGGTGGGCAAAAATGCTTTTGGGCAGAGGTTTGCTGCTCCCTCCACGTGCTCATCGTGGTTCCAGTGAAGCAGAGGTGATGATGGGATGTTCACACCCTGTAGGCTTTCAGAGATAACTGGTGGCTCCAATAAGAGGACACTTGAATCTTTCCCATGGCCCACTGTGGCACTTAAGAAGTCAAACCTAGTAAGAGGTAGGAGAGGGCGCAGTGGGATGTGACTGAAGCTGCCCAGCTTGGATACTGACACTCCATGATTTGCTGTCAGCAGCACTCCCATTCCTGAGGCTCAGTGTTGTGGAACATGAGCCCAGCATTCCACAAGGTGGCAGGAGAAATGTCGTCCACCAGCTGCTCAGGATGAAAAATGTTTCTAATAAATCCAAATAACCTTTAAAGATCAAACCCACCTGGGAGAGGCAACTTCAGAATTGCTGATTGGATTTCTCTTGGTTGAGTTTTATGGCCGTACAGCTGTACAGGCCTCACAAAACACAAGGAAAATATTAAATTCTGCAGAGGAATCTTAGTACGTCTTAAACTTAATCCATGAGACTTGCAAACCTGGATAATCAAGGGGGTAGTCTTGAACTTCTTGACCAGAAAACAATTTGTCTTCAAAAAGTCATCTGCTTATTTGTAGCCTGCTTCAGTTTTCTAGTGGCTCATAACAACAAGTGATGAGTTTGTAATTTTATCACAGAAATAGATGTGAAGCTGATTTTTTTTACACAGCAATCCCCTTGGCCAGTTGGTCAGTTTTTCCTTCTGACTGAAGTTGGAGAGTTCAGTGTACGCAGCTCTCATAAAAGCTGCTCCCTCAGTTTAAACATTCATGAAGGATAAAGCAGATAAGAACTGAACAGGCTACTTATTCCACAGATTTGTCAAGTGGGGCTTTTTTTGGCTTTTATAATTTTTGTGTGTGTGTAAAGTGACTGTCCCCAGGATATATTTGGATGAATAAACTCTTCTTCTAGAATTTTGAAACATATGGAGTACTTGAAAAGTCTTCATGAGTAAAAAAAGAAAGGGGAAAAAAAAAAGGCATCTGAAGTAATCTGTCAGTAAAGCTCAAAACTTCCCATTAAATTTAAAACCTGGAAGAGCTTCAGTGAGCCCAGAGTCTCACCAAAGCACCAGATCTCTCTAGCTGGGGCATAAACAGATGTTTTCATCTTGCTGAATTCACTTGTCATGGGGGTCTTGCTGACAGGAATTCCAGCTGTTGTCTTTCCTGGCTGCCTCGTTCTTATGCTGTTTTAAGATCAGTATTTTATATTTTTTTGGTTGTAATAATCCTGCTTACATTTTTTGATTGATAGTAATAGTACTTATGCAAAGTAGCTGGTGTTTTAAAATAATGAAATAACTCTTGGTAGTGGGAGGGTGATTCTTTCTAAGGTGCATAAAGACTGCAGGCATGCACAGAAATCCTAAAGCTGACAGCCCAGGAATGACTTTCTGTTTCCTGATGCAGCTCTGCATGACAATTACCTGAAAACAGGGAATGTTTAGGCCAGTAATGAACCCCCTGAAGTCTTGCAGAGACATTTCACAGATGTTTCCAGAGTGGAGTGTTTCAGGTGAAAGTGGAATTAGACTCACGTATTTTTATCCTCAGAGCTCTGTGCTCCCCCATCAAATCCTAAACCACAGTTTCACTGTAAAGCAGCCACCTTTTTGTTCTTAGCTTTGCTGCATACAATAATGCAGAGGGATTTCTTTCAATCTTCTGGTGGAGTTGCAGTTGGAAATCTTGGCCTTTCAGTAAAATATTTTATAGCAGGAAATGGAATTATTTCTGCTTGCCTCACTTGGTGTGTTTTGCCTACTGCAACAGCAAGAGTTGTTTGGCTCTGCTTTCTTGAAAGCTAACTTAAACTCCATTGCATTTTTCATCTGAGATAATTTCCTCAATCCTATCCCTCTCTGGATATATAAACTTGGCAAAGGGGTGAGACATGAGCAGGTAACTGATGCCCAGGGTGCTGTGCCTTCAGCTGCCCTGTCTGTGTGAGCATGGAGCGTGAGACAGCTGAGACAACTCCTCAGTGAAACACTGCTGACTTGGTTCTTTGCCTTTCCTGGGCACAATTAGCATTAATTTACTGATGGAAAGTCATTCATGGTGTGAACTCCAAGGGCTGAGTGAAGCCTCTGACACGTGTGTCATCAGCTTTGGCATTCACTGGGAATCAAAAATTGAAAGTGAGGAAAAAATATTTCCTTGTCTGTGTGGGCACAGCTAACGCTTGAGAGCTGTTGTTTGCACTGGCATCTCCTGCACTCCTGCTGATTGTACAAGATTAAAACTCTTGCTTAAGCTACTCCCAGCATGGCATGGTAGGGCACTGCTGGACTGAGATTTTTGTCTCATCTTAGTGAGGCCTGGGGTTTCTAGTAGCTTATTGAGTTCCCCTGTATCAATTTATGACATCTGGACTCGCTAAACTGAGATGTTTTTGGCTCAGATTATTGTTTCTGGAACCCAGTGACATTGTTTCTGGCAAAATGAAGAAGAAGGACACCTGTGTTTTAAAACACCAACCATTGTTTTCAGAGTTGCAGGATTCGTGGATTTTTTTTTTTATTCTCTCTCCCCCTCCATGGGTAATGAGTATGTTTGGAAGGCTCAAAGCTGACACTCATTCCAGTTACTGGCAAGCAGTGTGAAAATTCTGAGTGCATCAGCCAGTAGGAAGAGATTGTTGAATAAACCACTGGTAGACTTCCACATGTACAGTATGGTTACTGTAGAAGTAACTGTAAAGTTTAAATAAATCCATGCAGTTTGCACGTGGCAGTCAGGCTGTAAGGGGGTTGCACTGGGTACCTACTGAGGGAATATCTGTGCAGGGATCCTGCAGCTTGAATTGCCCAGATAAAATCTTGATTAGGGGAAAGGTGGAAATACAGTCATGCTTTTATAACTGTAAAGTATTCTGGTGCTTGCTTGATTAAGATGATTTACTTACAAATCACCTGTTCTGGTGTAATTAGTTCTGCCTATGGAACAGAATGAGGCAGAAAGAACAAAGTGGAGTTTTGGGGCTGGCACACTGCAGCTCTTGAGAAATGTGGGCTGTGAAAGAGGCAAGTCCATGGAATTAAACAGTTCAGAGTTGGGAATTTCAAAGTCTTCGTTTTATGCACAACACATTAAGAAAAATGTAGAGCTTAAAATATGATCTCAGATGGGATGAAATGGATCTGTTTAGTCATGGCCTCCTTATGGCAGATATTTACAGCTCATTACAGAGTCAGTTACCCATTAGTTACCATTCTGGGTATTTTCAAAAAATAGGACAGTGTTAGAAATTTGAGGTCTCATTAAACAATGCACAGAGTGCACTGATTGAGGGTAATTCACTGGTGGTGGTGGTGCTCTAGTAATTCTGTATTGGGGAATAATTTGAGTATCTGTGATTTGCTCTGTCGTATTTTGTCAGGCAAAATAAGGAGTTGTCTTCTGAAATCCATCCTGTGTCTGAAATGAGAAAGGCTGCTTGGATTAACCCTTGAAGCCTGGGTGTTTTGTCAGTCACTGGTACCCCTCGGCTGTGGCTGAGGGGTCTGCCTCTCCCCCTTGCAGTTGTGAAATCTGTTTTCAGTAACTTTCAGTGCAGAGTTGAAATTGAATTAAGAACCTCCTGCATTTCAAAATATCATTAAATGCAGAGTGTGTGTGTGTGTAATCAGATTACCCACTATCTTGCAAAGATGGAGAAAGTGCTGTGGAAAGAAAGGCTGACTTCAAATTTACTGTCTAGCTTTATCAAGAATGGGTTCATGCATTTCCTTTTTTTAACATTTGTGGGTTTTTTGGTTTTTTTTTCCTTTTTGCAGGTACCACAAGAGCCAAGCTATTTACCTGGAGTCTAAGGAGAACACGAAGATCAGCTGTGTGATCAGTTCTGTGGGCGCCAACGAGGTTGTGGCTGCTTTTGTTTGTCAGCACAGGGGTGGGAAAGACATGGCTTTTAGTAAGGGCTAAAGATTGATACCTGTCTGGTGTGTAAAGAAGCCAAGATAAAACTGACTTGGGAAATCTCTTTTTGAGATGGGAAGAGACTTGCTTGTTTCTGAAGGATAATCCTGTGTTTTGCAAGCTCCTGCAGCAGTTGGGCAAAGGGAGCACTTTGTTCTTTGCTTGCAGATTCCAGACACTTCAGGGAAAGAAATAATAGACTTGAGTGCACTTCTCCTCAATCAGCCAATAAAGGAACTTTAATTTGTTGTGGCAGCTAAGGGAAAACACTTTATTTTCCCCAGAATGAGTTGCATGTGGGATCTGTTTGTGTCCCAGCTGTTCCCTTGCAGTGGCAGTTGTGGCACTCAGTTGGTTGTTCACATAAAAACAGTGGTAGTGAGCTCATGGGTGCGTTAAAATTTGTTTAAAATTACTACTGTAATTTAGCAAAACTAATGTATCATTCCATCATACTGTGGTGGAATATAAAATTGGGCATGTTTGTTTCCTACGGTTGCTCAAAGTTTATGGGGTTTTGAATTACTTTGGCAAGCAAAACATGCAAAATCCTTGGAAATGTTGCAGTTGGGAGATGATTATCAATGACTGTTCATTTTAATTTCTCTGGAGAAATAATTGAAGTAGAAATACAGGCAAATACTAAATTTATTTTATATTGAGGGGTCCTGTTAATAAAGTCAGTTTATAATTAAAATAATAGAGTTAAATCAATTTACTTACCAGGCCTGTAGATAATATATCAAAAAAAAAAAAAAGGTTAGGGTAAATCACAGGCCAACATAACTTTATAATCCTTTGCAGTAGGAAATACTGGACATCCTTCCTAAAATACTACAGTACTAAGAAGTGGATAATTTTTACTCCATGTATTTATTCAAATATGTTGAAATGCATTAAAAGGATATAATGCAGAGGAAATTGCTCAGACTTGATTTTGAAAGTACAGGTTTTTAGATCTATAAACACCTTGAAGGTGATTTCAAAAACTCTCTGGAGTGGCTGCCTCGGTGGCAGCAATTTGTCCTCTGGAACACATGGTGTGAATCCTTCCATGCAGGTGTTTAAAAGAGAGGCCCTTTTATCTGCAGACACAATTTTTGTGGTACGTGGTGGGAAATGCTTCATGGAACAAAATCAGAAAAAGCTTTTCATATGACTAATAGTGACTTGTCTAGGCAAATCCCAGGACAGATAATTTTATGATCTTTGGATCTAGAGAGACTTAGTCTTGATTAGGCAAAGCTCAGTGCCACGGCTCTGTTGTGAACTGTCGCAGGAGGAACCTGCTTTCCTGATGGTGCTTGAAGGAGTAATTTTTCTTGAGGACTGTTTTGAGCAGGAAGTTAAGGAGGTGAAGTTAGACAAGTTATTTCATTTTCTACTCAGGTTGGAGATGCCTCATGTGGGGAGGGAGAGGGGATTAACCTCAGTGATCTGTGCCCCCTGTGGTGTTCAGCTCTCACACTAAGACACAGAGTTAATTTGTCTGTGTAGCCCTTGCTGCGAGTTTTCCCTTTTGCTCCCCATTCATCTCCCTGCCCCATTCTTTCTGCCCTTCCTCTCCTGCAGATCTGGGTGAGGAAAACCAGCGACAGCACCAAGATGAGGATCTACCTGGGGCAGCTGCAGCGGGGCGTGTTCGTGATCCGCCGGCGATCGGCCACCTGACTCTGCTCTGCCCAGCCTTGTCCTGGTTTTTATCGGATCACCAAACCTCTGCCAGGGGCTCACAGGCTGCTCACTCCTCCCCGCAGCAGGGAACAGTCCTGACCTCTGACAAGACACTTTGTGGCTGGCCACATAATCCCCAGTAGTCCTTTAAACCTTTAGCGATGCCCAAGCACTGCCCTGGACTATTTCTGGATTTTGCATCAAGCTTCCTGTACGCTCTCTTTGTATTTTGGGTGACTGTTTGAGAAGACTTTGCATCATCCTCCTTTTCGTTGTTGTTTCGTGGTGCACAGATGGGACTCGTGTGTCAAAACCATCATCATCATGTTTCTCTTGGAGTCAGACCAGTGGAAGAAGCTTTGCTTGTCGAGACCTGAGGTTATTCGTGCTTTTTGGCCTTGTTTTCCTGCAAAGCTCAGGATTTTGGGCAAAAGATGAATCCTGCCAGGTTTCAGCTGCAGCTGATTCCTCCAGAATACCTGGTGCACACCATCAGCTTTATTGGATGGACTGTTGAAAGACTGGAGACTTTCTTAGGATGGTGTGCACAGCTCAGAAACTGCTGAAAATACAGTGATTTTAATGTAGCTCAGAGTCACGCGTGGTTAGTCAGAAGCTTCCGTTTCTCTTCACATTAAAAAACCCTTCAATAAACAAGCAGAGTATGTCTGTTTGCTGATATAATTACCTAGGATAGGTGGATGACTAAATTAAAGGAATAATTACCTGGATTTTGCAGACAGCAAGGCTGTATGAACTCTGTGTGTGTCTGTAATCACTCACAGATGCAGAGAGGCATAAGATCAAGTTCACTTTTTCTACTGATCAGAATCACAGGTTGTGGTGGGATCCTGCTGACAGGAGGTCTGTAGTCTCCTCCCAATGAGCCTGGTACAGAGTAGGAAGTGGCCTTGGCATGCTGCTAGCTGGAACCTTCATGCCCTGAAATGTTCTGCAAAGAGCTCCCCTTGAAGGCTGGCTGAATTGCTGGAGGTACCCCTGCGTTTCTACACTTGCCCTCTTGCAGCGCAAGTGAAAATGCCCAAATAGTGACATTAAGGTGCTCCCCAGGTGTTTGAAGAGCTGCCTCTGGCATTCCTTTGTTATTCCCAGTCATTTGCTGCTTGCTGAAAGCACCAATGCCATGTGTGACTGCCTTGGCAGGAGGCACATGGTACCCTGGCTGTGCTGTCACATCTCTGCCTTCTGTGCAGAACAGCTCTGTGCTCCTTCTGATTACTAGTCAAAAAGTTGTAAATTTTGTCTTTCTCAATATCTGTCACTTTGAGGCATCTTCTGGTTTTGCTTTTGAGCTGCCTTCTTGCTAACATCCATGCAGCCTTTTTTGGTGTCTGGATAAATGGAGTCCAGGGAGGGGAGCTGCAATGGCTGTGCCCATTCCTTTCCTGCAGTTGGGTGGCAGTCACACCCCAGAAACTGATGCCTGTACGTGGGTCTGGAGTGGAGTGTGATGGCTGAGTTTGTGCTGTGACTGAGACACCTGACTGGATTTTTGCTGTGTTTGGAGGTTTGGAGTGGATCTGGAGCTGTAGCAAGGAAGGAGAGGGTGTTTCCCACCCCCTGACAACGTGCCGTCTCTGCTGCAGCTTAGTCAGGCAGAACGCAGCAGGCTGGATTTTGTCAAGTTAACAGCTCACTTAATATAACTTAACATTCTCTGCACATGTCACAGGTTTTTGATAAGGTGATGATGTACCAGACAGGATTTGTCACTGAGTTTTTAAATGAACATCGTTCTAATAATACAAAGTGTTAAGGAAGTAGCAGGATTTATTTCCTGTCTGTATCACTACATATATTTGTGTATATATTATCAATACATATATTTGTGGGAGTAGCTGGGGAGTGTTTTCAGTGCTGGGGAGATGCTTTGCCAGCAGCCATCTGCTGCCGTGGTGTTCCCTGCTCTGGGGAAATGTTGGGAGTTAACAGGAGAGAGCCTGGGATGTCAGTGTGTGTTGGACAGGGAGAGGGGGCTCCATGAACTGATGGTGAATCAGGGCACTGCTTCTTCATGGAAGTTGGCAAACCCTGATCTCCAAACTCTCCCACACCAATCTCAGGCCTCCAGGAAGGGTGTGTGAGGTTTGTACACCTTCCTTCTGTCAGAATTCCTTGCCAGTTCCCCCAGGGTCAGCCTTTGGGCTGTTGATTTCTGCTTTTGGCAGCCTTGAGTAGGGATTGCACTGCTGTAAATGGCTCAAACTTAACTGCTACACTGAAGGAATTTTGTTTATAGGCTACTTCATCCTCAGTTTCGTAATGAAATGAGAGTCTGCCTTGCCTCTGTCCATCACCATAAAGAGTAGATGTGTCTCACAGAGTACATGAATATTGTATCCTGTTTTTTTTATCCTGGCAGGCAGTTCTCTAATGGCCTGAGCCATTTGTGAGGCTGGAAGTGATAAAGTGCAGTGCCTTGCTGTGCACTCAGGGAAGCAAGTGAGCAAATGCATTTTTTATTTTTTTTTTCAATCCTAAAAGGATGCACAAGTAGTTCTGTGGTAAGGATGAGGCATGTGGAGATCAAGAGTGGAGACATGAGCTGCAGAATTGAAGATTTCCTGCCACGGGTTGGAAAAATAGAGACAAGTTACTCAAGGAGATGGACAAGGTCTTGCTTGAATTCTAGGAGAAAATTGGCTTTTCTGTCTGCTCTTTGCCTGCTTATCATCAGTCTTGAAGGATCCCAGCCCTCTGAACAGAAACAGCTTTGCTGCAGGTATGAAACAATTTAATCCTCATTATGAACAGCATTCAAAGTAAATTCAGGAAATGGTTTTAACTCGTCGTTACAGTAATTTTTAAGGAAGGTGAACCTTCTGCCAAAAATAGACTTTTATTGAGGGTTAAATTGCAGTTGGCTGAGTCATATTAAGCTTTTTTTTTTTTTTTGCCTTGAGAAATGGACTGTGATGTTGATATGTGTAAAATAAAAAACTCTTTCCTCCCTCAGCCATTAGATGTTCCAATGGAAGGAAGCCAGATCAGGGAGCCAACTTCCAGGGCTTTTTTTGACATCATTCTCAACAGAAAGGTTTCCAAAGAGGCTTTTTTAGTTTATGTGCTAAATTTTGTAAAGAGACAAAGGGATTTAATGACAGAAACCTTAATTGTTTGACTTGTTTTTTGTAAATTTCTGGGGAATTTTAAGAAAATAAAGGTTAAGAAAGCAAGAAATAGCTTTGTGGATAACTGAGGTTCTTCCCCCTTCAGAAAAAAGAAAAAGCAGCATTTGGAGTCTTGTTCCACAGAAGCAAACACTGAAATATTCAGAAAATCTGAATGAGTGTCTAAGGTTTACTGTTACTATTTTTAGTTTGCCCAATTCTAAAACTAAGAATTTAATATAGAGTGAAGTATTTAGAAAATAAAAGAATGCATGTTTCTGTTTTTCTATGATTTATTGAAATCCTGTTGTCTCTGAAACCTCAAATCTCATATAGTTAAAGAATTCCAGTATTGTAATGTTTTGCTCAACGTGGAAAACTCCTTTAATATTAAACATCAGCTCAAACTTTGGGAATGCCAAAACCATCTTGTAATACTTAAGTGCCTATCACTTTACAGTGGAGTAATTCTGTTTATTTAGATTTCTCCTTTTTAAGCAAGAATGCTTTTCTGTAAAATCCAGATTTTAATTTTTAAATAGGCATGAAGAACAACTTGGGTTTATGAAAACCAAACCACACACCCCCCCCCCCAAATGTTTGGAGTATTTTTTCCCCTCCAATGTGATGCTAATAAATAAGCAGAAGGGGGAGAGTGGCTCAAAGAAGCCTTGGGACCAACATTGAAATGACATTTAGGTGACAAAAGAAATGCAAAATATTCTCCATGGTGTATATCTAACCAGGATGGGTGGCTCAACTCCCCTCACATAATTAAAATGCTGAACAGCAGCACAGGAAGAGTTACTTAAGCCTTTGGTTCTAAAATAGCAATGCTCTGAGCAAAGCCAGGCATTTGTAGGGCTTTGGAACCGAGAGCTGTAACCCACGGGAAGCAGCTGCTGATTTATTCCATCAATCTCACATTTGAAAGCTATCAGTTCTCTGGATGCCTCAGGTAGCTTTTGTCATTTTTCATTTAGTTCTAATTTGCATCCCCATGTTCTGCCCCGAATTCTTGAGAGGAGGGGGAAAAAAAGGCAGAATAGTGATGAAATGTACATTATTTCATTTTATTAAGGCTCCTTATTTTTTATTGAGTTTAGGATTCTTTGGAAGGTGGTCACTGCCTGCAGATCTCTGCAGGTTTAATGGCCAGCCCAGGTCATGAGAGCTAACAAGTATTAACAAAAAATAAATAGAAATGCAGATCCAGGGGAAAATTTGGTGTCTTCAGTTCAGGTTTCTGCTTAAATTCTGTTTGGAATTGGTGACTGAAGGGTTTTTAAGTGAACAGGCTGGTGGCACTGGCTGACATAGGTTTGGAGGACAGGCTCAGGACACATGGATGGAGCTCCATGTCTGCTTCCATCATTAAATGAGGAGGTAAGTCAAGTTTTTTGTTCATTTTGGGCTTTTCCCCCTTTTCGTGTTTGATAAACGATTGATTGATTTCTGTCACACAGTTGAGGGCCGCTGCTGATCATGTCAAGTTCCTGTTAACACTAAAGAATTACTCATTTTGGAGAAGAAATAGCCTTTTGTTCATGATCTAAAATTTAGTAACACTGCCTAAATAGCCACAGGAATATTTTTTTCTGAGGTGATTAGAGAAGAAACATTCCAAACCTCGCACATCATGAGGCATCACGCAATGGGGAAAGCTCTGAATACTGATGATACTAAATCATGTAAAGCAGTTGCACAAAATGGGTAGAAAAGCAGGAGGCAAAGATTCTGTTGGAAAGGATTTCTGGGATGGTAAAAATCTCATCCATTGAGATTGGGAATTGCTAAAGCAATTGGTTCAAGACTGTCTGGAAAAGTGAGACATGAAGGAGAGGTTTGACCTGGGACCCAGGGATGCTCAGTCTGTAATGGGACCTCAGCATTAGAATATTGATTAGGTCTCATTTTGGACCAAGCCTGGAGTTTTGCAGTTCAGGAAAGGGAAATAAAACATGACAGGGTTGTTAGCAGCACTGCCTCAGCCTCTTGGTCTCGTTCTCCCCTGAGAGAATTCAAAACTATTGATTTGTTCCCTCTTTCATTGAAATAACAATTTTGGGAAGAGCTTTGAAAGTCTGGGTGAATACAGAAACACAGTGTCTGTCCCCTGAAGATGGATAAACCCTCGTCTGTTCCATGGGACAATTGGTGGCAATCCACTGAGTGGCTCTGCCACAGCAGGGCTTTGCTCCTGGAGGATTTCATCCATCTGGGTAGGCACAGGTACTTGTCTGACATTTCTGGGTGCTGTGAAGTATTTAGCAGATATTTTGGGCTGCAAAGCTGCAGTGTTGGTGCTTTCATACCTGGGCTGCCTATGGGGTGTGGAAGGCAAATCCTGGACTGTCTTTGGAGAGAATCATGGAATCACAGAATGGTTTGGGTTGGAAGGGATCTTAAAGATCATCTTCCACCCCCTGCCATGGGCAGGGACACGTTCCACTGTCCCAGGCTGCTCCAACCTGGCCTTGGACACTGCCAGGGCTGCAGGGGCAGCCACAGCTTCTCTGGGCACCCTGTGCCAGGGCCTCAGCAGTGCAGTGAGGAGTCTCTGGAGCAGAGAGCGGGGCCGAGCACCTCTCAGTGCTAATCTGCCTTTCTCGGAGAAGTCTGAAGGTGGTGTTTGCTCTGAAATCCCACGAGGGCCAAAGGGAGCATGAAGGATGCAGCAGGATGTGCTGGGCTGGCTCGTGCCAGCCTCTGCTACCCCAGTGCTGAGGGCCTTGGGGAGGAACCTCATCCACCTGCCTTGTAATGGATGTGAACAGCCTCAAACACAGGCTGTGGCCTTCCTGAGGCCTGCAGTGCCTCTTTATCTTGTCACCAACCAAAGGTATCAATAACCCGCACGGCCTCCGAGCCGAGGGGTTTCTCCCCATCCATCCTGCCTGGCAGCTGCTCCATCTCGATTATGCCTCAGCTCTGCTCTCTCTCTCTCGTGTTCCTGGGCTGAATGACAGAGCAGAGCAGGAAGGTGCTGCTGGTTGGGAGCATTTCCTGCCTGCCTAATGGGGATGTAATTAATGGATGCAGCCAGCCAGCCGAGCAGAGGCACGAGGCCTCTCCTTCAGCCACCCAACCGTGCCGTGTTACACACCCTGCTCCGTGCTGCTCTTGCATATCCGCTGAAATTCTGAGGCACTGCTACATTTAATTAATGTGTTAGAGCAACCCTTTTCACTGCTGCTGCAGCCTTTTATCGCCAAGTACCTGCTTGGATCGATGTGGTGTGTCAGCTGAAGGGGGCTGTGGTGCAGGGCCAGGCAGGCTCTGGGTGTGGGGTTTGTCCCTGCGGTGGTGTCCCAGCCCTCACCCTGCCTGTCCCCTTCTCTCTCAGTGAGCTGAGTGTGCTGCAGTCACAGAAATGGAACTGTTCACAGCGATCCTTTGGCACTCACCCTGCTTCCCCACAGGCTCCTTTATGGAGCAGACATGTCCCAAGCTCCTGCTGGAAGGGGAAGGCAGGGCTGAGGGCAAGTTTTGCTGCCTGGGTGTTTAACCCAGCCATCATCATCAGAATCACCATCACAGCACATGGAGAGCCTCGCTGTTCATCAAAAAACAGGATTTTAACCTTCCTTGTGTCACTGTTAGGGATGTGAAAGAACGAAGCAGGCAGCAAGAAAGGTCAGCAGGGAGGCTCTCTATTTTTCTGACTCCATCTCATGTACACTTTGATCAGAAGGCAGAAGGTTGCCACCTCTTTGACCTCGTTGGTGAACATCACCATCAATCATCTTTCTCCTCCCAGAGGAGAAACATGTAAATAAAACAGATAAGTTCTAAAAATATACATAATTTTCTTGAAGATACCTAGGAATAAAATACAAACAATGAAAAGCAGGGAAACTTGGGGCCCCACTGTGTTTTTTGGGACATGCTGCCTGCTGTCGGCCCTGGCACAGCTCGGCTCAGGTGTCCCTGAGCGCTCCTGCCGAATGCTCCGCTCCTTTGGGCCGTCCTTACAAATGACATGGGGCAGCTGCTGTCAGCCCTGCTCCTGCACCATTAACTGCTTTAATGAGCCTCTCCAATGGTTCTGGGCCGGAGCACGGGTTCCTGCTCGACCTTCCTGCCCACTGCTGTCTGCTCACAGCTCGGCTGACGCTGGGCTTGGGTCTCCAGCACTGGGGGCTTATGTTGGGAAGGCAGGTCCCTGTCACTCAGCCCTGTGGTGGAGTTTGGGGACAGAGTGGTGAGCGTTGTGACAAGGTGACACAAGCTTTGCGTGCATTGGTGACGAGGTCTCCTGAGTGCTGAGACTCCCCAGGTCTCCGGCTGCACACCTGGCTCAGGTGCTCCATCCCCTCGCCCCGCTGTTGCTCACTGAGTCAAACTCCTCCGGCGTTTCCAATTTCACACCGACCTGCTCTTGACGTTTATAAACAAACTCTCCCGTGTTCATCCACTTAAAAGCAACCGAATCCGTTCTGGACAAACACTTTCCTCCTCTTTGCTGTTGCTGTGGCAATCGCCGGCTGCTGAGTGGAGCGGGCGGGAGGAGCCAGCCCAGCGTCAGTGCAGAGCATCCTCCTTGCCTGCTTGGGCACCGCTGTGAAGGACATCCAGTGCCTGCTGCTGCCTGTCCTGCCGCTGGTTTGACCCCCACAGTGGTTTTGAAACACAAATCTCAAAGGTTTCTACGGAGAGAAGTAAATGAGAAGAAACTTGATGTCTCAGTCGAGGAGGCTGAGGCACAGGAGAGCAATGATCAGCCAAAGGCTGAGAGCTGGCTCTGTAACTCAGCTGCAAATTATTTCTCCTTCCTCAACCTAGCTTCTGCTCTGGGCTTGAGGGCAACTTAACCTTCCTTAAGGCTTTGCTGTAGGTTTTTGGCTATGTCAGAACTTCACCTACACCTCTGAGCACATCATCTCTTTAGTGTCACATTTTTGCCCCTCCTCCATCCAGCTGGCCAGGCCAAGGCTCACTCTGGAGCAGGTGACTGGCTGATTTTTGGATTACCAGCTACATTTGGTAGTTGAGTGTGAGAAGCTGGTTGCACAAACCATGGGAAGAGAGCACATTTCCCTTGGCAGTTGGTGGAGATCAGGGGGATGTTCTGTTCATCAGATCCGTCCCCGGCTGACAGATGGCAGCTCCCTGGGGATAATTAATCATTTGTTTGTCCAGGATGTTGAGTGTGGAATGGCAATGTCCACGCAGATTCTAGGCGAAGCTCAGAGGGGATCTGTGGCCCTTGGAAAGGAGGATCTCACTCTCCAAGGTGGAACTCATTAGCTAAAGACAATAAAATCCATCCTGAAGGGATCACGGGCTTTCTCCCTGCCACCTCTGGCTCCCCCAGGGCATCAAGCAGCTAAAAGAGGGGGAGAGAAACGGTCTGACATCTGTGGGCTTTCATCTCCTGTGGAAGATATCTCCCCCCAGCTTGGGGGGAGAGGGAAATGTACTCACCTCCCTGTTGTGGTGGTTTTTTGGTTTGGTTTGGGTGTCTTTTTCTTTCTTTTTGGTTTTTGGGGTTTTTTTTGTTTGTTTGTTTGTTTTTTTGGTAAGGCTTTCCTCTGGATATCTTCTCCAAATCCTCCTTTCAAAAGGCAGCTGTCTCAGCAGGGAGGTGGAAGCACAGGCAGGATGGGGATGATCAGTGAGAGGAACCCCCTCCCTTCTTCCTCTGAACTCTGAGGCCTCTGTGCGCAATTTAAAGTGAGGAAAGAAAGACATCTGCACCAAGGATTTGTCAGGCTTGTTCCTGGCAGGTAAGCTGGTTTTACCAAGTGGCTTGACATGTAATTCCACGCAACGTGCAGATGTTTATGTTATGTTTACCTAGAGGAAGAGATTTTCTATCAATCCTAAAAAAATTAACCTCGTGTAATGGTGCATTTCCTCGGTGAAAAAGAGTGTGAAGATCTGTCAAAATGTCAGGCTTGCCTGGAATGAGGGTCCTGCAGAGGACAAGTGGCATTAATGTCTTTGAAGATGTTTCATTTAGGAGTAATGGTGTCCCCAGGCTTTTGGGGGCCCCATTAATTGAACTGAAGAGGTTATAAAGCCTAGAAGGAAAAGGCTGGTCAGAGCTGGACAGGCAGAGACACTCTCAGAGGGAGAAGGTCAGATAGGTTATTTCTACTGTACAGCAGCATCAGAAGGATGTGAAGAATTGCTCTTAAATTACACTCCTCTGCCTGGATCATTTTAGGGAAATCAGTAAGACTTGGAGGTTTGCTTCTAGGGGAGAAAAGGGCTGAGTTTTAGTTTAATGGTGCTCATGGAAAGACACAAAACCCCCCACCTCTGCTCTCTGAATCATCAGGCAGGTTTGCAGGACCATAGAAATGAGTAATAATAATAATAATAATAATAATGTCGGGAAACTTCTTGAAGCTCCCATATTTGTTAGGCTGCAAGTCAGCACACAGTGTCTCCTCTCTGAGGAAAAACCCATGTTCAGAAAGGGCCTCCTTTCAGAACCTGAAAATGGATTCTTTACAATGTGTATTTTTCCTACCAGTGACAGTGTTTGGATGGAGATGTGTCTTCTGCCTGAGACGCTGAGCAAAGTGTTCCTCTTGACAACTTGATGTTGGTTTTAAAATGTTTTCTGCAATAATGCCCCTTCTCTTCTGAAGGCTCTCAAGCTGTTACAAAAGTGGAGAAATTACCCTGTTGGTGAGGAAAGAGGCACGGAGCTGTGGTGCCTGCGCTGCTGGCAGATTCTTGCTCTTTGCCCCAAATTGCCAATGAGAAAATGAAACAACATCTGTTAATTGCTCTTTCTGTGCAAAATCCACTCATTTCATAAGCACCAGGAGGGACCAAAAGGGTGAGTCTCTGTTGCTCACGTTGAGGCTTGACCTTGTAAATCCAGGTTTCTTGCCGGAGACCTGCTGCTGGTGTCACTACAAACAGTGTTTAGAGTTTGCTGTTTCGTGGGAGGGCCTTTCTTTTGGAGATGTTGGTTTGGCCTTGGCCACCTCCTCTTAACAAGCTCCTTTGTCCTTCTCCAGGGAAGCTTTCAAACTCGCCTGAGGTTCCGAATTGGCTGGGAATAAAAGGTGTTGTGCATCTGAAGTGGCCGGCCCAAGGGCTCTCCAGCAATCCAAACAGCCAGCACACAAAGCCATTAAACCTCAAGTGCCTGGGCATGATTACCTGGAGTCAGTTGGCAGCTGAGTCCCGCAGGAACCGGCTTTGTCTGAAAAACCACCCCCGGCAGGTGGAAAAAGTCCAGGTAGGTCTTGTTGATTCATCAGGGTGGGTGGTTCAGACCTGCAGTGCAAGGCGAGTACGAACAAACGAGGTTAAGGAGGTGGGAGGGAGATGTTTTAAAGGGGATTCTGTGTTTTTTTTCCCCCTCTGCTGGGGCACTGTCTCCCTGCGTTGGTGGGTCTGAGCCACTGGAATTTCCAGCTGCCATGACTAATGGCCCTGGTGTCTTGTGTCCTGAAAGGAGATACACGGCCTGGGGGAGCCTGACCTGACCTGACCTGCTCTGCTCAGGTCCATTTGCAGAGTGAAACCCCAGAAGTGCAGCTCCTGTGCTGCTTCAGAGTTTCTGGATCTCTGGCACCTCTTCCATTAGGAACAGGGAGCTTTATTTTAGCTTTTGGTGCCACACCATCTGGAGCAGCTTCTTTCTGGGTGGGGAGTCTCCGGTGCTCACTCTGCTTGGAGTTGAACGTGCTCTTCCCTCCTGTGGCTTAGAAGGCTGTATCTACATTTTTAGGGATTCTTTTTTCCCCTCCAGCTTATTGAGGTATGAAGGGAAGATTATGGCACTTGATGATTTAATCAACATAATCTCTAGATAAAACATGCTTATGTTATACTACTGGGAGATATTAATTTATGCTGGTTTGCTTCTCCAAAGGTAAATTAAATCATTAGTTTTAAGACTGGATTAGCTGCACATGTGCCCTGCCTCTTAAAAAGGCAGTTCAGGAGTTCTTAAAAGCTTCTTGGCTTGGCATTCCTCGGGAGTCATTGAATCCCTTCGGTGCAGGTGCCATGGAAAGTGGAGCTGTGGTGCAGCACTTAAAGGTGGGACACGGGACCTGCTCCTGTCGCTTGTCCCCTTCTCGCTCAGGAGCAGCATTTTACCAGCTCATTAATTCAGAGAAAAGGCTTTGCCCCAGCTCTGGGAAACCAGAATTGCTCCTTTGATCCAACCTGTGCCCTGAGCTGGCTCAGTGTGTGTTGGAGACCTGCCTGGAGCAGTGTCCACACCCATGTCCCACTGGAGAGAGCACCGGGACACCCAGCGTGTGTCAGTGTTGTGTCAGTGTTCCCTGGAATGAGAGGAGCTTCAAGGTCTCTCCCAAACCCAAACCATTCTGGGATTCTGTGTTGATGTGCTTGTGTCACCTCGGAAATTCAGCACTTCTGAAGTGCCTGAAAATACCCCCAAATGTATCCCTGAAGCTCCATGAGGGCAGAAGAAGAATTAAGAGCAGGAGATATTCACCGAGGTGGGTGGAAGGTGTCACAGCTCTTCCTCACAGGCAGGGAAACTGAGGCACAGTCTTCCTCTCCTCACAGAGGGCAGTAGCAGCAAGCAGCAGTAAAATCTGGGTGCTCCATGCCAGCGGCTCGTCTGGAGTCCTGGATTTGGAGCAGATGTGCTGAGCTGAGCCAGTGCCGCTCCCCTTGGGAATGCCCGCTGTGGAGGTGCTGGCTCCAGGCACCGAGGTGCCCTGAGCATGGCTCCCCCCGACCCAGGGGGAGGAGAGCTGCCACAGGCCCTCACAGCAATTTCAGGGCTATTAAGGATGTGCTAATGAGCTTTCTGCATCATTTTCCAGCACTTCACTCCCCCGCTCAGCCCATGCATTAACACCTCCATCCCGGGAGGACAGCAAACACTCCACTGGAGCTGTAACTCCATTTCTCGTGATCTGGGCATCAGCAGGGCTGGTGCAGCTGGAGAGGCTGAGGAGGGGATTTTTCCCAGCTCTCCATCAACACAGAGAGCAGCTGCTCGAGGCACCTCAAAGCTGCCTGTCCCCCAGATCTGGGGCAAAACCTCATTGAATTAATGAGCTGGTGAAACACTGCTGTGGGTGAAGGGAGAGGCACAAAGTGCCGCTGTAGGATGCTCTCAGCCATCCACGGGCTCTGTGCTCTTGGAGGATCCTGTGTGGGATGGTCTCTGTGCATCTAGGAAAGGCCACATGCATATGCTGTTTGCCCTGTGTTCCTGGTGCCGTTTTCCCTGGTACAGTCAGTCCCTGGGGCTGGTTGTGCACAGCACATCTCTGGGATGGATGGTGGGATCTTCCCCCGCTCTGCTCTGCCTCCCTGGATCCCGGGGCCATCTGCTGCTGCCTGGGGTGGGTGTGCTGGGGGCTGCTCCAAAGGTGGGGCTTTGACTCTGGCACAGCCAGGATTGCTGTTCCCTATGGGACAGAGACAGAGCTACGGAAAGGACACTTCCCTATCTCCATGGAGGTCAGGACACGGATAAATTCAGGAGGTTATACATCACATGAAGGGTGGGAAGCAGGTGTGGAGCTGTCCTGAAGCTTTTGCTGCTGTAGCTGTTCCCATTGTGCTGCTGGCCGTGGGTGCCTGTGCAAAGAGCACAGAGAGCCCTTCTTGCTTCACGACTTTATCTTTCCTATTTGAATGTTCACAGGCATTTTTTCTGCTTGGCTATTTAGAGGAGTGCATCTCCTCCTGTGCACGCCTCTTTTGCACCTGAATTACTGTATGATGCTCTGGGATTAAATGTTAATGCAGGAGGGCCAATCCAGTCTGCTCTGAACTGGGCACCTCCTGGGGCTCCAGAGGCATTTCAGGGATGAAATCAGCTAATACGGCCCTTTGCCACCCTATAGATGTGCTTGGTGGTGTGTTCAGCTCTTCTCCAGCCCCTCCTGGCCACAGGCACCCTTGAGAAGCATCCCTGGGGCTGAGTTCTTGCCCTTCACGTGGAGCCCCTCTGTTCCTGTGTGACTGTGTGTTCAGCTCCTCAGGGCTGGGCTCTGGGGCTGTGCCTTTCCCCTGGGTCATCCCTGCCTGGGCAGGGAATGCCCACACAAGTTGGAGATCACCTCCCTGGTGCCACGTGGGTGGCTGTCTTACCAGGAGAGGAGATGGAAAGGTGCCCAGCTGGTACTTGTCACTTCTGACTGCAGGCATCAACGATGTGTCACTGGCAGAGCAAAAGGGGAACAATGTTATTTTTGACTGGATCGGGCTGTTTTCTCTCTCCAAGTACCACGGGCTGACACGAGGTGCTGCTGAACACTCACTCTGCTTTATCTTTGCCTTGGGGAACAAGGGGGAAAGGTACTTTTCCTTCAGTTATAAAGTATTTGTAGTCTTTCATGCTGGCAGAGCCTTGGCAACAAAGCTGGTGTGCAAGGTATATTTTGACTTGGTTTAATGTCTCTTTCAGGCTGCTGATGGCTCTTCTGCATCTCCCATCCACCACCCAAGACTTGTGCTGTAGCCACAGAGGATCCAGGTTCTGGAGCAGGGACTGTGCTGCCACAGGGATCATCACACTCCAGTCCTGGCTCTGCAGCCTGGAGAGAGAGAGACCCAAAGCAGGTGGGTTTGGAAAACCAGGACAGTGGGAATTCCTGGCTCCCAGGAGGGAGCAGCAGTGGGAGAGGGAGGATCCTGCTGATGCTGAGCCATGCCTGCTGCTGCCGAACATAGAGAGATCCAAACTGAGACAGCAGGACTATTTATTGGGGTGTTTGTTTGAAGTTGAATGGACAGGAATCACATCTCTAACACTGTAAAGAATGAGCTTTTTAGCCCTTTTCCTTTCCACAAAACAGCAGCAACATCTCGGCAGGGATGTCAGGGCGAATCTGTTTCGCTGACAACAAGATTGTTCTGTCTAGACGGGGAAGCGCCGCCAAACCGAGGGAGGCCGAGGAATAATTTAAAGCCAAAATACTTTACAGACATTAAATTTAAAGCTAAAAGCTGACTTGACACAGAAGACGCTTGATGGATAGCTGGTGTGAGGGTGGGATGGCAGCTGGCTCTGCGTGGTGGCAGGGATTGGCAGTTGTCACTCGGGGTGACCCAGTGGCTGCTGACCTGTCACCCTTCCCCAGATAAGTTTCCACCAGAATTGGTCCATGGAGGCATCTGAGTGGCCTGTGGAGCTCAGGGCAGGGATTCTCTGCAATATCTTGAATTTTGTAGCTCTGAGGCAGCTGCCCAGCCCTCCCTGTCCCCTCAGTGCCTCCTCCTGACTGGCACCAGGGAATGTCAGAGCAGAAAGGTTTGGGTGGGTGGGAGATGAGCCTTGCACTCCCTGTCTGTCTAGAGGGGCTGGTTGCCAGAGCTGTCTGAGGCTCAGGGGTGTGATGGTGAGGTTGCAGCCCAGTCAGCATAAGGAATTTCCTTTCTTCTGGCAGAAAAAGAAAGATGAAATATTAAAAGCATGGCTCAAAGGCTGCTGTATATATATATATATATATATTTCCCTTCTGCTCAGCAGTGCTTTGGTGTTGCTCAGAGACAGCAGCCAGTCAGAGCAGGAGGGGTGCCAGACTTAAGGAGAGAGCGAGGAGTGGGGCTGAAACAAGGCAGAAAGAGGAGAATTGTCTCAGGTGGGTTGATTTCAGGGCTCAGGGTGAATGCTGACACCTCAACTCCACCACAGCCTTTAGGACTTTAGTTTTCTGTTCAGCATTAGGAAACAAAACCTGTTTTTTTGTCTCTGTCTCAACAGATGGAGGCAGTGCCCTCTGAAGAAGAAGGACACTTCCATGTGGGCCACTGTCCTTGGGTGAGGGAGGATGAGAGGAGAAGAGGCACCTGCCACTGCCAGCTCCTCCTGGAGAAGTCCTGCAGGCTCCCAGCTTGCCATTTGTGCCATCCTGGTGAGTTCAAGGGTCTCTGACCATTTTCTGGAGTGGTGGAGATGTGAGGTTCATGTGAGGTTTCTCCCAGGGCCAGGCTATTCCATTTGCTTCTGCTGATGACCTGGGGCAGGAAGGCACGTTGGCAGCATGTGCTGTGTCCTGCACTCAGGAAAATGTGAGGCTTTCCAAGCCATCCCCAGCGGTTCAGCTGCTGGGTGGGCAGCAGGAAGCTGCGTCCCAAAGGAGCCTTCCCAGGAGTGCAGGAGCAGGGACTGCAGGGAGGGAGAGCTGAGGGCTGCTGTCTGCCAAGGGAGGAGTTGGAGGGATCCACAGGGTATTTAAAGCTTTTCCTTCCTCATCTGCTCCTGCTCTGTGTCAGCAGGTCTTGCTCCTCAGGGATGTGGGAAAGGGGAGATGCAGGGAGTGGGCTTGGAGCAGGATTAACTTTACACCTCTGCGGGCACCGACACCAAGGGCTGTTTATTTGCAGATCAAGGATGTGCCCAAACGAAGCAGGCTGGGGGCACAGTGATTGCTGGAGCTCACAAACTGGGATGAGCTGTGAGACAGAGCTGTGAAACAGAGCTTGACCTCAACTCCAGCTCCAGCTGCTGCCTGGCCTCAGCCCTTGGCTTGTGTCGCCTCTGGCAGGGCAGGGTGGGGACAGCAGGGGGAGGGGACCCTGATGTCCCTTTTCCCACAGCCTTGTGCATTTCCCTGCCTCCTGCTGCCTGTAAACCACCCTGTGATTAATTACACCACTCTGCAGCCGCCGAAAATTTATTTAGAGTGTTATGTTTGCTGCTGCTGCCACTTACACAATGGCAAATGTGCCGTGGCTGCTAATGGGTCACTGAAGGGGATCACAGCACTGGAGCTGCTCTGGGAGCAGGGCAGGGAGAGGGAGCACTGCCAGGAAGGTGAGACAGATCTGTTCTAGTAGAATGGGCTATGGTGCTTGCAGGAAATTGCTTGCTGCCCTGATAGCATCCAACTGCTTTAATAAATCAATTTTTCCACTAGTTTGTTTAGCTTAAGCGTTCTCCTCCCTGCATCCTGAAAATTAGTCTAATAGGGCTTTTTTATCTCTGAGAGGTTTGGAAATCATTTTCCTTCAAGGATTTCACTTTCCTTGGGGTTGCTCAGAAAAAGAGGGGCTGAGGGAATTGTGAGCTGAAGAAAAGAGCCTCAGAAATAGCCTCCCTAAAAATGGCATGCAGAAATCAGCCCAGCCTGAACCAGCTGATAGCCCTGCTGTTGAATTTTAATATTTCTGTGGGGTGGTTTGTGTGAACTGAAGCAAGTTGTGTTTATTCTATAGAACTCTGTGGGTATCTTGCATTGCATATCACTCCCCCAGTGCACAGAGAGCAATTCAGCTCGAGGAACCATCACCAACACTGTTATCTTTATTGCCAGTCCTGCCTGATAAATCTGCTCCCTCCAGGATGGCTGAGCCCAGTGAGTAGCCCAGACCTGTGTGTGTGTTCAGGAGAAAGCAAAGCTCATGCTCAGGAGCTGCTTGCACGGATCCCAAACAGCAGGTGCTTCAAACAACCCCAAGGGCTGCTTTAAAAACATGGGAAGGCAGAGCTGTGCACAACCAGTCCCTGGCTTTTTCCAGCACACTGGGATCCAGGTGGTTCTCAGCTTGGAGGAGCAGAACTGTGCTGTAATTCTGTGAGCCCTGCTGTCCTTCCTGCTGCAGATCCATTGCAGAACTCAGCATGGGGTCAGTGACTTGTGCTGGGCTTTGGCTTTCTGAGCCCAGGGTTGCTTTCCTGAGCTGGGTCCTGTGTGGGCAGGTGTCTGGTGTTTGGTGTCCTGCAGGGCAGAGCAGAGGGACACATTCCTGGCACATGGAGCCCGTGTCACAGGGTGGAGCTGGGCTGGGAGCCTTGGTGCACAGGTCCTTGTCAGTGGTGGCAGTTCCTCTGGATCTCAGATGGCTGTGGGAGCCAGGAGCTCTTGTCTCACCCATCCAGCTTCCTGCTGGCTGTGGCAAACAGCAGCTCCCCTCCCTCCTGCTGAACTGCTGGTACCACATTTCCCCTCCATTTCAGCCCTCACGGGGGACATCCCCAGCTCATGCAGTCACCACAGCTCCTGGGGCACCAGCAGCTCCCCTGGTTTTTATCTGCCGTGTCTGGTGGCACCCCTGAGCTGTCCAGAACCCCCCAGGGGCTGTGGATGCAGCCTCAGCTGGGAAAGGGAGCACTCCTGCCTTGGAGCATGTGAGGAGGAACAAGCCAGGTGCCAATGACTGCGCCTGCTGGCTCTCACTGAGGGATGGGAACAGTTGGAGGAGTCCCCTTTTGTCCCTCTCTCTGGGCAGGAGAGGCTTGTGGAGCCTCTCTGAGGAGCAGGGGGGTCCTCAAGCTCCTGGCCCTGGGATCTGCTGCCATCCTGGTGCTATAGAGAGGGCCTGTCCCTGCCCCAGCAGTGCCCTGGCAGTGGAGGGGCACAGGGCAGGCACCTCCAGCTCTGAGCAGGTACTGGGGAATGCAGAGAGCTGCCTCCCTGCTCCCTTCTGAGGCCACAGAAAGTGACTTCTACAGAAATAAAGGAGACTTCCTTTTGGGTCAAGTGCTCTGGAAGGGAACGATTTTGAGATGAAAGGCTTTTTGCTCTGGTAATACAGCTTCACATTGCCTAGAGGGAAGTCTGCCTTATGCCGGGGTGTTTTTCCCTCTGGGGGCGTTGGGATTGCAATTGAAGATGAATTTTCAACATACAAAAGAGAAGAAGAAAGCTGAGAGAAAGCTTTAAAACATATCAGGGGTTCTTGTGGTCTGTTTTAATTTGTCAGCTTGTCTCTCTGGCTTGTAACATCCCTGTTGGGTGCAGGGATTGTTCCTCCTCTTCCCTTTGTGACTTGCTCCTTCCCTCTGGCATCTTCATCAATCCCAGGCTCTGCTTTTAATATTTTTCAGGTTTTTTTCTTTTTCTTTCTTTTTTTTCCTCCATTTTTTTTTGCACCCAGGGCTGGTTGACAGAGCAGCAGGAGCTTCTGGGTGATCCCTGGGCTGGAAGAGATGAAAGAATCACAGGATGGATGGGGTTGGAAGGGACCTTAAAGGCCATTTGGTGCCAACCCCCTGCCATGGGCAGGAATGTCACCCACTGGATCAGGGTCTTGTGAGCAGGGGGTGAGGAGAGAGCAGCCAGGTGGAGCCCCCTGAGAGGTCTGGCATGGAGCCTTTCCCTGTCACTTCATAATCTGAAGGGTCTCTTCTGAAAACACGTTATGTTTGGCTTTGGTAAGGCCATGGGAAGCATCAGAGTGTTTAATTTCTCTGTGGTTTCTCCCCCCCTGCCCTGCAGGGATGAGGCACACGCTGGGCTCTGCTGCTGCTTAGTGTGAAGTGCTGTAAAACCCCAGCATTGATTTCTCAATCAAAGGTGTCTGTTTGCTCCTCGGTCTGTGCTTTAATGCCTGAAAATCCATTTTTCACTCCCCAACAGTTTGCTGTAAGGTTTTTAAATCAACTGTTGTGCTTCAGAGCTCTGGGAAGGGAACGGATTCAGTTGAGCTGGCTCACCAGTGAGTTCTGAATCAGACAGAAAACAGCCAGAGCCTGTGGGGGCTCTCCAGTCTCAGGTGAGACCTTTGCCTGTGCATCACTGGGTTTGGTACAGGACAACACTGTTCTCCTTATTCAGCTTTCCCTCTTTGGGAAGCTGTGGGTCTCTCTCCCGCCCCAACAGTGACCCTGGTTCAGCAGCTCTGTTCTCCCCAGGCTTTGGGGGTTGTAGGCTGAAGTTCCAGGGTGTCCTGAAAACAGATGCCAGAAAAACCCTCCAGACTTTTACATTGCGTTCAAAAGGAACACGGTGTTCCCACCTGCACTTCCCATATTTTCTTGGCAGTCACAGGGTTTGCTCACTGTTTCCAGAGCGTTGTGCTCTGCTGCTCTTCAGGGGCTGCCCCAAGCCTTGCTGAAATACAGCTGCTTTTGGGGAGGAGCAGAGTGGTTTTTGGGGCAGCAAGGAGTGCTGCTGCCCTGGGCTGTGCTCCTGCAGGAATTGCAGTTGGAGACTGAGCTGGGAAAGCTGCAGCAGCTCCTGCCTTGGCCTCTGCCCCCTCCATCAGCTCTCCTTGATTACAGTAATGTAGTAAAAATGTTTAACCCCATCTTTCCCCTTGCTAGAATAGGGAAATGCCATGGAAAATCCTTTCCAAAGGTGGAGTGGGGTTGCTGTGCAGCCCTGGGAGGTGCTGGTGGAGGCTGGAGTGAAGGCTGGTGAAATGCAGGTGACTCCTGGTGCTAATTGTATGCAGCAGATTTATCTGGAAGGAGCTGAAGGATGTGCATCAAGGATGTCTCAGCTAGTCAAGTGAGAAATCAAATTAAACTTTGCATCCAACAGTGGAGCTGCTCTGTGCTGGGAGTTGTGTCGGATCCATTAAGGTTTCTCCGTGCTGGGCCCCCAGGAGTTAGTGGAGAGGAAGAGCAGTGCTCAGTGTCAGGGGCTGTGTTTGCTGCTCACCTGGATGTGCTAAAGATGTGGGCAGGAGAAAAGGGGATTAGGGCTTGAACCCTCAGGGTACCTGCGTGAGAGTGGCTCCACAGCAATGCCTCTTCTGCGTGCCCATCAGCAGGCACTGAGGGATCCTCAGGGATCAGCCCCAGGGAGCTGGAGGTCTGGAAAATGCTCTTGTCTCAGTAACAGGCTGGGACATGGAGCCCCTTGGGAACCCTGGGGTGTCCGGGAGGCAGCTGGGAGAAATCTGAAGGAAAGCAAAACCATCAGCATCACACAGAAGTGATGATGGCTCTGACTTGCTGCTCATCAGGCACAAGCCCATGTGTGCTGCAGGCAGGGGAAAGATCTGGACGGCACATTGCTCCCTGCACAGGGACAGATTGCTCAGAGGCTGGATGGAGCAGACTTGGCATGGGAGAGGTGGCAGCCCAGAGGAAGCTGCCAGCCTGGTGCCAGGGGAATCATCTGCTGGAAATCTGTGCAGGATTTTGGCTGCAAAATGATTTCCCCACACGGCACCAGAGGCTCCTAGTGCTCTCAGGTAACCAAAGCTCATCCAGCTCTCACCATGGTGATGGTGGGACACACCAAAGAGCTGTCAGGAGGAGGAGAGGAACACTGAGCTTCCTCCAGTGCAAAGGCTGAATGCCAAAGGGTTCTCTGCCTCATGTACAAAGGCCCAGCTTGGCAGCTGCTCTCTGCTTTGGTTTCTCTTCATCCCTGATGCTCTGCCCTGGAAGCTCCAGCTTGGTATTTAAAAAGCCATTTGCAATACTGCTGCTCTGCTGCCAGGAGTAAAATTGGTCTGACCCTGGGTTGTACAGACATATCCTGGTGCTGGAGCACGACAGCCCCGTGACAGGCAGGGCTGAGCCTCCTTGGGTGTCCTGCCTACTGCTAGGGCTAGATTAGGGCTCTCCAGCCAAGTAAATATCTTCCCTGCTTCCTTTCTGTCATCTTACAAGGATTTTCAGGAATTTAAAGACGCTAAACCCCAATTAGGCAACACTTATTAATTTCCGAGATGTAATTTATTTACAGAGCGTTGCCATTCGCAGCAGCAAGAGCCGTTAATTGCTGCAGTTTGCTTTCCAGACTGGGATCTGAGAGGCTTGAAAAGCTTGAGTGTGGCAGCCAGGGCTGGCTCTGGGTGGATTCCTATCTCCCAAGGAGCTGAGGAAGGAGCTGATTCTCACCCAGACACCCCAGATTTGCTCAAGGCAGTCCTGTCCTGGGGCATGGAAAGAGGCCAGGGGCGGAAATGCCACCCTCACACATCCCCCGGTGCCTTTGCTGTCTCAGTTGTTCCCTTTCATTTGTCCTGGAAGGATATGGGTGTCCTCATCCTGCTCCAGAGTTCCTGCAAGGCTGGACAAGCCACCTCACTGTGGATCTGTGGAGGGCAGAGCTGCAGGAAATCAATGAGGCCAAAGCAAATGAGGCCCTACACGCTCATCCTTCAGGCTGCCAGCACCAGGGATGGCATCTGTGCAGTGGGATGGCTCCAGGCTCCGCTTCCCCCTTCTCTCCCTGGCACAGGCTGCTGCTCAGAGCTGCTGAACCAAAGCTGTGCTGACGTGTAGCCCTGTGACCAATTCCTCCAGAGCTGGCTGAGCTGTTTGCCTGGCACACCGGCTCCTCCAGGATGAGCTGGGCTGTGGGGCAGAGCCCTCCACCCCCATCCAGTTTTATTTCCATTTTATCTCCAGCTGGGGTTGGGTAAGAGTAGGGAGCACCCTCCTGTGTTTTGGGGGTGGAGAAGCTCTCCCTTCTCCAGCTCATGGACCACTGGGCTGTGTCTGGCCGTCCAGACCAGCAACACCTTCAGGAGAGTCTCCCTGATGGCTCTTTAGGGAAATGAGCTGGAGGTTCATCAAAGTGCCAAACCACTGCCTTCACCTTGTTCTGCTTCCCAAGAACCACTGGAAAATGGGGAAACAGATCTGCTCCCCTTCCCCTCCCATGGGATGGGATCTGCTGGGGTGAGTGTGTTTGTGTGGGACTGTGAGGTCCTGGTTTTGGTTTGCTCCAGAGGCACTGCTAAAACTCCAGTGTTTCCTGCAGACTTCGACAAATAGTTGCAAAATATTCTGGCTTTATCTTGTTGGCGCCTCCTGAGAGGTTCCTCCTCCTCAGCCCCGCTGAGCCTGCCAAGGAAGCAGTTGTACCCAGCCACCATCTCCAGTTGAGCCATAGTTCCTGTTTGTGGGCACAGGAAGTGTTCCAGGCTCCCAGGAGCGGGTAGGGATGGAAGCCTGGATGGATTGGCCATCTGGAATGCTGCTGGGCCATTTGGTACGGAGGATCTTGGAGGAAGAGCCTCTGGTGCTGCAGTGAGCTCTGTGCTGTTGGGATAATTTCTGGGAGCTTGCTCAGGCAAGTCCTGGCTTCTGAAATGCCTGAAACCAATGGGTTTGGACCACTGCCTGCTGCTGTGATGATCCACTTTAATATCCTGTCCAAGTATCCATGGAGAAGTGTGACCTCCTTCTTCCTAGGCTGAGCATGCCAGGATGCTGCCAGAGGGTTTCTGGGTTTGTTTCTTGATCCTCACCATGATGTGGTGAGCAGGGGCTGCAGAGAGGTGTCTTCTCTTTCCATGGCTGACCTGCAGAGCAGGAATCTGGCCCTGGAGCATCCCCTGCCCTTTGTAGGGCTTGAGTTCAGCAATGCCCAAACTTAAAATGCAAATGAAATGGAAATCTGAGGGGCAAAGGAGCTGCTAACTCCTTCACTGCCGGGCTCTGCTGCTTGCAGGAGAAGAGTTGCTTGTGTTCTGCTCCCCCAGCTACCCTGGGCAAGGCACTGGCATGACCAAGGAAGGCAATTTCCTCAGCTCGTGCATTTCCTTTAAGCCAGAGAAGAACAGGGAGCAACCCAAGCTTTTCTGGAGCTGTGGAGCTGTGCAGCACCACAGTCCTGCCAGCCCTGGGGGAGGTTGGAGTGGGCTGAGGAGGGGTTAGCCAGTCCCAAGGAATCAGGTTCATGTCTTGGAGCCGGGATCTTGGCTCTCTGCCAGCTCCTGGAAGGCAGGCAGCTGAGGAGCAGAGGCTGTGGGTGCAGATGAGTTGGTGGGAGATCAGGTCAGACAGGGTGCAGAGCAGGGTGTTTTCCTCTTTCTCCCTCTTCTGCCTGGTTTGAGTTGTTTTCTGTGTGCCTGAGCAGTGCAGGGCAGGGTCTCCTGAGAAGGGTGGCAGTGGGGGGTGATGGGGGTGGATGCTCCCAAGGGCTGACAGGGGAAAATGTCGGTGTTCCCATTCTCCAAGGATTTTTCAGAGAGCCTTGGAGGTGGCTGGCTAAGGGCTGTACTGTCCCTTGGGCAGGGATCTACCCAGCACTGCCTCTGCATCACCTCCTCTCTGCAGGGCTCTGCTGTCCTGGCCTCACCTGATCCCACAGCCTTCAGCCCAGCTTTGTCCTCACCTCAGTCCCTGCTTCATCTCCCAGCCCTGAGAGCTGTTTTTGGGCTCTGGAATGCTCTGGAATCATGCAGGAGCTGGTTCCTGCCTGTTCCAGTGAGGAGGTATTTCCCTGGCACAGGACTGATGTGGAGCATGGTGTTGCTGCTCTGTGCTGTGGTGGTTTGGAGCTCAGCTTTAAATGTGGGTCACTAATTACAAAGCTCTTCTGCAGCTCATTGCACTTTACAGGAACAAATGCCTGTGCTGTTGGGGTGGCTTTTACAGCCTCTGACCATTGTGTTCTTCAGGAGCTTAAGCCACATGCACCATAAACCCCTGAAATGGAGTTGGGCTCTTAGGATAACAGGGAATGTGAGGTTGGAATAGACTGAAGTGGGAGAAGCCAGGGGGCTGGTTCCTCCCAGTGCTAACAGAGTGATTCTTTCCCCAGGCAGACTGGCTGGTGGGAGCTCTTGGCTTGGCTAAAGAGGGCTGGGGTGGGGGTGATTAGTGTTTTACAGCTGCCTCCCTGTGACCTTATCCTGGGGCTGGTCAGTGGCAATATCAGTCTGATCCAAAATGATTACAGCTGCCCAGAAACCATGGCCGTGCCATGAGGACAAGTCCATCATTGCTGCTGTGGGGCACACGGATACATGAGGCAGCAGATTCCATGGATGCTGCCTGGCCACCCCCAGTGCCCATCTCCCTTTGCACTGTGCTAGGAGACAGCAGAGAAGGGAAGGGATATGTGGCTGGAGAACTGTTCACTCCCTGGCAGACCCATGGAGACATTCCTGGCCTTCTGCAAGGCCTGGACAGGCAAGGCAGAGCCTTCCCCAGGCACATCCCTGGCAGCATCCAAGGCATGGATGGCCCTGGATATTTCATTTTCCTCTGCACTAATCCCATTCAGACCGTGTCCTGCTCTTCTCCTCAACAAGGCTGCAGCTGGCAGAGAGTGACTGCTTCATTTGGGGCTGCCTAGATTAGCCCTGGCCCTCAGGAGCAGAGGCTCAGTTTGCTCTAGAGATAAAAAAGTGCTGTGTTCTCCCAGCTGTCCAGCTCCTCACCTGCAGGGCTGGGGTGGCCCTCAGCCTTTCAGGCTGGTAACCAGGCACCTGCAAGGACCAGGAATGGAGAAACCAGAGGACTTTTGCTAGCAGATAGTCTTGTTGTGCTACACAGAGAGCAGTGTCCTTTTTTTTCTCTCATGTGTGGTGCCTCTTAGAGCTCCGGGGCATCTCCAGACTCTGTGGAATGTGTTGGGCTTGCAGCTTGACTCCAATACCGTGTTCTGTTTATGCAGCTCTGAGCACGAGCACTGCTGGACTCTGGGGCTGCTGAACAATTTCTAAACTTGTGCAGCTCTTACTTCTTTCTCTGCTGCCCGTGGTTCTCTGCAGCTCACCCCTGATGTGCTGCAGCAGCTCCCCTGTTACAGTCAGCAGTGCAACAGGGGCACCATGGTGTTGAGACCTGTCAGAGGGTTAAAAAGGGGCTTAACACGGAGGAAAGGAAGTCCTGCTCTGCCAGAGACCTTGTTGGAGAGCCTTATCTAATTAACCTCGGAGGTGGTTGCTCACAGTGCTGTTGTGTGCCAGCAAAGGAGCCAGGAATTGTCTCCATCAGGTGTCTCTCCCCGTGGAAATCCTGACCTGTGGACAAGGAGGGCTGGAGCAGAGCAGGGCTCTGGGAGCATTGCCCATGCAGATGTTTCACTCAGACTGCAGGGAGGTTGTTGCACTGCTCCAGATCCCTTTCCTGAGTTGGCAAAGCCTCCTCAAAACTCCATCAAAGTGCTTCTTCAGCAGATCCAAGCACCTCAGCCTCTGCAGCCCCCTGATCCCTGCCCTCTGTGTGTGTGTGTGAGGAGCTCCAGGCAGGAGGAAGCAGTGGGGTGGGTCTGGCTGGCTCCTCTTGCAGGTGATCCCCGCTGTGCCTGGCTCTGGCAGGGCTTTCCCAGCAGGGCTGTGGCTGCTGGAGCACACGCCTGCTGTGTGTGAGCATCTCCCCCCGGCTCTGCTGCAGCCAGGAATGAAATCCCTGCTGTGTGCCAGCCCAGGAGGGAGAGCTGTGGCTGCACACCCCGCACCTGGCTGTGCCCAAAGAGGGCACTGCAGGGCCACATTCCTCTCCAGCATTCTCCCTTCACGCAAAGAGCCTTCCCAGCCCCAGCTGCTGACTGGGAACAGGGCTCTCCTCTCCAGAGCTCAATGGAAACACCCAACCTCAAGGATTTCTTGGAGGGAAATCATCTTGGCTCTTGACAAGGCTTTTGCTTTTTCTTCTGAGGTGTAGCAATTACATTAAATAAGAAGCTGTCACTGCAATGCCTGTCCTGCCTCCTGACAACCTGCTCTTCTCAGGAGCTTAGGGGAAAAAACCACACACATCAGATGTGCTTCTCCTCCTGTTTACGTTGCTTCTTTGCCTTGACTCACCTGTAGGGAAGGCCCCAGGTTCATCCCACTGCTGAGGGTCCCCTGAGCTCCCCTGGAGCTGTCAGTCCCCAGGTGTGTCCCCAGCAGCTCCTCCTTTGCACACCCTCGGGTGGCTTCTGCAGGGAAACTCTTCTGATTAAATCTCGCTTGTCCAGGGAGAAAATCAGGGAGAAGTAGGTTGGGAAGCCTGTTGTGACAGAGAGCTGTCAGAGAAGGGAATGGTATTCCAAGGCTGCTGCTCTGCTCCGTGGGAGGAAAGGCTTCAAACAGCAATTAGCCTGCGCTGCCATTTCCAGGGAAACAGCTCTTGGTGCGCCGGACAATGGGCTGCAGGAGGCAGGCAGGTTAAAAGCTCCAATTCTGGGAGGATATATTTAGGTGGGCTTTTTTCCTTTCAAAGGAAGGTAGGTTAGAAAAGCACTGACTCCTTTAAATAGACGCTCCTTCCATAACCAGCTCGGAGCTGCGTCGGGCACTGGCTGTTCCCTTTGTCACCTTTGCTGGTGACAAATGCCCAGCTGGGCTATCTGGAACCTGCCCTGTGTCAGAGCAGAGGGGCTGGAGGAAAAGGGTCTGGGTTCCCTCAGCAGCTGTCACAGGAAGAGGTTCTCTGCTCACCAGCTGTGTTATTTGTTCTGTTAGCTAGAAAAGAGCAGTGTAAATGACAATTCAGTCTGGCAGAGTCCAGCACAGTGCAAAACTCAGCACCAAGCCAGTCTTCTCCTGCCACCATTCCTGGGATCCCTGAATGTCCCTGACCCCCTCTGGTGGCATGTGCTGGGCTGTGGGGGCAGCTGTGGGACTGCAGAGAGGAGCCCATGGCAATAGGCCAGGTCTCTGTTTCCCCCAAAGGGGCTGTCTTTGGGATGCAGAGATGCCCGAGTGAGGAGCTGGGGAGTGCAGAAGGAGCAGGACTGCTCTCTGATGCTGAGGAGCATAAGGAGCTCTCTCCAGCTGTAGGGCTGTTTCTCAGGGTAGGTTGTCCCTGTTGTCAGGGAGATGTCCTGGTGGTGTTTGGGCTGTCACCCACAGAGACACGCTTTGCTGGCTGGTTGGATGTGTTATGCTTTCCCAGAAATGTGTTTTCTCCGTGTGGCTGGGCAGGCTGTGATCCCAGACAAGGAGCTCCCAGGGTGGTGTTTACAGAGGGTGAGAGGAGCTGACAGAAGCTTTTCCCCATCCTTTGCTTTGGCATACCAGGGCCCACTCATTTCCCCAAATACTGCTGCTCTTGGTTTACTTGTGGTGTCCTTGCTCATGACAGAGGGGTTGGAAGTAGATAATCCTTAAGATCCTTTCCCAGCCAATCCATTCTGTGTCCCTGTCAACTCCTGGCACCCATTTCTGTCTCCCTGAAGTGCTCCTTCCTCTGAAGTCCTTCCACTGATGCTTGTGATCATTCCCTGCTGCCGTGCTTGGCCTGTTGTGCTCCCTCAGGTGTCTCCAGCTCAGCCACCCTCTCCCACAGCTCTCCTGGCCAGCACAGCTCGTTCCCAAGCTGGGAAGCTCCCCCTGGAGCAGTCATGCTCTGCCCACGTGCCCGGCTGTGGGGGCTCTGTGTTTGTCCCCCTTCTTCCCCAGAGCAGTGGGAAGGACACGTGCTGTGCAGGGGAGGATGAGGTGGGAGGTGGCACCAAGGCCCCTGTGACTCAGGCCATCAGCTGGCAGTGTGCACAGGCTGTCTGGAGTGGTCGTGGTGAGGAGCTGCATCCTCTCTGCCTTCCCAGGAGGGCTCAGAGCAGGCTCCTGCCCTCCCTTCTGAAGGGTGGGGAGAGTTTATTGAGGTTATTCACGTGGCTTTTGTGGTGTTTGGTCTGACAAGAAGACTGCTGCCACTGCTGTTGGCTGTTGTTCGCTCCTGTCTGTGCCCTACAAGCATCACTGAGGCTCTTGCTGCCCTCCAAAAGCCCTTTGCCAAACTGCTGCAGGGACAAAATGAGCTTTGCCCTGGCAGAAAGGAGCCTCTGGCACCGGGTCCTTTCCTTGTGGCTCCTCTTGGCCGTGTCCAGCACGAGTGGTGTTTGTTGGCAGGGATCCCTCCCTGCCCTGCTGCCTGCCTCGTGCTTGTTCCTGAGAGCAACCAGCAGCACATGATGGTTTCAGAGACAAATCAGGCTCCAGGTGTCAGGGCAGAAGTAAAGGATCTGGAAATCTGAGCTTCACCTGCCTGCAACTCATTCTGGGCTTTGGAGGAGCAAGCTGCTTATCAGCTGCTGTGGTGCCCAATTCCCTCTGCCGTGGAACAGAGAGGTGGGAACAGACCTTGGCAAATCAACTGTGCTCATCCTGGGGAAGCAGCACGGGGTGGGAAAATGCTGGGGCATGGCTCAGCAGCTGCACCCACGGGGCTGGCAGTGGGAGGTGAGGCTGACTGAGGCAGGCTGCAGGGCTGGGAGGTGTCCAGGAGCTGTCCCTGTCCCCCATGTCCCTGAATGAGGGGGGACTGGCAGATTCCAACCCCAGCCCTCTGCCCTGGGCAGCAGCTCTGGCACTGCTGAGAGCTTGAGCAGTGTCCAGCTCCGAGCTGCCACAGGCTGGTCTGTCACCAGTGACCCTGGCCAACCCTGGGGACAGTGTGGCCGGTGATCCCTTGGAGAGGGGGGCAGCTGCCCTTGCTCCCTGCCCCACAGAGCCCAGCCTGCTCTCCCTGCTCCTTTGAGTTGTCGGCGTTGGTCGAGGATGAAGTCACAAATATTTCTGGGCAGCGATAGGATCTCTCCTTTCATAAGATCCCAGGCACTGGAGGTGCCCCATTCCCTTATCTCCCCTCTGCAGATGTGTCCCTCTCCCTCCAGCATGGGAGGAAGCAGCTGAATGGCTGCCACAGCCCCTTCTCTGCCCATCAATAAAAGGGGAGGTTGGATGCCAAAGGAAGGCACGAACACAGCACTGCCCAAGCTTCTGTGGCTCCCAGGGCTTCCTGGAAGCTGTCTGATGAAAAGGGAATGTTCCTAGCCGGGGAAGTGAGTGCCAGAGCATGTCTCCTGGCCAGAGTGGCCACCACGAGCCAAAAACATGGAAAAACAGGGTATGGACAGCACTTCATCCAGTATAGAGCCTGGGAAATGCAGAAATTGTGCAGGGAAGGGAACAATGGGATGAGAAACTTCAGTGGAATTACCAGTGGTGCAGAGGAGGAATTGATTTTTAGCATATGAAAAAAAGGGGTGGGGGGGGAGAAAAAAGCTCTCAGCAATGCTCTTGGACTTGGAAAAGCTGAGTGTGTGGTGTTCTCTGTGGAGAAGGGATGATGCCTTCAGCTCATTTGACAGTGACCCCGTGGGAATCTGTCCCCGTTGCTGCCACAGCCCAGGGCAGCAGGATTTGGGAGTGTGGGGGGCTGGGGGTGGGCAGATCCCCCCAGCTCCTGCCCAGGGCTGCAGAGGAGCGAGGAGCAGCTCTGGATGAGCCGTGAGCCCTGGGCTGCTCCCCGGGCTGGTTCCTGGGAAGCGCTGGATGAGGGTTTGGTGTGAGGTTATGCAATGATTGACCTGACAGGAGCGGCTCGGATGGAGGCAGGGAGGCAGCTCAGCTCCCAGCCAGGCCAAGCCGTGCTGCTGATACCATCAGTGCTTAGAAACGGGGAGTTTGCTTTGATCAGAAAGTCCTGAACACGGCACCCTGCTGTGGAAATCCATCTGGGTCATCCCCACTCCCCAGGCCAGGCTGAGCTGCTGGAACAACACCTGCAGGGCTTGCAAAGCCATTTGGGGTCTGCCCACCAGTGTCAGGCAGTGCCACCTCCTGTGCCCCAGAGGAGCCCCTTGTCCCCAGGTCCCTCGGGGGAGCAGCCCACACCTCACTGCTGTTAGAATTCCCTGCTGCTATGGTGACTCCCCAGGCTGATGCTCTGGGTGCTGTGTCTCCACTGCCAGGTCTTGCCCAGCAGAGCTCTGTGTGCACCTCCACCTGCCTGGGCACAGCTTTTAGAGGTGCTTCATAAGGCCATCGGAGTGTGAGCAGAATCTGTCCTGGGCTGTGAAGGGTTTGCTTGGAAGGTCTGATAAGGTTAAGGAGAGGCCAGCACTGCTCACCCCACTGAGAGCTCCCAGCTAAACTTAGTCCCTGAGTCACTCATGAGTCAGCAGTTCGGGGGCAGGGAATCTGAATTTCTCTTTTCTTCCTTTGCTTTTTTTTTTTTTTTTTTTTTTTTTTTTAACAATGATGCACCCAAGGTAGCCTCCAGATTGGATTGGTTTTGTTCCTAATCCAGCATGTTGACTGCCTGAAGTCCTTTCCCCTGGAGCAGCCCTGAGCCACTCTAGAAGAGTGAGCTCCATCCTCTGATGCCTGCCATAGACAGGGTCTGTCTGCAGTTGAGCAGCCTCCTTGCCCATCATCAGGGGTCCAGTATGTGGAAAGCTCTGCCTGGCCAGGCAGGTCTCATGCTGGGAAAGTGCTGGCCCAGACTGTGGGCAAGTGGAGCATCCCTGGAGCTGCTTGGGAACACGATGAGTGAAGACCCATCCAGTTGTTCTTATCCCAGCATGGTGCATGAGTGCTGCAGCATTGCCAACAGCAGCAGGAGTGCTCTGAAAAAGTCATGTGAGGGTTAAAATAAGGAGCAGCAGGAGATGCAGATGTGCTGGGCCTCTGGAGCTGCTCTGTTTGATGCTCAAGCCTCCTCCAGACCAGTCTGTCCCTGTACTGTGTGTGCCACCAGCCAGCCCTCCCCAGAGGAGGTCCCTGGGGGCTGGGATGGAGCAGAGCTCTGTGCTGAACACCCTTTCCCAGGATGGAGCAGGCTGGCCAGGCAGCTTCTCACAGTCCCCAGAAAATAAATCCTGGGAGCAGAGTCCCCCCTGTCAGCTGGCTGTGGCTGTATCCATCAGTGTGAGATCCCACTGAGTGTGTTTTGCATAATTTGTTTTCCAGAATGAAGTGTTTTACAAGTGCAGCGTTTAATCACCTTGCTGAGAAACCGTCCCCGTGCCTGGGGCTGGGAAATGGCTGGAGAGGAATCTGGAGAAGGGACCATGTGCTCACCCCGCTGTGTTAGCTGGGCTGGAGAGCCCAGAGGGGCAGGTGTGTGCTGGCAGAGAGCCTGGGGATGGACAGGAGAGCTGGAAACAACAGACATGGAGATGTCTGCAAGGAGACAAGCCCCAGGAGCTGGATCTGCTCCCCAGCCCGCCGTGGATGCCCTCCCAGGGCTGACTGGAGGAGGAGGTGATGCACCCCAAGCCTCTGCAGGCCAGCTCCATGACACACAGCTCTTCCCTGGGGCCTTGGCACTCCTTCCCTTCTGTTCTTAGTAGAGAAACCCCAAAACCTGGCAACTCAAGGGTTCTCTCAGCTGAGTGTGTGCGTTTCTGGCAACAAAGTGAATCCAGGCAAAGCTGACAACAGCAGAGCCAGGAAACTACTTCTGGATCCTGCACAGCACCTGGCCCTTCCTCAAGGCAGAGGTGCCTCTGTTTTGATTAAGGATTGCTGGCCAGCTTCCTCCTTTTGGCACCTGGGGATAAATCAGGGGCTTGTTGGACCGTGTAGGGCACAGTGAGCAGTGGGTGCTCCTGGCCCTGCTCTGGGGGTGACAGTGGTGGTGGCCTGGGGGGCTGCTGCTCTCACTGTCATTTTATTTTTATTCACAGCAGGTGAAGGATGAAAAATCAGAGTAATGGCCAAGGATCCAGCATCTACTTGACTTCTCTTGCCCATGGCAGAGCAATAAATCCAGTTAAGGCATTGCAGCGGGTGAGATCACACAGTTACCCAGCCTGGAGCCCACACACTGCAGGAGCTGAGGATGATGCTGGCCCAGCAGCCTCAAGGTGGGTTCCCTCCTTGTCCCTGCCTCACCTTTGATCCTCTGCTGCTGGGGATTGGCAGAGCCCCAGGATCTGCTCCATGACTAAGGAGCTGTTTCTGCTGCCTGCCTGCACCGTGGTGGGAGCTCTGAGAGCGCTGCTGATAAACCCAGTGCCTCCTCCTGCTGCAGGCCTGGCCCCTGCTCCCTCAGATCCAGAGGATCTCTCCTCTGAGCACTGCTCCTGCCTCTTCCAGAGCAGACAAACAAACTGCTGAGCTCTGGTCCTGCTGGGGCAGTGTAAGGTGGGCAGGGCAGTGGGCTCCAGGAGGCTTCTGACTGCTCTTGTGGCAAAGGCTCTGGCTGTCAGCTTCATGGACAGGTCTGAGCACTGAACTTTGGCTCTGGCAGACGCTGGAGGAGACCACCCCTCACCCAGGCACGTGTCCCTTCTTTTGGCTGTGCAAAGATAACAAGCAGGGAAGGATGGGCTTTGGTGGTGGTGCCTGTTCCTAAAGGCTGCTGAGCAGGAAAGGGGACGAAGCCTTGGGAGCACGACCTCCTGTCCCTCAGCCACGTGGGGAGTGGTGACATCCAGGCAGGAAACCTGCAGGGCTGGGCTGGAGCACCATGAAGGGTGGGATGCAGAGGGGTTGGTGCCTGCCTCTCCCCTGTTATTTGCCATGAAATCCGAGGCAGGGAACCTCAGTGAGTGCTGTGAAGGCTTTCACACGTGTCAGCTCTGTGTGTGTGTGCAATGGAGCAGATGCTCCTCTGAGCCCAGGGGCTGCTGATTGATGGGGCAGCCTTCAGCTGCCTGTGCCTTCCCTTGGCTGTGACGTGGACCTGCTTCCCCCTGAGCTGGGACAACAGGGATCCTCCAGGAGCAGTGTCCCACCTGTGAGGGCACCTTCTGTGAGGGCCTTTGTGGCTGATGCCATCCCAGGGAGGCAGGGGGCACTGGGATTTTTGTTTTTTTGAGGAGCTGAGGCTGCCACTGGCTGATTCGCCAGGAAACAAGAGGTGTTCCAGGGCACTCTGTGTGTGCCTGTTCCTCTGACAGCTCCTGAGCCCCCTGGATGGTCCTGGCTGTGTGTGACAGCAGAGTTGTCACCGCTGCTGACAGGAGATGTTCCTGCATGGAGCTGTTCCCGTGGAACATGCAGCCAGCTGGGACAGGGTGACAGTGAGCACCTCTGCAGGGGGACAGGCCAGCACACAAACCCCCAGGATGTGCAGAGGTGAGTGTGATGTGTGTGGCCCACTCGTGGGTGAAAGCCTGAGCAGGCACTGACAAGCTGGACATCAACCTGGGTCAGCCAGGAGACATAAATCCTGGTATTTGGGATTAGTGCAGGTAATTTGTTTTAAAGACAGACAAATCCCTTTCCTGGAGGTGCCTGCTTGTCACGGGAGACGTTCCCTGTCTCCAGAAGTGTTACTCCAGTTGAACAGCTCCTGCTCTTTCAAGGGAAAATGGACTCTGGAGTTGCTAATCACTGGGCTGGAGGATTTTTTCCCCTAACACTTGTTGGTGATTGCTTCCTCCTCCTCCCTTTTGTGTTTCTGCAACACCCCAAGCTCGGGAAGAACCATCTGCTGATTTGATTAATGGCCCTTTTCTGAAAAAGCAACAGAGACAAATGTCCTCCTGAACATGGCAGAGAGAAATGGAGAAACAGGCTGGCTAATTTTCAGCCATTATTTTGGGACCCAAACTCCTTCCCAGTATCAATTTAGCTATTATTTCAAAAACTAATTAATCTTCACTCAGGCAGCTCCAAGAGACCTCAGTTTAGATAATTAACAGCCCATAGATTATGAAAATTCCTGCTTTTGGATCCCACTGCAGTGCTTGCCTTCAACAACACACTCCTGCTATCGTCCTGCTTACCAACTCCTTTCATCAATCCATCTATTTTTTTGACAATCAAGAGTAAATAATTAGCTCTGATGGATTTTGCTCGCTTTCTTGCAGCTTTTTTTTTTTTTTTTTTTTTTTTAGTCCTTAAATGTTCTTGAACCAGGCAATTTTTGAGGTGGTTTTGCAGCTAGCTACAGCCAAGCAGAGCAAATTGCTGCTGCTGCTGCTTGGAAGAGCTGGGGAAAGGTTGGATTTGGCTTATGGAAAAGCTGGAAGATAAGGTATGAGAAAGGAGATGCTAGAAAGTTAGACATGGGAATTTTTTACCCCCTTTTTCAGTCTTGCATGATGTAACCTGAACTTCAAACATGAATTGCTGGGTTGGGGCTGGGCTGACCTCCCATCCTGGCCTCTTGCTTGCTGTCACAGCTCTGATCCTCTTGGACACTCAGTCCTTGGGAGATTTATTTCACATTTTCAGGGTAATATTTCCCAGGCATTCCCCTGGAAGTGTGCCACAGGGAGATAGGTGTGGGTGTGGGAAGGGCAGAGAGGTGCTGGTGCAGCGAGGCTGTGAGCAGGGGATGCTTCTCCCTCACCCTCCTCCCACACCAGCCAGCGTTTCTCTCTCCAGGTTTATCAAGGTCCTGTGATAGATCGCTAACGATTTCATTTCCAGCGTGCTGTGAATTAGGAGACAGCCTGCACAACGATGCCGAGCAGGAACAGGCTCGTCAGCTAATTACTGTCCCCATGTCCCCACACTGCCACCGCTGCTGCCCGGGCCCCTGATTGCTCCCTGTCCTGACTGCATCTCACTGGTGCTGCTGTTTCATCCGCAGCTCTTGCCTGGCTCTCAGCGGCGGCTGCTGCTCTCTCTGCCTCCCCCCACCTCCCTCAAGTTTATTAATGAAAACCTTATCTGTCTGTGCAGATAATGCCGGGAATAATTAGTACTCAGTGAGCTCTGTCGGGCTCCTCAGCTCTCCCACCCCCCCTGCCCTCAGCTCCTTCTTATTTGCAGTTTCCCAAGTGCTTGGTGAGTGCTGGGGATGTTTGGGGTTTGGGTTTTTTGGGGGGTGGGAAGGGTTTAGATCTTCCTCACCCTGTGCAGTTTTCGGTCTCTCTGGCTGCATCCACAATTCCTGTTTGAAATTTGTGACAGTGGGGCCAGTGTCTGTGTTCTCTACCCAGGGCCTTAAGCAAAAGCAGTCCCGTGGTGGGTTTGAATCAGATGATCCTTAAGGTCCTTTCTAACCCATTCTGTGATTCTGTGAAAATTCCCTGAGTTTTCCTTGCTCAGGGCACACCTGGTGCATGTGGGGAGCTGCAGCCAGGTACCCTGGCTGGGTTCAGTCCCGAGAGACCTGGCTGGGTTCCAGCTCCCATCCCTGCAGGGCAGCAAGGGCCAGCCCTTGCCTCTGCATCAGGGACCTGTCCCAGCTCTGCTCGAGCTCCTTTTTTTTTTTTTTTTTTTTTTTTATTATTGTGTTTATATTCGTTGTTTCTTGGCTCAAATCTTTCAGCCTGATAAAGGATGACAGCGCTCCTCGAGTGCCTGGGATGGCATAAATAATTCCGGTGCTGAGAGCAAGATTTACAGTGATATAAATGTCAGGAGTGAGCCCACTTTGTATTAATGGCCTTATTAGTTATGTTGCTGTAAAATACTGATACTCCAGTTGTTAAGCAGGCATGGCTTTACTCTGCAGCATTAATTCAATAAATTGGGCCTTTTTGATATAAATCTTAGAGTCTGCTGAGCCCCATTAGAAAATCCTTCATGACGTGTCAGAGATCTTCAAATGGCTTTGGCTGAGGCACACCTGGGAATAAAAAAGCTGCTTGGTGTGCAAGTGTGGGGTGAGGACATTGAATTCTGTGCCTGGGTCACAGCTCAGTGTCTCTGTGGGCCAGGGATGTGGCACAGGATGTCACACAAGCGCCCCGGGGGCAGCCTGGCCCCCGCAGCTCTGGGGGTTTTCACCTCCAGCAGCATCCCTGAAGTCAGGGCTGGTGTCTCCTGTCAGCCAAAGGCTGACTTGGCTGCAACCCCAAGCTCTGGCTCACCCAGGCAGTGAGAGCAGGTCCCTGGAGGAGAGGGGAAAGGAGAGGGTGACACCGGAGGGAGGAGATGCCCCTAGAACTACTCTCATCCCTCTCCGTGCCCTCCCCCATGTCCCTGTCACCGCCTCTGCTCCGCTGGCTGCTGTCACCTCCTCCCGCGCTAATCCGGAGGTGAGCTGACAGCCGGGACACCTCTCCTTGCCTGACCCCTGCTGCCCTGCCCCGGCCGGGCTGCCAGCCTCCTCCTGGCCGCTGGGAGAGGTGTCCGTACTGTCCCCATCCCATCTGTCCCTGGAGCCGCTGCTCCTGCCCAGGCTCTTGTGGGACTCTGCTAACTTTGCACCAGCGAGATGCGCGGGGACAGAGGGGGAGGAAAACACCACGATAATTGAAAATAAATGGTGCATTCTATGAAATAAATGTTCTGGTGCAGCTGGCTTGCTGCAGAGGGGTATTTATTTATTTATTTACTTACCTACTTGCTTGCTTATGTAGTTAGTTAGTTAGTTAGTTAGTTAGTTAGTTAGTTAGTTAGTTAGTTTTTCCTCCTAGGGTTCAGAGCTGCCTGGGGAAATGGGAGCTTGGTAGGGAAGGAATGGCACTCCCAGGCTGCTGGGGATTGGGCTTCCACTTGTGGTTTGGGCTGTACCCTGCAGTGGGCCCCTGGAGTGGGATGTGAGTGTCAGGTGGGAGGCCAGAGCAGGAAAGGCACCGTCCTGGGCCATGGCAAAGGTGCCTGGGCTCAGTGCCCGCGTCAGGATGAAGGAATGGCAGTCCTTTCTCCTCTTGCCACTGCTTGCATGTGAGCATGTCCCAGGTCTGACACAGAGTCCCTCTGTTTCATGTCCATCCTCAGGCCATGGCCATGCCTCTGCTGAGCCACCTGCCCTAGGACCTGGCTGACCCTGCAGCTCTGACCCACCAGAACCTGTCCTCCAACCCACTGGGGAATGACCTCCTCAGTGACCAGACTCTGCTGCTGCCCTGCCTGAAGTTAACACAGCCCCTCTGCCCCAGGTGAGTTTGGTTTGAAATGTTCCTCTGGTGAGGATTGACTCTTGACACAGCTGTTTGTTATGGGAAGAGGCTGCATTTTCCTGGGAGATGTTGGATTTAACCAGGAACACGAAACTTTCTCCTGCTTTGGATCCCACACATCACTGGCTGACCATGTCGTGGTTCTTATGCCTTGATAAGACTTAGCCTGGATTATTATTTAGCTGCTAATTAATCTGGAGAGTGATGTAAAGGCTTTGAACTGCTGTTTGAAGATTTGAGTGGATGGTTTTTGCTCTTGTCAGAGAAGGAGGGATTTGGAGGTGAGATCCCAGCTCTGAATGACATTAAGTTGCTGTGCCCTGACAGGTCGGAACAGCTCCTGACTCCCTCTCCTGCCAGCACCTGCGGGGGCCCTGCAAGACAAATCCCCTTGGGCATCAGGAGCACAATGGTGCCTGGGGAGGGATGGCAGCCAGGGTGACACTGCCTGGGGAGGGGACACGCCCTGTCCCAAGAGTCAGACACCAACAGGAGCCTTTGGGGGAGGTTTGGAGTTACCAGCCCAGCCCGTTTCTTCTCCCACAGGCCTTTTCCCTGGTACCTCGTGGTGCTGAAGGACAGCTCAGACGTTTCATTAATCACTGCTGATGATGGAGCTCTGGCCCCGAGGTCCCCATGGCTGCTGCTTCCCCAGCCGGGGATATTTTGCCGATGCTGCTCCCTGAAAACTCCAGCTGAAAACTGGGAAAAAACCGTGTCCCCCTTGGAGTTGTATCTTGTGGAAGATGCTGCTTCTCTGCTCCAGCCTTTCATTCCTGCCCATGGGGCACACAGTGAGTTGTGCCCTTGCAAACCTGCATCTTTTTAAAAAACATTGTTCCTTTCTCTGTGCCTGTCAGGATCGAGGGCAGCTCCGTGGTGGGTTGATCTGCTGCTGCATTGATGTGGCAAAGGCTGGGGGTGAAAACCCCACAGCCTCCAGACAAGGCCGTAGAGCTTTTAGGATGCAGTTTTCCCAAACTCTGTCCATCACAAAGCAAACAAAGACCTCCAGCCGGGAGGCAGCTGGCTCAGGGGTGAGCATCGATCGCTGGCTGCTGGGTGAGACCCCAGCAGTGTCAGGAGGCAGCTCCAGCCCTCCCAGCTTCCAATCACGGCGCTGGGAAGGAAAGCCAGCCTGCTTAGGAATCAATCATTTGACATCTGCTGTCAGCCTTCTGACACCCAGCCCCGCCGGTGAGGACCCCAGCAGGAAGGCTGGTGGATCTCAGCTTGTTTTGGTCTTAATCTGACCTGGTTTTGTGATAATGTCATCATCCATCACTGCCTGGGGTTGTGGGGAGGGGAGGTTAAACTCCTCCCTCACACTCCGCCGCTCCCCTGCCACTGCTTTATCTCTGCAGAAGCTGCGTTCGAGTGCAATTCACTTTGTTATTAATTTCTTTTACACAGAGGCTTTTCAAGTGCCTGGGAGCAGGGCTGGTGTCACGGAGAGGCTGCAGAGCCCAGCAGCTGCAGTGCTGGAGTGCAGCTTGAACAGGCTCCTCCAAGGGCAGCAGGCAGAGAGCTGAGAACCTGCTTGGTGAAACAGCCCCGTGGAGATGGCTCTGGACTGCAGGACTTCTTCCTCAGCAGCTGCCAGGGCTGCATCAGGGATGGGATTGCATCACCCTCGTACCCCAATGTGGATCTGCTGCCCCAGGGCCTTGGTGCACCCTGGGGACTGTCCAGCTCAGTGACAAGGGCAGATCAGGGCTGGGTGGCCGTGGCCTGTGGGTATCCCTTCACCAGGTGATGTGTTTTGGTGAGCCCAGTGCTGGAGAAGCATCTGCAATGCTGCACTGGCCCTTTCTCAGCTCCATGGATCCCTCGTGCCTGCAATCCCCAGGGAATCTGCCCATGCAGGGCTGCATTCCCAGCTGGAGAAAAGCTGGTTGAGAGCCAGCAGCCTGGGGGACCCTGGGAGGGGGTCCTGAGGTAGCCCAAAGGTAGCACTGTCCCCTCCCAGCCCACACTGCCGTGGCTTGTGCTGGCTCTGGGGACTGGCTGTGCTGGGACCCTTCCTGTGGATTTTATGTGCGTTTAATCTGGTAACAAAACTATATTGCAAAATGTAATAAATGCGAGGTTTAATCAAACCCAGCCAGCCAGCACTGATGGAAACTTGGTGGTGGAAAAAAATATTGCATTTCTGTTTGTTTATCTCCCCCTGTGCCCCTGGGGCCATGTCCTGACTCTCATGGGGGGCTCCTCATGCTTGGGGACACAGGCTGGATGTGGGGCCACTGCCAGCCACGGGCTCCCAGCCCACCAGCTCCCAGCCCCGTGCCTTGGCTGAGCTTCCCAGCAGTGGGATCTTCCTCCTGCCACCGTCCTCCACAGCCCCTTTCTCCTCAGGAGGAGAGTTTCACATGGCACCCCTGTTCCAGGAGCTGGTGTGGGGCTCAAGCCCTCCATCCCACATTTCCTATCACCCACGATGGCACCGGGATCTGATCTTAGGGTGTCTCCAGGTCTTGTCTGCCTAAATCTTAGGCACATGGGAAGGTTGATCATCTCCCCCGGCTAGGAACAGCCCTGCCAAGGGTGGCAGCGAGGATAAAACCACCGGGTTTCTCTGGCTTTGAATTAGGGGCGAAGCATCCCAATATCCAGCCGGTTGATGTGGCTGGGAACGAGGAGAGGCTCAGCATTTTCCCTGTGCATCAAACCCTGGGCACCCACCGGATCCCGGAGCGGGGCCAGCTGCTCCCGGAGCCGCGGCTCGGCTGCCGCCCCTCTCCAGATGGCTTTTTTCAATGAAGCCTCTCCCAGAAATAGCTGCTCGCTCGGCTCTGCAAATAGCTCCTCTGCTGAGCGCAGGAGGCAGCGCGGTGCGAGCAGCGTCCTCTGTGTCCCTTCCAGCCTCCTGAGCGCCTCGGCACTGACCCGATCCCCCGCCGCACCTCTCCTGAGGGGATGGGGATGTGCTGGGATCCCTGGCTTCGAGGAGCCGCTCACTCCGCCCCGGACATCCCGCAGCCCCGCAGGGAGAGATGGCTGGTGGCTTCCAGGGCAGGGCAGGTGGCCCGGGGGACACAGCACATGGTCCCTGTGCCACGGTGGCCGGGCATGAGCACCCGCAGCTGCCTTATGGCCCTCTTGATACGCTTATTGTGCCACCGTAAAACGAGGGAATACAATCTCCTCTGTAGGTTTAAGCGATTTATTAATAGTCTGTGATGTCAGTAATAGCTCATCCATAAATCTGATCTTAAGAATTTATGGGGCAAATATTCCGGCGCCGTATTAAAGACACAATTCATAAATGCCTGTAAGTAGCAGCAGGAGAGAGTTATCCTGGGGGAGGGAAAGGTGGAGAGCTCAGCCCACCACACAGAGCCTCTACAATCTTTGAGAAACGAATTATTCAATTGAGGGACAGTCCCCTCCAGCTGGAGGTGCCTGTGGCCCCCAGGGTGCTGTCCCTGCAGGCTCCCGGCCCCCCCAGCCCTCTCGCCGGGGTCCCCACAATCTGCCATCACCTCGTGCCCGGCCCAGGGTGACGGTATTTAGCACAGAAGTGCGCCGGGTGTAATTGCTAATCAGATACAGGCAATCAATCCGCGCTGCCGTCGCCGGGGAGGGGCCGCTTCCCTGCTGAAGGTGACTCCTGCGGGAATTCAGATTTAAAAATAAAGGCGATAGTCATCAGCAGTTCATTAAATTGGCATCAGGCTCATTTGCACTCAGCGAGGGGATGAAGAAGAGGTGGCTCTGCCGCCTCCCGTGCCCTCGCTCCGGGGTGTCCGCAGGAGACGCTTCCAGGGGGGTGAGGCTCCTGGGAGCCCTCCCGGATTTATTCCTCCTATCCCGGTGTTGCTGCAGTCCTGAGTCAACAGTGCGGGTGCATTTAAACGCAGAGCACCATAATGGGTCATTAAAAGCTCTGCCAGCAGCCGGACTGCACGGAGAGAGTTACGGTGCCACCCCGGGGCCGGGACACGCGGCTTCCCTGGCCTCGGGATCCGCAGGAATCCGCAGGGATGCGCGCCCTGGTGCCCGCGGAGGGCGAGGGCTGTCGGGGTCTCAGGTGGCTGACATCCGATTGTCCCTTCGTGGTGGCCTCAGAGCTGCGAGAGGAGGTGCAGGGGAAGCAGCGGGGAGGGCACGGGGGTGCAGGAGGGATGTGGGGACAGGCACCACACGTGCCAAGGATGCTCCAGGGTGGGCTGAGATCCCGGAGCCCGTGGGGGCTGCAGGGCCTTTGTGGACTCACAACCCGTCGTTCCCAAGGATGGACCATCCCAGCAGGGCTCAGGAGCTCTTTCCAGCAGGTTTTCCCATCCCTGAGAGCGGGCACAGGCAGAAGGTGATGCTCTCCAGCTTGCCCCGTGTCCTCCATCACCTGCCAGGGACAAAAGTGGCAGCAAAATCATCCCACAACACCGCTCCCTGCTCCACTCCTGGGCCTGGGAGCTTCATGTTTCCTCTCCATGAGCCCAGCAGGATGCAGCTCTGTGCTCCTGATGAAATCCCAGCATGAGCAGAGCTGCTGTTTTCCTGTCGCTCTTCTGGCGATTCTTGGTGGAGGAGGGAAGTGAGTGAGGCAGAGCAGCTTTGGCAGCGCTGTTGATTCGCGGCCCGTAATTTAATTAAGAGAGATCAAAAGTGGACGGCATTAAAAAATAAATCAGGTGAAGGGAGTGGAGTTCCTTTAATTACAGCGTGGATTTGTAACGAAGAGAGAGACTCAATCACAAAGGAAAGAAAAGGTGTCAAGTGGAGAGACACCTTCCCTGGGTTAATTACTGCTGACGGGGAGGGGATGGTTGGGCTGGGTGTTGGTGAGCTGGAAACCCTCCAACATTCCCCGCGATGCTGACGGTGCCTGGTGGGTGCGGGGCAGGATCCTCGGGATGCTGGGCACTGAAACGGGGCGGATGGGCTGAGAGCTGTGGGGGCAGCGGTGGCCGAGGCAGTCCTGGGTTTGGGGACCACGGGCTGTGCCATCGGCAGCGCCGTCGGGGACCGGGGCCGGGCTGGCAGCAGCCCGATTTGTGCAATAATTAATTCTCCTTTGATCATCTGCTGTGTAAATCATCAGTGGCCAGGAGTTAATCATGCATATGAAATGAATCCTTCTCCTGCCTTAATGAGCGCTGAATCGTGACCAGCATCTGTTTACTCCTGACACTTTCATCTCTTTGACAGTCTGAACAATCAGTGTTTCCAATAATCTCCTTTTTATTCTATTAAATAAATATATATATATATATACACACAAGTCTGAGAGCAAGCAGCCTTTTGCTTCGTACTCCTGCTCCCAGCTTCGTCTCCTTAATCTTTGTTTTTTCAGTCCCAGGCAAGGATTTGTTTCTGGGAGCGGTGCGAGGGCTCTGCAGGTACCCAGCTCCGCGCTGTCCCTCCGAGGATGATGCTGGTGGTGCTGGTGGCAGGACTCCTTCCTCCCCAGCTGCTTCGAGGCTGCGCTTTGCACAGTTAACAGCAAACAAGAAGCCTCTTTGAGCGTTTCCGCCTCCATCTACCTGGAACGAACCGCAATTAATCCACCGGTTGCGCCGCCAACGCAGTGCTGTAATTGGATTAATTAGAGCGGAGCTGGCGGCCGCTCTGGGGAGGTTTGGTCCTGGCTGCAGCCTCCTCCAGCGGTGGGATCCATGGAATGGGTGCAGCAGCAGCAGCACCGGGGATGCCGAGGCACCGCTCAGCCGCGGGCGGTGGGGCTGCCGGACGGCTCAGGGCAATGACCTGCCCACTAATTGGAGTTGATGAGGCGTGGCCTGGTTAACGGGGCTTGTAAGAGGCAGCAGGGGCAGAGGGGGCTGTGGGTGGGCTGTGCTGTCAGCCGAGCGCACCCCGAGGAGCAGCCGGGTTAAGGCGGGTGGGACACGGAGTCGCCTTCCCCATCACCCCAGGCTGTCTGAGCGGCAGCGCCTCGTGTTGCCTCTGCCCCAGGTTTTGGGGAGAGGCACGGAAGGAGGTGAAGGGGAATGTGAGTCCTGCAGCAAGGCTGAGTAGGACAATCCTGACCATCCTGGACCCTGCCATGCTGCTCTGCTGCTCCTGTGCCAAGCCTGGTGCCCATCTGCTTGGGGAGAGGTAGGGCACAGATCTGCAGGGCCGTGGTGCCCCTAGGCACAAGGAGCATTCCCAAAGGCTGTGGGAGGATGTCAGTCCTGCTGTCCCTGAGCTGAATTGGGTCTAACCTGGCTCAGCTGGAAACCAGTGGCCGCAGGGGATTTACAGCAATTGCCTAAATCAACTGGAAAAGCCCTTGGGAGAGCCGGCAGTTCCCTGTGCCGGGGGCTGCAGGAGCACGGAGCTGGCTGCTGGTGCTTTTAAAACCCTTGGAGCACTCCTCACTGGAACAGGGCCCTCCTGAGCTAACCAGAGCAGTAAAAACCACCCCCAGACTGCTGAGAACAGGCTCTGCACCCTAAACCATGCACGGAGCTGGAGGCTCCATCCCTGCTGAGGGCAGCCAGGACCCAGCACAGGGGTCAGCTCAGGGTGTCAAGTAGGTGCTATCAGCAGGCACAACACAGCCTCTGGGTATTCTATTCCTCCCTTTACCCAAAAGGAAGAACAAAATCCCACCAGCTCCTTCATTCTCTAGAGAAAAATAATAGGGTTTTTCTTTGGTTTTTTTCAGAGATGAATCAGCCTCCCCAGGAGGCAGCTGGGGTGAGGTGTGGGATGCAGCCTCAGCATTCACCAGGCAATTGGGGGGTTGAGAAGATGTCCCAGGAAGGACATCAGGGCTGCTGTAAGGGGGGGTGGCTGTCTCAGGCCAAGCAGGAAGGATTTGCTACAGCCCTGGGCTCATCCAAGCTCCCAACAGCCAACAGGGAAGAGGACCTTTCCAAGAGCCAGGCACACCAGATACCCCAAACAGCTCTGGAGCCCTTGGGAGCTGTGGAGCCCTTGCCTCACCCTGGCTGGAAGATCCCACTGTCCTCAGGGATCTGCTGTGACCTTTGGGCAAGCTCCAGGAGCTGTCAGTTCTTGCAAACCAGCTTTAACAGTGGCAGCAAGGTCAGTGAGATTTGGGGCCCCTGGACACGTCCCTTGTCACATCAGTTCCTGCGGCGAACTTGGCTGTAATTTAGCCTGGTTTAATTGTGCTTAAATTAGCCACAAATGGAACAGCACTGCAGCTGCTCTCAAAAATATATAAAATTACAGCACACTAAAACATTTTCACGTTTCATTAGTGCGTCTTAATGGGAAGTGTCTGCTCCCCAAACTCTCTGTTGACTCTCCAGAGCAGTAAAAGTTTACACATTAGCAGTTGTGCTGCCCATTAACACTGCACAATACTCTCTGTGTTTTGCAGTGGCAGCGCTGCTCCCCACACGGCCGGGAAGTCTAAAATTGAGGGGAGTGGGTGCTCTCCTGAGGCACCTCTGCATGGGTGGGAGTGAGCTGAGCAAGGAGCACCCTGAATCCCAGGGGGAGCAATCCCACACTGCAGGAGAGGCACCGGAGTCCTTTTCCTGGGATGGTGCTGCCTGTCCTTCAGCTTTCTCCCAAGTAATGCCTCCAATCCAAATCAGGAAACTCCTTCAGTGGAAGCAGCATTTTAGCAGAAGCCTATTTAACGCTTAGGCTGACGCCCTCGAGTGCTTTATTTTAAAGCATTTTTGTTCTTCTCTATTATCAGTAATAGTCTATAAAAGCCAAAATGCAGCACTTTGCTGCCTCCTGCTCCATCCCCCTGTGGTGTGGGCAGCTCTGCATGGCAGGGGCTGAGGAGGTTCCTCTGCCCACCCCTCCCACTGCCCCAGCACGATAATCCACAGGGGAAAAGGCTCAGCGAGAGGTGATTGCACGGGGTCAAACCACTTGTCCCATCAGCGTTCCCCGGGCAGATTTGGTTAAATATCTTTGGTCTTGGGCAGCATCTTCCTGAGGACTCATCTGAAATGAGTTTTAAGATCTGAATCCAAAGGGAAAGGGTGGGGATTGTCCCTTGTCCCTCTCCAACCTTCTCCAGACCTCAGCTTTCCCAGGGAGATGGACTTTTGTGCCAAGGGGTGGCCAAGGGAGGGTGAAGGGTGACCTCGAGCAGTTTGGACTTGGCTCATGGGTTCAGTGCAGGGATGTGCTGGAGGAAAGGAAGCAGGAGCTGGGCTGTCACTGGGACCTGGGGTGGGCCAGGAATGGAAACATCTCAGTGCTGGCTTGGAGGAGGACACACATCCTGAGTCTGACCCTTTCCCAAGCTGGAGGCAAAAGCCCGGTGCCTTCCTGCCTGCAGTCCAAACTTGTGCTGAGCATCCCCAAAGTCCCTCCTCCAGCCAGATCCAGCGGGAGGTTGGGATCCGGCCGAGCTGCCAGAAATGACTCCAACAGGCAGCGGTGCTGTTCGTGTGATTGGAGGCTGCTAATTGCCACGAGGAGGGCAGTGAGAGGAGAGCAGCCCTGCTCTCCCCAGCTCCGGGGCACATCCTCGGGGTCCTGGGACCTTCTGTCTGCGGTCGGGGGCTGTCTGTGCCCCCCACAGCCCAGCCAGGAGCTCTGGAAAGCCGGGGCCTGTCTCTCCTGCTCGGACACATGTGGCTGCGGGCTCTGTCCCCTCTGTCCCCCTCTGCCAGCTGTGTCTGACCTTTCGGCGGTGGCACCCGAGGAGCAGCGGCGGCTGCGCAGCTTTGCCGCACGGTCCCCGGGGGCCGCCTGGCCTCCACGGCCACTGCCACTCAGAGGGGAAAAAACATATTTTCAGCTCCAACCCTCCATCCCCTTTTCCAGTCTGGAGCTTTTTTAGAGCCAAAGGGAAGAAAAGGACGTGGCCTGGCTTGCCTGCCTCTCTCTGCTCCTGTTCTTTCATTCCGCTCTTCCCGGCAGCTGCGAATGGCTTTGCCTGGGAACGCTCACAGTGTCTGTGCCTGCGCCTCTTTTTTTCTTGTACTGCCTAAATATCCGGACTGAGCGCCTTCAGCGGGTAAACAGGGAGGGAAAAGGCTTTTGTTGGAGCAGACGCGTGGGCTGGTGAGCTGCAGAGCCCCTCCTGCAGACAGAGAAGGCGGCTGCTTCCACGGAGTCCAGCACAGAAAGCCGGGGTGAGACACACCTGGTCCTGGGAAAGAGGTTTGGCAGGTCCCTGATGTCCACCTGGACATGATGGAGATGCATCCAGTGTCCATCTGGACATGATGGAGAGGTATCCTGAGATCCAGGGGCTGGCTGGGGTGTCCCACCCTGTGCTAGTCACACTCCCATCGTGGTTTTGCACCCTCAAACCCTACAGGTTTCCCTCTTCTCTGCACGGGCACAGTGGAGCCAGCACTGATGGAGGGGACGTGGGGACATCTCCAACCTTTATCGACCCAAACAAGGGGAGCACAGGTCCTCCTCCCCAATATCAGCCCCAGCAGCCCCCTGACAGCAGGTCCAGCATCCTGAAGCTGCCAAGCTGGGCACTGATGGATGGCCCTCGTGGGCAGGGGATGCACCCCAGTGCCCACGGCCTTGGTACTCTCCAGGGAAAGCTGCAGCTCCACTTCTCAGTGCCCTTATTTACTGCCTGGAGAAACCTGGGCAGGGTGACGGAGGGAGGGGACAGGGTGGTCACTGCCACCATCCTGTGCCCAAGGGGCCAGCACAGCCTTGCATCTGCCCCAGGGCCATGGGCACTCCTGCGTTCCCTGTGGGTGGAAATGACCTTTCTGTGGGTGGAGAAAGGAAAGACAGAAAATAAAAAGACACCTTTGGTGAGTGCCTTGACCTTGGATGCACCTGGATATGGGGACAGGCAGAGCAGGACATTTGGGTGCTGGGCTCTGCCCAGGGTCAGCCAGGGGCGTTGCAGGAAAAAAGACCATAAACCAGTATTTTACCCCTAGAAAAGTGGTGAATTCCTTCTTGCAACAGTTTGATGCTGCGAAATGCATTTACCAGGCTAAAGATGCTCCAGCAGCAGCGTCCTGCCACCATCTGAGGGTTTCTCCCAATTTGGCACAGAGTACACTTTATCCTGTTGCTGTTTCTTCACCCTGCAGGCCACTCTCCACTCACTCCTTTCTTGGGAAAACCAGCTTGGAACCAGCCCCACCGAGCACCCTCTGGACAGCTCCATGGCCAAACCAGTTCAGTGTCCATCCACATCTCCCACAGCTTCTAAAGCAGACCATCACCCCTCCTCATCCTCCTCCCCTTTTTCCTCCTCCTCCTCCTGCCTGGCCAAAGCGGGCAGTGTCAGGCAGGGCCCCCCTTCTGGCCAAGTCCAGACAATAATTGGTAGGTGTTTCTGGAGTGCCATGAGCAGAGGGCACTCACAGCCTTTGTTTATTGACTCTCGATGATAATGAATACTTCCAGAGATAATTATTGACTTTCTGCCCTTGCAGTAAACCTGTCTGGCTGGGGAATGGGTGGAGTGGTCCCATGCCAATGGCACGTGGAGGTGGGAATGGGGTGGATTGAGCAAAACCAGGCTCTGGCTCTTCCCAGTGAGTACAAGCCAAGTAAGGAACACAAACAAACAAAAAACCCAACAAAAACCCAACGCCCAACATTTACAGAAAAAAAAAATTTGCAGCTCCAGGACATGCCCAGCTTTCTTCTCTCTACTAGGGGGAACAGATTAAAACTTAATCCTAGCTAAACACATTTTCTCCTTTCCCTCCCTTGGGGTACCTCCTGCACACACACAGTTTCTTCCTGCTGATTCCTGCTTCCTTTGGCCCTGGGCTTATCCTCATCAACAGCAGCCCAAAGCCCACAGTGGGTGTTCACCAGAGCAGGGACCCCTCTCTTCTCTCCATACCCTCAAAATCAAAGCCTGTGTGTGGGAGGGGATGAGGGCACGGGGTCCTTTGAATGTGAAAGAGGGAAAAGCAGGAGAAGGCATGGCTGGAGTTCCTACATCCCTGAGCCAGGTGGGTCCCTCTCACATTTCCCAGCCGGGTTTGGATGCTGAGGGGAGGTTTGGGGGGTCAGGAGGGTTCTGGGTGTTTAGCTGTGGGGTACAGGGAGTTGTAGGGCTGCAGAGCCAGGTGTGGCAAGCAGGCCTGGGGGCCAGCAGCCTTGGGGAAGGCCTGGTCTGCAGCCCCCCCAGGCACAGGGGGAAGGCCTTTGTGTCACTCAAAGAAACCCCAAATAATGAAAGAAGAGCTCTTTAAGGAAGACAGTTTTTACATTTTGTATTATTTATATTTTATACTATTGCATTTTCTTTTATTAATAGGTTCTGATTAAGAGGAAAAAGTGCAATTATCCTTCACGTCCCAGTTTCCCTGTTCCCATCCCAGGACTCACTCGCTTTGCTACAGTTTATTGCAAACATTTGAACCTGGCAGAGCCCCACGTTAACTGCTGGAGCTGTAAATAACCCGGGCTGGCATTTATGGCACTCCCATGGGTGAGTAACTGAGGGCTCTGTGCTGCTGGCAAACAGGGCAGGCAGCACCTGCGGGGGCTCCAGGGATGCTGTGGCCCTGTCCCCCCCCCATGGGACCAGTCCCACAGCCCCCATAGGGACCTCAGCCCCGGTTCAGAGAAGTGTTGGCGATGCCACGGGTTAACAGACACACCAGAAGCGCACAGCATCCTTTTTGCTGATGATATAGTGCTTTTTCTGGGTATCTTGTAATGCTTTCTCAGGCTGTTTATTTATGAGACAATTTATTACTGCGCAGTTATTCTATAGCAGGGAAGTCTATTCCTGGGAGCCTCCGTTAACCGAGTCAATTGCTTAATTGGCTCACTGATGTCTCCACAAGGTACGCCAGGAGAGAGGGCTCTTGTAACGATCCCAGCCTTCCTCCTGCCCACACACCACCCGTGCTGCTAATTTAATAGTGCAAACATTTATTATTCCTTTTATTTGGGACTTCATGCTAGGGCGATTAGAGCCATTCCGGGATGGCTGGTGAAAGGGGGTGAAATGCCCTGGAGTGCCGCTGGTTGCAGCTGGCTCTGGCTGGGCTCATCCTGCAAAGCCCAGGGGATGGTGATGCCTTGCAGGGTGTGTGCTTAACGAGGCACCAGCCCAGGGTTGGGGCTGACAGTGCCGCTGGGGCTCCTGCCTGACCCTCACCCCGCGTTTGGGTCATTCCCCAACAAACCAGAGCAAGACTGAGGGGTGTGTGTACTTACACCTGATCTCTGTTTAGTGAGGTTAATGTGCTCTGAATGGGAAACGCGCTCCTAATGAACAGCCCGTCTTCTACAGAAATGACTGGAAGGGCCAGAGGAAGACCAAGCTTGGATTTGGCTGGGTGGTCAGTCTCTGTCCCTGCCGAACTGCAGAAGAGCGCTGGGCCAGCGGTGACTGTCCTGGGGCTGCTGTGTGTGCCTTCCCTCTAGGCAGCTCTAGACCTCAAGCCCTTTCTCCTGCTCCTTCTGCCCTTTCCTGACTGTGACTGTCCCCGGAGCATCCCTGCCCTGAAATGTGCCCGCGGCATGTGCAGCGTGCCCTGGGCTAGAGCAGAGCCGCGGCTCCGAGCCGGCCTTTCCCAGGCATCGCCCTTGGGCGGTTTCCCGGGGGGAGCAGCCTCCCAGCGAGCATCTCCGCGCTGTGCATGAGCGCTCTCCTTCCCTCTCGGGTTTTTAGGCATTGTCTGGCAGAGCTGACAGTGTTTCTCTAAGCCCTGCTGGATCCGTGCCCGCTCTCGCCAGCATCCATCTCCAGCCGGCCGCGGCACAAAGGCCGGCCCGCGTGTGCCCCCCGTGCTGCGGCTCTGCGAGCGGGGACACGGCTCCTGACCCCGGCCACCAGCGGCACAGAGCGGGCAGCAAGCAAAACGGGGCAGGGAAGGAAGAGTTGGCAAACAACGGCGCCAGAACGAGCCTTCTGCTAACGTTGTGTTTGTCGCAAAGAAGCGATTAAGTTTCCCCACGATTTTCCTTCTTCTCCGGCTCCCACCGCCTATTGTTCCTGGCTCCATTATCCCCCCGCCGCTTACATAAACGTATCATGCGGGTTTCTGAGGCACAATAGAGAGAGTCTCATTCATCCAAGGTCACCAGCTTTTACTTGCGCTTCAAAGCATGTGGTAGAAGAAGCGTCTTCTCCTAAAGACGTTTTTATTGTACTCAGCGCAGAGGCTGAGGGAAATCGCAGCGCTGCACTTGCACCGCCCCAGCTTTCTTCCCTCCCCACGCGTCCGGTCCTGGCGGGTCAAATCCTGCCCTGGAAGGTGAGGAATTGTTTTCTGTGCTGGTTGGCACCTCAATGTGGGATTCCCAGCCTGCCACTGCACTGGAGCCAAGGAACTGCGTGCTCTATCCCTGCCCCTTCCCAGTTAAATAGGAAGGGAGGTGGAGAGGAGGGGAGAAAAAAGAAGCTGTATTTCAAATTCTCTGTCTCGTATGGGTCTAGGTATGGAAGAGTTACAGAGTGGTCTCTACGGCCTCCTGCTGCTTTCTCCTTCAGCCGTGGCTCCAAGCTCTCCCTTTCTTTTCTTGCGTCCGGTTGGGACCGGGCAAACACGAAGGCCACTGGCAGCTTCTGTGCGGGGACGGGGACTCGCTCTGCCCTGAAGGGAGAGGGCAAAGCGCAGCGGCGCCCCCGATCCAGCAGCGAGCTGGAAGTGGCCTCTCGGCTGGGGAAGGAAATGATGGGGATGGCGCACGGACGATCCTGGGGTCTGCGAGGGAGTGGAAACCCCACAGGAGCCACCTGGTAGGGGCGAGCAGCGTGCGGTAGAGCCGACCCCACCCGAGCGGGGTGCCGGGTCCCCCGGAGCCGTCCCCTCCCCGGGCTCGGCTCCGCCGCTCCGGGCGCAGCTGCGGCGAGGGCGGTGCCGGGGAGGGGACGGACGGCGGCGGGTCCGGCCCCTCTGCCCGCCCCGCCGGCACAAAACGGGAGGCGGGGGCGGCCGGGGCCGCACTCCCCGCAGCGGGCCGGGCTGCGGGCCGGGCCCAGCGCCTCGGGGGATGTAGCGCTCAGCACCGCGGACAGCGGCGGGACCGGCCGGGGGCTGCCGCGGCTCCGGGGGCCATGGCCGGCGTGCAGCAGGGCGAGAAGCAGCTCTTCGAGAAGTTCTGGAGAGGCACCTTCAAAGCCGTGGCCACGCCGCGACCCGAGAGCATCATCGTGGCCAGTATCACCGCCCGCAAGCCGCTGCCCAGGTAAGGGCTGCCGGGGCAAGGGAGGGGTGGCTCTGGGAGACCCTGCGTCCTTCTCCACCTCTGCTCCCCTTCCCACCGTAAAAGGAGTCCTGAGTGTGTCCCCCGCCACCAGCAGTTCGTGGCTGGAGGACTCGGGGCACCCTCCCCATGCCTGAGGCTGGGGGATGCTGGCTGGCTGAGCCCCCCTCTCTGAGCTGGTGCTGTGTTCCAGAGCAGAGCAGGTTTAGGAAACTTTGCCTCAGTGATGCTTGGAGCTTGGAAGCTGGCTGAGCCCGAAGGGGAGCAGGGTGAGGGTCTGCAAAGCTCTAGCTGGGCTACGGAGTGGGGGCAGTGGTGGGGGGCATCGGCTTGAAAGTGTGACCAGCTCTGTGCAGAGCCCGGGGATGTGTGTCCTGCTGGTTGCCTTGGCTCTGTGTCAGCCCTTCACCTGGGACCTTTGGGAAGGTGAAGCCTGGGGAGGGAAACAGCCCCTTAGGGCTGGACCCTGCCTTGTCACGGAGAGGAGGCTGGTGCTTCCCAGGGACGCACAGTGGACGGAGCCTGGTCACTGCCATGGACCGGGGCAGCTCTGGGGATGGTGGCCCCACGTCCCACAGCCAAGCAGCCTTGACTTTGCATCCAGTACCTGCCCTGTCCTCCTGCTTCAGGGAAGTCGGTGTCCCCATGTTTTGCCAGAGGCTGAGAATCAGAGAAACCTATGAAAAGAGGCGAGGGGGCTGCAGGTACCCACTGAACCTCTCCGCCAGGCTGTCACACAGGCAGAGGTCCGTGTGGCTTCCTCACAGCCATGCACACTCTAATTTAGACCAGCTTTATTTTGCTGACTGTCTCAGTATTTGTTAATAGTATCCTGTTTGTGCTGCTTTTATAAAGAAAGGATGCTTTTGCTGGCTCTCCTGTCTCTTTGCTCTATTTTTTCCTCTGCCTAGTTGGTGTAGAGAACCAGCCAAAGTTCTGTGGAGGTGCTGCATCTGTAGAGGAGAGGGGCTCTGTCTGCAGGAGCTTGGGTATTGGGGGCTCAGCCTGTACTAGGGAGGAGAGAGATCCTTTGGAATGAGCCATTTCAGATGTTTCCCGTGCCAGTGGAGGCTGTGAACGACAGCAGCAGTGGGGATGAGGGTCCTGCTGCTTGTGCAGTGTGGGGGTCTCTTCTGCCCCTGCAGCCCGGCTGCTGAGTGTGAATTTTTCCCTATCTCTCTGATTTCCTTTAATCTGGGTAAGAAAATGGGAAAGGCATGCCTTCGGCCTCTAATTGAGAAGAGCAACTCTTGTTTCCACAGGCAGTGTTTGCAGGGCTTCAGCCTTTGTGCTGGAGAGGAACCACCGTGGTTTCCTCCATCCCTGCATCGGGTATGGTCGGCACCTGAAGGGCTGAGGGCTGGCTTACTACACACACTCCTGCCTGAAGGTGCCTGAGTGAGCCGTGCTGCTAAAATATCTTGCAGCTGGAGGTGTAAGAAGGCAACAAATTCGGATTTTGGGGAAATACAGCCAGCCTGAGTGCCAGGAATGATGTCTGGCTCTATCTCACCAGCAGTTTGGGTTGCGCAGACATCCCGGTGCGTGGCTGAGCACCGCGGCTCGGGGTGTTTGCAGATCCATTAAAAAGTTCCCAGATGTGTGCACCTCTCCGTGCTGTTGGTAGTGACACCTCCGGTGGGAGTCAAACAGTCCAGGAGCTCGTGGCACACAGCAAAACGGCGCCGCCGGCTTGGCTGTGCTGTGGTTTGCACCTCGGCAGACGCAGGTGCCCACGCCGGGCTGTGCTCCGGCCATGCCGCTGCCGGCTCAGCGGCTCCTTTTGTCCCCTGGCGGCGTGTGCTGCTGGCCGGGCCCGGGGATGTTCCCTGCGGTGTGGAGGTTCCCGGCTGCACAGAGCGGGGTCAGGCCGGCACTCGCTGCGCTCACGCTGTCCCAGGCTCCGCCGCTCCAGGGGCTGCCGCCAAAAACTGCGGGGACAGAGATGCTGTGGTTCCCAGCTTTTCTCAGCGGGGCTGCCGGCTCGGCTGGCATCCCACAGGGTTCCGCCAGGAGCCCGAGGCTGCCGTCTGGGCAGGATCACACCTCTGAAATGCCAGATCTCACACCCCCAGCGGCCGTCCCCTCTGGGCTGCAGTGATGTCCACAAGCTGGCACAAAGCTCATAGTCCAGCCAGTGCCAGAGCCAGGCTCCTGCTCCCCATCCGTGGAGAGAACAGACCCAAGGCTTGTAGCAGCTCCTCTTGTAGTGCCCGGCTCCACTCTGGGTTTGTTTTTCTGGAAGGTTTTGCTGCGCCACTGCTTGGATCGGCCTCTCTTCTCTGACGATACTCCCGGCTAATTTAAGAGCAAATGACTGTGGTGCCAGAGAGGAGCTGGGGAGACCAGTTAGCCAAATGAAATATTAAGATGACCATCTGGATTCCTGCTTTCTCCCACACTTGACAGCTGGTCCCCTGCAAACACCCTGCCCTGGATCGGCCCCATGCTTCCCACAGCAGCGGAGATGCTGCCATGGTTTCTAGGCCAGCACGGTGAGCCTGTGCCCTCCTCGAGAGTCACGGGCTCAGCTGCGGCATGGGGGTCCTGCCAGGGGCTCCCGTAGTGTCCATAGCTGAAAACCATCCCTGCAGGGTGCCCTGAGAATGGCTAAGGGCTCAATCCTGCATCCTTGTGGGGCAGCAGTGGGGTTCCCTGCCCAGAAAGTGATTTTTTCCCCCCCCTTGCCCCCATTCCTCACCACTACCTTCCTGCTGCTTCAGCAGGTAAAGCCTCTTCCATCTAAATTCTCATCAAGCTGTCTTGGAGGTTTGGAGGGTTAAAGCTCTGCTAAACCCATGGGTCATCCTGGAACAAAAGAGTACATTAATACCTTCCCTCCTGTTTTTTCTGGGGCTGGGGGGGGGGGGACATGAAATCCAGCCCCCCAGACAGCTTTGTGTCCAGAGCAGAGCTCTGCCAAAGTAAATGGATTATTGACCAGTTTGCCATGTGAAAGGAAAAACCGAGGTGATGGGGAAAGGGGCTTTTCCAATTAACCTTTTCCCACACAGGGCCTGGTAGGGCTCGGCTGTGCAGCTGACGGTGAGGGACTGGGCGGTGAGGGGAGGCTGGGAAAGTGGGACTGCCCCAGAGCTCGCATTTGCAGGGGAATTGCTCCAGCATATGCAAAATCCCAGTGTGGGATTTGAGGGGTTTTTGTGCCCTGTGTGTTGGGGAGGGATGGGGTCAGGCACAGGGACCACCTCCCCTGCCCTGAGCCCCTCTGCCAAACCGAGGTGCCCTCAGCCTCTCTCACTGGACCATGAGGATGGGGCTCTGGTGAACTGAAAATGCTTTTAAAATCTGATGTGTTAAGGTGCCACCGGCCTCTGCGCAGCCTTTGGGGATGGGTATGAACACCACGCTCTGGCCCCTGCCCCGCAGCAGGATCCACTTTCCTCCCACTGAGCTGGGCTTTTGTCTGCATCTCTCCCCTGGCCGTGACCTCGGCGGGGCTGGGAGCTCTGTCCCTCCTGGAAGCCTGACTTCTCCCAGCGCTGCTAAGAATGTCATCATCACCGCTGCCGGGGCCTGGGGACATCCAGGTGGGAAATGCCTCAGGGTATCCTAGGGAACCGGAGCTGGAGGGAGTCTGGGGGTTTGCAGGATGATTCTGGGGGTGGTTTAATTCTCTGCTGCCACACTGCCAGCCACAGTACTGCTGGCATGAGCTGCCCCGTCCCTAGAAACTCCGCCAAAATCCACTTTTGGCCGTTCTGGGGCTGGGGCCTTGGGGTGCTGGTGTCAGCTCCTGGGGCAGCCGGTGATGCCGAGTGAGCGCCGGCAGCGCTGGGGGAAAGGAGGCTCCTGCATCCCTCGCTGCCAGATGGTCTAAGTGGGTCACATCAGGGCAGCGCTGGGGATTTGTGCTTTAACCCTTAATCCCCCGGGATGCACCGTGCACGGAGGGAGAGGGATGAGCTGCTGAAGCGGGATTAGGCCATAGTTTGCCATTGCGGGTGATCTTGGAGAGGAGTCTGGGTGCTGCGGCAAACGTGCTGGGACAAGGGTGACATGTCCTCCTCACTGCACTGGGACAAGGCAGGAGCAGCCGTGGCACTGCAGTGTCAGAGGTCTCGGTACCCTAACGAGTGCAGAAAGCAGCTGCAGCTCTCCTGTGGCCTTTGCAGTGACTTTTGGCCATGCCAACCTCTGGCTTCCCAAGACATCCTTTGGCGACCGTGAGTCCCCAGCGGGCTGGCAGCCCCTAGGCAGGGACGTGGGGTGTGCTGCCGGGGAGGAACCCCCCGCTGGCGGCCCTGCAGTGCGGATGGCCCCCCATCCCCGTTAATCCTCCCCCTTGTTGGCCGGGCATCTGTTCCGCGGGAAGAGGCGGCGGCGGGGCCGGCCGCCTGGCTGCCATCTGCTGCCTCCATCCCAACGAGCCCAAGTGCTAATGAGCCCGTGGCCCCGGCCCAAGAGGGGGGGAGAGGGGCTTGAAAAGAAAAGCGAGGGGGAGAAGAAAAGCCCCTTCCTCGGAAGGGCTGTCAATAGCGAGGCTTTTGTGTGCCCCTGCCCTCCGGCTCCAGCTGGACGGCGCTGGGAGCAGGGAGAGCTAATTAGGCAGCTCGGGAACTGCCGGGAGGCTGCGGGCAGCTGAGTGAGGGGAAGAGCCGGGAATGCCCCCAGGACCCACTCCCTGCTGCTCGCAGAGCCTTCATCATCCTCATCCTCCGTCTTTCCCCCGGCCCTGTCCATCTGCCTCTCCTCTGGACTGGTGCTGGGCACCACGACCCTGCTGGGAAACGCTGTGGGTTTGGAGACAGGTAATTCCTGACCTGGAAAAGTCCACTTGAGAGCTTAGCTGAGCTCTGCTTGGGGCCCAAACCATGGGTGCAGCTTCCACGCTCGCCAGCAAGAACACGGGCACAAGCCGGCCCTGCTGTGAGAGTGAAGGGCCACAGCAGCTGCTGAGGAAACACGGGATGAGGGTCTCCCTAAATACAGGATTTGCTGCTGCCCCACCTCTGGCGAAGGGGGAGCCTGTAGTGTCCACGCTGTGCCAGGGGAAGCACCGTATCCAATCCCTTCAGATGAGGGATGAAATCAGATGGAAGGAAGCAAAAGGGAGGAGAATTCCACTGGCTGGCTGGAGGATGGCTTTGTAGAAATATTTTATTTCATCCTTGAACAATTCCACTGAAAACAGTGCCCTGGCTGCCAGGGAGCCCCACGTCTGCAGATGCTGGGGGTGCCAGGTTTGTAAGGTCTGGCTCAGCAACATCCCAGCACTTGTGTGAGGCTGTTTCATGGAGTGTGGAGAACCAGGCCAGGGTGAAATATGACAGTTTAGGGTCTTGCAGGGCTGGGGTTCATCCTTGCCTGGCTCAGGTAGCAGCACCAGCTCCAGCCAGCCCCCATCCCTGCTTTTATCCCATCCCTGGAGAGGCAGGACACTTGAACCCCACATGTGTTCACACCCCTCCCGCAAAGTCCTGCTAATGAATATTTAGGCCTGTGAGGCCCTAAATAATAAATAGCAGTGATGACCTTGATGACAGGAATTGCTAAGGAGCTCCTGCCTAGCATCAGGTCCTATGGCTGCCTGTGTCTCCTTGCTGTCACCATCCTGTCTCCATCATCTGGGACAGCCTGTCCTGCTGCAGCTTGACTCTAGAAAGGGCCTTTGCAGATCCTACTCTCACTGTATGGGGGTCCTCTCTCTCACCAGGCTCCCTGGGTTTGGGAGATTTCCCTGGGCTTCTCTGCCCCATTCCTACCCCTTCCCACATCTCCATGGTTGGTGGCTGGACCTTTCTATACCTCCATTTCTCAATAAGCTGGACTTATCAAATGCAACCCCCATGTCACTGAAATGAAACCATTTCATGCATGACCACCCTTTCCTTTTCTCTATTTTTTTTTCTTCATTTTCTCCCTGTGGGCACTGGGACCTCTTAAACACTGCAAAGCCTGACCTGGACAGAAAATCCCACCAGTGTTTCAGCTGCAGAGAGTGATAGGGTTTTTGCCAGAGCTCCTGCTCTGGCATGAGCCCCCAGGGCTCTTTGCTGTTCTGAGATGGGTCTGCTGTGACCTACAGTTCTTCCATGTGACCCACACACAGCTCTCACCACCCTGGGTCCTACTCTGGCCCTAAATCCCTGGCGGTGCCATCAGCTGGAAAACAGGGCTGGGTTTGATGCCTGGATTGGAGCCCTTTGGCATTCCCAGCAAAGGGCAGGGAGAAAGGCCGAATCCCGGGATCCAGCTTGTGTTTGCAGCCTTGCTTGATAATTTCATAGGTGTCTGCAAAGTCAGAGGCTGTGCTGCCTGAAATCTGGCAGGAGTGATGGGTCCCAGCAGCCCAGCACCCAGACCAAGGCTTTGGTGTGGATCTGACACGTGCTGGGGATGAGCGAGCTGGACCATCACCCCTGGCAGTGTGGCCAGGCACAGTGCCCACATCTCTGCCACCACCTCCTGGCAAAGGCCACACAACCCTCTGCGGGACACCGGGTGCTGCAAAACTGGCTTCTCCATCAGCCACTCGAGCCGAAAGCGCTGACAAACACGGGCAGTTTAAAAATAGCCGTTTCTTTCGCACGCGGCGGGAACACTTTCCCTGCCAGCGCAGCAGGGACTGCAGGAAGGGCTTACAAAAAATAATGCAAGTGGCAAAAAAAAAACAACCCAACTCTATTAAAAACTATACTGGTGTTTGAGGCAGGCTGAAATGAGTCCCTGGTCTGGAGGCAGCGAGGCTGGGGCTCTACCAATGACCTGTTTAACTCTCCATGTTTAATTTATGTCTCGTCATTAAAGGAAGAAGAAGCATCTCCTTGTTCACCCCAGGGTGGGGACACTGTGGACAGGGTCCTGCTGCCTGTGGGGCTGCTCTTCTCCCTCTTCCCTGGGGCAGGGGAGGCCGTAACTTGCTGGTATGGGCTCTGGGGGCTTCCTGCTGCTGGGTTCCAGGGCTGGGGTCAGGTGCTCCTCTCCCAGCCCACAGGCTGGCTGAAATGCTCTGAGACCCACAGACAATGATGAGAAAATGGGTTTTCACTGCCACTAACACCAAATTCCAGCAGTGCATCATCCCTCTGGAACTTGATGGCACTTTGGCAATGGGCTGCTTGTATTGAATTTATCTCTGTGCCCACGTGTGTTGGAGGGTGACTGGAACAGAGTGGGGCAGGAGGCTGGGATTTCAGCTACATCACCATCAGGATGAAGAATTAGCTACTGCTCAGCAAGAGAAATATTTTTGCATTAAGAGAGATTTCACAGTTAAAGAGCTTCTGCGGCATTAATCTGTGGGTCAGCTGGAGCTGCTGTACAGCCCCCTGCTCACCAAAGCTGTGCAAGTGTAACACAGGAGCATGTAAAGATAACAGAACTTGTAAGTTCTCCACAGCTCCATCAGCTGCAGCCAGCAGAGCAACCCTGCTCTGCCAGGGCATGGACATGGCTGTGGCCCAGAGGGTGCAGGAGGCAGTTTGGGATTTGGACAGACCTGAGGCAGGTGCTTTAACTCAGAAAACTTATTTCCTGTAATGCATTTCTCCTCTTCAAATCTCCCTGCTCTGATCAGAGCCTGGTCAGGATTGTTATGATGAGGACATGCAAGACAACTGGCTTCAGCACTGCTTTGAAGGGATGGGGGTTTTATTCTCCAGAAAATTCCAAGACTGGCAACTTACAGAAAATAAAACCCCAAAGTAACAAAACTTGTCATGTATTACCTGCCCTTCCCTGTGTGTGGCACAGCCTCTGTGGTTATCCGTCACCGCCCACCCCACCCCTGCCTTTGTCTGCCCATCAGCCACGCCCTGGCCGGGTTAGAGGGGGACGGTGCAGGGCCAGCAGAGGGGCAGGATAATGCCACAGTGAGGGAGGTGCAGGGGGTCTGGGTGGGCACCAGTGGAGGAGGAACAAAGGGAGCTGTGGTGTAACCCCTGAAATGGGGAGGTTTGCAGCCTGACCTGCTGGGGAGTGGTGGAACCCATGGGCTGCTGGGCTGGCTGTGCTCTATGTCTCCTAATCAAGGATGAACTTGGTCTCCTGGTGACCTCCTCTGGCCCCTGGGAGTCCCTGTATGGGGCTAAGCTCTGCAGGGCACGGGATGTGTTGGCTGCATCTCCCCTAGGATCCCTGGATATCCCCAAATGCAGGGATTCGGTTCTGTCTGGTGGCTGGAGAAGTTGTTGGCATGTTTTTGGACCCGTCCTTGTGCTCTCCCAAACACTTCCCACATGTGGGCCAGGAGCCAGTAGAAGGTGAAGGATGTTCTTCAGTATTTTGGAGGGGTTTTGGGTGTTTTGATGAGGCCAGGCTGCCAGGGCTCCTGTCTCTATCCCTGCCCTCACTGTGAGCATGGAGCATCTCTGCAGCTGCAGGGGCAGAGCCAAAGGCACAGCACCTGTAGCACGTGCCAGAGGAAGGTTTAGCTCCTGCTGTGTGCTGCCTTGTGGCAGTATTTACTCCCCCATTGCCTCAGGGGTTCACCACAAGGGCTTTTTTCCACCCAGAGCCCCAGTTTCCCCATCCCCCCCAAGAAGGCTCAGATGCTCTGGGCACGGGAGCTGTGCCGTGGGGACGGGTGGGTTAATTTTGCAGTGGAGGCTTGTGGTCCAAAGTGCTGGCTGCCGGCTCTCTGGGCTGTGAATGCCACCCAGGGCACATCCATCCCTGATTAATGGAAACTGAAAAGCAGGATCCTAAAGACCCGCGGCTCCCCTGCCCCCTCCCCACTGCTGGCTGCCACTGCCAACCCTTGGCCTGCATTGCTGTCAGGTTTGTCCTGCACGGAGCAGAGGACAGTGAGTGTCACCTCGCCTTCCCGTGGTGGAAAAGTAAGCAGTGGAACCCGTGGACACAGCTTTTTCCCTGCCTGCAGAGCTGGCACTGGGACTCAGCCAGTGCCCTGCTCCCCCTGCTCGCCCTCTCCACCGTGTTGGTATTGATTTGACCTGAACTCCCTTTAATGTGCTGTGATTTCTTTCAATTAGGCTTTGAGTGAGGTCTCTGCGCTGTTCAATAGAACTGGACCAGTGCCTGGACTAGCACGGCCCAGAGGGAGATGCTTACAAATGCTCGCCATCCCCAACAAGAGCATCCCTCCCATGCCCTATTTTCCCCATGTCCCATGAGGATAATCCCACTGCTTAAAGGTTGCCCCTTGTCCCCTCTGCATTTCCTGGACTGGAAATTTCCTGGACATTTCCTTTCCCTTTGTATCACCACTGGACTGGTGGCTTTGCCAAGGGGCAGATTCAGGGTGCAACTCAACTGCAAACAGGAACTGAACCAACCCTCAGCACTCCTCATCTTCACACACCCAGCAAAGCTTTTCCCTTTCTCCTTGGTGGCTGTCATCTCCTCAGGGATGCATGCAGCCAAGTCAGGTCTTGGTGTCACATTGTTTGCAGCAAACTGATGCTTGTTTCCAGAGATTGTGTGGAGCAGAAATCCCTGCCCTTCATCTCCAGCTGCAATTACCGAAGCCAAGTCGATGCAGTTGATGGTAATAGGATGGTAACACTGAATTTGTATTTAATGCTGATTCCAAGGGTCTATAATCTTCATCAGCACCACATGACTTTTTATAGAACAGAAAAATGTGAGAGCGGGTAATGAGCTGTAATTCTGGAGAGCTTCTGCCTTGATTGGGACTAATTATTTTCTTTATAAAAATAATTAACCATCCACACAACCTATAGAGTGAAAGGCATGTGGCATTAATTAAACCACGCAGTATTTTCTCTGCACCTTTATCTCTTGTTCCCCAGCACGTCCCAAACAGACGGTCACACGCTGTGGAAAGCCAGGCTGGGCACAAGCTGGCATCATGTGAGGGCTTGTGCTGGGCACAAAGGGCAGGCCCTGGGTGAGGGGGCTGCCTCCAGATCCCCAATCCAGAGCCTCCTGCCCCTGCATATACTGTGAAACCCCTTATTTGAGTGGCAAGGGCTGGTTTGGGGGGGTAAGGTGGCGGTGCTCACACGTGGGCTGTGTGTGAGGGTACAGAGGGGATACTGGGGGTGCCACTAGAGCACCCAGGGGCACCCTGGCAGGGCACAGGGCTCTGTGCTGTGTGCTGTCATTTGCTATGGGGCATCAGGATGTCCCAAAATGGAGGTGGCTGCTTTGGACAGGCCAAACCTCTGTTCTCAGCACTCTGGGATCCTGGGATGAGTCCCAGGCGAATGTGCCCCAGCACTGGGGCTGTGCATGCTTAGACACACACTTACATAATACATAATTGTTAACAAAACTAATTCCTCTATTTTCCTGGAGGTATTCCGAGAACTAATGAATATATTTGCATAATCTTGATTTTGTTTATGAATAATTCTGGATTATCCAAATGTGAATAACACCAGGGCTTTGCCACTCTAGATTGGCTTTCAGCTGAGGATAGCAAAGCATTTTACAAATATTAGTTCAGCCTCACAAATCTCAGCAAGCAATAAAATTATTATTACACCCAATTAAAGATGGATGGGATGGAAACTGAAATGATTCTCTGCAGCCCCTCCTGGCAGCGTTTGCCATGGGGACTTGCCTGCCTCTTCCAAATCTTCCTGCTGGGAAGCAGCAAGCCAACAAATATCCCCCCCTTTCCTTTTTGGGATGATTTAAAACAATGTCCAGAGTTGCAGGGTGATGTGGATGGGTGCAGACCTGAGAGCAGACAGGAGGTTTCTTTCTGGCTCTGACTCCCACACAGGACTGAGCACCCCACAGCTCTCTGTGTGGCAGAGATGGCACAGCTATACCAACCTTTTCCTCCTTGGTGCACAGTGGGAGGAGAAAAAGCCCTGTCTTCCCTTCCAGAAACTCTCCTTTATTCAAAACCTCCTCACCAGTCCTTCCTGGGCAGGCAGCCTGACCACTGAGGTGTTTCCCACAGGATCAGGGGGTCTTACAGGGAGAGGATGAGTCAAACCAAACACTTCCACCCAGGAAGCTGCAATTCGGGAGCTTCCCAGCTCAGTTGTCACTGCACACACAGGGAGGCAAAGGGCCCTTCTGGCCATAAAAAGCCCTGTGAGCAAGTTAGGGTGGGAATTTAAAGCCCACTTTCCACATCCCTTGCTGGGCTGGGAACATTTCAGTCTCATGGCTCAGCAGCAGGAATCTGTTGGTTAACTCCTTTCCACAGGAGTTAATTTCTGCCCACACTTCTCTGCTTGGGGACATCTGCTCCTCACGGTGTCACAGAGCCCTGCTGACCCCAGGTGGCCCTGGCAGTGCAGCCCTGTGCATCACAGGGGCTGGAGGTTCAGGGGACAAGTCTCTAAGTGTCTCTGTGGAACCCCGTCTCACCAGACCCTGCTCAGGTGATGCCCTGGTTGGGGACACCCATTTGGCACCCAAGTTGGGGACATCCATTTGGCTGTATCTCTGAGTCTGTCCTGAGGGCATTTGAGCATATTTGAATGTTGGAGTCATTTCAAGCTGAGCCCTTGGAATCACTGTTCCATAGCCACAGGCTACTGAGCACCATGCCTGTGTTCTGGCACATGGGGTGGCTCAGGGGCGGGTTTATAAACAGCATCTGGGCACCTGAGTGTCCCTGTCCCCAGCCTGGATGGATGGATGGATGGATGGATGGATGGATGGATGGATGGATGGATGGAGCAGCAGAGAGACCAACCAGAGGCATTTCCAGGGCAGCTCTGCAGATAGGTGCTAGCTGTATGAACAGGCTGTGTGTCACTGGAGTTACCCAAGTGGACCTCCAGTGTGTTCTCCCCTTTTCTTCTAAAGGAAGAAAATTAAGGGAGAGGAGGAAAACCTTTATGTGAGTGGCAAAGAAAGCACTACTGCTCCAAGTGGATCTTCTCCAGCCGCCGCCTTCTTGCTGCTTCTAAAGTGCCTAATTACTAATTCATTTTTAAAGTGATCTCAGTGCTCCCAGGAGTTCTGGGTAACTGTGTGCTTACAATTCCCTATTTGATTAAAATTTAACAAGTTGTTATTGGCAAATACACTATTTCACTGCTGTTTGCCATGCCAAATAGCATAGGGTGTGGACAATGGGGGGAAGGGGCACATCTGATGGTCCCTGGAGCAGAGGCTGGCACTGAGCAGCCCCTTGGCTGTGAAGGTGCTCTCCAGCCTGACCATGTTGCAGGTAGTGCCAAAGCACTTATTTTCTAGGACATTCATGAGTTCATTTTATTTATTAAACCCTTCCTAAAGCGTTAAGCATCATCCACTGGTGCTCCTCAGCTTCTGGCTCCCTGTGCTGTGTTGGGAAGTGCCCAACCACAACCACTGGGCTCCCTCCCAGCCCCTTGGTCCTGACCTTTGCCCAGCTTGGCTTTGCCTTGTGCTGCTTGTAGGCAAGTGTTTAATGGGAAATGAGAGCTCAGATCCAGACTTTCCCTAATCACAAGCTCTGCAAGGGCTGTGTCAGGTTGCCCCCATTCCTGGCTGTCAGCTCAGGCCCTTCATGGCTGCTCCAGGCTGCTTGGGGGTGATAGCAAGGAAAGGATCCAGGAGTGTTGGCAAAGGCCAGCTGGGAGGAGAGTGGCTTTTGGGTATGGTGGGGTTTAGCATAAGCTCTCAATCCCAGGCCTTTGGGTCACCAAGGAGCCCAGAGTCCCCCAAAACACGGATCAGGGATGTGCCAGATTGCTGTGCCATGAGGCAGCGTGCCCACGTCAACACTTTAATCTGCATTTGCAGGCACCCGAAACAGCCAGAGCTCCTCTCGTCATATTTCCTGATGGAGGAGAAACCTGGCTCCTGTACAGACATGGGAACCCGCAGGGTGTTTGTCTAGGGAGGAGGATTTGAGGACAGGAACGGCTCAGGATTGTCCTCCTGAGAGCAAGTCTGGCCCGGCAGTGTGCAGGTGCTGACGGGCAGGATGCTCCGCAGGGACCTCCGAGCTGGCGGCGTGGGAGGCACAAGATGCCGTAGAAACCCTTCGAGATGGGGCAGCAGTCCAGGTTTTCTTTAGTAACAATGCGACCATGTGCCATATTCCTCTGGTTTCTCGCTGTTGTCGCTGGCGGGCAGTCAGCAGAGTCGCTGGCAGCGAGGGAAAGGGACACCGAGCCCTGCAAGGCGCTCAGGAAGGAACGGGGACAGGGGATGGGGCTCCCTGGGGAGGAGGAGACCGAGCCGTGGGGAGCAGGGAGAGGCTGTGCTCACCCTCATGCCTGACCCTACCTAAAAAGGCGATCCATGGAGGCATCGCCTTCCCCCGTGCAGTTTTCCCTCTGCGGGGATTGTCCATCCCATGCTGCACAGCAGGAGCCGCCGCCGCTGCCAGCTGGTGCCCGGGACAGAGCCCTCCCCGTGGGCTGCCACCTCACAGCATCCCCCGGAGCATCTGGCACCGATCCTGCGCCGCCACCGGGGCCTCTTCCAGCAGGGAAGCTCCTGTGTTCTGATTCAACCATGCATAGTAAATCAACTGCTGGAAAAGAAAGAGCCAAGCTGCTTTTTTGGCCCGGGATGTGCTGAGAGCAGTCGTTAAACCTTTCTGGAGTGCAAGAAGGAAAAGGAGCCTCATGCAGGCTTGTGCCAGGACACAGGGTTCCCAGGAGCAGCAGGAGGAGGGGAGTCACGACTGGCACAAAAATTTTATGAAAAATGTATAGTACAGAATTGTATTTCTCTTCTGCGTTTAAAGTGCCTCAAGAAACCCACGTGCCTTTCTGCAGCTGGTGCCTCTGCTGATGCACAGAAAAAAATAGCAGGGAGAAGATTAAAATTGAACTGGCTTGGAGTCTGTGTAATCAAGGAAAATATCTTGGTGATTTGCTATTATAATTTTCAATAACAAACTGCAGGGCACCTGCTGCACTAATAATAATGGATTGAATGAGGTGGGCAGAGAACCTGCCATGGGTGTTTGTGTGTATGTGTGTGCTTGTGGGAAGCACTCACAAAATTCCCCATCTCCTAATTTTGAAGAGGTATTTTTAGTGCGTCTTTCAAAGAGCTTTCCATAAACACATCTGCTGGAGTTTTTGCCGGGAAATGTCTTTAAAACCCTCTTTTCTGTCCCCTCCCTCTCGGGGGACAAGGGAATGGTCTGACCATTTTCTTTTTCAGTCAGATAAGCAAAGCCAGAGAAAACATCAGAGGCTCATTTCGCTGGTGCCAAAAGGCTTTTCAGCACAAAGGGTGGATTTTGGAAACACTTTGAGCAGCTCAAATCACCCTCACTAGAGCCCAGGGCAGAAGCTCTGAGGATGTGGCTGTGGCAGAGAGTGCAGGGATGTGGGAGAGCCAGCATCCTGAGCCACCATTGCCTTCTCCTGCACTGCCAAAACCTCCAGGTGAGGAAAGGAGTGGAAAGATGGGGTATTCCATTACCTGTCCATGCACTTTTTGCATGTTACTCAGAAGTAGCGAGAACATCCCTGGGGCAAGTGACTGCAGGCACAGGACTTTCTCCAGCCTCCCCTCAGGATGCCTGTGTCCTGATGTTCCCCGTGCCAGGCAAGGTATCCATCCTTCATCATTTAATGCCAGTGAAACATTTACAGCTTTGAGGCTCATCAGACATGTTTTAACCTTTATCTTTTGGTTGGCTGAAGCTGCTCCTGCCTTTACACTGGGGGATGTAGAGATGATAGGAACATGAAGCCAGCCAGGGCTGAAGCAGGGAACGTAGTATTCTGTATTGGCTGTCCCAAATCCTCTGACCTTGGAAGTGCTGGGAGTGCAGGTCTGCCAAGTGCACTCAGTGCCCAGGGCCTCTGAAGTGCTTGTGCATCCAGCACCCAACCCAGCTGCACGTGCAAAGAAAAATAAAGGATAAAAAAAACCCCCAAACTGCTTGGTTAGCGTGATTCAGACCCAGTTTGCTTACACTGCTGCTTGCAGGGCAGCTGGGAAGGGCACAGAGGCTGCATAAGGCCAACGATGGTTGGAACTGCTGGAGTTCATCCTGCAGAGGTGAGGGACAATGCAGCTGAGCGGGGAGATGGTCTGGTGCCATGGTCTGGCAGCTGAAAGGTCACTAGGGAGACAATTTTCCTGCTTTTGTCTCCTCTTGAGATGAGTTACTGCAGGGAAAAGACTGATTGATGGAAGGTTTGTGGCAGGAGACTGCTGCGGGGCCAGGGCAGCTGGGCTGGGGCTTGGGAGCCTGTGGGAAGGGGAGGGCAGTGCCCAGCCCCCAGGGAATGTCAAATGCACACCAAACCCACCCTGAGTGCTGTCACTGTGGGGCTGGAGGGGACGGGTGTCACTGGGCTTAGCTCCCCGAGCACTGTGTGTCACCAAATGCCACATTTCATGGCCGGATGAGATGGCATTTGGCCGTGGCATGCAGCATGGCAGCTCGGGATGGAGGGATGGGCATGATTTGGGAGTTTGCTCCCTGAGGCAGCAAATGCTTTGTGCCTTTGTCTTGTCCTCTGTGGACAGTGCCAGGATCTGTCCGTGGGAAAGGGCAGTGCTTAACTGGTCTCCACGGTATCCCCACAAACTGGGGGTGATATCCCTTCCCCAGGGAAGGGAGGCAGAGTGGGTTGGCCTCAGGGCACTGCCAGCAGCAAAAAGCCACCCATCCCTTCTCCTCCATGTGGCCATAGTGGTTTGTGGTGGTTTCATCTGCCTTCAGATAAGGAATATTTGGGTTCCTTCTCACCAGTGACCTTTCCTGCATCATTTGTATTAGGGTAGGCAATAGATCATTTCCCTCTGCTGCCGACACATTCTTTTAGAGAGGGAATATGCTTGAGAACCCAAATCTGACACCACAATGTGGAGATGAACAAGCTGGGCTGTAAGAGGCTTGTGTTGGTGGAGAGTTGAGGGCCCTGTGTGCCTGTTGCTTCTCTTCCCACCACTGCAGCACTGGCAAAAATTGCCACGAGCCCAAAAAAACCCCTCCTGGACCGGAGACTGCTGGGATGGGAAGGGACAGGATGAGGCAGCTGGGGTGGGTGGTGGCACAGGGCATGTTCTGCACTGAGTGGCTAGCAGGCAGCCCACAGGTGCCCTACTGTGGGGGGCCTCCCATCAGGGGCAGCTGTACTGCTTTCTGGACAGGTCTGATGGATAGGCTGGATTTCTGCACGGGAGAAAGAAAGGGAAAAGAAAAACGAGAGCAAGTGATTGAATTGCCAAGTGCGAATGGAGAAGCTTGGAGGGCAGGTGGGATGTGTGGGCAGCTGCCTTGTCCTGGACTGACCGCCTGTGGCCAGGAGTGAGTGCATCCTTAGAGACAAACATGCAACCAACACACCGGGGAGAGAGACTGCGCTCCTCACTAGGAGTGCTGGAGCAGTGCTGCCCCCCAGCAGGGCATTCCTCCTGCCTCCTCTTCTTCCTGCCTCCTCTTCTTCCTGCCTCCTCTGGCACATCCCCTGGGCTGAGTGAGTCCCGTGCTTCCAGCAGCATCCTGCTGAGCATCCCTGCTGCTCAGCCTGGGCCAGTTCCAGCTCAAACACCCACAGAGCCTTTTTCTTTTCTGCTGCAGGCACAAGCAGCGGGGAAGGTGTGATAATCCCTCCTTTGAGGCCACAGAGATCATTCACACCAAACTACATCACTTTTATATCAGTCATGAAAGACACAAAAGACAATAGAAAAAGAATTTTTTTAAATATATATATATATTCAATCAATGTCTATGGAGCTCCACGCCGGGGAATTACCAGCCAGTTTAAAGCATTAGTGACTCTCAGCATCCATCAGAGGACTTCATTCGGTTGAATGGAAGCCAGCCTTTGATGCAATTGGAGAATAATTATTTCCATCAATAATTACTTCCAAGCCCAGAAGAAATGGTTCCTGGCACGTTGCAGGACAGGAGTCCTTGATTGCTCGAGGCCAATATGTTTTAACCCCAGGGCCTGGAAATCCCATTAGAGGCTGGGTGACAAGGATGTCGCCTGCTGTGCCCAGGTCCTGGCAGTGGTGTTCCAGCCTGCTGCCAGCCTGGGGAGGATCCCTCCTGCCTCTGCTGTTGGAGTGCATCCAGCTCAGGCGTTGCACAGGTCATTAATTTGGGGACGTTTTTAATGGATCCTAATGATTGAGCCTCAGAAGGCTGTTCTTAAAAGGGGTTTGGGAAAGGCCACAAGCCAATTAGCTGGCACACAGAAAATGATTAACCATGTAGCTTCCCGAATGGTTAAAAATAATGGAGATGTTGAGGAGTCACTGGGGGATTTATTACAAACAGACTCTTTAAAGAAAGAGGGCTATTCACCTCCTGCATGTTCTGGGCCAGAAATATTTCACCCAGCTCCCCCTCACTGATCTCTTTCCCTTTTATTTGACTGTGCATCTCCTTAAATGTTAAGGCATTACAAAATAGGCTCCAAGGAGGAGCTGGTAATTAGAGAAAGTAGATGCTTGTTGAGAGAGAAAACACAGGTGAGGAGAGAGGGGTGACCCTTCTGCACGTGCTCCTGTGCCAACTCCTATCCCAAGGAATGTTATTCATGGCTGAGGCAGGCAGCAGGATGTTCCCTAGAGCGTAGAAGACTCTGGCCATTAACTAACTGGGGCGTTTTTAATGCACCATTGCTCTTTAACCACCCTCTTGCCCCTGCTTAACTCCCAGATGTGCAGCACACACCTGGCCCTGGCCCTTGTCCCTATCTCCACAGCCCATGTGTGACGGCTGTGGTGGTCTCTGCAGCCAAAGCAACTTTCACTGTGTCTGCAGGGCTGGCTAAGGGGACATCCCAGCCTTCCCCTGCTCTGGTGGGATCCATATGGCCTCAGGGCTCCAGAGTGCTGCTTTCCAAGGAGAGGAGCTAGGTCTGGTGGCAGACACAGCCACGGGACTTTGCAGAGCTGACGCTAAAGTGGCACCCACAGCCCAATCCTGGGATTTGCTTTAAAATGATAATGGGAAGAAACAGGGACACTTTTAGTGCCAGCTGAGCCCAGCCTATCCTGGGTATCACCCCACAGCCAGGCTGGGCCTGGACATGCCCACGTTTGCTTTATCTATTCCATAATGCTCTGGATGACACCAAACCCCAGCGTTTTCAGCACCCCTGCTGGGTACGGTTTATGGCTTTTCATTAATCTTTTCATTCTTTGAAATAAACATCTGCAGGGCCTGGAAACCTATTTACTTTCCTCCCGAGTGTCTGCACGCAGACTTGTTTGGGTTTGTTTTCTCCATCCGGCTTCTTTTCTCCATTTCAGCTTCCACAAGCCCCAATATTTCTTAGAAACCACTCCCTCCAAGCTTTCCCTGCCTTTGCTCTGCTCCTTGCCAGCTCCCAGGGCCCTTGCAGGCACTGACCTGGCCCAGATGGTTCCCCCTAACTCTGCTGGGCTGTCCCAGGTTCTTCAGGCTGAACTGTCAGCAGAACCAGTTGTGTTCACTAGCCCAGCACCTTACTTGAAGGAGAGGCAAATTTTGCTACCAGCCAAGGCTGAGGATGTGTGACAAGGTGTTATCAAGGCATTAGCAAGTTCAGAAAACTACATTTGAAATGGGAAAGATGGTTTTTTTCTATCAGAGTAAAAAGTCTGTGCTGTCTCTGCAGAGCTGGTGATCTAAACCCCACAATGCAGAAGATGTCCTGACTGACTCCTGTTTTTCCTTCCCATTGGGTTGGATCTGGCCCTGTGTTGTCCAGCTGCTCCTTGGCTGCATGATGCTCGTGGAATCTCTGCCTGAGCAACGAGCACAGCATTCCTGGGCTGGGGTGCAGCTTGGTTTGGAAATGGGCCATTCCAGAGCCTTGTGGGGAACACTTCCCACTGCAGAGCTGAGCACTGAGAGCAACCTGCAGCTCTCCTTCACAGCAGCACAGCTCCCACCTGCAAAAAGGAAAGGAGATTCCCCAAGACGTGGGGAATGAGCCCAGCTGAAGGGACAGCTCCTGACGGCTCTTTGTCACCTCTTGCCCCGGCAGTGGGACGCTGAGCTGCCTGCCGTACCCTGCGGAGGACAGACGGCCCGAGAAGCTGAGCAGCTGCGTGGTCAGGGAGCCCGCCAGCACCAATGGCTGTGCCAAGGGCAGGGACAGACGGGACCATGCCCACCGCAGGTCACGCAGGTAGGAGCCAGAGCTGCCCGCGGGGCCACCCTGGAACATGGGGGTGACAGGAGAGGCGTCCATGGATGTTTATTCAGCCCCTCTGGGGTCTGTGAGAGCCGGGGGTGGCTTAAATGGCTCAGTGTGTGTGCAGAAAATGTTTGCAATTGCATGAAATCCCTGTGCGGGTTTGCAGGGACAAACCTGCAGTTCATTCCTACTCCAGGGCTTGCTCTTACAGCATCCTTCAGAGTCTTCCAAGACCTGCCAGCACTCCTCTGCACTACCACGTCTGCTGGGAATCGTCCTCAGCGATTCCCCTCTCCCCATGCCTAAATCAGCTCAGCAGCATTGCCTTCATTAGGACACAGCCTCGTTATCAGCTTGTCGTTAGTCCCTGACCACTTGAGAGGGGGAAAAAAAATGAATGGAACGTTGTAAATGGAGCAGCTGGGGTCTCTGAGCCCTGCCTGCTCAACTGTCTCTGGGATTAAAGCCTCTCAGTTCAGTTAAAGATGCTGGAAAGAAAGAGCAAGAAAGCACATTTCATATCTTCAGATTTCAGGCCAACCGGAACAATAATCTAAAGCACACTTTTAATTAGACTTTGATTATAATCACAGAGGAACAATTGCAGCCAGATCAGCACATGGGAGAAAGCTGCCACATCAAAGACAAAAGACTTGATCTGGGGAGATGGAAAAGGGCTCTGCAGAAACCACCTGTGGCTGCATGGTCAGATGTTCCTCCCATGGCTGTGGTGATGCTCTGGGTGTCTTTGGGCAGGTGTCTGAGCTTAGTGACAGCGAGACATCCTGGAAAATGCACGACTTCTGCATCAAGGTAGAAGGCCCAGCTGAGCCCAAGGTGTGCCATATCCTCTCCTGGTGCTGCTGGTCCATGAAATCCTTGGGAGGAGGACTATGTGGGTCCATGGGGCCATGCTGTGGCTGCACACTGGATTTCCTGCACCAGAAACACTCATTATTCACAGCTCACAACTGAAGCACTAGCCTGCAGTTTCATTTTGCAGAGCTTTTATTTTTTTTCCCCCAAGCATATTAAAAGCACTAAGCAATTGAGTTTTTATGATAGTGTAATTTCAGTGGTAATTCAAGCCCTGGATGATCAAGTGTTGAGGGGTGGTGGAGTCTGAGTGTCCCCCCTCAAAGTGTAATTTGCTCTGCATTAGGACTTTCATTAGCAATAATGTTTGTTCTTGCTGCAGAAAACTGCTCAGGTTTTGGCCTGTTTTTGTAGTGAAGATCTCACAGCATTCTCCAGTCATGGGGCTGCTTCTACCCATTTCTTGCTCCTGGCTGTTCCCAGGGGCAGGATGAGAGGTGGAGGAAACAGAGGCACAAACCCAGCACCCTTGGAGATTTTTCAGAGGCCCTGGGAAGTTTGCCTTGGTCCTGGATCTATTTGGGGCTTCAGAGGGACCTGTGGGTCTGTTTGGAAATCCACGTGGCTCATTTGGGCTGAATTAGGGATGCCACCAGGCTGCCACCAGCTGCCTCTGTCTTTACAAGCATTTGCTTTAGTTAATGAGTAGCCACAGAGTATCTGTCATTTTTTTCAGCCCAATGCTCTGATTTAATTAACCACGGTATTTGCTTTTCATTGAAACATAACACGATTCAGCATCATATGTTTAAAGAAGAAATTAATTTGCAGGAGGGTTTATTTTCAAGGTTTAACAACTGTATAAGAGATGCATATCTCCTTCAATTACCATAGTGTCTCAATAAATATATATATATTTCTAATCAATTGCTACTTAACACATGTCAAGTCTTTATTATAGTTAGATGCATCTGGTTGCAATAATTACTGTATGCAAATTAAATGCCAATTAATTATTTAAAGCATATTTACAAAGAGCAACAAAACCTACAAATCTGTTTCAGAGTCGTTAACCTCGGCAAACATGTTTTAAATAATCAGCATTGCTGTGGTGGAGCTGTCTTGTTATATCTCTATTAGACACTTCATTTAAACTGCGGTTAAATAATTCGTTAGAGCGTAATGAGGCAACACCCACACCCTTGGTCCACCATGAACACTGACCTTGGTGCCCCGTGTCCCTGAGGGGGAGATGCTAGAGAGTCCCATGTGAGCCCATTAATGGTTGATTTTTATGACTTTTAATGTTTACTGGGTCTTGTCCCCCACCCTCAGCCCTTCGTGTGATGGGGAGCGGCCACCGCCAGCTCGGGGGAAGAAGAAGAAAAAGAAATCTGGCCGCAAGAAGCGAAGGAGGTGAGGGAGCCATGGTGGTGTGAGGGGACAGGCAGGGCAGCCCATGGCTGGGTGTGAGGGGAAAGGGCCGTGAGGGAGCCATGGCGGTGTGAGGGGACAGGCAGGGCAGCCCTTGGTTGGCTGTGAGGGAGGACGGTCATGAGGGAGCCATGGCGGTGTGAGGGGACAGATAGCGCAGCCCTTGGCTGGGTGTGAGGGAGGACGGTCATGAGGGAGCCATGGCGGTGTGAGGGGACAGGCAGGGCAGCCCTTGATTGGTTATGGGGAAAGAGGGCCATGAGGGAGCCATGGCGGTGTGAGGGGACAGGCAGGGCAGCCCTTGGCTGCGTGTGGGGGAAGAGGGCCGTGAGGGAGCCATGGCGGTGTGAGGGGACAGGCAGGGTAGCCCATGGCTGGGTGTGGGGGAAGAGGGCCATGAGGGAGCCATGGCGGTGTGTGAGGCAGCAGAGGATGTTAGGCCTCAGCTCCCTCAGCTGGGCGTGAGGGCAAAGGGTCAGTGAAGGATGTGAGGGTGGCCATGGCAGTGTGTAGGGCAGGAGGGGATGGCAGCCCTCAGCTGGGTGTGAGGGAACAGCGTCTATGTAAGATGGAGGTGTGAGGGCCTGGGGGTTCCACAGCCCAGGGAGCTGCCGCCATCTTCTCTCCCTCCCCTCAGGGCAGCAGAGCTGGGTTGAGGCTCCTCCCTGGGCACATCCCTGGGCTCATCCTGCTCCTACCAGGAGCCCTCAGCCACTCTCTACCCTGGACATGCCACTGGTGGTGGGGTGAGAGTTGGGGTGGCCAGGACAGCTGTGAGGAGCCCTCTGGTCCCTAATGCCCCTCTGCCCCCTCAGGTCTCCCTCCTACAGCCCTTCACCTGTGAAGAAGAAGAAGAAGAAAAGCTCCAAGAAGCGAAAAAGAAACAGGTATTTTTCCCTTGAAAATGTGATTTCCTGCTGGCAATGGCTGTTGGGGGTTTGGAGAAGGGGTGGAAGGCACTGCTGCCTCGGGCAGCAGCTGGTCCCAGTGGGCAGAGAGGTGTGAGGCTCTGTGAGCACTGAGGAGGCATAGCCAGAGTCCCTCTGGGCTAGGAGGGCATGGAATGGGATGTCCACCCAGTGCAAACAGAGAAACATGAACTGTCGGGGTGTGGGGACACAGAGATGGACAAGCCAAATCACTGTGAGGTCTGTGGAGCCTCAGCCTGCTATCCTTACTGTTCTGTTCACGTCTCCATCCTCACGTGTCTCCATCCTCTGGAATGCCAATGAGATCAGTGCTCAGGGCTTGCCCTGGTCTCTATCCCTTCCTCCCCAGCCTGCTGAGAATGTCAGGACCAGAAAAAGGCTCAGACCAATTCCCCACACCCACATCCCAGTCTCCTCTCCCTGCCCCAGTGACTGTTTCCACCTTCTCTTTCTGAAGTCCATTTTTAATTCAAAGAGCATGATTAAATTTTAAAATTGCAAATATTTCACTGTTTTCTCTCAGCTGTTAAACCAATATTTGATGAGAACAGTGGATTCCATCTCCCTAAGAAGGTTCATGTATTTATAATATATTCAACCAAAGAGAGAAGCTACCAAAAGTGGGTAACAGGGTGAAAAGCTGAGTTTGAATCTCCAAAGAAGAGCAAGGGAGAAGGAGGGACAAGGACATAGAAACCCCTTTAAAACACTTTCTTCCCAAGGAGTGATTCTTATGCTCTTCTACGGATGCCATCTCCTGATGGAAGTCCTGGGTCAGAGACTCTTTGGCTTTGAACCTTTGGTAGCCATTTATAGCCCTGCAAGCCAAGGATAAGCTGGAGCTGGTCCTATAAGACAGCATGACATGAACTATACAGGATTAGTGACCAGTGGAGGTTGTTTCAGACACCTGGCAGCATTTCAGCTACAGACCCTAAGTGACTCTGCCAGAGGCAGCCTTACAGCCCCTCCAGGCAGGACTTCAGGCCATGTCCTTTGCAGGATGTTGTGCTCCAAGCTGAGAGACAGTGAGGTGTGCAGTGCACTGGGGCCAGGCCTTGCTGCAGAGATGTGTCCTTCATGCCACCAGGGTGTTCTGTATGAGGCAAGTGCCTCCTGTGCCATCCCAGAGGTGCTCCAGGAGGCAAGACAGGGCCACCATGCTGGCTTGGCTGTGAGACTGCTCTGGAGTTACACAGAGAGGATTTTTCTTTTGACTGCTCTTTGGTCCTTCATACAAAAAACCAGGGAATGGACCCACCTCTACATGTAGTACAAAACTGGAGACAGTAGCAGAGAAAAAGGACCCACCAGAGATAGGAGATGTATCTGATCTCTCTAAAGACTTGTTATCCTAAAGACCATATTCTCAATTACTTGTGAAGTGTGCTGGTCCCTTCTGGGGACACCTCACCCTCTCAGCTGCTCCCTCATCTGCTGGCTAAAGGAGAGGCAGGGCCATTCTGCCCAGTAGCTGTATGATGTCTTCTCTCAGTGCTCAGTCTGAGCCTAAACACATGGTCTTGGACTCAATTTTCCAACTTTGTGTGACCCTGTATTCAATGTACATATTTGTGTCTTGCAGGTTATCATCAAAGAAGAGAAGGCACAGGTAAGAGCTGAGCAAGTATGGGTGGTCCCTTAGAAAAAAGAGTTTAATGGTCTCTTCAAGGTTGATGTTCACTGAGTGGGGGCAGAAGACATTTCTTCTGTGTTTCCTTCCCCTTGGGTCCCCCTATTCCATGTGGGTCTGGGGTCAGTGACTCCCCAGGTGTGGACTGGAAGAGCCCTTCTGATTCCAGTATGTGTGTATACATTATCAAGACGTACTCATTTTCTCTATGGAAAAAGGCAAAGTCACCAAGTTGGCTGATCTCTTTGAGGGTTTTGGCCAAGCCCATGAAGCAGATTTGTCAGCAGGCACTCAGACCCCCTGTGCTGTGACAATCATGAACCCCTTTCATTTTTACTGCATGCTCTTGGGCAACTGAGCTGTAACATTGACATGTGATTGTGCAGCTCTTTATGGGAACAGAAATCTCTGAATTAATTAGCCATTTCTTATTTAGTTCTTCAAGCCCCAAAAGTAAGAGAAAGGAAGAAAGAAAACACAAAAAACAGTAAGTAGTGACTCATGGAGTTCCCTGCCCTGCCTGCACAGTGTGGGGCTAGGAAGTGCTTGATGTGGTGGGGCCCCTGGAGCTAACAACCTGCTGCACAGCTCTAAGCGTTTCTCAGGATTATTCTGAAGCTAAAACCAGCAATTCTGGTTTTGCCAGAATGGAAAAGGGTTTGTAGAGGCTGGTGATCTTTCCTCTCCCTTTCTTTTGTGACACCTCTTTCTGTAGTTTGTGTATCTTGCACGGATGTGCAGAGTCTTGTCCACCCAGTCCAGAGAGAAGGCTCCAGCTTTTCTGGTGGGGGCAGCATGAGAGGCTGAACTCTGACCTGTCAAAAGGGCAGGTTGGCACACCCTTACTGAGAATGGCCTCAGCAACTCCTGGTTTGCTGCTCTAGGAGGTTGCATGAGGACCTACTCAGGACATACACTACAGCCAAGGATCTGAATGGGGTCAAGGGGAAGAGAAGGGATTGTTTGGAGTGGATGGACTTTGCAAAAATCTGGTGTTGAGATTCAGCCCTGGAATGTTAGCAGAGCACAATCCTTGTCCTGTGGGGCATATAATGGAGGGGCATGGTATAAAATGGGGTTCCTCAGGACTGGAAGGAAGGACTGTAAGCTGCCTCTGTTTTTCCCCTCATTCTCTGTCTTCTGGGAACTGCAACCTGTGGCTTCTTACCTGCTTTGAGAGCAAGGAAACAGTCCTGGGGCTGAACCTTGAGCACTTGGGCACAGATCCCCTGGTCAGCTTTGCTGGGGCCTGCACAGGCCACCTCCATTGCATGCACAAAGCCAGTCTCCTTTCTTTTTGCTAAGATTTCTGCGCATTAAGTGGCACAGTTTCAGCTCAGTTTCCCGTCAAACTGGGCTGCCCTGCGCCCAAAAACCTTGGTGGTAGAAGAGAGGCTTCCTAGGTTATCTGTATAAGGAGGCTTCTCCCCAGGCTACCACAGCAGTACCCTAAGAGTGCAATTAAACCTAAGATCCATGTCTTGCTGTGTGCCCTGACCTCAGGGAATTGGAGCTGCTGGAATTACTCTTTGGGGATAAACCAGCCAAGGCGTTTTAGTCTCATCTTTCTGCTGGCAAATCAGAGCTCAGCCACTCCCAGTTTCTGCAAACCTTTTGCTCCCAGGCGTGGATCAGATGGATCCCATGAGGATTTTTGTATAATCACTCTGCTATGACTTATCTTTGCATCAAGCAGCTGGTTATCTAAATCACACTGGACCAGTTTTCCCTTCTGCAGGAAGGGAGAACAAATTGGAGGGACTGGTGCAGGGGGTGAAGTGCAAACACGGGGATTTTCACACAAATCCACCATATGAGTGAAAGATGGTCATTATTGCTGATTTCAGTTGTATGGAAACAAGAAAGGAGGATCCTAAAATAGGAAGTTTAAAAAATATATAATCATTGGGTGTGAAAAAGCATCAAAGAAAACAGCCAAGCAGAGTTGAAGGGATTGCCCTGGAGGTTGCCCTTTTGTCTTAAAGGAGATGCTGTTCTCAAGCAATTATTTGCTGAGGTTTTATACCAGCAAGGTGGTAAATGCTGTCCAAGCAGGTTGTGTTTGTGCTGTCAGTGCCTGTGTAGTGTGGCCACTACACTGCTCCCAGGCTGTTCCCACCAGCTCACCCACAGTTAGCTTTGTCTGCTGGCACAGCCATGCCAAGCCTCAGCAGATGGAAACTCTTCCAGATCTAAAATAACTGCTGTGGTGTACAAAGGTGGGAGGGATGTGGCACAGAAAGTGGCAGCTAGCCTGCCACCCATGTCACCCTGCTCTCTGCACCCCGGACTTCAGCTGCTGGCATGGACAGCTATAGCCCTAAAGTAACAGGGCCAGGTAATCCAAACAGGGCTGAGAAACAGCCTGGTGGTGCAAAGGGAACTGCAGCAGGGCACTGGCCCTCTGTCCCCTACACACGGTTTGCTGAGACCTGTCCTCAGGCCCTGGCAGAAAAGACAGCAGCAGCGACTGGGCACCTGTCAGAAGCCAGGGAAATGGTCCTGTCTCTCAAGCAAGAACCATACACAAGGGAGGCTGTGCTTAGGGAAGCTGTACTTTGTGCAGCAACCACGAGAGCTACCCACAGGACTGGCTAAATGCTCCCGCCTGCAGAGGGCGGGGAAGGCTGGCTGCTACTGAGTGTACTCTGTCACTTCTGTCCTTCTGTACCTGCTCTTTAACAAGGAGCCAGCACCAGGGGAGAGGGCTGAAGGTTTGTGATGGTTGCCCAGAGAGATGATGCTTCCCCCAAGGCTCAGCAACAGGAAGATGTTGAGGCTGTTGCCTGGCTGTTATAGGGTATAGGCTGCAGGATGAAAGGCAGGCTCATGGGTCTTTAAAGTCTTTAAATGATTTGTTCTGGCTGCTGCGCTCCCATATGCTTGTCCACAAGTCTTCCCCCAGCATGCTACAGAGCCAGCCTAAAGCTTGTGTGTAAAATGCTAGCAGAGATCTCAGGAAGATGTCACTGCAGCGATGAAGGGACGGAGAATTTCTTGTGCCTTGATGTTCTGTGCCATGTTTCATACACCAATCTCTTCGGTTTAAAAGGCATACCTCCCTTCTGATTTGAACATTATCGACCTCAGCCTTCAGCTGCTGGCTCTTGCAACCCCCGCACTTGCTAACCTAATGCTGGTTTTCCTTTCTGCTTCTTAAAGCTCTCGTGGGCGCACCCGGAAATCCCATCGGCATCGACGCTGCCACTCTCGCTCAGAGAGCTCCGACTCCCACTCCCCCAGCTGCCGGAGCAGGTAACAGCGTTGCTCCCAAGCAGCGTCCTCAGCACTTCCAGCTGGGCTCAAGGATGTGGCTGCCACAGCCTGTGTGACCCACAGGCTCTCTGTGCACAGCCACGTCCCATTCTGGTAGCAGCAAAGTCACACACTGGGGGCTGAGCAGTTTGTGATCTCAGCCATGGAAGGGTTTTGCCTCAAGAAGCAGTGGCTGTAGCTTTTTGGTCTGACAGTCATTTCTAATCTCCATGGCTGATGATCAGCCCATGACAGCTGATTCCAGTCTAGTGTCCCTTCCCCAGCCCAAGGGCTCTGTACTGCTGATGTCCCAGGAAACCCTTAAACATGGTCTTAGCAATGGAAATATATTTGCCCATGGCAATCTATAGTTGTTGTCTTTGACCTGATTAAAATCTCTCCTCTGGATGACAGATGCGTCCTGGGGCCGGCTAAGTGGATGCTGGTGCTAGACCCAGCATTGCTGCAATAGCAAGTGATTTATACACAAAATGAGTTCATGCTTCATGTTCTCTGAAAGCACTTGAACAGCCCACCCCCACTCTCCTACTTTACTCCTCCTAAGTACTGGGAATTTTCTTATGAAAAGCTGAGGATCAGTGGGGGGAGGAATGCAATCAGTAATTGGAGGGGTGCTCATGCAAGAGCAGAGTGTGTTTTCTCTTGGAGGTGTATCACCATAGGAACATTCTAGGGTGCACAAAGGTCATGGTTTGCCTAGAGCCACAATGAAATCATGCATTAGAGCTGAAATTTGAGGTTAAGGTCCAAAGCCTGGATGCAAAATTATTATTTTTCTTTTAAAGTAGAAAGGCAAAACATCCCTTTTCTCTCCTTCATGACTCCACAGAGCAGTCATGTGGAAGAACATTCTCCCATACCCAGAGTCTTAGCACAGATCTGCCAAGGGCTGGTGTGGAGCTGGGAAAGCGCCCTGCTCCAATCCTAAGGAATAACATTTTGGCTGTTCTTGTCTCCTGGAGGCACAGAGCCAGGTCTCGAGAGGAAGGGCGTAAAACACGGCGAAGACACTCCTGGCACCATTCAAAGATCACGGCAAAGAGAAGCTCCTCTGCAGAGGTTCAGGCCAGTCAAAAAGCCAGCCAAACCCTCCCACTCTACAGCTTCCTGTCTTCTAAGGAAGTAGTAAGTATTACACACTGTGCTTCTTTGCTTGAACTAGCCAGAGGAATCTGGGCAAGAACTTTGATATGAAATTTTTATAACTCAATTATAGTGATGTTAGACGAACTTGGTTAAACCGTATTATTAATTCATGGTGCTGTTTTCCAATGTATATAGAGTCATTCCTTCCTTCAGCACTTTCACACCAAGGGTGGGGCTGGAGAGGGGGAAAACTTGCAAAACCTTTAGCCTATGAATAATGAATTGAGGACATTTAACAAAAAAAAAAAGTGGCCTCCAGAAACGGTATTTTAAAGGGAAGAGTTTGTTATGCAGTCATTGCTCAGCTGCTCCGTGAACTTCATTCATTGGTCTTTACATCCAAAAGTTTAGTTCTTCAGGCTAAAAAACTGTATCAAACATATACAAAAGGAACATTTACATTTAATGAGCTGGTGATTGGCATGGGATGTTTTCTGACTATCAGGATCCTTCTAGGATCACTGTTGCTCTGGACTGACAAGCCCAGGGGCCAAATTTGGAACTTATGAGCAGCCCTCATTGATGCTAATGGGAGCAGCATGTGCATCAGAGGGTAAAACCAGGCTCAGTGCCTTGGGATGTTTTTCCATATACACAGAATGAGATGATATAATACATGAATTGAGGGAACAAGGGATGGAGAGAAATATTAGATAGAGATTGATACCAGTCTTCCTTTCTGTGACATGTTTCCCCTTTGTTCCTGGCAGCAGTAAAGCAGAGGTGTGATGCCCTGACTGTGGTGTTGGTATCAGATAGGCACTCTGGAGAGAGAAATTGCTACGTAGGACTGGAGGTAGCACAGGATCTGATAGTCACATGTGTGGATGTGTAATGCTAGAGGTGTTCTGAGTACAGAGTCCTCCAAGCCCCAAAGTTGTTTTCTCCTTTAGGCTCAGTCATCAGTTGGAAATAGCTCAGCCACACGCAGGAGCTACATCAGATAGGAGAGAGATGGTGCCAGCAAGACAAGAGACTCTACCCACTCACCCACACAGACAGCGTGCTGATCAAAATACCCAGGGATTGTACGTGGGTACAGACAGGCACAAGCTGTCTCTCAACATTATAGATATGCATATTTGCTCTCCTTATAGAGCGTGTGGGGCCATGTGAGTCAGTGCTTGAAAAGCCTTATAAGGCAGCGTGGAGAGCAGAACCTCACACCACACGCTGATGTGTGCACGCACACGCAAAGGAAGAAAAACAAGGTATGAAGCTCATTGTCATGAACTGGGGGTGTTGCTGAGTTCAGAGCTCCTCCCCCCCATAAAAAACCAACCAGCCAAAGACTGCATCATGTCACCAGGGTGCTGTTTAGTTCAAGCAGTGTATTTTTCATAAATGCTTTTGAGCCTAAGCCTAGTTTTTAATTAGTGCTAGGTTTCCTCTCTCGGAAGCCAGGCTCCCTAAGTCCTGTGAGGCCAACTGCCAGCTGTTCTGTTTCCTGAGAAAGAGTAAACTCTAATTTAAAATTTTAAAAGCTTTAAAATGAGCTAAACTCAAGCATCCTGCTCTCACTTTTCCATTTGCTTCACTCGAGGTAAATGAGTGAAGCAAATGGAAAAGCTGCAGGGAAGGGAAGACAAGAGCTTGATAATTCTGGATGCAGGAGATGGATGCAAAGTAAAAGTCATCAGGATACTCCTGTGTTCTTTCTAGTAGGGTTAATAACTTAGGCAAATATTTTAACGACTAAAAGGCATAATGACTGATGAAAGCCACTACTGTCCTCCTGTCCCCAAAAGAAGTACATTCTCTTGGGACACCATTCAAGAGCACATTTAAGCACTTGTTCAAATTGAAGCCACTGGTTAAGAGCTGCCCCTGAAATTTTGCTGAATAAGGTCATTAAATATCATGTACTCAAAACTGGCAAGGGAAAAGTGGAATGGGAACCTTTAGTCTCATTTATTAATGACTATACACAACCCTTTGATGCCTTTCCTTTTCATGAGTTAAATGGTTGCTATATGAATAAGCTTCATTCTGTCAGACTTTGAGAGCAGCCTGAAATGAAAATGTGCTCTTGCAGAATAAAAGATTTTGTGAAAAAAATCAGAATTAGGATTCAAAAATGCCATATTTCAGTCCTCTGTGAGAGTTGTATGTTACACTCCCTATCCTTCCATCTGGCCTGGGCTTCCAAAGCAAACCAACCTTACCTGGGGAGGTACACTGTCATATCTCAAAAGGAAAGGAACTGCCCAAGGAGGAATAGGGAAAAATACACAGACATACAGGGAAAGATGAGAGAATGCTATAGCACTTCCAAAACAAGGGTTTTGCTTTCCAAGATGTTTTTATTCTACATTGTTTTGCTTCTGAAATTTTGAAGTGCTTTGTGGTGAATTCTGCTATCCTCTCCACCCTATTTGTCTTCATTCCTTTGTAATGAAACAGCCACAATTTCTAACTAGGTCTGCCTGGAACTGCTGGGAGGTAAAGCACACAAAACAATGCCCTGCCTATGCATCTACCTTGCTGCTTCCTTCCCTCTTTATGCCAAAGCTCATGCACCTACACATGCCTGTACACATGCAGAAACACCTCAAAGTTCCCTGCTACTTTTCTTTTTGGCAGTGAATTTCCAAGCTTCTCCTCCTTTAATCCCATGCAGCAGCAATGGGCACCCATGGAGAGCAGGATTGTGGGCCTGTGCCTCAGCAGGCACAGAGAAGCTGTGGGTAATGTGCAGCATTTATTTCTGTACAGAATACCCCTGCCCAGCTGCAGGCACTTTATTCCACACCGACACAGATGGATGACTGTGCCACCGTGCTTTCCTCTAGCAGTGCAATATAAATACCTGCAGGGCACAGATCTAATTGCCTTTGTTGTTGCTGATGAAGATAACTGCACCGTGCATACACTTTCCTTGCCAGCTCCTTTACTTTCACTGTAACTCATTTGTGATGCCACAAATTATCACAGGCTTGAGCCAGATTTCCAGTGAAGCTCAGTGGGGTACAGCTGGCCCAAATGATGCTGTTTGTCTTTGTGCTCGTGTCTGCAGGAGGGTAGAATGGGGAAATGCTGTGCAGGGACTGGGACAGAGTGTGCTGCAAGGCTGAGGAAACCTTATGGCAGACCTGCACATTGGCTTGCTGCTGCTGTTTTCTAGCCTGGGTTTTGGCTTACATAGGAAAAAGGGGTCTTTTGAGTGCTAGGCAGCATGGTTTTGACAGCAAACAGAGCCCTTCAAGAGCAGAAAGGCAAAACGTTCTATAAATATGGAAGTTGTTCTCTTTTTTCTTTTCCTGTTTTCCCCTCACAGCTGGGGGACTGAGGTACCCCTGGTTATTATCTGACAAATCCACAGCTCAGTGCTGGGAGCAGCAGCTGGGGGGAAAGGATCAGTGCCTGTATCCATTGAAGGGCTGGGCCATGCACCAGCTACCAAAAAGAGGTGATGGAAGACAAACCCTTGCTAAAAGCAGTGCCAGTCTGGCTCAAGATGAGGTGGTGCACCACAGCAGGCTAAAAAGATCCTTGAAAAGAAACAAATCTTTGCTTGGCATTCTCTGGAGTTTACCCCAGCAATGTATTGGTGAGCCAGGCTGCTCAGCAGTGTCGCCATCCAGCTCCAAATAACCCAAGCTCAGCGTTTGCAGGGACAGCTGTGTCATTGCCTCCCTGCTCTGGGACTCAGCTTAGCCCTTGTGGTACAAAAATCCTCACCCTGAACTCCCCATCCAGCCAACAAAGGGGGAATTTTCCCACTCCGTGTTCCTCGAGTCAGGGACTCATAACTGCAAACAGGGGTTATACTGAATTGCTACAGAACTCCTGGGTGTTGTACTCAATGAGAAGTTGGCTTTTCAGCGGAGGTAGGTTCTCAGCAGAGGTGAGGCCGTTTCCCCCGAGCTCTGGCAGGTGGAGGAGCCCCGGGCCAGGCGCAGAGCCCCATCCCCAGCAGCCCCGGCAGGTGCTGTCCCCGTGCCGGTGGCTCTGGCAGATGTCAGCCGGGCCCTCGCCGAGAGCGGGGCTGGCCGGGGTCACCGACACAAGTGTTTCGCTCCTTTCATTAGCACAGTGCCTAGAAAAAGAGAGAAAGGCAGACGTTATGCCCCTCTGAAAGGGAAATTAACTCCGCTTTGAAGTGAGTTGCAAACAAGAGAAAAAAAGACCCGGGGAAGAAATCCTGCGGCTCCGAGTGAGGCTGTGCCACGCTGCTGTCCCCGTACGGCTGAGACAACGATTGTCATCTCTCGGCCCGCGGCTGTTTGTGGCACAGTAAATGGAGCTGTTCGGTTTAATTGGAAGAGGAGCAGTGATTGTATTTTTGTAACCTATTAGACTGCACTGCCTCTTAGTCTGGGATTGCACTTGGAATTACAGTCTGGAATATGGGTGAGGGCCTCATTTCTGCTCCCCCCCTCATCTTGATTAAATAATGATTTGAAACAAAAAATCCAATAAATACATATCCTAGGTTCCCTTGAGGGCAGTAGTATGTTCCCTGCTGAAAGCTGGATGAAGCAAAGTTCACTGAGATTATTTAATTACTTATTAGGGGTTGTGTGTGGGGGAAAATCCAAATGTTCACATAGAGAGAATTAGATTTGTGAAAGAGCAGGCTCTTTTAAGCCACCCTAGAAAAGTAAAAAGCCATTAGAATTCAGAATCACACAGAATGGTGTGATTCAATTGAGCTCTGTGCAGTGTTTTTAGATGTGGTACTCTCTTTCCATCCTGGGTGGCTGGCTTGACTTTCAGAAACAGTAAAATGGGACCACGAGCAAAGCCAAGGTCATCCAGTGGGGAATATGGGGAATTGGTTTGAGCAGGCAGGCAAGCTGATCCCCTGAGACTTGTCCTGGCTCTTGCTGCAGGGCAGAACCTCCCCCAGAGCCTGCAGGAAGCTACTGGCTACAGCCTGGTGCCTCGGTGGTGGGGCTGAGAAGCTGCTGTGTCCCCCCTGGCACCTCCCTTGCCCCATCCAGACCCTCCAGCCCTCACCCAGACTGTCAGCTCCACATTTCACTGATACCCACACTGCCTCTTCCCAGAGTGTTTCTGCCACAGATGTTGAACTACAAAGGAGCTTGTTGATCCTCCCGGTCATTTGACAGATTTTGTGATGTGCTGACAACAGTTGCTGCTTTGAACGTAGATGTCAGCCAAGGCAGAGCAGAAGCAAGGATGCCAGGTCCCAGAGTCAGTCTGAAAAGCTGGTATAGAAATGCCAAGAAACTGCTGTATCTCTTGGCAGAAATAACAGCTTTTCAATTTGAACTGGGAAGGAACAGAAGGAAGGTATTTCTGTGTGTGATGCTTGGGTCAGTGTCCCTTGGAGCAGCCCTGTGCCCACTCCAGGCTCATCCTATCCCTAGCCAGGGAGTACCTCACATGGTGGTTTTATGCCTGTGAGTGAAAGGCAGTGAAAAGTTGGTTGTCTCTAGGTTAGGATTCAGCTTGAATGCAAACCAAAACCTGTCTTTTAAGAAAAATATCTGGTAACATATTTGAAAATGCAATCTTGTATCTTCTGGAATGTGGCTGGGGAGAGTGCGGTGGTCTACAGCACAGAGGTCAGATCTCTTGGGGCTCTGGATGTGGCATCAGGGTTCAGAAAGGACTGGTGAAAAGCAGAGCTGGCTATTTGGCTCCCTTAGGCTCCTGTGACATTCCAGTTTCTGTGCAGTAAGCAAGGACTGGTAGAGAATTGCTAGAGCTGAGAGGAAGCAAGGAGCAGTTCCAGAGGAACTGAAATGAGGACTTGCAATGTGTCTGTCCACTCATTCCTTGTTGGGAACATTTGGGAGACGTTCCTGTGCTGTCCAGGGCTTCTGCAATGAGGGTGCAAGTTGGCTAATGAAGAAGGATCACTTCATTTCCCATGTTTGCTGCTAGGGCTTCTGATTCCTCTGAGCTGGGACTGAGCATCAGTTAGAAGTGTGTGTGGGGTGGAGATGGGGCACTCCATTATGGATGAACCAGTCCCTTATCCCTGAAGCAGTAATGCTTCTCCTCTCCCTGGAAACACAGAAAGTACTTGGAGATCCTCCAGCTCCAGGTGTTTTCAGAGCACCAGAGTCTTGTGAGCAGTCATCCTTCTGCAGACTGTGCTGAGAGCTGCTGTGGGTGTTGGCAGCTCTGCTCTGGTTTCAGTCACTGCTGGTTCAGCACCTGTGTCCGAGTCAGCTGTCCCTGTCCCACTTAGCACCTTGAACTGGGTCGGGAGCAGCTCTCCCTGGGGACACAGATTGAGTGCCACAGGCAGGAGCTTGGATATGGAGGCACCATCTGATAGGATGAAGGCAATCCATGTGAAACATGACACAGGCTGAGTCTGCAGCCCCTCTCAGGAGGAAAAAGCCATCCAGTCCAGAGCTAAACTTTCCAAGGGGACTGGCCCTGTGCCTGCTGTGTGACCGCTGATCCAGGTCTCCTCTGCTGCCTGAGATAGCACCAACATTGCAATGTGGTTTTTTTGGCTCAGAAGGCCCCAGACTGGTGAGGGCATAGCCCAGGTCCCCAGTGTGGAGAGCATGGCATAGATGGGAGCATTGTGTGCCCCAGAGCGTGGCATGAGGGCATGTGCACGTGTTTGAGGGAGCACGGCTTGCTGGGAACGTTTGGAGGACTGTCCTGAGTGGGGGGAGCCAAACCTGTGTGTCCACACTCTAAGAACCCTGCACCAAACCTCATAGGTGGGTTTGAGGAGAGCAGAGACTCTGAGTGAAAGAGGAGGAGGCCACATGAGAGTGCAGACGTGTGCATTGGGCCCTAATTCTCACTCCATTGCAAGGGCAGATGTTAGCACAAACACAGCCTCACTCCCAGTGCTGCCACGTTCCTGAGCTGGCTCAGGTAAATGCCAGTGCAGTTAAAACTGAACTATAAAATACTGAAATTATGCAAATTCCCTTGGTCTCAGAGAATAGCCCTGCCCAGGTCAGTCCATGTGAGTTTGAAGTCTTTGCTTGCCCTGTAGTGTTCAGCAACCCAGGCAGGGTGTGGCTGGCCCCCTTGCAGAGGCTGGCAGGAGCAGGGCTGCCATCCCCTTCCCCACAGGTCTCATAGTGCAAGGATACTTTTCCTCCTCTAGTCTTTTGCTTCTTCCCTCACTCGAGTTCCCTTTGTCATTTCCATACAACCCAGGGGGATTCAGTGCAAGCTGCAGCTTTCAGCACAAGCCATCAGCCTCCAGGAACGGGCTGGACAGGCTAATTTAAAGCAGAAGGAAACAAAAATGAATAATAAGGGAAACAAGCGAGCAGACAAAAAGCAGTCGTGACATTTGCATAGATGAGGCAGCAAACAGTTGGCAGTGTGGATTGAAGAGAAGGGATTATGTTTTTTTCATGTAATTTGAGACTCTAATGATGGACTTATGTTGCCCGCTCTTCCTTTTTTCTTACACCTTACCTACTAAAGGAGGAGTTCTTGATGGGTAAGTGGATGCTATCCGCAAGACACCAGGGAATTTATTAGAGGTCACTTGAGCGCATTAGCTATATCTTCTTCAGGGGGTAAAAAGCACACAAAGAAGTATCTGTATACCTTTTATTTCCAAAGGGATTTTTCTTTTTCCCCTCACCCACTTTTTTCTTTTTTTTTTTTACGCTTTTTTCTTTTTCTTTTTTTTTTTTATTTCATTGATAAGCTTGTTTATTTGCCAGTTTTTGCTTTGTGCAGAAGCCCTTAATTTGATTTGATTTAATTTTTTGTTGCTTATTTTAGTAACATTGGTTCAGCCAGTTTATTAAGGAAGCTTAAAAAATTTACTCATCTAAGTTTTTGTTTTATTTTTTGGTTTCTTTGCAAGGATTATGTAGCTTTTTTATATGTATATACCCCCTTTTTTTTCTTTTTTCCTTCCCTCTTTAAGGTTAAATAAGGGCTTTGTCCTCTGTTACATTTTTAAATTTAGTTAGTTATTTATTTTAATTCTTTGGTTGCCCGCTTACTTTGTTGAACTCTTTTGTTTAATATGAACCGCATGCTGATACTCTTTGCATGATCTCTAAGTCTTCCCATTATTATAGCAGGGGGAAAATAAGTTTCTTCTTACTGTGGATTTCTTTTAGGGATATGTGCTTTTGTTTTCTTCTCCCTTCTTTTTTTTTCTTTCTTTCTTACTTTGTTTCTTTTCTTTCCTTTCCTTTTGTTTCAGTGCATCATGATGGTAAAATTTCTGGGTTTATTTGAAAAAAAAAAGAAAAAAAAAAAGCAAAGTAAAACCAAAAACAAACCCCCAAAAAACCATTCAAACAATGCCAAATGGCTTTTTTGCTTTCAGATCTCTCAGTCAGGGTCTTCTGCTGACCTCTTTACCAAAACAGACAGCCCGCCTGGCAACCTAGCCAGCCAGAATGGAGAGTATCATGAATATGACTCAGGAAACGATACTTCCTCCCCTCCCTCCACTCAAACGAGCTCATCCAGGTCAAAGGACAGCCAGGAGAAAAGAAGTCTAGTCCATGATGGCTTTGGCCATGCCTTCTCGTCCGGGAAGCCCAAACTGGCCAACAGCGATAACAGCTCTGATTCAGGAAATTCCTTCACCAGTTGCTTTTCCCAGACCAAGGGAACAGCTTTGGAAAATCTGTCTCCAGATGCCCAGGGACAAGACCGAAGGTCAGTGATTACCAGTAGCTGCTGCAGGCAACCCAATACGTGGTACATTGTTGCTCTGTGTCTCCTGCCCGCTCCCCAGTTGCTGTGGTGAGCTGGCAGGGAGCTTTCTGTGCTCTGGAGGCAGGCAGGTAACAACCAGACCCACAGTCTTGCCAGTCTGGAGTCCAGACCCCAGCAAGGACCAGTAGTGTAGCCTGAGGGAAAAGATAAAACCCAGCCATCGCATCCCTGGACATTGCTTTGTGTCAGTGCTTTGGCATTGCTGTGGCTCATGCAGGGTCTGGGCCTGGGTGAGGCCGCTTTCACAGCACATCCCTGCTCACCTGGGCATGGCCATGTCAAACAAAATCTCTGGCCCTTCTGGGCACAATGTGAAAGGAACATCTGGGGGTTATCATGCTATTTCTCCTTCTCTGCCTACTGTGGGAAAGGGAAATGGGGCTTGTTTCCACTAAGATCATTATGGGCTGTTCTTTCACCTGTCCAATGAACCAGCTCGTCCAGCACAGCTCCAGGGTGACAAGACAGCATCTCCTGCCACTGTGGAGCACAAGGAGGGGCAACTACTTGGCTGGCTGCAGGATAACACAGCAGCAGCCCTGCACTGGGGCCACAGGGCATCCAACCAGTGCCACAGGTCATCTTCAGGAGAGGGGAGTAGCTGCCAGCCTCCGTCACCACATCCCATTCCTGGATTTGCCAGGGGATGCTGGGAAAGAAGGCACTGAAGTGTGGTGGCTGGTACCAGTGCTGTGCTCAGGCAGTAGTTATAGGGAGCTCTTCCAGCTCAGGCCCTTGGGTCCTAGAGGCTGAAAGTTAGAGCCAGGACATGGTTTGGAACACTGAATGTGACAGGAGGAAGCCAGGGTAATGGGTTTTAGTAAGAACAAGCATCATTTTTCAGTCAGAGAGTAAAATGGTTTGTCTGTACTTTTCACATGATGATTCCAGTGGGATAACTCTGCCTTCACATGGGTGGAGCTGGGATTGCAGCTGGCCCTGGCTGCTGGGAGGCTGCCTGGCTGCTGGGCTCTGACCCCAGTTCATTCCCAGAGCACTTCTGGAAGAGGAGGAATTCACGCAGTGCTGTCCAAAGGCAACAGGATATGCCTGCTCAGTGCCCTCTCATGCTGCTCCACAGCCAGGCTGGAGCACAGCCCTTGCCCTGCTATGCTCTGCCTTTCCCCTACTCCAGCACCTTTTCCTTCACTCCCTGCCCAGGACCAGCACAGCTCACTGGTCTGACCATGCCCTGCCAACCAGACACCTCTGGTGTTTTGGGCATGGGGCAGATAAGCTGCTGCTTGGGCCACCCAAGAGCTCTTCCACACCTCTTCTCCCTGGCAGAGCCCGGAGGGTGAGCTCTTGGACTCTGACCCATACACGTGGGGGTCTTCTGCAACAGCAGCCTGGGGAGCTGAGAGGTCTTTTTTATCTTCAGTTAGGGAATGGAAGGATGGGAATATTTATTTGCTGGAGCATGGTGCTCACCTCAGCCAGGGACCAGTCCCAGTTCAGCCACAGCTTCAAAAAGTGTCCAAATATGTGTTCACAGAGCGTGCCTATCCTCATGTCTCGGTTCCTCAGAGGAGAAGAAGCGAAGCTTCCTCCCCTCCCCAGCCCACAGCTCCCCGCTCAGGCCTGGCTCCCGCAGCGAGTCCTGCACCAGCACGGGCAGATCCTCCCCCGGCTCCAGCCGCTCCCGCTCCTCGCACCGCAAGGCCTCTCCCAGGTACTCCCGAAGCAGGTCCTGCTCCTCGGGAAAGAGGTAAGGCCAGCTGCAACGGCTGTCTCAGTGACCCTGGGCAGTGGCTAGCTCTTGCCAGCTGGCAGGCTCCTTGCAGGGGGAGGTGTAAGAGTTTGGGGGATGCCTAGGGATCCACAAGGCTTGGGGTGAACTGGCCATGCAGAGCTGGGCTGAGACCCTGGAGAATGGGACATCTCTTCCCCCTCATGATTTGGAGTAGACTGGTACAGCCTGACCCTCCAGCATCTTTAATTCCCTTATGTTTTTTTCCTATCTCCAGGTCTTCCTCACGTTCCCCCAGCTATTCCTCCAAATCCTGCAAAAAAAGTCCTGGGAGTAGGAGTTCAAGGCCTCGCCGGAGCCCCAGTTACTCCCGCTACAGCCGTAGCAGGTACAGCTGTACACTCGTGGTATTTCCTGTCCACTCGTGTGGTACCTGCTGCCTCACACTCTCCCCCTGCCTCCACCAGTGTCATGGTGTGTACCTGCTGCTGTGAGTGGTAGCAGAGCCCAAGGCTCCAGCTGGGTCTGCCTGCACAGCCAGCAGCCCCTGCAGCAGGGCTGCAGCCCCTGGCAGAGAGGGATCTGATTGCAGCAGGGAAAGACACTCTCCTTTTTAGAGTCACAGCTCTGACCAAGAGTTGTCAGGCCCGGGGAAGTGCCCCAGCTGTGAGGGCAGATACCAGGTACCCTCACAGCCCTGCAGAGAGAAACACAGTCCAGGCACCTCTACTGCCTCCATACACCATAGAAAACAGTCTCACAGTTCAACCCTAGAGATGCCTTTGGCAGGTTTTCCTGGTAGCACCTGTGCTGCTGTGAACATTTTGCAACCTCAAAATCGTACATTCCCGGGGTCGATTTTTGCAGGCTTTGACAATCCCTGTGCTGGTGAGGAGAACACTTCCTGCATGCAGGGATCAGGCAGGCCCTTGACCTGTAACGTGTTGCTTTGCAGATGGCACTGAGCAGGGTGTATGAAGTCAGCCACGCTGCACAGAAGGGCCTGTGCTGACGTGTATGGGAATTTAACAAAAGAGAAAAAACCATAGCAACACCGGCACTCCTTCTGGCGAGGCTTGCGGAGCCCTGCAGGGCTACCAGGCCCTCTGCTCACGTGGGGCCTGCTGGCAAGGCTGTTCCTGCCAGCTCCAGCAGCACGGCCAGCAAGAGCTAAATACAGACTGCACCCACAGACACAGGTCCCTGGAAGCCATTTTAGCTTGGCAGTGCAAAGCCACTGAAATGCAATTAGTAGTGTCCAGTCTACGTGAGCGCTTAGAGGTAACGCCACCACAATGCTCAGAATTGTCCCTTTTGGAGCTGAGCGTCCTCTGCTCATCTGTGCCTTCGTAGGTCGTGTCCTCCCCATCCCTGACCCCCCAAAAAGGCCCTGCAGTGACAGTCCCCGTGCTGTGCCCTCCGCAGGGACCGCGAGCGGGAGCACAAATACAGCTCCAGCGAGAAGGAGTCGCACCGGGAGCGGCAGCGGCGGCGCCGCTCCTACTCGCCCCTGAGGAAACGCCGGAGAGACTCTCCCAGCCACCTCGAAGCTCGGCGCATCACAAGGCAAGGGGATGCTGTCCTGTCCTTTGGAGACAGGCTCAGCTGGCACTTCCCGGGGGGATGAGGGCTGTCCTTGGGTCCCAGCCCTTGCCAGAAGAGGTTTCTCCAGGAGACCTGTTTCCCTGAGCCTGATCAGCAGGCCCTTCCACCCCTCCCCTAGAGCTTGGGGATTTCCAGCTGGAGGCAGAGGGAGGATGGAGAGGGTCTCAATTTACAGTAGCTGAAGGGAAAAAAGAAGATGAAGTCAGAGCAGGGACTCAGGTGCCAGGAGCATTCCCTCACAGGCTTTTTATTTCACCCTGCCCTGTGGCAGACGTCCCACACTGGAGAGAGTCACCTATTGACTAACCTTCATGCAGAGGGCTCTCTGAGACAACATCAAGTGGAGCCCAGCAGACTGAGTGGCTGGGACATTCCCCAGGGCTGTGGGGGTGGGGTGGTTTGAATCCCAAGGCCCTTCTGTCACCTGATCTCTTTTTCCTTTTAAACAAACACAGTCACATTTTTGGGAGTTTTGTGCAGAGTAGACAGTGCCTTTTGGAGATTTTGGCAGTCAGCCTGTCCTTGTGCTACTGGTAACCCACGTCTCTCTGTCCCCACAGTGCCCGCAAACGCCCCATCCCCTACTACCGTCCCAGCCCCTCCTCGTCCAGCAGCGCCGGCAGCTATTCCTCCTGGTACAGCAGCTTCAGCCGCTCCCCGAGCCGCAGCCGGAGCTACTCCAGCTACCGGACGAGCCGGAGCCGAAGCTGGAGCAGCAGCCGGAGCTCGGGCCCCAGGAGCAGCCGCAGCAGAAGCAGGAGCAGGAGCTATGACTCAGGAGCCAGCTCCGACAGCCTGCGTCGTTAGGGAGTGCCACTGCTGGCTGACAGCGGGTGCCGGCGTCACCGCCACATTCCTGGCATTCTCCGCTTCCTTCCCACCTACCCGGCCATCGATAGCAATCATCCCCGATACTGACGTGGTGGCACTGCCGGGTGCCCCTTCCCCGGTTCGGAGTAAGAGCCCTGGAGCGCCTGGTGCAGCCCCTCCTCCCCAGCATGGGGTGGGTGGATCAGCCCCAGCTGCCCCGGCCAGGCTGGAAGAAGGCTCGGTGCTTTATAGAGGATCTGTCACGACAGACCTGCTCCGTCATCCTCGATGCTCCCATCTCCCCATTGCTACTGCTCTCCAAAGCGTTGCCAGCAGGTCCAAAGGAAAGAATTCTGCTCCTTGCTCTTCTGACAAACCAGGGACCAACAAATTAACTTCTGTTGGAGACAGACTCAGCTGGGGAAGGAGTTTGCTGGAAAGCTTCAGTGATGGGGGGATGGCTGTCCCCACCAGGGCAAATATCAGGTCCTTTGGGTCCCTCCTCCAGAGCTGCTGCCCACCCTGCAGAGAAAATACTTATTTTTTGCCAGTCAGCCAGTCCCTGCTACAAATAGAAGGCTAGAAATCCTTCCTCACATACTTCCTGGGGAAAAAAAAAATGCTGTTTGCTCTTTCTCCTGCCCTTTCCTACCAGGCAGCAGCACCTTTTGCAGGGTTGTTTTATACCTGCAGCACTGAATTGTTTGCAAACCACCTGCCGAGGTCTGAAGCAGACGTGTGGCTAGTGGAGTACAAGGCAGAGGGGAGCTGGTGCTGTGCTGTGCTCTGAGGGCCAGGCCACATGTGGGAGACAGGGGCCAAGGGTTTCCCTTCTGGAGGAAGCCTGAGACAGTTTGGGTTTAGGTTCTTCTTAAAGGGAGTGTGTTGCTGGTGGGACCAGAGAGAAGTGCAGGGATGGCAGTTGTGGGGTGCAGTCAGAACACACAGGGTTAAAGGGCATTGCAAGTGCCAGGGGACCCCAATTCCCCTTCCTCCAAACACGCAGCAATTTCAGGCAGGATTCCAGGCAGTCATTCCTCCTTGAGCCCCTCTGCTGCCCTGGGGCAGGATCAGCAGCACAGCTGCAGGGCTGGTGCCAGGCTGCAGCATGATGCACTGGTGCCCCAGTTTGTTACTGGGAGGCTGGAGCAGTGCAGGGGGACAGGAAGGGCCCCCCACTAATTGCCTGTTTTTCCAGGGAGCCACAGGCTGCCCTGGGCCCTGGGGTTTTGTCTCCCTGCCAGCCCAGCTGCCTGTGCAATTACTGTGTTTTGCCGGGTAACAAAGGCTTCTCCCAGCACAGGCTGAGCTGGTGCTGAGGAGTTTATTTCTCTTACAACACCTGGGTGCTTAGAGACGCTAATTTGGGCTTAAGACTTCCCTCCCTCCCTTTTTCCATCCCCTCCCCTTCCATCCTGCACGATTATTAACGAGTTTGGGCTTAATGAGTCAAGGAGGTGTGTGTTGTTTAAGTGTTACAGAAAAGGGCTGAGTGGAGCCACCATCTGCAGGAGGAGAGGGGATAGAAAGGAATGCAACCCACCCCCTATCTACAGAATTACCGACAGGCCCCTGGCAGCCAGAAAAGGGACAAAGCAGCAAGGGGAGGAAGGCTGAGTGCCACGAGCTGCTGTGGTGGAACTGGATGATCGCCTCAGCAAGCCTATAAATCTATTATCTGTTGGAAAGTACGGCAGCACAGCCAAGGATTACACCTGGGTGGAACAAGAGGAAGTTTTATGTCAGGGACTTCTTTCCCAGTGTCTTTCCTGGTGCTGGTCCCCCTGGTCCTGTGCCTTCAATGGCCAAAGCTCCCCTTTTTCCCAGACCCTCATCCCCCACCTTGCTTGCTGCAGGCAATGTGAGGATGAGGGGGCTGAGGCAGAGAGCTGGGCACTGGTATGGCTGTGGCTTACTGGGGATGTGTCCATCTTCTGGAAAGACCCTTTCTAAGACACAGAGAGAAGTGCTCCTGGTAGGGCTGAGCAAATGCTCCAGGGCTGTGGTTGAGGGATCAAAGACAGGATGCCACTGCCTTCCCTCCTGTGCTGGCCCCAACAGCAGCCTCTTGGCCACCTTCTGCAGCAGTCTCCCTCTCAAAAGGGCTGAAAACCTCATGCTTTTTCCCCAAAGAGTCTCTCCCAGTTTGATGCTGAAATGCCCCATCCTTCTGCTCCCTGGGAAGATCCAAAGGCAGTGATGGGACCCCAGACCTCCCCAGCTCTACCAGTGCTTCATGAGCAGCCTCCTGCCCCTCGGCACCCCATAACGCACACACGGAGCTGTAGCAAGGAAGCAGCGAGCCCGAAGATCCAAAACGAGGAAAGGAAAGAAGAGGGGCTTTGTGCAACTAGTGTAAATACCAAACTCACACTGACTGGAGTCCTCGTGGCTGGGGACAGATGATGGAAGCACCACACCAGGCTTAGCAGCATCCACCCTCTGTGGGTCAGGAGATGACCCTGAGGGTTGTGTGGGACTGATGACAGCTCCTGCACCCGTCCAGCGGATCCCTACATCAAGGACTGCCTCTGCCTGTACAGTCCGTGGCAGCTAAACACTCCTGGGGTTTCCCAAGCAGACTTGCATTGGAGTAAACCTCTTTAAAATATTTATTTATTTAATTATTATTATTATTATTCTATTTTTAATTGTATGTAAGAATGGACCAGTATTTATTTATTCTATTTTTTTTTTTCTAACGTTAAGTTATTTTTGGATCTGTTTGTTTGTTCAAATGTATCCATGCCGCCGGTCTCGTGTAAGGTTTACAGCTCTGGCCCCTCTCAGTGAGGTGGCCGGAGGAGTGACAGTCACTCCTGCTGCCACCGTGTCCCTCTGCGCTCTCCGGAGCAGGGCGGAGAGCTCGGGACGGACAAAGGGACGCAGGGCAGAGCTGCGTGTTTTCATGTCGGAATCTCGGGTTTCTCATCAGATTTGCGCAGGAATGTGATGGGTGTGACCACAGAAACGGGTCTAGGACGTGTCGGAGGTGACGGCGAGGGTCTGCTGGCCGGCCGAGGTGTCGGCAGTGCCACCAGGGAAGTGTCGCCTGCGCGCTCCGGCCGGGTGCCAGCTGGCCCCGCGCTGTTTGCCTTGGCTCCGCCGACAGCGCTCAGCCCGAAACCCGCCTGCTCCGCGCAGCCACCGCCGCTCTCCCCGGGAGGATGCCGTCGCCAGGACTCCCCTGCCGTGTTTATCCCTGCGCACTGACCCACCCATGGGAAAACAAAAGAGATGAGACTGTGAGAGAGCGATCCCTGCGGAAGGTCCTTGCAAAATCCAGCCTCCGGTGACGGACCTGAGCAAGTCTGTGTGTGTATGTGTGCGTGTGCACATGTGGATATACATGTGAGTTTCCCTCGGTGTTATTTATTTTTTAACTTATTTTTAGTACAAGCTTTAGTACACCCTCCCTGTTAGTGGACAGATGGGGTTTCTGTGGGTTTGCGTGAAGCTGTGAGTTTTTCTGTCTCTGTGCCTTTTGCCAGTGCTTTTTTATTATTATTATTTTTAATGTTGTTTCTCTCATTCACTGCTTTTATGGATTTTTGCTCTGCATCCAACCTCTCGGATTGCTGCAGGTGCTCTCTGCAAAGAGCAGGTTCACCTGGAGGAAAGGCAGCTTGGTCATTTTGGTGTTGGTGAATCACTGCTGTGGTCAGACACACAAGGGGTGTTCAGGGCTGGCCACAACGTCAGGATAACACCTTGGCTGGTTTTTGGAAGCCTTGTCTCACACTTAAAGGCTCTTTCCCACTCATGATTTTGAATATTCTCACAAGCATCCCTGCTGCCTTTCCCTGGCAGAGCACGTCACAGCACTCACTCCCAAATGTCTCCTTGACCCTGGAGTCATCAACTCACCCCATTCACTGGACCTGCCTTGGCTCTGGGTTTGTCCCCCCAAGGGAGGCTTGTCCAACCTCTCCCAACTCCAGGCTCCAGAAAATCCAATACCATTTCTGCAGGTTTGCTGGGAAGCAAAGATGAGGGATGTTTCAAAGCACTGTTCTGTTCTTTCTTCATTGGTTGCAGCACTCAGCTGAGCTGTGCTTTATGTTGACTGCAATTTTTCTCAATGTTTTTCTTGTTTTGGGGACTGAATTTGTACCAAACTTGTCTGCAACAGCCAATCACTGTTATTTTGCTATGCATTGTACATATATTGAACAGGCTGAGAGGACTTGGCCTCTATTTAATATTTATTTCTTCTATTTATTGAACATTACTTTTAAAAAAGCTATTTGGGTCGTGCTGTTGAGTCCATGAAGGCAGGAGCCTTTGAAGTGTTGCCAGATATGTTGGAGAGAGAAAGGCAAATTTGGCTCACTTGGACCTCACCACCAATATTTAGAGAGGAACCTCACTGTGATGGAGATGGGCAAGGCAAGGGAAACCTCTTAATCTCCTTGAACCAGCTTCTCTTGACAAATCACATCCCCCTGGAAAGGTGTGGGGAATTCCGAGGTGACAGGCCAGCTCTGGTGGAGGAATAACCCTGCTCCTCTTTCTCTGCCACATGGCATAGGGCTGCCATCACCAAAAAAAATCCCTGGAGTTCTCTGGTCTCCCAATGCTGGTCCCCTCTTCCCTCTGGGGAATGGGCACACTTGTCACCTTTTGCATCAGTGATGAGGAAGGGGATAGGATGGAAGTGACCGGCTGTGGTCCCCACCAGGAAGAGAGGATGTCCACCCTGCCCCATCCTGAGACCCTCGTGCCATGTCCTGCTTCGCCCCCTTCCCCAAGCTTTGTGCCAGCAGCTTTGCCCTGATGTGAGCTCAGTAGCCAGGGCAGGACTGGGGAGGCCTCCCCTGTTGTCTCCAACATGAGCAGAGCTTGCTGCAGGCATCCTCCCCCAGCTTTGAGAGGAGCATGAAATGTGCTGAAAATCCCACGCTGCCCCGGTGTCGCTCCACCAACGCCGCAGCCGCTGCTCTGCTTGCTCGGGTGGGAGGTGTTTGTGCTCCTTGGGCAGAGCTGCCTGTGCTGCTGCAGTGTGGACACGGCTCCAGCCTCAGCAGGAGAGGGACCATTGCTGGGCTGTTCCCACAGAGCTGGCCAGGAGCTGCTGGGTGCTCAGCCTCAGGGCTCTCAGGGTAGTGCTTTGAGAAAAGGGCAGTTTCAAGTGTCTAAGGGAAGACTTTGCCCTCCAGTGTCCAGTGGGGTTTTATTAGCTCTTCACCAGAGAATAAATAATTCTCATTATTTTGCTGCTACCTGGCAGTTTGCACATGACTGGGAGGGTCTCCAAAGCAACAGTGTCATGGTCAAGCACCCTAGCTTTTGGGCTATTGCCTAGAGAACAACACCCTCACCAGCCCAGGGCAGCTCTCCACCTTTGAAACCCAGGGAATGAGAAGAAGATTTTGAAGAAAAGCCAAGACTTGAGAAAAGCTGTGAGGGAAATGGTGTTTCTGTTTCCACCCCCAATGACACCGGTGCATCTGTTTGTTTGAGTCCATTGTAAAGCTCCCCTTGCTCTCCATCCACATGTGTTCTGTATCCTTTTGTCTTCCTGGGTGTTTGAGTTGTTAGCCTGGTTAGAAAAAGGTTCCAATAAAGGTTCGGACAGTATTTCCTTTGCATCATGTTCCTTTTGGATGCAAGTGCGTGTGGTGGGATATTTCGGGTTGTTTCAGCTGCTCTGCAGGGAAGGGCATGTGCCTCCACTCCAGCTGCCCAGGACTGGCTCCTCAGGGCACTGACTGAAGCAAAAACAGTTGTGGGCTAGTATTTCTGGCAGTTCTCCTCTCCCTGCTGGGCCAGGCTCCTGCTGCCCTTCGCCAGGCCCTTTGGATCCCCCCACCCTGTTCAGGCACTGGGAATCCAAGCCAGAAATGTGCCCATCTCTCCCTGGAGGTCACACTGGGCTCAGCAGTGCTCTCCTCGGGGCTGTGCCCTTCCCTTCCTGCACAGCCCTTGCTCCAAGCCCTGCACAGAGTTTCCGCACCACAGGGCCCTGCCATGGTCACCTTCTCGGCAGGAGCCAGCGGCAGTGGGGACTCTCCAGCACCCTGGAAGCCCCCAGGGGAGCAGCAGCTCTGGGCCATGTCCCCATGCTCCTCAACAGGGCTCAGATGGGCACTCAGGAAAGGTCTGGACACAGCACAAATGGATCATGGGGACACGGGGTCACTGGGAGGAGAAGCACGGCTGCAGGGGCACTTCATGTTTCCCAGAGCTGATGTCGTGGGGTGGCTCGGTGGTGGGAGGCAGCCGGGCGGATTGGAATGACAACAGGAGCTAAATTGGGATGGCCCAGAGAGGGTGAGAGCAGGCGGGAGGAGGGGACGGGGTGACTAATCGGGATGAACAAGGCGACAGAAAGAATTCCTGGCCGGGAAGGGAGGATGGCCTGCAGCTATGTGGGAAACTTGGGATGGGGGATATTATGAGGCTCCTGGAAACACGGTAGGATCGTGGGACTGCCTGAAACCACCTCGGGGCTTGTCCCTCTCACCCCGTGCACTGGTGTTTGCCCAAGGGGGTGCACATGCTGCTCCCCAGCCAAGCTGAGGTGTGCCCAGCTGAGCTCAGCTGTGTGTGGCAGTGACCCCCAGGACTGTCCCCGTACTGTCACCCGCGGGCACCAGGAGCCCCTAGCCAGGCAGAGGCAGCCCTGCAGGACAAGGGAATGAAGTGGGATGATCAATGCTTCTATCAGCAGCTGCCTCCCCGCACCAGGAGTGCTCAGCTGGCACCAGGAACCTTTCCAGCCATCCCTTCGGAGCCCAGGGAGACCCCTGTGATGCCAGGTGTCTCCGTGCCCGGGGGCAGCCCTGTCCTAGCCTAGGAGAGGCAGCTCCCTGCCCCCAGCGATGCTGCCGTGATTATTGCCACGGAGTGACCAGCGGCTGCATCCCTGCGTGGCCTGTACTGCATTAAAGGCTTCCTGCTGCAATTACCCCCATCGAGTCCATTAGAAAAATTGCAGATGCTGGAGAGAAGGAGCATGATGCAGAGCCAGGATGCGGCACGAGGAAGTGGTTCCGTAGCCGGCGTGACCCTCATTGATGACATCCCATCCTCCAGCACACCCCACCGGAGCCGTGCCGGGGTCACCTCCATGGGGACCCGCTCAGTGCCGGCCGTACCCCCGCCTGTGGCCGGGCTCGGGGCCGTGTCTCCCGGGCGGATGCCGGCTGGGAGCTCCCCCTCCGGTGCTGCTGCCGCGCCCCTTCCCACAGCCCGCAGCCCTCTCCCGCCGCTGCCCTGTCATTATTAGGCCGGCCGCGGCTGTGATTAGCGCCTCGCCCTGCCCGCACCGCGATTGCGGCACGGCCGGGGCATGCGGTGGGGCGAGGAGGAGGAGGAGATGCTGAGCAGCGCCATCAGCGCTCTGCCTGCTGCCCGGGGTCCGTCTCCTCCCTGCAGTTAGGGGATGTTTCTCCGGGCCCAGCTGGTGCAGATGGCCAAAGCAGCAATGCTGGAGAGGGTCATCCTGTCCCCCTGCCCCACACTCCCCAAACACCGCCCCTGGGGTCCCACGGCGCTGGGGGCGCCGGCAGTGACCCATTTCCCGGTACAGTGGGACTCGGTGCCGTGGGGACACGTGGCTTTACAGTGAGGGGAGCTGGTCAGCCCCACCACGGCATTTTTAACAGGTGACACCGGGGTGAAAGCAGCCAGCCCTGAGTGAGCTTGGGGGCTATTTTGGGCGGGCAGAACAGCAGGCGGGGGCGGCAGGGACTGGGGCAGCTGCCGAAGAAGCGCCGTGGCCCCGTGGCAACCGGGATCCTCGGGCTGGCAGGACAGGTCAGCTGCCACTGCCCAAATTCTCCACGGCTGTTTCATCCTCTCCAAAATACTCGGCTGACAGGGCAGGGCAGGACTTGCAGAACGCACACCCCCCTCCTCTGAAATCCATATAAATAGTACTCGCCCAACGGCTGGAAGGTTAGAGAAGTTTCTGGGCTCCAGGCTCAGGCATTTATTGCAGCTCTCACCCAGGAGCAGCAGGGAAAGTTGCACATAAAGTGCTGGAGAGTGAGAAGTGAGAGAGAAGCTTTTTAATCTCAGGATATTTGGGTTTATTATTTTTTTTTTCTCTCTCTCTCTCCTGACAAGAAGTTTTATATTCCCCTCCCCGGTCCTGGGATCGCAGCCAGACAGGAAGCGTTTTCTCGCGGCCAGAGCTCCCTCCGTCCTTCCTGCGCTCCTCCGGCTCCCGGTGATTCAGCCCGAATTGATTTTCTCATCGTCCTTCACCTGGTGCCGGGAAGGAGGGACCGTCCCCGCGCTCCCACGTCCCACCCGGGGTGGATGCGTCTCCTCCGGGACAGGCTCCCGGGGGAAGTTTGCAGCCAGGAGCAGCCACACAGAGGCTGAGGCTCCGTTGGAGAGCCCCGGGGACACGCTCAGACCCCTCCGAAGGAAGCCATGGCCGATAGCCAGATGCCCTTCTCCTGCCATTATCCCGGCAGGCGCAGCCTCCGCGACCCTTTCCGGGAGCCCGGCCTGACCTCGCGTCTGCTGGACGATGACTTCGGCTTGTCGCCCTTCCCCGGGGATCTGACGGCGGACTGGCCCGACTGGGCTCGGCCCCGGCTCACCACCACCTGGCCGGGCCCCCTGCGAGCCGGCCTGGGCCGCACGCCCCCCATGGCCCCCGCCTACGGCACCCACTTCGGGGGGTACCCCGAGAGCCGCAGCCCCGCGCCCTTCCCCCGCGAGCCCTGGAAGGTGTGTGTCAACGTGCACAGCTTCAAACCCGAGGAGCTGACGGTCAAAACCAAGGATGGCTACGTGGAGGTGTCAGGTGAGAGCCAAGGCAGCGGGGAGGTGGCACTGCCAGCTCAAGGGGTCGTTGCAGAATGCCAAAATCGCCTTCATTTTAAGGCGGTGGCAGCAGCCCCGTGCTTGGGAACAGGGGAGGGCTGTAGCAGGGCTTTGGGGCATCTCCAGGGGCAGTTTGGGTGTCACAGGGGGTATCTGGCTCACAAGCCATGATGGTTTGCTGCCAAAAGGAGAAAGGACACGTGTCCTTTGGGGTAAATCTCCCTGCATTCTGCCCTGGCTGGCAGCACCCTGCAGCGAGCGGCCAAGAGGGGCCCCAGCTCCGCTCTGGTTAATTATAGCCAGGGTGAGGTCGGCACGGAGGGAGATTCCCTTTAAAGGGACAGAGGGAGAGGCTGGGAAGAAGGGAGCAGCTGCTCACAGCCCCCAGCCCAGCCCGGCTCTGAGTCGGCCAGAAACACGTCCCTGAAAAGTCAGTTCATGGAGGGAACAGTGGGTGTGGGGTCCAGCACTTTTGTGACTGCCCTCGGTGTCCCATCAGCCTGGCACTGACATTTCCCATTGTCCCTAGGTCCTCCGGGCTGGGGTCACCAGGGAGGGCTGGGGGCTGGCACCTCACACAGCTCTGGGTGTTTATCTGGAGCTCACTGCAGCACAGGGGGAAAGCCAGGGCTCAGGGGGGTCCTGGCAGCCTCTGGCTGATGCTCCAGGAACAGGGACCCCCAGCCTGACAGAGCGGTGGAAAGGATCCCATCCGGGGGAGTGGGGCCAAGGGGGATGCTGCCACCTACAACGGTTTTATATCTGTTTATTTTCTTAAACCCCAGCTCTTGGCAGCCTGTGAGACCCCAATTTTCTACTGGAAATGTGGCTGTGCTGTGTCTAGCATCTCCTTGCCCACATGGAGAGGCTCCCTGAGCCCTCCCCGGAGGAAGAGTTTGCACTGGGGCAGGGAAACAGCTGCTCGGAAAACTTTCTGTTTGGTTTAGTTGTTGTTGGTTGTTGGGGAAAAGATAATCTCCTGGTAAGGTGCTGATGTGGGGTGTTGGCCTTCCCTGCAGGCAAACACGAGGAGCAGCAGGTGGAAGGAGGGATCGTCTCCAAGAACTTCACCAAGAAAATCCAGTAGGTACCGGTTGGCCTGGCTGAGCTTTGCCAGTCCCCGCGCCCCAGCTCACACACGCAGGGACTGTTTCCACCCCAAAATCTGCCTCTCTGCAGCACGTGCCTGGCTGGGCCAGGTCACAGAGAGATTTCCCAAGGGAAGGAAAGGAGGAGGAGGCCTTTTTTGAGGCTCTCTGTCAGTGTCCTGCGCGCTCGGGGAGCAGGAGGGGCGCGGGGAGGAGGCGTCCCCCGGGGAGCAGCAGCGCACGGCGGGCTGGCACCAGCGGCAGCCCCGGAGCACATCGCTGCTATCCCCGCATCTCCATGATGTCAGTGAGATCGCTATCGCGTTGACTCATCCGTGCCTCACTTTGGCAACAACAACCGCAGAGGCGAGCCCAGAGGCCTGGCGAGCGCCGGCCGATGCGGGGGGCAGACCCCACCCGCGGGGCTCGCACGGTTAACAGGGAAAAGCATCAAAGCCCAGGGCATGGGAAGGGTTTCCTCGGCTGGCAGCGGCTCAGCTTTGCTTTTCCGCCCTGGAGGAGCCCTGTGCGTGCCGAAGTCCCACGGGAAAGCTGGGGCGAGCCCCGCGCTCGCTGCTGCTCGGCGCTCGGGCTCCTTTTAGGGGCAAGGCTCGCGGCTGACGTGGGTGAGACACGGCCGGGATTTGCTCCCGCGCCGCACCAGCGCCTCTGACATCCCGTCAAACACATCTGCCGCGGAGATTAAACAGAGCTCCCACGGGGGGCCAGGAGCCCGCTCTAAATATCCCCCGCACATTCCCAGGCGCTCCGGTAATACCGGGGGCTTTGCCGGGGCGCCGGCGGTGCTGCCTCGGCCCCGCTGGTTTCCCGAGTGCTGGCGGGCCGGTCGGGATCCAGCGGGAATGCAGCATCCTCTAACCCAACCCTAACCCGTGCCATCTTTCCTGCCCCACCCTGCAGGCTGCCCTACGAGGTGGATCCCATCACGGTGTTCGCCTCCTTGTCCCCGGAGGGGCTGCTGATCATCGAGGCGCCCCAGATCCCCCCCTACCAGCAGTACGGCGAGGGCGGCAGCGGCAGCGAGATCCCCGTCGAGAGCCAGGAGGCCACCTGCACCTGAGCAGCCACCCGCGGCCCTCCCGCGCCCCGGCACCCCTGTCCCTTGTCCCCTTCCCCTGTCCCCCGGTCCCCTGCGGCGCGGCGTCCTGACAGGCTCCGGCAGGGTGACGGGTGCCGCTCGCAGGGATGGCAGCACCCGCCGCCCCAGCGGAGAGCCGGGGCACACACCGGCTGCCAGGCCGCCGTCCCTGAGGGGTGTTAGCGCTCTGAGGTGCCGGGAGAGATTTTTTTGTGCCCACGGGGCCAAGCAGAAAGGATGTTCCTCTTTATCGTTTGTTCCGAGTCACCTCGGATGGGATATTTATAACAATAGCAAAAAAGGGCCTGTTCTGGTTGTTTTGTTTTGTTGGGTTTTTTTTTTCTTTAAAATTGACATGGAAACCCGTAGCTCTGTGTCTTCTCCTCCTCCATGAGTTTTGTTTTTTTGTTTAATTACATCTCTGCGAAGGACACGCGTCCAGCAGTGGAGCTTGATGGCGTGGCCTCCATCCTGAGAAATGGTCTGCGTGCTTTGAACGTCGGTTTGGGGTTTTGGTGTTGGTTTTGTTGGGGTTTTTTTTCCTTATTTCCAGAGAGAATTTGTGCTTTTACTTATCAGACCTGAGGAATAAAACCCAGTTGATGTTCTTAGCCTCTGCTTGTCTCGGCTGAGCCAGTGGGGTGGGCTGAGGGAGGGTGGTGGGGATGGAATGTCACCATGTGCCACCTCCCAGCTTGGCACAGGTCATCCCCATAAAGGCAAGGACAAGAGAGATGTGTGGGGATGCCTCTACTGATGGGGGAATACCAAGTCCCACTAACACTGTGCTGAGAAGGCACTGGGCCTGGCAAGGACTGTGGGCTCATCCCATCCTTAGCCCCTCAATGGGGTCAAAAATGTTCTTCCTGCCTGGGGATGCTAAACCAGGCTGTGAGTTGGGAAAGTTGGGTTTGCCCCATCTCCATTTCCATCTCGCCATTCCAGCTCCCCACCTGCAATGGAAGTGGAAGCACTTCCCAGTGGAATGGCAAAGGGCTCCTGCTGAGTTCTGGGCACAGCCTTGAAACCATTCCCAGGGGGCAAAGCACCATTTGCTAACCCACTGCAGTGCCTGGGGTTAGCAAAGCCAAGCCGTGGATGGGTGGTAGGAAATTTTCCATCGATCTGTGCAGCACCTGGAGCCAGGCACCCAGTTTTCCATGTCACCAGGACCTCGGAGTTAAAAATACAGCCTCACGTGTTCCACTGTGGCTCATTGGGGATGTTGTTACCAACAACACCCACCACGTGCTGTAAACCCTGGCCCAGCACCCGCGTGCCACCAAGGCACCCACATCCCGGGTCATGAGGGGGAACCTGGGCACTCTCACCCAGTTTTGCAGGTTCTATTTGCTGGATTAACTTCCAGCAGTTGTTGCAGAGCCCCCGATGGTGCAAAGCACAGCCAGCCCCAAGCTCAGCCACTCTGGCTCTGCCAGGCACGGCTCTGAGCACAGCAATTTTTATGAATAAAATATAATCCTCGAAATATGATACTGACACGGGGATGGAATGCCAAAAAGTCATGAGTCACAGCTCCAGCCCTGTGTCCTTGTGCCACTTGGAGCCGTCAGGCCCTGTGGGTGACACCTCTCCAGCACAAATTGTCCTTCCTCTTCTTCACCCTTTCAAAGAGTTATTTTTATCAGACTTTAGAAAACATATCCCCAGGCCCAACCTCAATTTTTTCCCCTTTCACAGAAGGACCCCAGGGTCCCCTGCTCAGGCCCGGCACCCCGGCTGGATGTCCCCCAGTGGACCCCTGGCTCTGCATCCATGTCTGGCACAGGATGGTTCCCCAAGCAGGGCCGCAGGAGCAGGGGACCAGCTGTGACTCCATAGGGAGCTGCCAGGGGGGAATGAGGCACAGTTGAGTCACTCTCCCATTCTGGGGTATTTGGGAAGGGCCCCAGGCTGGTGCAACACCAGTGCTGGGGCAAAGGGAGCTCCAGGCTCAGCTTTGGGGCTGCTGCACTCCAGCTCTTGTTCCTGCTGATCCTGCAGTTTGGGGTGAGTTTTGTTTTTCTTTAATAGCTTTTTGCTTTATTTGATTCTGCTTTCTGATGAATTCCTTAATAGTGTCTTATAAAAGCTGTTGTAAGCTGCATTAGCAATAATTTCCTAATGGCTGGGGTTGGCACTGGCAATTAGCACTAAGGACCTCTTCCATGGGCAGCGTGCTTGGACCTGTGCAGACAGCAGCTTCCCGAGCTCTTGGATGGTCTGGAGTATCACATCCTAATGAAATAATTGTAACTGAAGATCTGGAGGCTCTTTTCAAGTATGATCTGATTATCCCTGCAAGGGAGGTTTTAAACAAGTAATCGCTACTGGTTTTTCTGCAAGTGCAAAAATCAGTTTGGAGGCACTGGGGCACTTCTGCACCAGCCTCTCCCCCCGTGTCTGAGGAGAGAGGGTGGGATCTGTGCGTTTCTGGGGTTCCAGGGTGAGCAGAGCTGGGGCTGATGGGGACTGGGACCAGTTTGCTCACCCCCTCATGTGTGAGATGTTGGTTTGGAGCCTCCAGCCCATAAGACAGAGCAGTGACATCACATCTGTGGGTTTGGAGCAATTACAGCCCGTCAGGGGGTGTCAGACCACATTGTGGCTCATGGCTTAAGGCCAGCTCTAAAGGACAGACCTGGTGCAGGCTGTGACTGAGGGGAGCATCCTCCAGGAGGGGAGGAGTGGACATTGTTGGGTCTGACCCGGGGGCTGCCTGAGGCAACCCAGGGAGGACTGAGATCTTGGCTGTGCGTTTTGGAACCTCTCTCACACAAGGGAGAAAGGGCAGGATTGTGTTTGTCCCACATGGGGCAGCCCAGCCACCGCAGCACCTCCCTGCCAGCCCTGGCTCAATCATTCCAGGAGGACACTGCTCCCTTTTTTCTCCTGGAGCAGCATTAGACTTGCCAATATCCACATCATCCAAGGCTAAATGGTTTTCACTGCTGAAGGAGACAGAGGAACCATCCTAATCTGGCCTTTCACATGCTGCTCTTGGAGCAACACTGATGCTGCCAACACAGCATCTTGGATGGGGAGGAGACAGGAGCAGGTGCTTGGAAGATTATAATTTTTTCTTTCTAAGAAGCCACTTCTGGTCAAATACACAACCACATCTGAAAGAGCTGGTGGGATTAAGTAGTTGAATGCTGGGCAGTTTGTATTTGGCACTGATGGGGCAGGAGAAAGGAGTGTGCCTGTTCCAGGAGAGGGATTCTGGGGTTGGGGCTGAGGTGGAAATCCAGCAGCTCCTGATGCATCTCAGGACCATGAGCTTGCAAGCTCACCTCTGAGTCCCAGCAAAGCTCTTCTAGGCAGCTGGAGGGAACTGTGGGTGGTCCATGAAGCTTTTTTTGCTTTGGGAAAAATTTTTGGTGATCCCTCCTTCAGCACAAGTGGGTGATTCCCAGTGCTGCCAACACAGAGCTGGAATGGGCTGATGGGGAGGGCTCAGCACCAGGAGATAAGGGACTGCATCATGGGAAACTGGCCTGGGAGGACCTGCTGCTCCAGCTGGCTGCTGTGAGGGGCTGAAGGACGTGAGGAGATAAGGATAAGGTCACCCAAGCCATGGGAGAGCTCCCCAGGCAGCTCGGTGGCTGGAGGCTCAGTAACCTCCTGGCTGTGTCCTGCTGTCTGCCAAGGAAGCTGTGGAGCAGCACCTGCCCCCTGCAAGGCAGGGACACGGGGTAGTGGGGCCAAGGGGTTCTGAGTCCCATTTACATCCCACCAGGGTTGGGATGGGGAGCACGTGGCTCCCAGCAGGGCACCAGCTCCCAGCCTGTCCCAGAGGATTTATTTTCCTAAAATGGAAGCAAAAGCTGAATTGATTTATTTCAGTTGGCAGCATGTGGAGCTGGGTAAGTAATCCACAAGAAGCTCCAGAGCTGTCCAGATCCACTAGGCACCTCCAGAGACCCGGTCTCCTCTCCTGAAAGAACGAGGTTCATGGAATTTTCCAACTGCCCAGTCCCTGTGGCAGGAGCAGGTGGTGGCTGGGCAGAGCTGTGGCCATCCCTGCTCTGGGGAGCATCACTCTCATTAACTCACGTACCCATGGATTGGGACACCCTTGCTGGTTCACCCTGCAGGGATGCCCTTGATGTCTCTCCTTGTTCCCTGTTGGATCATGCTGAGGGGTCCTGGGGTGCCCACAGAGACCCTTATTGTTGTTTCATGGGATTGTTTGTGCTTTCCAGCCCCTCTGGGAGCCTCTGCACGTGCAGGAGCTCAGCCTGACTTCCTCCAGCACCATCCTCCTCGGTCCCTGGGGCTGCAGAGGTCCCCTGCCCCCCCCAGGAAACGTGCAGCTCTCCAGGCTCCCCTTTGGCAGCTGTTCCCTTTCCTGCAGTGACTCCATCTGGGTTTGGTGTAACACTGCTGGGTGTTTTGGCTTCCCAGAGCCCTCTGAAGTATCTCTGGCTCTCCAAGGGGTTCTCACTATTTCTCACACAAATCTCTGCTGCTTCAGTACAAGCCAGTCCCTTTTCCCTGAGAAAATATCCTGTAACTACCCAGGTGTTTCTCTGCTGTAGCTGAAGCCATTTGGGGGTTTTCATGTTTCTCTTTGGGAGTTTCTCCTCCTTTGGAGGTTTTGCTTTCATGAAGATTTTATCTCTACTTGCAAAGCCACTCTCATCTGCTTTATTTTGGATGTCTCCAAAGGGAGCACTTTGCCACGTGATGGCTGTGGGGACAGGGAAGAAAAACTTGGGGGTTTTTTTCTAATGGAAGAACCCAATGTCACAAAAATAACCCACCTGGCTGACCACTTTTCTCTCCCTTCTAAATTAAAGGCTGGAAAGCCATGAAATGGCCCAGCCACCCCTGGGAACAGGTCAAGAAGTTCCTGCAGCTTCACCCCTGCCAGCAGAGGGAAGGGGAGGAGAGATGTCCGTGGGTAAAGCAATGCTGATTATGGCATCGTGTTCTGGATGCTTCTCCCTGTGTCCACCCTGGGAAGGGACTGGGTGGGCTCTGAGACCCTGTGAACCCCCCCGGAGCACAGACCCTCCTGGGTGGGCACTGTGGGTGACCCTGGTGTTGAGCACCCCTGACCTACCCATGGAATTACAGCTGGGCAGCACCTTCCAGGCCCAAATTCCCTGCTCCAGAGCTGCAGCTGGATGAAGTTTTTCTCCTATTTGTTTTCTTTTGTCAGACTTTAAACCCAGTTGCAAACGCTGCTGATAATTAAGGGTTCTCTTGCCATTATTGGTTTCACTTCACTTTGGGTGAAGTGCTGAGGTGCAGCCTCCTGCTTCCAGCCAGATGCTCCCCAGCAAACCCATCCTGGAGGAGAGGAAAAATTTCAGCTTAATTTTGATTCTTTCATACTCCAGCAAAAACCTCCCTATCCGAGGCAGCCTTGGAAACCTCTCCTTATTAAAAGACCTTGAAATGCATTGTAGCAGCCAAGGAGGGTGGTTATGAAGCACAGAAAGCCTGCAGAAGAGCTCATTAAAACAATAAATTACAACTAATTAGAATAAATCAAGCTAAATCATCTCCAGTGGGAAGGTAAAATGAGGTGTGAGTGAGTGGTTTTAATAAAGATGGTGCTAATCTCCAGCTCCCCTTTAAAATGATGGTGAGTCCTGCTGCAGCAATGCTCCTGCTGCTGGGACCAGAGTGGAAAACAGACATGGACAAAGAGGAAAGTGGAGTTGATGGCATTTTAAATTGTGTCCCAGCCTGAGCTGCCTGTCCCTAATTGCAGAGGGTTTGGGGCTAGCACAGCACCCACAGTGGCTCACAGAGGTCGAGGCGTTGGGTTTGCTCACTTTGGGGTTTATTTCTGGTTAATTTGCAATGCACAAAGTGGCTGTTGGGGTTTTGCTCCTCTCATATCACTTCATCACCGCAGCCACAGCAAAACGACTTCTCTGCATAATTAGCAGTGAGATCATCACAGCCGCCTTGGCTCCAAATCATTTCTCCTCCGGTCTCCAAAGAGCTGCTCAAAACAAGGGAGAGGAGGAGGCTGTGGGTGGAGGCAGTGGGATGAGTGCGCTGCCAGGGTCAGCTGGATGGGGCTCTGAGCAGCAGTGAAGGTGTTCCTGCCTGTGGAGTGACAGGGTCTTCAAGGTCCTTTCCCACCCAAGCCATTCTGTGGTCATTGAGCAGAAGGTCTGCGAGCTGCCAAAGCAAAAGGTTGATGCTGAAGAGAGTGAATTTGTGCTGAAAGCACCTGGAGAGGGGCTCAGCTCTGAGCACAGAGCCAGAGGCAGCAGGGCACTGGTGTGGCAGTGAAGGACAGCTCGAGCCTTCCCTGGCTGCCACCTCCCTCCCAAGGATGAGCATTGCTGCTGGAGAAATGTATTGGTTTCATTAAGCTTAAATGATGAGCTCCAGGCTTGATAATGATAGTTAATGGATCTAATATTTTTTGGGGGTGATTATGCTGCTGTATACAGCATGTATATCATTAGTACCCTTCTTTAAACCTCCCTGCTTTCACTGTCACTAATGATGTTCAAAACCTTCTTATGTCTAAACCCAATTAGCTGCCAAGAAAGAGGCTTTGTCCTGTGGAGGATGCCTGGCTGTGCTGGGAGGCAGATGCTGATGGTTTGGGCAGGAGGATGTTGGATTTGGTGGCAGGAGCCATGGGCTGGACCCTGCAGGGGGGTCAGCACAGCCCTGGTGGGTGCAGGCAGTGGGTGAAGGCCTTGGAGCAGCTCTGCTCTGTTCAAAACCCCTTTCCCAATCCCATCCAGAGTTCTGCAGGGGGGTTAACAGCAGTCAGGGCCTCCCCCACACGCTGGGTTTTGTCAGCTCTTGGTTTCTGTAGGTGAGGGTGGTGATGTCAAATGTTCCTCACCCTTTTCCTCAGGGGATGGTGACAGCTGCACTGAGGGCTCTGTTTGCTCAGGGAAAATATACCTAAGCCCAGGACACATCATTCCTCTGTGGTCCCCATGCTGGATGCAGCCAGGTGGAAGAAGGACTATCACCAGTGTCTCCACTGAACCTTTCCATCACCCCTGAGAGGAGGAACCAGGTTTTAGCAGCCTGTGTTTCTTCTCACCCGAGCCTCCTTCCCATCCTCCTGCAAGTTGATTAATCCATTAGGATTAACCTCTCTTTAACTCCTTGATTAGCTGCATTTTAAAACTCACTTTGTTTTCCTTTTTACATCAAGCTGGAGCCAAAAAAAGAGGGCAATTTGCAGCAATACCAATTTAATGCAATTTCTGAAAATCAGGGTGAACGTCAGGAAGGCGTGCTCTGCATTTCAACTCCTCCCAGCAAGCTGCAAGGGGCTCCATCCTGCTGGAGCCAGATTTGGGAGGAACACCACAGAACCAGCATCCACCTGAGTCCCCAGAGCTGGTTTCTCATGGCATGGGGGCAAACCTGAAAGATGCATCCTGGTTTCAGAATGGGGAAACCGAAGCTCTTGATGTGATGTGGGCTTTTTGGTCCCACAGGGATAACCCATTTCTCCACTGGAAATGTCCCCGATTTACCTGAACTGTGCATGGCAGAAATTGCTCAAACACTGATTTGAGCCCTGATCAGGGCTTCTTGCTTTAAGATGAGACAGGATCATAGTTTAGATCCATCCAGGTTAGACCCAGTCCTGGGTTTACCAAACCCAAGTTTAGTCCATGCTCTAACTGACCTACCAGACCCCTCCAAAATCTGGAGGTTTTTGATGACAAAAACTTTGCTTGTCTGTGGCAGGGGTTTGGCTCCGTGTCAGCTCCAGCTTTTCTTATGGGACCTTTCTTTGCCATGCAGGAGCCATGTGGGAAAAAATCACCAATCACTTCAAAAACAAGCAAATCTTCTGGATTTAGACCAAAATCTCTACTGTTCTCAAATGCCTGTCTGTCCCTTCCCAGTGTGTCCCAGTGGCAGGGTGACTCCTACATCCTGGGACTGTCCTGTTGCTGAGGCTGTGGGACACAGGCAGCAGTGGGGATGTGTTGGGGTGAGCAGTGCTGTGGTAGTTAACTCTGGACAAGCTGGCTGCTCCAGAGTTACTCCTGCTGTGTTTATGTGCCCATTAAGCTCTAAGGTGACTGACACCAAACACCTCTGCCCTGTGTTAACCCTTCAGTTCATTCTTGGGGCACTTCCCCTGGCTGTGAATCAGTGTTTGAGTTTGGATGCTTTCAGAGGTGGCTGCCAGGGCTGAGGCTCAGGGAGCTCGGCACAGCCAAAGCTGAGAGCTGGGGTCTGGGGTGTCTTTCTCATCTGGCCAAGGGCTGGGAGTCTTCCCTGAGAATGGGGTGCTGAAGAAAATGCCCTCCCTGTCCTGTGGAGCTGGATTTTTGGGGTTGCCTGCACAGAGCAGCTCTCCCTGCAGTTTTTTTGGGCATCTAGGAAAGGCTGAGAGCAGCAAGGACATCACTGGAGCATTTCTCCTCTTCCAGACTCCCCATTTATAGGATGTTTATCAGGACCTTCGAGATGTCTCTAAGATTTTGGAGCAGTTCAATGTGTTTCTAAGCTATTTTGGGGTGCATGAGTGGGAAATACACATCATGAACACGTGTGCCACCGCCTGCAGCTCCAAGTGTTCAGGCGAGATCTGCAAGGGAAACTTCTTCCCAGCACTGAAGCAAAACAAGGCAAAACCAAGCAGAAATTGGTACAAAAACCAAGCAGAGAGCTTTGCTTTGTAGGACTGCAGCTCCCAAAGCTGGGCCCCCCTGCACGGGTAGTGTTGGAGCAGGAAAATTCTCTCAGGAGCCGTCTGGGAGCTGTCAAAATATATCATAGCTGCTGTTGAGGTTTAAAGAGCTTCACGCTGATGCACAATTTAGGGAAAGCATCTTGCATTTCCATAGATGTACAACAAGATTTTCTGAAATTGCAGTGATATGAGAAAACGTCTTTTAAAGTGGCACCCAGATGGCGGGAGGAAATTGTGCTGTTTGAATTCTCTTCAGATAAATCGAAGCTAAAGGGATGTTAAACATTTTATAGGTTTTTTCCTTCCCCCACTTCCACCACCTGCTACTGAAATGCCTTAGGAAGAGCCATCAAACAGTGAGATCCTTACAGCACATGGCTTGGGAAATGGCTTCATCTGAGGGCATTTAACACCCAGAGATTCCAGAGCCAGCAGGGTCAGGTCAGGGCTCCCCCAGCCCTGCTCCCTGGGAAGGTGCCTTTTGGGACAGGGATTTCTGCAGGGGTTGTCCAAACCCCTTTCTAACAAAGGAGCCATAGGCAAACCTCGGGGGTCAGGGCTCAGCCTCGGGGGCTGCAGTGTGAGTGCAATGCCGTGTCTGGAGCTGTATTTCTCCTCGGAAAGCCACCTCCTGCAGGACGCAGAGACCCTCAAATGCATGAATGTAGCATTTGGCTATAAACCCCCCTAATTCCAGCCATGCCCAGAGCTGTTCTGCCTTAGGGACAGGCTCTTCGAGGTGAGGTTTCGGAGCCTCCCCAAGCAGCAGGCATTTCCCTCGGAGGTGCTTTTTGTTTTCCTGCTCCTTGGCATCCACAGACGAGCAGCATTTTCGCTCCTGAGCTAAATATGTCACTTTGTCTCGTAGCGGCTGCCAGGCTTTAAGCGCCGGCACCTCGCGGAACACCCGGGGGACAAATGCCGGTGATTACACACCGTCCTTACTCAAGGAGGAGGAACTGGGTTTTGTGGCTCCTTGTTTTTGTTTTGAAAGTAAAACGAGCCTGTTTACCTGGCTGTTTACTTAAACTGGGTGACTCACAGCCCAGGAAAGGCGGGCGGGCTGGTTTGGCCCCTCGGACGGGTCCCACTTCCCGGGGATGGGCTCAGGGGACACCGTGAGCAACAGCAGCAAATATTTCAGCCTTGGTTGTGTTCCTGCAGGGGGAATGTGCTGCGATGACAGGGGAGCAGAGCTGGCGTTCCCGGGAAGCCTTTTCCCTGTCCCTCCCTGCTTGTGCTGGTGGGCACCAGGGCCGTGGGAAGGCTCGGTGATGGGCAGCACCCACAGGTCCCCATCCGGGCTGGTCCCCCTGGGGCAGCTCCGCCTCCAGCCCACCTCCGGCCAAGCTATTCTTACATATTCCTTTTAAAATTCTTTCCAGTGTCGTCGGATTCAGCCAACAGATGGGCCCACCAGCAGGCAGGGTGGTGCTCCCCATGGGTGGTGAGGTGGCTTTGTGTTAACAACAAACGGAGGTCACTGCCAGGGCATGTGCTTGCGTTTGTGTAGAGCGCTTCCCAGCCGGGATCTGGCTTAGATTTTGGGAGAAGAGACCCCTGGCCAAGATCCCAGGAGTTTTTTTAAAGGGCTGAGCCTGCAAGGAGCACCTGCTCAACGCCAGCGTGGGCTTCCCGACTCCCAGCAGAGCTGCAGAAGCCACGGGGGCTGGGACTGGGTATTTTTAAACAGCCTTGGCCGGGCAGGCTCTGCCGGAGCGCTGCCTTTTCCTGTTATCTCTTCCTGCAATTACGGAGCGATTTGGAGGCAGCCGTGGTGCGGCTCGGCTCCCGCAGCTCGGGGCTGTGCGGCTCCCGGCAGGACACAGCGCTGCCTCGTTTATCACAGTGTGGGATGCTCAGCAAATATCCCAATCTCTGCTCCAAATTGCTCCCAACGCCAGGTTGTTTTAGAGTGGGGGGGCTGGCGTGTTATCTATTTTACCCCAAACCCAGCTAATAATAGTAATACCGTGGCAGAGCGCTGTTAATGCGGCAAGGCTGTCACTTGTCTCCAAGAATGCGGCGTGTGGCAGTGTTCAAAAGAGAGTCACAACCAGGCTGGCAGCAGCCAGCTCGAGCGCAGGCCGGTCAGGATGTTCTGTAGTGCTCAGCTCTGCTCCCTGGCTGCGATGCAGCGATGTCCTGGCGTGCTGTGGCTTGTAGGGACACCGAGAGCACGGCCCCAGGGCTCAGGAGTGTCTTGTTTTGGCAGAGATGCTGCCCTGAGCCAGGCTGGGCCTGCCTGCCTTGCTGTGTGAGCTCGCTCCCTCCTCAATCAATGTGCTGCTCACAGGGTGGTCCTGCCCAGTGGATCCCAGATTTGGGGGTCAGTGGATGCTAAATGCGTCCCATGGGGTGTGCAGGGGGAGCAGCAGGTGTGTGAGCCCCCGGGCTGCTCACCCGTGCGATGGGCAGATGCTGCATCGCCCCCACCCCTGGGCACAGCCGAGCTCCCGGAGCCGGCAGCGGGAACTTGTAGCTGGAGGCACTGGGCGCTTATCTTTCTCCTCCCTTGTTCCCTTGAAAAAGGTATTTCAAACATGAAAGCAGTGTGAAGACAGGCACTTACACATCTGGAAATGTGTCATGAATGAAATAAGGATACGGGAGGGTTTCTGGTTTTTTTTATCTCTGCTGTGTCTGCTTCACAGCAAGCCATAAACTTCTTAAGAACATAAAAATCTTACTTTTCCTCCCTTGAGCACATACCCAGTGCCTGTTTCCCCCAGCTGCAGGCCCTGTGCATGAGCAGAGAGAATGTTCTCTGCATCCACACTGAGAACAATGCTGAACCTCCTGCAAGCCTCAATAACTCCAGTTTTTTTTTGTGTTTATAATGGAACGGGGAACAGAGAGCTCTGTGGAAGTGAAATGTCTTTCTCAAATCATCAGGTTATTTTTATGAGCATCAATACTTTCTCATGTGTGTGTAAATGCCTCCCCCACACATGTAGCTTTATCTCAAGGAGTGAAATAAAAAAAGCTGGGGATTGAAAGGGAAGCGGGTGAGGAGGCGGTTGCGCTTTTGGGAAGAATCTCTTCAAGGTTCGGAAACAGCGAAGTCATGGTGATAACACGATCTGACAAAACCCCAGCCTCCCTGGGCCTGGCAGGAATGGTGTTAATGGAAGAGCTCTTAATGACTTTCCTTCTATGTTTCCATTCCTCCTCACAAGCCCAGGGCGCAGGCTCAGTGCTGCACTGGGGGAAGTTTTGAGCAGCTCCAAGGAGCAGGCTCTGTGCCTGCTGGAACTGCTGCTCAGTGGCTCTGTTAATGCCCCCCATCCCAGCAGAGACTGAGATGGCACAGAGGGATCTCTGGATTCCTAGCAATGCTCACTTTTCCCAGCTTGCCAATTCCTGGTCCTGCATCTTCCTGCTTCCCTCCTCTGCGAGCCTGGGCCAGGCCAGTCACAGGGGCGGATGGTGCTTGACCCCGGAGGAGTAGAGGGATGTGCTGCATCTTGATACAAATGATCTGTAGGCTCTTATTTCATTCCCCCAACCTCTCTGGTAGGAGAGTAGCAAAGGGATTTCTGAGAGCTCAAGTTCTGCAAAGTAGGGAGGAAATTTCCCCAGGGAATGTAAATAGGAAAGGTTGTATCATCTGGCAGAGCTGGTGCCCTGCGTGCCCTGGCTTAGTATCATTTATGGTCATTGCTTTTCTTATTTTTTAGGCATAACAAGAAGAGGATTAGGAAAGACCCTGCTGTAGGAAGCTGCATGGCTGGGTGGTGGCAAGTAGGGGACACGATGACTGTTGGCACCAAGTGTTTCTGGAGGGACAGGGTGCATCCAGCACCCATCACAGCATCAGAGCTCAAACTGCACCAGCTGAACTTTGGCTGGAGCAGAAATAAAATCATTATGACTAATAATACCCGGGTGCAGGCAGCTCCAGAGAGCCTCTGCCAGCTGCTGCAGTGTCACGAGTCACCGAGGCACAGCATAGTGCAAAGTCACCGTTCCTGTCCCAACCATCCGGGTCCCACATGTCCCCTCTCCCAGCCGGTCCCTCAGGGCCCTCACAGGGGTTGGAGGAACCCAGGTCAGCTCAGGCAACTCCTCCTCCTCATCCACTTTGGGAAAGAGCTGGGAGGATTTCCAAATGCCTCCGCTTGGCAGCTGATCCCGGTCATTCCGGTAATGCACTAGAAGCCAGTCCAGAGAAAGTTCAAGGCTTATATCTCTATAAAATTTTTTTCTGGTCCCACACCCTCTGCACAGCATCTCCTGCCTGCTGACAATGCCCAGTCTGGTAATTTCCAGTGATGCCAGTGCTGGATGCAGGTGGGAAATGATGTGTTGAGAAGGGATGATTCAATTACCATTTTTTTCCTGTAAGCTTCCCAGCCCCTACAATGTCCCCAGAGTGAGCTGCCATGGTTGGCACAGGGACTTGGGAATCCCCCACATATCTGTGCTCCTGGTGCTCCTTGCACAAGCCTGTGCACCAGGCAAGTCACAGGTAATGCCTGGCAAAGGCACTTGGTGTCCAAAGCCAGCTCCAGGGGATTGGCAGTGTCCCATGAACTTCTTGCTGAGCGAGTTCCTGGCATTCACAGGGGCAGGACAGCACCGTGAGGGACAGTTTGACCTTTGCATTGTCCTTCTCTATGCTTCAGGCACAGATTTGCTCCCTGCACTGAGTGCCAGAGCTGCTCTGGTGATTGGGATCAGGGCACATCAGACCTTGGCCAAGCCCCCAGGAGCAGTTTCACTGTGGGCTCTCCCCATCAGTGATCTGAACCACTCCTGCTGTAGCAAAGCTGCTGGCAGCACAAACTGAAGCCATTTGGGTGTTTTTCCCTGCAAAACTCACTTTGTCAGCAGCCCCTCTCCCCTCCTCCCCCACGCTGCAGAAGACACTTCTCACTTAAGTGGCGTGTGCCCACCACTCCTCTGAGTCATGTCTGTTAGCAGGGAGCTCATAATTCTTCAGGTTTTTTTTCAAGTACAAATGTCTTTGGAAAAGGGCATTAAATAAAACACTTGACTGAAGTCCCAGTGGTGACTAATTCCCATGGTTCAGCATTAACCCTGCCGAGCTCCGTCAGCCTGGGGGACCTACAAAGGGGCCCTCACACACGGAGGAGCAAAAGAAAAGCTGGATGTTGCAAGAGAACAGCTTGAAGGGGGTAGGGGGGGTGGTGACATAGTGGGGATGGACCCCAAAGTGCTCCCTCCAGGTGCGACATTCCCTGGAGGGCACATCCACGTGAGCTGTGCCTTAGTCCAAAGCAGGGGTACAGCCCAAAGCTCGGGGTAGAGCAAAACCTAATGCTCGTGCCCAAAATTGCCTGGAAAGTTTTGAGGAGGGGGGAAACCAGACAATGGTTTGGGTAGGAAGGGAATATAAAGATAATCGAGTTCAACCCCCCCTGCCATGGGCAGGGACACCTTGGGCAGGACTGGACCAGGTTGCTCCAAGCCCCATCCAAACCGACCTTGGGACACTTCCAGAGATGGGACAAACAGAGCCTGAAAGAAATCCCTGTCCATGGAAGAGCTGAGTTTAGTGGTGAACCTGGGTATGCTGGATTAATTGTTGGACTTGATGACCTTCGAGGTCTTTTCCAGCCTGAGCTGTTCTGTGATTCTGTGATCTCCTTGTGACCAGCGCTGGGTGGCTCTGGTTGGCTCTGCATGGCTGCGCAAGCCACCTCCTAAAAACAACCCCGACATTGTCTGCTGCTTGGGTCCCTGCTGAAAACACGACCCTCAGGGGGACTTTAGCAAGGTGAAGCAGCTTTTCCCCAGCTTTGCTCTCCCCCTGTTCACCTGGGGAGCCCGGGGAGCTGCAGAGCAGGAGCAGCCTGTGAGCGCCGCAACTGAATGACTGCGGGATGGGGCAGAACTAATTAGAGCCTCTGCAAAATGACATCTCTTTCCACAGATGGGAAGCTGCTTCCCCTTTGTCTGCCTCCTTCAGTTAATTAGTTATCTAGGAGGTTGCATTTGCATTCCCCTCTTTGTGAAGTACCCTTTTGTTAACTACTTTTCATATACTTTTATGATGTCGGCCGCTGAAACAGGCTCATTTATCTCACCAGCGACAGGCTGAGAGGCTTGCCCAGAGCTCTGTGCCAGATGCTGGGATTGGAAAATAATGTTTGGCTTGTCTGGTGTTTGGAAAGGAGACAGAAGGTGCAGGGCTGAGAAAAGAAAGTCCCAGGCTGCTAAAGCCAAGGGCTGGATCTTGACAACTTCTTCCAAAATGTTCAATCTGTTGCTTTTGGGCAGCTTGCAGGAGCCAGGGAGGATGGTGTTGCTGCCAGCCATGGGCTCGGATATCTCCATTGTCATCTGATGGGAGCAGGGGGTGAGCATCCAAATTTCTCAAGATTTCTCTGCTGCATCCCTCCTCCAGCACTGCTGGGTGTGAGTGTGTCCCCCCAGGAGCCCTCCTTTCCCACAGGGAGCCAAGGGACACCTCAAAGCTGCTGTTCCACACATTTATCCTTTGTTAGCAAAACCGTGAGCAACAGCATCACAAATCGATCCCTGTTGTTATTGTTAGGAAATGTTTGCAAAAATCAATATTTCCTCTGTAGCATAAACAATCCATGAAGCCCAGCACCAGTGTGGGGATAAATAGGTGGATGGGTTTGGCTGCTCCAAGGCATTTTCCAGGGATCCCGAGGGATGTCATGTTGCAAAAAAAGGGAATTCTGCCATGAGTTCAGCCATCCCTCCAATCCAGGAGAGGTTTTTTTTTGGCAAGGGCAACCATACCTTTAAACTGAAACTCTGAAAATGCAGAGCACAGCTCGACTACCAAGGGGGGGAAATAAAGCCCAAAATACATAAATCTCTTTATTTTCTGCACCAGTGGATTTGTATTGGCCTGTTAGTTGATGGTCCTGGAGGTATCCGCTGGGATGCAACTATTACACATCCAAACTGTCACAAATGGAACCATCACTCCGAGAGACAAAGGGTAATTTATTGAGAAAAGGTGTCATTTAGGTGGAAGGTTGGAAGGAAGAGAGACAGTCACTGTGGAACTGCCAAAAGAGAATACCAGATCCACTGATAGGCAGGGAACAGCTTTGAATTTCCAAGGCTGCCCTTGAGGGATAAGAAAATAAAAGCTAAGGACAAAAAAAAAAAGTCTTAAATACAGTGACAGCAGAAACCTGAAGGATCACAGTGAAAAATGGGACTTTCTCCTCTAACAATAACAGTGAAAAAGATAGGAATGTAATTTGTAAAGGCTGTTAAATTGCCGCCAAAATTGTAAGCTGGATGGAGAAATGACACAGAAGGAAAAAAGAAACAAATACAGACCTGTTGTTATTGGAGTATTGCTTGAAAATGGGAGTAGAGATGAATAGGGTGGAGGAGAAAGGGAACTGAGGAAGGGAAGAGTTGGGAAATCCCGCCTGGCTCAGCTCTGTGAACCTCCACGGGCTGCAGGAGGAAAACAGGGGAGTGTCTACAAAAACAAACCCTATAAATCCATAGTTTTGGATATTTTTTGTTTGTTTCTGAATAATACATCCCCCGGTGTCTTGGAGGGAGCTCATTCCTGTGGACATGGCACTGAGGAGCCAGGCACAGGCGCGTGCTCCTCTCTGAGTTCCAGGGGGAACTCCTTGCCAGGAAGGAGTTTGCAGGGTGGGCTCCCCATGGAAGAATCTTGGGAGAAACTAATTACAAAGAGGCTGGAGACAGACACGGTGATCTGTGCTAGAGCCTCACCCCAAGGCTTGCAGTGCAGGTGTCACTGGGGTGGGGGACAAATTGCAGGAAGGGAGACCAGGAGGGACAGGGAGTGTCCAACCTCAGGAGGACACATCCCCTCCATCCCCTCTGGGCCCTTCCAGGCTCCTGAACACCCTTAGCCAAATGACATTTTGGTTGTTTCAATGCCATTAAAAACAGGCCTGCCAGGGAAGCAGAGCGAGTCTTGGGCACAATTCCAGAGGGTGACTGTGTTGATGCCTGCAGGGCAGGGATGTGGGATGGTTCCTGTGTGCCCACCACCCCTCTGCAACTCCTGCATTGACTCACAGCTCCAGAGGGGGCAGAGGTGATGTGTCTCAGCTGGGTTCCCCCTCTCCAGGAGCCAGAGCCCCAGCAGGTTCCACCCTGCTGCAGACAAAAGTTGCCTGAGCTGAAATCCCAGTTCTAGGTGAGATGTCATCATCTGTATTAGGGAATTCATTGAAACTGTAGTTTCTCCAATATTTCAATAGAAATCATTCCTGTATGCCCACATCCAAAACCAGCAGGTGCTCAGAGGGTCACTGTTACCAAATTGTGATATTTCTCATGGCTGGCTCAAACACTGGGTGTCAGAATATTTCCTTTCAGCTGGAAACATCTATGATTAAACTGCATCCAATGAGAAAAGTAGCAGAAATTTCATTTCCAGCTCCCCTGTTTAGCAGGTCAGCGGGTGAGCACCTCTGGCCCTGACCACTACATGCCTGAGAAAATTTTCCTGAGAGGAAAAGTAGAGCAATGCATGAGATTTGATGGTAAAGATCAGCCTGTAGAAAATATAAAGCCAGGGAAGAAAATGAGGTGGGGGAACCTGCCCAGCTGCAAATGCCCCCCCTGCTTTCTCCTGCAGCCTCTGGAGCCCCACAACCTCACTGTGGCTCCCCACTTCTCCTTTCTGGTCACATCCCTCTAAATCAAAAGTTATAATAGCAAAGAAGAGTTGGACAGATTAAAATGCAGAGAAATGATAGCAAGGGTGGTTTTTTCAGAGCTGAGAGGAAAGACAGGAGGGGGGAGGGAGGAGATGTTTTCAGATACCTTGTCCCTTTAGAGAACTCACAGGATTCAGATGGTCAGAGTGATCTTGACAAGCTGAAAACCCAATCTGCTGGAAATCATATACCTCAAATAATGTGCTATTGCTGCTGATCGGCCCTGTATTTTAGGACTGAATAGGTACAGTATTAAATTCATCTCCAGTTTTCATTTGCACCAGTTACAGCCTGTTTGACAAGGTTTGAGTGCAGTTTAAAAGGCTTTTACTGAAAACAGTCGTGGGAGGAGCGAGGTTTGATGGGTTTTCTCAAGGGCTGAGCAGCACCAGGGGCTGGGGAGGCTGGGGTTGCTCTGTCCTGTACCCCAAAATGCCACATGGGAGAGTAGCCAAGGATTATATTTAACTCACTGAAATACTGATTAATATTGTCCTTACTGTTATAATGACATTCTTCTCCTTGCCAGTGCTTTAACTGCTGGGCTCTCAGCAGTTGTGAAGCGATGAAATTTTCTTGATCTAAAGGCAAAAACACATTTATGGCCATGTCCTTTGGCCACAGCTCTGCTGTCCCTCAGCTTGGGGCAGGGGGACGCCCCAGCTTGACCCTCAGCTGAAAGAAAGCTGAGGAAATCCTTCTCCAGAGGTGACCTTCATGCTTGGAGAAACCAGCAGCTGCCTCCTGGTGTTCCCCTGTGTGGGTTTTGCGGGAGGAACCCCTGTGCAGCTCTGCCCTGATGCACAGGGAGATGTCAGAGCTGATTCCAGCACAGTTGCTGAGTTGGGTTTATTAGTTTCTTTCTTCTCTTGGAAGTTCTGCCATTAATTCTGCATTCTTTGTGTCCATGATCAGTGGCATCCATTTTCCCCAAGCTTTGTTAACCTCTCCCTAAATCTGAGATCAATGAAACATGTCCAGCCCTAAACTTAGCAAGGCAATTCCACCAACTGGTAATTTGGCTATTTTTTTCTAATGCATGAGCTTTCTTATTACCTCCTATCTGTTGATTTGGCTTGAGAATATATAATTACCAAACATCAAAAACATCCTTTCCTAAGAAAATTTTTACATATTCCACTTTTTGCCGCAGCCCCTTGGTAAGTCTGTGGTCACTTGTGCTCGTGCATGGTCCCCTTGGCCCCAGGAGATGAGGAAACTTCACCCCAGTCTCTGGAATTTGGGTGGTGGGAGGCCCTTGGCATGAGGGCTGCAGGCAGGGGAGGTGGTGCTGCAGCTAGAAATAGATATAAATATATTTTATTTGACATATAAATACAAAGGCAGTGTTGTGGGTGGTCCCCAGGAGGCTGGTTAGGTTTAAGGTGTCCTGGCCCCGCAGGATTTGTTCCTATTTTTGAGGGGCTGCTGAGGGTAATGAGACCTGGTGTAGTGTTAATTAGCTGCAGATCCTTCTGCTGGGCTACCCTTTAGAAAATTAAAAACTCTTGCCTCAGAGTTTGGGCAGCTGTGTGTGTTTTCATAACTGGGAAACAAGGAGCTTTAATAACTGAGGGAATTAAAACCACCCAGGCTCCTGTTCTGGAACAATGCCAGTACCAGATGCATTTTAAAATTGTAGACTCAAGGGGCCTGTGATAGCAAATGCAGGTGGGAACAGCAAACTTGAGGCACCTGGAGTCCCAGATCCACCTGGAAACAGCAGAATAAAGGTGCCAGCAGCCACTAAAAGTACCGAGTCCTTGGGCTTTTGTGCCTATTTAGGGTTTGCTTGGCTCTGTTCAGGAGGAAGGAAAGGTCTTGGCCTGGAGCAGCAAATTTCCAAGGGAGCAGGTTCTGGGAAAATGATCATTAGGAGGGAAAAATAATTCATTCAGAGGTGCTTCAACTACCTGTGAAGCCTTATCAGGAGCTTGGAGAGATTCTTCACAAAGATCCAAGTTTTCCCAGTTCCCTTTTAAAGCAGGAGAAATTTTTTTTCTTTGAAGTAAAGTCTTTTTTTCCAGGGAAAAGAAATCATTATTTCTGTTTAAATAAATGCTTGGAACATCCTTCCCTGCCTTCCTGTGGATAATCACAGGAAATGTATCATAGGCTCCAATACTTGATGGTGGTACAGAGTGTTTGTGAGTAAAGCAGGACTGTTTTGATGGGTACGTTGTGGCTTGGGAATTGGCTTTTTGAAACTGATATTTGAAGTCATTAATGAGAGCACTTAAAATGGAGCAGGGACAGTAGCAGGCTGAGCAAAAAGGAAAATGTAAAATAAGAAGGATGCACTTAAGGGAGAATATTCAGGGAAAGGTCTCAACATTTCTGCAAGTCTCAAAAATGGAAGGAGAGGAATTGTAGTGAGGGTTGGAGGGTAAAGAATGGATTGAGAAGCAGGAATTATAAATGCTGGCAGTTGAGGAATGGGTAAACAGCTCAAAAGATGAGCAGAAGAGAAAAGTATAAAAAGTAAGGGTTTTGCAAACAGATAATTAGGGATGGTTTCAGAGATGGTGGATTAACTGTTTTACATTTCATTCATCTCTGGGCTGTGTTTGGGGCTCAGGAGGGTGTCGGGGGCAAGCCAGGACTGTCTCTGATAAAACCCACACAGACAACAAACTGATTATCTCCTGGTCTCCTCAGTCCTGCAACAATCACTGGCTCTGTGAGTCTTGCACTGTCTCAAGTCACTTCCAAGTCAAGCTTGACTCACAAACCGCAGGGACAGGAGCTGCCTCGCTGATCTCGAGATGAGCTTGCAGTGTTCTGCTGCTTGTTCTCTTTTCCTCAGTGCTGTTGGCTCGTGTAGGGAGAGCTGAGGCTCTCTGAGGTATCTGGGCTGGTTTGTACTGAGCAATTTTCCGTGGAAAAGCTGAATGGAGTCTCTGCAGTCCCAGCTACAGACAACATCTGCATTCACTTCGTTTTTATATTCCACCTGAAGCAGCATCCTCGTCCAGAGGTTATCCAGCAAGTGTTGCTAGTGTTCTTGTCCCTTAAATTCTAAAACATCTTTCCTGCTGAATATTAGATATTGTTTTCAAGAATTTTTAGCTGCAAATATGGGCTTTTTAAATTCTGGTAATTCTGAAAATACTGGTTAATTCAAGGTAACAATTTTGTTTTGGTATTGAAAAATTATGTCAGGGTTTGATCCTTAAGGGTGCTCTGAAACCCAGTTGGAACCTGGCTGTTTAACTTGACCAAACTAAAAGCTTTTAATTAAAATAGAAACTAAATTAAAATAGAAACTAAACCATGTAGATTACCAAATGTGTGGTTGTGGCTTATGCTTGAGCTTCATGAAGCAGTCAGAGATGAATGGTCACAGAGATCAATGGCCTGCTGTTCCTTTTTGTGCAGAGCGTGGCTGAAAGCATTACAGAGTGTTGGAAATCTCTGACGATTCTTTTCCCTTTTACTAAAGGGTTACTGAGTTGAAAATAAAGAAGAAAAGGTTTTACAGAAAGAATCTGACCTGTCATCTGCTTCCTTCCATCCCTCCAATCTGGGGAAGGCCCAGGGATTTCATGCTGCTCACACATCAGGTCTCACTATTTAGGCTGTCAATGTTCTCTGCAGAAATATTTGTTTGTAAGGGTTTGGGTTGGTTTTTTTTTTTTTTTTTAGAAATTCTAGAACAGAAATGTGTTTCTATAGCCCAAGTCTAAAAATACTTTACCTGTATTTTTGCTTTATATTATTAATTCACTCGATTCCTACCCACACTGAGCAGTCCCCATAATATTTTGAATATCTGAGAAGATTATAGGTGCTGGATATGTCTAATTATAGGTGTCTGAGAGCATAACATTCCTGGTAGAAAAATCATGATCTCTGATTAATGCATTTGCACTCATCTCTGCCTTCTGAGTTAGTGTTTTCTTCAGCCACAAGTGCAGCTGATGATTTGCAGTGATGAATGACAGGAAAATTTGTAAACAACACAATGATGATAAAATGTGAATTCAACAGGGCTTGAGTATGTTAATATCTGCTGGCAAATGCTGCTTTCTAAACTGATATTATTTAAGAAATACATTTTAAGAGCTGAAACCACTTGAGGGAGTGTGGATGGCTTCACAAAGTAATATGGCCATAGGGCATTACATGGAATAATTGCATGTTTAGGACCCTTTTTAATAAACTTGATGGCAACAAATATGTTCAGACAAGCTTTATATTCATGTACGCTTTTTTTATCTTTGTGAAGTAAATTTGGTGTCAAGGAACATAAGGCTGATATCTGAATATTCTCACTGCCACACTGGGAGCTGTTGTTTTGGAGTCTCTCGGGAATGTGGTGGCTCTTGCGGGGAAAACACGAAGCTGGACCAGCCCAGTGGAAGAATTGCATTCCACTGCAGCACACTGGAACAAATCCAACCCACTGGCGATACCAGTGAAGGACAGGGGAAGCTCAGGGTGTGTAGCAGCGGTGTTTGTAAAACCAACCAAACAACAAGATCTTCCCCAAAACCCACAAAACCAAAAAATCCTTAACCCCTGCAACAAGGAGACCTCTTCTAGCCACCCTGTACAGCAGTATCCAGGCAGGATGGAGTGGCCATTTTCCACAGTGATGTGGATTTTGTGACCCTCATGGCTTTAGGCTGCCCATGTGGTGGCTCTTCTCCATCTGCTCCCTCCACTCTGTTCTCCAGGAGGATCCTGGGGAGTTGGACAGACCATGTTTTTTAACCAGAATTGATACCCCAGGCATCTTCCAAGTGGATTTGGGATTCTTGTATTTTCCAAGCCTTGTTGGGGAGGGGATTCCCTGCAGGGCTGCCTGGTCCTGTGTTGGGTTAAAATCAGCTGATGTCAGCCCACGTGAGGCAGAGCCCTTCAACCCCCTGTTACAGATCACTGGAAGTTATTTGGTTCAGTCTGAGGTTTGCTCCCCTCTGCCTCAGAGGTCGGGTGTGCATTGCAGACACCCCTGGTTCATTGAAAATCACGGAATGTAGCTCTCCAGACTGTATTTTTGATTTCCTAAGTGTTCAGAACGATGTGTTAAAGGTCTCTCTCTTATTCTGTAATGTAGCGGTGCACGGTGTTGTCAGTCACCTTTTATCATGGCTAGATAGATTCTTCCCCTTAATTGCCATGACAAATTCATTTGCAAAACCTCTGAGGTGGATTGTTGACTTTCTGCATTGGAAGGAAGGTGGCCTTTCTGACCAAGCACTAAAAACAATCCGAGTCCACAAAATCTTGAATGTTATTAGTGTCAAAGTCAGCTCTGTACTTGTCATAATATTGTGTTCTGTAATTCTGTGCTTTGGGTAAATGGGTCACTAGATAAGATTGACAACAGCCTCAGCAATGAAAGGTTTTAAGCTGGAAACTGGATGAGAAAGCAGAGCAATTTCTTTCAAGAGAAATTACACTGATGTTATTTGTTATTGCTGCAGTTAGAGATCTGCCAGTGTTTCCAATTTAAAACCTTGCTTTCTAGAAGACTAAAAACATGTATTTCAAGGCAGAACTTTTAATGCAAAGACCTTTTTTTTCCCCTGCCATCTCTCTTATGTGAAGGTTAGTCATAATTTCTTATTGCTCTGGGAGCAGCAGGGAAATGTAGGTGGTGGATGGTCTTCCTATGTTCTCCAAAATGGAGAAACTGGTCTGGCCAGACTACACTGGTGTGGTGACATTCCTAATCCTTTCTGAATTGAGAACCAGTAGGTGGTCACTGATCAGCAGAGGTCTCCTCCCTGTATCTGGTAAGTGTCTAAGTCATTTAAAAAACAAACTCAAACTACCTCAGCTTCAGACATACCCTGAAACTTCCTATTTAAAGAACATGAAATTTCAACAAAATGCTATTGAGAAATGGAAAGAAATACTGGGTTATCCTAAACTACTCCACTGTCCTTGGAAGTGAAAAGGCACAGAATGCTTTCTAGAGTAATTTTCTGTGTTAGCTGTGTGAGGTAGGTACAATTATGGTGAGATGTTCAGGTTCAAGCACCTCTCGGGGTATTTTGGTAGCTTCCTGACAGGTGAAACTGGGCCTTTCTACCTCTTTCCATTGCTTGCTAGAGGCAAAGTCTTCATTGGTAACACTCGAGTATCTTTTTAACAATTAAAAAAATGCATATTGTCAGCATGGAAGTGACAATTTTGAGATGTGCTTTGGTTGCAGGGGTTAATTTATATTTAATCTACAGCTGTTTGGTTTGGGCTTTTGTAGTTTTTTTTTTCCTGCTGTACTATTTTTCCAGGCTCCTCATGTGACAACCTGTCAGCTCAAGAATTCTAGTGTTAATATGGGCTGGTGTTTTGGACACATTGAAGGGAACAAGACAAAACAGGGAGTGTACAGAAGAGATTGTAGCAGTGAGAGTCATGCTTTCAGCTTCCCCAACCATCCAAGTTTATCTTGTTTGTCCTTGTGCATTTCTGATGAAGAACTGGGAATGAAGAAAGAGAACTTGGGCGTAATTGTGTGGGTTATTTTTTTTCTTTGAAGCTCTGACTGCTGCATGTGCCCTCCACATGGACCAGTGTGAAAACTAAAAGCATCTGCAAAACAGGTTTGTTTTAGCCTATGATTGTGTCATGGCTTGCACAATCTTGCAGAACAAAATAAATCCCAAGTACAAGAAAAGTCAGTAGCTGGAAAACTGCCCTTTGTCAATTGTCTGCAGCTTCTCACCTTGCTGTTGCCTAAACCTGTTAGTGATGGTGAATTTGGAGTATGTGAAACAAAAAAAAGCAGCTGTGAGCACACTGGCACCGTGTGTGGTTACAAATTCCGAGTTGGTGGTGTCACAGTGAAGGAAACTCTCATTGCTTGAACAGCAGTGAAAGGGTGCATGGTTTGGTGCCTCTGAGGGACCTGGAATGTCAGAAAGACTTTGTCACGGTGTGTGATGCCTCCCTCTGAAAGCTCTGCCGTGCAGAGGGGACACAGGTATGCCTGACTTAGGTTTCCATGGAGATTTCTTGTCCCTCATTACCATAGGTGGATTTTGCAGAGAGTTTTTCTTTGCCTAAGCTTCTCTAGTTTCCTGTTCTGTTTTGTTTGGGTTTGGTTTTTTCGGGGGGAAGGAGGGCGGGGCAAAAGGATGTTGTGGTTTTTCTTATTGTTTGGGGATTTTTTCTTTGGGTTTTGTGGTTTGTTTCTTTTTCTTTTGGTGTTAACAAGTGGTGAGCTGTTTGGTTTTTTTTTTTTTTTTGTTGGGTTTTTTTTGTTGTTGTTGGGTTTTTTTTGTTTTTTTTTGTTCTTTTGTTTGTTTTTTTTTTTTGCTTTCTGGAGTGAAGGGAGAGAGAAGCAGCTGTTCTGCTCAGTCTTTGTGTGCAGAATGAGCTGTGGGTGTTGCACCAATGGCTTTTCCTGCAAGCTCCATCCATAACTTGTGTGCCAGCTGGTAACCCCAGGCAGGCCAGGATTCACACTCAATCTCCATTTGAGGTGATGTCTCTGCTTCACTTCTCACGAGGAAAACTGATGTGCACTTCCAGCTCTCAGCGAGCCAGTGGAGCCCTGGCTGTACATGTTTGATGGGGAATGTGGTTTCCAGCAAACAGAATGAGTTGCTCAAGTGTTATTTTTAACTGTCTCCTGTCGCCTTTCACTGTATTAGCAAGGGCAACACTGTGCTACTTTTCCTTTTTTAAAATAGCAAAAGATGTGTTTCTTGTTGCAGAAGTTGAACTAGGAGGTTGATTTTTGAGGATTTTTTTAAAAATAAAAGCCTAATGGCCTGGGCTGCCTCTCCTACACAACTTCCTTCTCCCCCATCCAAGGAGGCATTGACCCACCCGACATTAGCGATGCCACCACAAAGTGCTGTTGCATTTCTGCTTTTAGGTGCTGTTATTGAATGTTAGGAAGCCTGAATGCTTGAGGTATGAGGGTGTATTAGGATGTGGTGGCCAAGCAGATGTGGATAATTTGGCTGTGCAATAAAAGAAACAGTTGTGTGTTTGGGTGAGAGAATTGGCGTTCTGCAGCAGTTTGGTTTGTGACTGTAAAAGGAGGAGAGGAATGAAAGATAAAGAGAAGCTGTGAAGTGAGGTGGTCATAGAACTGAAAGAGAGCAAATGATGCAAGAAGAAAAGTTAAGTTTTAGATATATGTCATCAAACTTGGTTACAAGTTTAAGTTTCAATGGCAGAGAGCTTTCTCTCTGTTTCAACAAGTATTACATTAGGCTGTTAGACTGTACACTGGCTAATGCTTATTAATTAAGCTCATTGAATAGCCTGAACCATAAATGTATTTCTCCTAACTTTGTTTTGTTAATTAAGCTCATTGGATAGCTTGAACCATAAATGTATTTCTCCTAACTTTGTTTTGTTAATTAAGCTCATTGGATAGCTTGAACCATAAATGTATTTCTCCTAACTTGGGTTTAATTTTCAAAAAACATTAATAAAAAATTGGAAAGTGTTGGTGATGCCATATCTGAGGAACTAAAGTTCTTATTTGGACACATGCATGGACAAAATGGGGAAATATGACATCATACTGCAGTAATTCTAAAGAGAATAACAACACTGGCAGCCAAGTATCTGAGATTACTTAGCAGGCGTAGTGAAGCTGGTGGTGGAGAATTTCTGAGTTTTATCTTTTATTCTGAACTGTGATCTACTCTGTCAATGTAGTCAGCTTGGATTAGAAATTCTTGACTGTTTTAGAAGAGCAGCAGTCCTTCAGTGCTGAAGTAGTTGGTTCTATTACTGTTAACCATAACATTTAAGCACTCATGTACTGAGAGGTTTGTTGAAATGTTTTTCTGCAAGGCCTTGTGAGACTGATAGTCATTGCCTTTCTTGTACTTGCACACAAAATGACTTAGAAAAGTGAATTATCTTTAGGTAATTGCATATGGAAAAGGAAAAACTGCTATTATAGCAAAAAACTTTGTGATCCTGAGCTCTTGGCTTTTCCTGCAAGTGTTTTGCTTTGTCTTTTAGAGTGTGAAACAAAAATGGTGATAAAAATCAGATCTGAGATGGAGCTCATGCTTATGGAACTATGGTTTTAAGAGTGGGCCTTTTTTATTTGGTTAAGAGTGTTAGTTTTATTGTGTAACATGAATATTAAATGCAAGGTAGTCCTCCTGACCTGAGCCTAACGAGGTGAAAATGTTATGTTCTATAAAAATAAAGGCTTTATGATCACCAAATTAGTTTGACATATCTGTGAAACAGCAGCTACCCGGGAAGGACCATACAATATCCATGCTATTAAAGCTCAAAACAGTCTAATCAATTCCAAAAGTTCAATTTCTGTTCCTAAAGGCTGCTTCCATAATGAATTAAGGGAGGCATATCAAATGTAATAATGCATTGTTATGAAGGTTTCAGTAAACTTGCCAAATGTCAGGCTGCTGGTCCAGTCATGGTGCATTAACTGCTGTGATTAAAGCTGAGCTGTCCTCAGAGCTCACCTGGCTTTGGGAATTGAGCTGCAATATCCTGCCTGGGGCAGGAGGGAAGTGCACTACAAAGATTAAGCTGAGCAGTGAATATTCAAAATACTGGATTTCTAACAGGTTTAGTGCCTGTTTCTCTGAAATGGAGCATACAAATGCTCTGTAAGTTTGGATAATGAAGGCAATAAACTATTCCTTGTATTCAGAGAATCTGTTGCTCCCCCAGCTGCAGTGTGGCAGCTAAAAATTACTTTTGCTAACTGTAAACACTGCATGGAATGGCTATTTTTGGGTGAGAATGGGAAAAAAAAACCCACTTTCATATTTGACAAGACGTTCTATGTAAGAAATAAATGGTAGTTCCTGTTTCTGGGTAGGCTCAGTTTAGAACTTGCACTGGACAGTAAGGTTAACACTTGGTAATTTATGGATGAGCTTCTGGTTCCTTTGTGTCACTCAGCGCAAAGGAATGTTAATGTAGATCTTACCAGACACTGGTGGATTTCTCTAATGTCATGTTCAGTGGAATTATGTCTGGAATGAATGTGGCATAGCTGAAATGTTAAGAAAATGTTTCAGGAGGGAAAGCTGAGCTCTTTTGCATACACAGAACTTAGAAACTGCTCTGTGATCACTAGCAGGAAATTATAACTGTTTAATTAGGGACAGGGGAACATGATGGAAGTGTGGAAACATATTCCCAGAAAAATAAGCAGAACTGACAGAGAAATGCAGATTTGTAGATAGAGGTTGGGTTCTGATAGTTTCTAGGAAGAATCATATATTCATAGATCAGTTTTGCCCCAAATAATGCCAAAAGCACCTTGCAGACTGAATGCAGAGTCACATCAGCAATCCCTGGTTAACTGTGGCCAACAGAGCGGAGCAAAGCTACCCAAGAGGGCAGGGTAGAAAATGATGAAGAATGATGGATCCAGCTGAAAAGGAGAGATGAGATTCAGTGAGCAGACAGCAGCTGAAGCAAGCTGCAGTTTAGCTGGGACACCTTACTAATCCCCCCCAAATACTGCGTGGCAGACCAGGAACACTCCCCTCATAAAGAAAATGAGTTTCAGGGTAACTTGCTTCACATTCAAGAACTTTGAAACCTGTTCTTGGATTGGAATATTTCCTTGTGCAGGCAAAGTGAATGAAAGCATTCAGGAGTGACAGGGAAGGTGTAATAATTAAATCTTGAGTTTGGCTTGCAAAGGGAAAACCATTTTACAACCAAGTGGGTGGTGTTTCACTTTCCTTGAGAATGCAGAATGATGTGCAACAGCAGGAGATGGAGCACTTTCCCTGGATAGTTGGTTTCTCATTATTCATGAAATGTTTATAAGAAAATGCTTTGCATGTACAGCAGCAGTAGGGGGAGGACTGTGAGCAGGGAGAGAAGGACATAATGGAATGTCACTCCCTTCCTTGTAGTATAATTTGACCTTTCCAATAAATTAACGTTTTGCTATTTGCACAGAAGGGGAGCTAAGATAGAAAGTATTTTTAGGGGGCAACAGTCAAGTTAATTAGGCAGCTGTAACTTACTCTGTATGTTAAGAGCTCAGAAGCAGGGTGTGGGGAATGGGGTTTAACATTGCTTTGCATTCCATCCCTTTTGAAGCAGTTGCTTTGTGCTGAATGTGAAATCTGGGCTGTGACGTTGTTCCAAGTACTGTAGCCTGGACCTGTTTTTTCCAGTGTATTAAGAGAGAGGTTTTAACTTTAATTCCTCAATGACTTGCAGCTAAAAGGTTTAGGCATCCTCTCTGCTAATCTAATGGGCAGAAAGGACAGATTCCACAATCCTTCTTGGCGTGGAGGACCGAGATATTTCATATGCCTGTCTATCAACCTCAGAGCAGTGATCATGGAGTAAAGCACAGTTCTCCAAGAGAAAACACTGCTAGATTTTGGTCTGTGAGCATTTCACTTTATTCACACCTACTCAATTTAATTTAAGGGTCAAAAGATGCTTCATAAAGCTGATATGACACATTTAAATTCATAATGGCTCATTCATACACTGCATCCATTAAAAATCTTCCCTTTTGAAAAATGACTCTGATTTTTTTCCCCAAGTTTCCTTACTCATAAAAGACACATTCTAGCTATGTTACATCAGGCTGCAGATAACAACTCATGTGTTTGAAACAAGGAGATTGCAAAGCTGTTAGGATTATTTGTAATATTTTCTCTTCTGCAATTAAAGTCAGGTTGTAGTAGGTTCCAGAACCCACTAAAGCCAATGCTGGTCACTGTGTGCTCTCTGCTGTGTCTTTGGCCTTGAGCTAAGGCCTGTGGCACTGCTGGGAGGATGAAATCATATCATTCTTCATCTGTTAGAGCAGCCCTTGGACTGCAGTCCTTCAGTCTGAAGTGTGTTTGCTTCAGTAGTTTTGGCCTTGGTGGTTCATTTCTCCCCTGCAGGTACAAAAGTGATCAGAGAGCCTCATTTGTCTGCCATGCTGAGGATCCTCAGCTGTCCAGGTGCCATTATTTAGTCCCAGTGTTCATCAATATTTCCTTCCCAGTGCTTCAGGAATCCAGTGTGGTTTTGACTTCTGCTCTCAGTTGATTCCTCCCTCTCCCCCAAAGCTGTTGTTTAGTGCTCATACCCCTTAAACCTGATAGCTCCCAGTTCCCACAGAGGAAGACTTACAGCTTTATTAGGTAACAATTGATCCTCAGGGCTCATGGTTTACCCTGCTTTTTTGGGAGCTATTTAATTTAAGAATAAGTGAAGTTATCTCACAACTAAATCTAAAGAACAAACTTTTACCTTTCTGATGGGGGAGTTAATGGCAGGAAGCCAAACCTGTCCTGTCTGACACTGTTAGAGTAAGACTTTTACATGTGATTGCTGGTTGAATTGTGGACAAATTCAACTTGTGTATTTGTGGGCCAGCAGTCTTCCTCTCCTGTCATCTCCTGCCTGGATACATGGGAATAGGATCCAGGAAAGGACCAGAAGTTGCTCACTGAGAGCTCCTAGGATCAGTATCTTCTTGCAGGTGTCACGACCTCAGCACGTTCACTGGCTGGTGAAGAATGGTGTGACTGCCTCTGGTTCATGATGGCCAAGCATGACAGCCAGAAGCCACAACTCAGTGTCAGTTTGCTAATGACAAAGACTTTTGCCCAAAACATGCTGAAATAGAGGGTTTGTGATCCATCTGCAGCATAATGACAGAGTAACAGTAGGGCTGAATTTAACAAGGCTTTATATTCTCTTCCTAAATGACTTCCAAAGCCAGTACTTGCTGCTCTATTTGGTGTTGATCAGTTCAGCCAGAGGCAGAAATATTTATGGCTTTTATGCAGTGCACTTATCACATTAACAAGATAATTAAAGCTCTATAGCAACTGTCTTGTAGTTAAACCCCAAACACACTCTAGTCCGATTCCATTGTGATGGAACTGATGTCATTTTCCAGTGGGCAGAGGGTTGGAATAAAGGATCTGTTCTTCCACTCAGGAAGCCTCTTACATACATAGGACCAACACAGTATTACAGCATATGGCTAAAACATTTTGTCCTTTATGCTGCTTTACTTTGTTGATACTTTGCCTTGGGTAGGGTTATGTATTTATGTGCTCAGGAAATTGAGAGCTTTTGTGCTGTAACAGGAGACATTTAACTTTGCTGTCAACACCTGCAGCAGGTGATAGGTTATCTACAGATATCTACCATGCACAGCTTCCATTTATTTTTTTTTACTAGGTTACCCTGAAATGTTAGAAATTAATTCCTGGAGTCAGTGTCAACTAAAGTGACATTGGATCAAAGCTGGGAGACAAATTGCTCATCACAGTTCAGGGAGCTGACTCCTCTGTGTAGGCAGCTGTACATCACTGGAGGCTCCTCATCCCCCCCAAGCTCTGCTCCACAATTGCTGCCATTGTTGGGGAAACTCATAGGTGGGTTTCTGTAAAATAAGCTCATTTTAAACACCCATCAGAGGCATTGCTGCATCTTGGAATTGTTATTTGTTTGGTTGGGTTTATTTCTTGTCACCCTGTTTAGAGCCTGTGTCACTATGCAACAGCCTGAACTATATAAACAATGATGTTAATCCATGAAAAATGAGAAATTAAAGCTTGGCAGAATCCTAGTGATCCCTGTCCAGGTTCATCAGATGAAAGCTCTAGTTTTATTTTTTTTCCATGACTTTTTCTAAAAGTTCAGAAGCACAAAATTCAGCTAGCTTTGTTGTCTGACAGCCAGAAATCACTCTTGCTGATGGTGAGCTCGCTTCATCTCTTAGTGAAAGCAGATAAAAACATGTAAAAACCCCCTCAAACCAACCTCCTAAAAACCTTTTCCAAACAGTCACTTTGCTGTTTCCATTAGCTCATCAGAAATGTTCGAATCCTTCCCTTTTGAGAAGCTGCCCTCAGTGAAATATTGTGAATGTAATTTTTTCCCTTCAGGTATTTCCACTTTGAGCTGTTCTCGTAAATTAATGTTCGTTTTGATTATCTGTGTGAGATCTGGGTTGGTGTGTGGTGAGTCAGAGCAAGTTTGCTGTGTGAGCTGGAGGCTCTCAGCACCCCTGGCTTGCCAGAGAAAGTGGAGAGAGTGCAAGTCTTTGTTGCCTTTGCTCTGAGGTCAGCTGGGAGACACCGCTGCTCAAAAACAGTGATTTGACAGCACTGTGACATCCAGCCTTAAAACTAATGGGACACAAACTAGGAAATCAAAACAAAGGCAATGCTCACAGAGAATGGGCCACAGATGCAAGGCAGGCTGTGTGTGCAGCTGACAGGGCCATCACAAACTGCTGCTCAAAATAGCTGTCCTTCAGAAAGATGAGTTTGACTGGGGCTTATTCCCTTATTTATGTGTCAGAACTTCAGCACTTTGCACTGAGCATCGCTTGTGAGGAGTGTAGGGTAGTACCAAAATACTAATATTTTTTAATGTCACAGATAGGGCTTTATTTGCAGTAAACCAAACAAATCTAGGCCAGAATGTTAACGAATATAAACTGATGTCCAGCCTGGATATGTGTCCCTGAATGCTAAAGTTTTAATATAAATTACAAACACATAATAAAGAGAGGTCATTTTGAGTTCTGTATGTTGCTTTTAAATTGTCTTCTCCACGTTACATTTAAAGCACATTCTGTATGCATAGCTATAAAGGGTGATTTGGAGTTTGTATCAGGATTAAAGGATGCTCTGTAATCTTGCATAAAGTGTAGCCACTAAGATCTTTTTCTTGACATGTTCATCTGTCTCATGTTTACTGTGGATGGAGTTGGTGCCAGCCAGTCTTTGGATATACACTCATTCTGGTGTTGCAATATGGATCATATTCATCCCTGTCAAAATACATATTCAATCAGGGTTTTTATTCCAGCACAGAATTTGACCCTTTGACAAAAATATGCTTGAGTGAGACTAAACAGTGGCTCAGAATTTGCTTATCCTTTTGTTTGCAAACTCTCTATTTTCAGTTTACTTAGAGAATGTGAATATTTCTCTACAAAGTGTTCTTGGAAAAATACTGTAAGAAATATTTAAGCATTTTAATATTCTTAGTCTTCAGCTGACATCCCAAAATGTATGTTTGTTTTAACCATCCAGGAGTGGATGCCTGCAAAAGTAACAGTGGAACCATCGGTCCCATATTGTGACGTGCATGTGGTGAAAAGATGACTTTTTTAGGGCTGGCAGATGCACTCACTTTACAGGTCATTAAATTTCTCATTATACAAACTCAATCATCTGAGTTTCTGAAATAGGTTTAGAATCTCAAAAAGATTAGACAGTGTGAAAAATAAATGTAGAACTTGAAGTTTTGATAGACAAAACATAATTTGATAAATTCCATAATGATCCTACTACATTATTCCTGTTGTCTAACTCCTCCATATGGAGGGTTGCAGTCTGACCTTAGGTATATCACTGCATGCAGAGTAACACCAAACAAATTTTGTATTTGACAATCTGCTGAGAGATTCTGATTCATCTGCCTGTGTTCTTCAAGGAGAGAATCTGTAATTTGTGCATTAGGATATTGTCTATCTCGATGTGATGAGAAAACTGCATCTTTTTGAAAGGATTTGTGTCCCGCTTACAGGGCTGATTTTGCACCCCCAGTTCCTTCCAGAGGTGAATTTAACCATAATTAGTTGTTCGTTCCACCAGTAGCTTTTCTGTCTCTAAGCCAACTAAAAAAACTTTTCTTTGGATCAAGGGAGTTCTGAGATCTGGGTTTGAAATAATGTCTGTTACAAAGCACAGCCAACTCTTTCTTCTATGTGAATCTGTCATACTTGGCCAGCTGTTGTTTGAGACAGTTATTCCAGGAAGCCTGTCATTGTATCTTTTTAATATGTTTTTCTTTGTTGTTGGGGGTTAAAATGATTTTTAGTCCCTATGAAAAATGTTCATTTCTGTTTGCAGAATGAGTTTTTCTATTTATGGACAAAACCAGAGAGGTAGTTCATGGCTGCTCCCAGGACCTCTCAGGGAATGCTTTTCTGTGGGAATGGGCTCAGTGATGACAATGGCTTTGGCTAGAAATCCATTTACTCGCTAAGTGGGATACAGCAGCTTATAGGAAAAAGGACTCCAAAGCCCCTTTCTTTCACCTCAGGCTACATAGCACATCTCACTGCATTGTCTGCATTGTGTTGGCACTTGGATTTTTTTTTTTCCCATTATATGTCAGACAGTGAAATAAGAAGTAGTTCATCTTTCTGAGGGCTTTTTTTCTGGGCCAAGGATGGTACTTGTAGTAGAAGTCAGCTCTGTTTCACTGAAAAATTAATAACATTTCAGGCATGTCTGCACTTTAGTAAGACCTATGCAAAAACTGTAAGATGTATACTCCTAGGGGGAAAAATTGTCTTGTAATATCAAATTTTCAATTATTTTGAACTTCTGGCTAATGTGACTGTGGTTTTAGACAACAGAGATGCTCCATTTGCAGGTTTGATCCCTGTGTGAATGACCTGTAAAAGTTGGTTACAGGCCGGCTCAATGCTACTTTACTGGTGCTGTAAAATTTAGTTTCTGCTAGAATTTCATCTCACAGATGTACTGTGAAGGGGATAAAGCAGATGATCACTGTCAGACACCTCGTGAGGAGCTGGTGAACAGAACAGCTGAGCCAGCCATGCCAGCATGTGTGCTGTGAATGTAGATGCAGGATTCTGGAGATGGAAAATGACCACTCTGCTTCCCTCCAAGAAAAAAAATCCAAGCAAAGGTCACATCAGAGTGAAATTTCATTTACTCAGCCCATAAAATGAACACATTTTCCTGCTCACATATAGGTGCCAAGACTTTTAAAGAAACTGTTTGAAACGCTGAAGATCTTGAGGTCCCCATGGAGTTACAATAAGAAAGAGAAAAAGGCAGAGGGCAAGGTGTCGACAGCACATCTGAAATCAGCTTTAACCCCAGTGCCCAGCAGCCACATGAAGAACAGTTGTGGAATGTTAAATTAAAACATGGTTGAGGAGAGAGGAGGAGGTTCAGCAATTTGCCTCCTCACACGTTCCTCAGTGACAGTGACAAATGCTGGAACATTCAGTCAGGCTGTGTGAGGGGATCCGGGGTTTCCGTACCGAGATGGAGGTTTTGGGTTCACTGCCCTGCTTGGAATAGCTGGGACAGGGCCCTTGTCCTGTTCCACCCTCATTCTTCAGCGAGACAAAGAGGATAATGCCACACTGCTGCTGTGAGGATTAATGTCTTAAAGGTGCTGAACTGCTAAACTACTGTGGGAATGGGGACTGTGTGTTATTAATTAATTATTAAAGATAGGCTGGGAGTCTTCACTGCTGCTGGATCCCAGTGCAGCCCCTGCAGCCCCTCCATCTCTGCCTTGCCAGAGGACCCCATCCCATCCAGCCCTGCTTAGCTGCACACACATGACCTCTGGGTGTGAGTACTGCTGCTCAGACCTGGGAACGAAGCCAAGGGAGAGGTAAGATCTTGCTCTGGTTTATTAACACACTGACAAGAATAAGTGCTTGCCTTAAACTCAAACACTAAAGAATTCCTACAGTGGTGTTTGGTAAATAAAAGCTAGCATGGGAGAAATAACGGAGATTCAGGAGGACAAGAGAGGGGATTCTTCTTTCTGATTCCTGAGTAATGATAGGATATTTTGGGAGTGGACAACACAGTGAAATGTTAACAGTCTTCACAGCTGAGAACAGTGAGATGCGGCCAAAACCAACCATTAACTTCTGCAGGCACTGTTTGTTTATCGAGCTAATACCCTTCACACTCTTTTATTCCCTTTTTTTTTTTTTTTCCTTTGGTAAGAGAAGTGCTCTGATTGTCCTTACCACAGCTGTGTTTTAGTTTTGTGTTACTTTTCAACTTTGGTGTTCTTAGTCCTCTACCAGGTGGCAGCCATTATGCTCTTTATACCATGCTTCTTATTGATTTGGTCAAAAGTAATTAAAGAGATAATTTGTTCTCAATTACATTTCCTTGAATTTCCTGAGGCTGGAAACTCTGCTCTCCAGCTGTGTCTTCCCCCAGTTCTTTTTCAAATTAACTTTGCTTTCACTCTGAAATAAAACAGAATAACATGTTCTTTCTTTGTTTGCTGCTTTTTGGATTGAATAGAGAGTCTGTGCTGTAGCAGATATCGATCTGATAATTTTATTAGGTGCTTCTGCCTTGGTTCATGAACTCTCATGTTTTTAGCATAACATTGCAATAAGAAATCCTGTGTTAGACTAGCAGAAGTAAGAAACCAATTTTTTTAAAGATGTTTATGGATGTTTCTGCTTTCTGAGTGTCCTTTGTGCCTGAAGGGCTCTTTTCAGCACTTTTGTAATCTGTTTTGAACTCTAATAGCAAGAGGGAAGTGAGCAGTATTATGGTGCAGATGGGGTTTTCTTCTTTTCTGTTTAGCAGTGATTGCATTAATTTCTAGTAGAATGGATTTTTGGCAATTGAGAATGGCTTTGGGACATTTGGTATTCTGGGAGATTTGGCAAGAACACTTATAATTTTGACTTAAGTAGAAGGAAAATATCTAGAAAACATTAGCTAAGGCTGAGCAACGTTGTCATTGCCAGTAAGCAACCAAAAATGTGCATAAAAGGCCTTGGGAGGGTTGCAAATATCTAATTACAGGCACAATATCCAAAGATCACCTAAATGACAGGAACAAGACAAAGGTAGGTGGTATAGAGAGACGTCATATCTAAGTGGAAACTTTTTTTCTTCCTTATTTGTATTGACTTCCAAGGACACATTTTAAAATTTTTAAATCACCTGAGTGAAAAGAGTTTACAAAGATAGCAGATCAAATTATGTAGTTGCTTAAAGGGTTCAAAGTTACTGTAGGGTAAATGCACTGACAGCAATAATATTGCAACCATGATTAATTTAGTCCAATTATTTTACAAAACTTACCAACCTTGCCAGAATTAGTAAATAATCGTTGGAGACAAGAAAATAAAAAAAAAAATATTTCTCACAGGAGTATGAGGAATGGAAGCAAATGGATGAAATAAACAATATCAAGCTATTCAAGATGGTTTTGTTATGAAAACACAGTTTTCTTCTGTTTAGGTCCTTTCCATCATCATAATATCAGAAAGCTTTGTGCATATTTATGGAAGAGAAGTGTTTTATTTCCCATTCCAGGCACAGGAAGTGGAGGCACGATGAGCTGTGGAATTCATCACAGTCAAGAAAAGGCCTCAGCTAGCTGGGATAAGGTGCTAAATGTTTTATTTAGGGTGTCAGAGGAAATTTCTGACAGACATGAAATTGAATCTATTTATTCCAAGTTTTCCTCCTCATGCTCTCACTAGCAGGCAACCTTTGTCTGACTCCTGAGCTGTCTCCTTCCATTTGGCTGATGTGTCGTCTCCACTGACAGTAACATGTTCATTGGAGTGCAGAGGGACACCCAGCCTGACTGGAACTGCCTTGCTCATTAAAACTGCCATGGAAAAACAGTGGGATGAGGTCCCTTTCCGTGGGTGCCAGCACCATTCCCACCGGAGCAGCAGCGTGGAAGCTGCTGCAGCAGCTCTTACCAAGTGCTCCCCTTGGCAACTGAGATCCTCAGCTCCAAAGTGCTTTGCATTATTGATATGGCACAGCACATCCTTAACAAATCAGGTGCCTTGTCTTTGTTGTAGATTTAGTTGTGGCTTTTTTCCTTTTTTTTCCTAAGCACTAGAATAGTGTTGCTCTGAAATAAACCTAAATTTTCTGCAGTCTATCCCTTGTCATGTCCTTTGTCTTGGAGCCTCTTGTGTTTAATTGAAAATTCTCTTTTGGTCCTGATGTCTGTTCTGTGTTCCCAGTTTCTAGTGAAAGGGCAGGATGGGTCAGTATTGAGCAGCAGCAATAAAAGAGGAAACAGGGGAAAAAAAAATTCCTGAGTGCTTGGCTAGAATATTGTCTTTAAAATTCAACATGTAGAATCCTGCCTGCAGAACTGCGGCAGCCATCTCTGTATGTGGTGCTTTACAAAAGCTGCCCAAAGATTTTTATAAAATCAAAAAATGCATTTTTTGAGGTCGATCTTGCACTTGGATGACGAAATGTTGGCTTGTGATGAGGCTGTGCTGATTTATTTTCATCCAAACACATTCAGTTTGCAAATGTTATCATAATACTCCTGGTTGAGTGATATATTATCAGGAAGAAGAGTGCAATAGGTGTGTCAATCTGCTAGTTTTGACAAAACATATAAACTTAATGAGCTACCCAGAATGAAAAAACTTAATTAATTCAGCAGAATCAGGTTCTTTCCCCAGCTAAAACAAACTAAAAACCTGGAAAAATCTCAAAGCTTACAGAATGACATCTGCAAAGGTGTGTGACATGGGGATAATGTTAACAAAAGGATGGGTTTGTCAGAACTGAGCAATTTTTACCTTTTGGAATTATCCGAAGAGTCAAAAATTCATGGATTCACAAATCCATGGATTGGGGGGCTGTTGTTACATTTTGTGCTGTGGGATGGTGTTCTGGATTACAGACATGCCAGAAAAGTCAGCCTTAAGGAAATGGTAACTGAAAAGGAGAAAAAAAGATCAAAGGGCGTTCAAACGCTTAGAATTCATTGGATAATTCTTATTATTAAAGAAGAGAAAGTGGAAGCATTTGGGAACTGTTAGGGTGAAATCTAGAGTCTACAGAAGAGGGGGGTCTGACAGAAAGAAATAAAAATACTTTTATCCAAAAACACTTCAGGAGCCTGCATTTTTCTTTGGAGAGGTGAGGAGATCACAGAGCGAGTTGTCCAAGGCAGGAATGCCAGGGCTTCGCTGTGCTCCTGCGGGTCCTTGGGATGTATTTGAGGCGTGGAGGATGCGAGGGCACGGAGCTCCAGCTGCTGCAGCCCAGCGTCCTTCAACCCGCCGTGCCAAATTCCACCCAAAAACACCATCACATTCCCACAGGAGACTTCCCCGATGTCACTGCCTTATGTCATCTCGCTTTATGATGATGTCTCGTGGATTACTTTATGATTTTTTTTTTAAATTTATTGTTTTTTACATATGGAGTTCTATGAGCTTTTTGGTGGCTTTTTTTTTTTTTTTTTTGAACGTCAGGAAATGATCACCGCAACGGGCTTAAAGCAAATTAGCTGAGCTATAATGAAAGTTGAAAACATTTTCTTAAGTTGAAAGCAGTTAAAAAAAAAAAAAACAAGAAAACAAAAAAAAAACAACACCAAGCTGCAAAGACTCTTCAGACTGTCACAATAATGTATTGTCGAGTTTAACAAATGAGACACACTCCAGCAACGTTTTCTGGTTTTATAACTGCACGACAAATTGGAAAAAAAGAAAGAAAGAGAAAAAAAAAAAAAAAAGTAAAAACGAGAGAGTTCGACTGTTCTATAATGACATGGCGTTTTAAACTCGGATTGCCCCTCTCCAGGACACGGATAATGTTGCAGGAAAGGAAGTTTTTCCTGCTGTTTCCGAGGGGAGTCCCCTCAGGCCTGAGGGCGGCGATGGCCTGAACCCTCCCTCAGGAGCGCCGCCACAGCTCTCAGCTCCTTCCCTTCCCCAGCAAAGCTCTTCCCAAAGGGCAAAGGGGAATGCTGCGGCCGAGAGAACACATTTTTTAACCTCTGTGGCGTTAAAACACTTTAAATGTTTGTGGTTCATGTGGTTAAAGGTCCTCCAGGCCGCGCCTCCATCGAAAGCCGAGGGCTCCGCTCCCGCCCTCCCGTCCTGCCCTCAGCGGGGAGAGAGCCTGAAAGGCTTTAATTTCTGTTAATTGTGTCATCAAGGGGACAACTGATGGAACCTGCATGCTGAAAACACTTAGCTGCTTCTGGAGAAAAAAAAAATAAAAGGACCAAACCAAAAAACCCAAGTAAGTATCATGAACAAAGCAGACTGGACATTCCCTCTTTCTGGAGTATCCAAATCAGGTTTGTTCGAATATTTTCTTTAAATACAATGTGTGTAATTTTTTTTTTTTTTTTAACCCAACAAAATAACAGGTCCTGTTCCATGCTGTTCCTGTAGCAGAGGTGATGAGAAAGCTGGCACAAATTCATGGATTTGGGGGCTGTTGTTACGTTTTGTGCTGTGGGATGGTGTTCTGGATTACAGACATGCCAGAAAAGTCAGCCTTAAGGAAATGGTAACTGAAAAGGAGAAAAAAAAGATCAAAGGGTGTTCAAATGCTTAGAATTTATTGGATTTTTCACTGAACTCTCAAAAGCCATGTCCTCTGATACAAGCTGAATATTGCCCAAAATATGAAAACTTCAGTCCTTAAAACCAATTTGCTTCTGAAGCAAGTTCTCTGAAGGTGTTCCACCCACAAAGTCTGTTCCATCCATCTGGCACCTTTCTACCTTCAAGAGTACTGTGAAATTAAGAAGGGCTTATCAGAGGAAATAATTATTTGTCTTTTAGTGTTATTTATGGGTAGATCAGTTGTGAGTGTACAGGAATGAAGTTACAAGTGTTATGTTTTTATGCTAGAAATATTTTTTTTACAGTGCTTTGTCTGGTAGCTCATTTCTAAAATCCACTCTACTTTTGAAAGCCTATTTCCAGAGATGAAGACATTTAATATTCTAAATGTGCTTTTTATTAAATTGTTAAAATAATTAGCTTTGATCCCTGGAAAAAATACGTCAAATAGTAATTACTAAATTTATGTAATGACAAATAGTTAAATTTTATTTTCCTTACAGTTCTGTGTAAGAAACTCTCCATTCTGAATACACCCAGTAATCTCTGGTTGGCATTTCCAGCAGATAAAGGCTGGGTGCCCCAAGTCAATGCTGCTTACATTTTGAACCTTTGCTCTGCTGAAATCTTAGATAGGAACATGAATTTTTAAAAGACTTTTATGCCTTCTTAAGTTAAGATTCCAAAAAGCAAAATGTTCTCCTCCAGGTTGTTTGTTTTTTTTTTTTTTTTTTTAAGTACCTGAATTTTCTCGGGCTTTGCTCTGTTGTGCAAAAGCTACACAGCAGAGCAAGTGTTCCAGCCACAGCTCTGAGTCTGCTGGGCCCTCTTTTTTGTGCATTTGCTCTACCTTGAGTTCTGGGGGTCTGGAGCTTTGGATTGCTTGCAATCAGTGAATGAGCTCTTTGATCTAAAACTCGTGCAGGAAGGAATTACTTTTTTCATGTTCTTTTTAGCCTGAACTCCAGACACAGCTGAGTGATCCAAAGTCTTTTATTAATCTACCTATATAATTTTTTTAATAAGCAGGAATGTGTCTTTTTTTTTTTCCACTTGAATGAACTGATGGTTGAGGGAGTCCCAAAATTGTGCTTGTGTCTGACTTGAGGGCTTTTTATGGGTCTGTGCCTTCCTTGGGGGTGAAAGCAGAGACCCAGAATAGAGGTTTATGACAGAACGTATCTTCAGGGAAAAGCAGCTACAAGTAAGTCATTTTCTATTCCTGGGTTTGGAAATTGGATATTCTTTTCATGTTAGACACAGTAGTCTATATAATAGTCTCCCAAGAGAAAAGTTATATTTCTTAACCGTTTAAGCATAACAGTTTATAAAGCATACATGCATTTTGCACATGTACTTCTTATGTGAATCTGTTTGTGCATCAATGACACTTCCTGGCATACAAAGTTTTTCTACACCAGACTGGTGGAGACACTTTTGCTCTAGTTTGCATCCCAGTAGAAAAATTTATTTGCACCACTTCTTTTTTGAAAAGTATGCCTAAGTTTTGTAGTTTGTTAATTCATGAGCACTTACAGGAGCCATTCTTTAAGTCTAGGCTATTGAACAAGCTTTTCTCCTTGCCTGGTATTTTAATGAAGGTCGTGGTTGCTCAACTTCCTGGAAGATCTCTGTCAAACTTGAACTCAGACTTGTTTCCATGCTTGTGAGATGACACAATGCTGGCACAGGTGATGACCAGCTCAGAAAATATTTGGTGATGGAAACCAAACCCTGAGACTGCACATACCTTCTCTGTGCTGAGCTGTTCTTAATTGATGCTGCAATGTCTATTTGCAGTTTGGTGACTTTCAGTCTGATCCACAGGAACCAGGGATGATGCTCTTCCCCTTTAGAGAACTGGGAATGGATCTGAGTCAAGGGAAGGAACCCGAAGCACACAGAAACTTTAGTCAGGCAGGGCTGTACAAGGTTCTACATTCTTTTCCTAGAAACCATCTCCTATTGCCACTAGACACAAGAAACTTCTGGTCCAGCAGAACATTTCTTATGGTCTCCTTCAAATAAATAAATAAACATTAGAAACCAAGCAAACGCAACAAAACACCCACACACAGGGGGGTCTATTGAGAGCAGGCTTTGGCAGAGTATGCTCCCATTTAGGCACACTCGTGCTCCTAATGTGTAAAAATGTGTTGTCACCCAGTTGTCACCACTGCCACTGCAGGTGCTGCTTAAGCTGACAGCACGGAGGCTTCCCTCTGCTTTCCTGTGGCACTCCCAAGTTCTGCTCGCACTCCAAACTTGCCTGCAGAGACCACTCACTCTGTTTTCTCCGAATTACCTTAAACAGTTGCTAAACTGCATAACAAGCTTAGCAGTAGGTGACTCCAGGGTTTTCTAAATTTTTCTGGAATCTTCTGACTTCGTTGATGGGAGTGTTAATCTAAGGAAAGAGATTCATTTGCAATTGAACAGCAAAGAGTACAAAAAGATGATTTACATCTGGCAGGGTTTAGTTACAGCCTGCTGCAAATAAAACTGACAAATTACCCCTGCCAGCCCCAGCAGGGTACAAATTACACGAGTGTTTACAAGCTTCTGAGACTTTAAGTCTTTGAAGAGCATTCACTGGGGGAAAAAAGTTGAATTAAAGCAAGCAGCAATAAGACAGACATCTATATAAAGACTTAATAATTAGGTTAAATCTAAGCAAATGTGGCAGTGGAGACAACGTGGGATATTGTATCAGCATATGCTGGAGAAAAATTAAGCTCTTGCACTGTCTGAGATTAACTGCATAAAAGTCAAAGAAGTTAAACCAGCTTCTTTGCATGCTCTGCTGTAGAGAAACCAGAGCTTTTCATTTCACAATGAAGTGAAATTTAAGTGGTTTAAATGTTCAAATTTTTATGTGAGAGTAATTTTTAAATTTTATACTATTTACTTGTGGTACCATTAGATTTCGCATACTTCCCTTCTTATCCTTCTCTGCCCCCAATTATTTTTATTATTCACTTGCTCAACTGAATCAGTTTTAGTGGATTTTCCCTTGATAAACTTGACTGAAAATAGTAATAAACTGTAAACAAAATAATAAATCCTATGTATTTTGAAGGCTGGATAAGCCATTTTAGTAAAGCATGACTTGGTTTTGCCATAAATGCACTGTTAGTTATGTTTGCCTGCAGTCATTATTCTCTGCTAAGTTTCAGAGGGATTGTCTCCTTGAGGTCAAGTTAAAGTTCTTTTGATGATAACCTGCCAAAGATCACTTTACTTCTTGATCTACGAGTTGCAGGTGCTTGGAGCTTGCTTTTGGTTGTTTTGCATTCTTTATTTTCAAATGAGTAGGAGGAGAAATAGCTGCAAGTGTTCTCTAGGATACAAATTACTCTCATTTAATTGGTATTAAAAGACTTGCTAGGCTTAAATAGTAACACATTGAGCTGTAGGCATTTAGATGAAGCAGGATGGACTACTCATTTCAATGCAAGTTACAGGTTTTTTACACATAGGTAATGTTTTTTCTTACTATTTTAATTGAATTCTTTCTCCTTTTTTAATCTTATTACCACTCTCTTACACTTTTAGGAATGCTAATCAGATAAATCTTACAATGCCTAGTACTCAAGTATGTGCAAGCATTGTCCTGCTCATCTCTGTAGCACTGATAGGTATTAAGTGAATAAATATTATCACTCTCAAGGCTAAATTATGAAAGTCCAATTGGGGATGTAAGATTAATTGTCACTTTTACAGCTGCAATTGGAACTTCGGGTGTCTCGAGGAAGAAAATATCCTACTCACCTTACTAATTCTTCTAGACTTCAGTGCTGCCTCTGCTTCTCTGATTTTATTTCTAATTTCAAAGTTGACCTACTAAATTAGAATCTCCAGGGAAAGACTTTTTGTGAGCTGCAGCCCATTACTCTGGGGCAGTGCAGTTGTTCTCTCTAACAGATGGACTGTTTAGCCTGATTTTACTGAGGACATTTGTTTCATGGGCCACATTATGATAAATGCACATTCGCCTTCCTCTGAATTTTTAATGGTAATGCAATCTGCAAAATTATGTTAAATGTATATTTTTTAATTATGTGAATAGATTTGATCTTCATGTGTTTTGATGTCATATTTTTCCCTGAGTGATTAAACTCCCTGATTTTAGTCTTTTGTCCCTACCCACCCTAAAGAAGCCAGTGCTGCTAAAGGGACAGACATGACTGAGGTCCTTTATGTACATTATCAGCAGAATTGTCTGTTCAGTCCTGATCAGACCTGTCCTTCGACCCACAGAGGACAGTGGTTTCTCTGAAACTGTTCTTGGATATAAAATTTGGGTTGCAGAATCCCTTTTATTCCTGATGCAGAAGATGAAAAGGGCACAACTTAATTTTATCAGCTCAAGGAGAGTTTGAAGGGCTGGTAGGTAAGAAACCCCCTACCTGTTAAACATCCCTCAGCCATCTTCTAGTCCCACAAATTTCACTCGCAGCTGCATTCAAAACTAAGTTCGTGTGATTTCCTGTGCCAGGGTAGAAACATTTTCACAATGAAAACATGTTAGCCGCTCACCTTAAGGGTTTGTTGCTTTGGCTAAATCTAGAAAAAAAAAAAAAAAGAAACAGCAAGAATGGCAAAGAAATCAAAGCCCACAGAAGTTTTTACCAAATATTGAAATAGGGAGTTGCAGGAGAACATAATTTCAAATAAGAATGACTATGCTGCTGGTTTGGATCAAAGGCCATGTCAGCAATGCTTCTTGTAATAACTTCAGATATTAAAAAAAGAGATATATTAGGAGAAAAAGCAGACTGGAAAGTGCAAGAAATAAAGTAGAAAACTGGAGTTTTCTTCTCCAGGGCAGCAACTTTTTAATCTCAATTAAAGTAGTTAGGTTAGCAGAGCAGCATGCTAATACTTACTACAGAGAGTCAGTGAATACAAATGACCTTTGTGGATTTGGGGTTTGCTGCTTTTCCTCCTGATTGAAAAGGACACCCAGCAGTTGTCTTAATTGGATGTTAATTGATACATATTCACAGGAAGTAGAATCTGTGATCTTGCAGCTTGTTTGTATGGAAGAGTATAATGGAACAAAGTGTGAGGAAGCTTTTGTAATGATCACAGTGACATAGCAGAGTCGTAGGAATTTTTAAATTATCTCGGAAATGTTGGAGGAGTCATTACCAGAACAAACTTAGCTGCATTCATACAGCTTTAATATTCTGCCTTACACATTAAAAACATAATTAAACTAAAGATAAACCTTATAATTATGACCTCATACCTCCTGTCAGTAATGTTCTCTTACACTTTCTTGAGCCCTCATGATGATATAAAAGAGGATGATGAGACAGAATACAAACTACTCATCTTTCAAAACTATCAGTCACTATTGCCAGGTATGAAGTGCTCCCTGATGAGCTGTGTCCAGTCACTGCAGGAGACTCCTGTCTCCTCATCTATATCCTTGTACCCTCACACAGAATGGACACATGGGAAGGAATTTGCTTACAGTACTTCTCGGTGTTTGATTCAGTGGGTGGAACGCAGTGTGGCAGGAAAGACACCACCTTTGTCCTTGAGCATTCAAATATCTGTGGCTTTGAGCTAAGAATTATGTTTTCATTTCTATTGCTATTTTTACTAGAACTGAGTAAACTCGAGCAGCACAGTCCTGTCAAAATGACATTGAGCTCTGAGGGAGATCCTGTCTTATTGCTTTGTTCCAGTGACACCTGTAAATGGATCTAGAAATAATGCTAAGTAATCCATGCTTTGAGGATGTACTGTATGAGAACCAAGAAAGTAGAAGTCTCTGTAATTAACAAATTGCAGAAGCATTAAGAACAGCTACACAGCAAGAGAGACTACAAAACTATTGGAAACTTGTAGTGGTTAATCCATAAATAAAAGCAGGTTGCAATAAACCACTTCTGAGACCAATTCAGCCCACCAAGACCATGCAAGTGTACTGGACATACTCCTGTTCACAAAAAATAGTATTTAAGACTAAGCATCTTGCTTCAAATGAAACTGGCTGAAAACACCTTTTTTGTGTGCATAAAAAGTAGGTATGAAAAATTATAAAAACTGGAAACTCTGCAAGGACAGTCATCTAAGCACAGGTGCCATGTAAAAAGTTCAAGCTGTGGTCATCTTCAGTGTCTAGGAATTGACAGCTTTGAGCTGCAAGCCCAGAGGAGAAGTGTCTGTGCTATTCCATGAGCCAGCCAAGCCCTTACCTGCAAAGGGCACGTGGGACCTCTGCATGGAATTAGCCAGGGTTTGAGGGAAATGCCTCCTGTGCTCCTGTTTCCCTGGGCTGTGCTGGTTAGATAAAGCGAAATGTCAAACTGCTGGCAGTTCAGCACTGTTCAACTGGCTGCTTTTTTCTGGTTTAAATTAGGAACTGGATCACTCTTTAAAATGATTCAAGTTTCCTGAAGGCAGATCTCTAAAAGGCAGTCTGCATGCAGAAAGCCCAGCCTCTCCTAATCCATCCTTTCTGCCTGGAACAACAGACTGCCTGTAACCTGAAGAGCAGTTTCTCCTATTTCTTTTCCTGATAGTGGCCGTTTCCCTTTATTAGAAAACCATTTCAATGTGATTGAAACGGCAGCCTGTACTGAAAGACTTTAATGTGTTATTTTTGGAGTTCTGGTTACAACCTTGTCTGTCCTTACCTGTGAATGTGTCCCAGTGCTACTCGAATATATGCAGACAGAAGATGTTTAGTGTTTAGGAGCGTGATAAGCTGCCATCCCTTAGTGCATATATTCACTGAAAGGTAAAGTGGAGTCTATAGGAACAGGCAGGAGAGGCAACGTGGAGTTAAGAAGCAAAGACAGTGCTGAGAAGGTGAAGTGTTTATCTGCCAATTTTAGTTTCCAGTGTATTTAATACTTTATAATGTCAGTTGCTTGGAAACCAGTGTTTTGTGCCCTTTTGCTGCATGGCAGAAATCACTCTAATTGGCATGTTTCGAGCACTGTCACTGCTGGCAGTTTGCAGCTTTTTTTTTTTTTTTTTTCCTCCAGAAGCAAGATTTTTCTTTTACATGAATGATGGCTCACATTAATTAGACAGCAGTCATGGGGAAAGACAGCCATTTAAGTGTATGGATGTATGAACCATTATCTCTATCATCAATCACTGGGAAGACTGCTATTCCTATCAGCATTTCTGCCTTTCCAGAGGCTGTTCTTTTGAGTCTCAATTCCTTTCCTTTTAGGCAAAAATATTTGTTTATATTTGAGATTTCTTAAGTGGAAATAGTTCATCCTTATTAGATTTTGCTACTTATCTAAACACAGCAATGTAATCCCACATTTCTGGTACCCCAATGACACACTGTCACTGGATGTTTGAACAATGCTGACACATGAAATAAGGTTTCCATAATTTAGCAGTAAAATATCATTGCTCTGTAAATACCTTAATGTAGTAAAACAAGACATGAAGTCATGAAAATTGTTTTCTACTTTCACATGAATATCTTGAGGCAGCATTATTTCCTGGTGGAAGATGAGGGTCCTCACTGAAATTCCACTTATTAAGCAGTGAGATTTTATTGGTAATATGAACATAAAGTCGTTATTGTACATTCTTACAGCAAGCAAATGGAAGCCCCTGAAATCTCCACATTATTTTATTTTCTTTTGAAGTTTTTATAATAGCTTACAGCTTTTTGGAGAAAAATTTAAAGCAAAGCTCTGAAATCTCCTGGGACTGTTTTTCTGCCCTTCATCAGTACAAAAGTGAGTTTTTGGTGCTGATCTGGAAGTATTTTGCCAACCCACCTTTGTTTATGTACTCCTCCTGAGACAGGTTTTTTGTAATTCCCAGCAGCCAAATGTGTTTCGGCTCCTCAGTGTTAGAAACCTCCTCATTTTCCAGTAAGAGGTTCTGTCTCATTTCACAATGGATGCAGCATCTGTGTTTTAACATCTTTGTAGTTAATTGAAAACCACTCTGAGACACTTTAAATATGCAGTACTACGTGAATGCACCTACCTGTGACATCTCCTATCACAGTGTGGGTGGTGTTTTGACTACTGAAGATCTTTATTTCCTGCCACACAACCTTCTGTGAATGTACCACAAATTTGCTCGTGTCTTACTTGAACTTGTTTCACGACTTATTTCCTGGTCAGATTTCCATGGATAATGTGCCTCTTTCCCATTATGCAAATCCTGGTTTTGTTTTCTAAACAGACATTTGAGTACAGAATATTGTAGTCATCTGCAGGAGAATAAAATGGGAACCAACATCTGAAACAATGTGGGTATTCCAGATTGTTTGTGTGTCTTCAACTGCTCCAGACAGATGTTCATGTGGCGCTGCTTGAGTTCCTTGGCAGAATCATCAGTGGTTCAGCATGGAAAATGATCACAGATGTGTGATTTTCTGTGGGTTGGAACCTACATTTAATAGATTTTTTAATGTCATTATCATCTGGTCTTCGCTGAATTAAAGAAAAGTGGGTGGATGAATGTTTACCCATTTGGTTCTTCGTGTGTAATTATTCAAGCATTGAATAGGAGCAGTCACCATTGTGTTCCTGACTCCTCATGTGGGCATCTCTAACTTGGCTGTGGACACTACCAAACCAGAATTTATAATTAATTTGCATTAGTAGTATCTACATTTGAACTGTGAGTAGTTGTAAGCTTTTTCTGTCCACATGCTGAGCTTTCAGAGCATGACCCAAATGCAGATCTCAATAGCAGGACTTGCTGGCTGACTCACCGCCACATAAATTCAACTTCAGGATTTTTTGGTACTTTCAGAAATAAATTTCAGGATAATGTGTGTGCCCTGTAATAACTCACTGAATAATTCTAAAGTGAACAATGCCCTAATTCTCATTTACAATGAGACTGCCTTACATTGCTCAGGAAAGGTGATAGAACAGTCCTAACATAAATAAATTTGGGACATACTGGTGTGGATATAAATTACATTGCAGAATGTAAGGCCCTGCAGTATCTGAGTGAAATGGTCAGCAGCTCCAGTATTTGCTGATAAGAGAATGGAACACTGGTGTAAATCAGTATCACTGTTGACAGCTTACAAGAAATGCAGGGTTTGCTCTCCTATTGTTCTGTGCGTGCTCTGTAAATAAGAAAAGCACTGTGTACCTATGGATTTTCTTTTATCTTGGCAATTCCTGCAGTTTCACAATTATTTGCTATTTAGCTGTTACAGCACCTTGTCAGAAAGTTAAGGGACAAGGAAGAATTGTTTTAGGCATCAAAATGCAGCAACAGCTCCAGTGGAGTCTGATGTGTTCTAAAGCAGATACATTCAACATATATTTTGGGGGACTGGAAGGTTTAAAAAAAAAGTGTCCTATTAAAAGTGAAACAGCAGTGAGGACAGTGGTGGGTAATCAGTAGAAATCTGATTAACGCAGTGTTAACACTTGTGCTCCTGCAGAGATTTCCCATAACATCCTGAATCCTTTAGCTTGTCAGAATTTCTATTTGAATACATGTACTAAAAACCAGATCCTCCAGTACCACGGCGCCTCCAAAACTATAGAAGAGTGTAGATTTCAAGTTTAATTCCAAATGAAGTCAGCTTCCTGCTCTCCCTGCTTCCTTCACTGGATATTGCTTTGAAATCTTCAGGGTCCAGATGCTCACTGTCCTCGTTTGAGATTTGTGATGGGGTCACAGCTCTTGATGGCATGGCTGCAAATAATGCAGAGGTGCTCATTTAGAAGATTTGTAGCGGGATTTAATACAGTTTTAGTCTGCTCAGGAAAGAGCTCAGCTGTATTTGCTGTAGTTTCAAAGTTGTTTCCTTCTGCACTTTCTGGTTTATAAGAAAATGAATTGTTGTACTACATTTTCTGCCACAGAAAATACTTACTGGCAATGGTTGCAGTGTGAATTAAATTGCACTAGTTTTTCACCTGGGAAGCCTTAGCTCCTCTCCAGTTTGCCACTCCTGCAGCAAGTCAGGTTCCTCCCAACACCCTAGGCAGGTTCTGGCCTGGTGCCCAAAGAGGAGCTTTTATGGGTCTAGCAGGGAATTGCTGCAGATGCACATTGAAATGCTTTTATGAAAATAAAGGAAATGGCCCTTAGCCTGTGCTCACAGTGGCTTTCAGAGCAGTGACATACGGGTTTCATTTATATTTACAATTGGCTGTAAGCCTCTGGAAAAGGCTGGATTCTTTCCAACAGTGTCCGGAACAGGACATATTCTGTCATTAGCTTTGTTGATATAAAGGCTGATTCCAATAAGGTAAGAAAATTGAAGAAGCCATTTTATGAAATGGTGGCTAGCAATTTCCATGATTGGAGAAATACCTATATATACTTTGCACGATAGCTACCTAATTACTTTATTTACTGCTTAAAATACTTGTGCATGAGGAATCGTCAACCTTAGAGACAGAATCAAGCTGGTGTAAATTGTCTGCAACTCCAGCCTCGGGGAATGGGGCAGAGGGAGAGGAGGAGAAAGAGTTAATGAGGCTGAAGCACCTGGTGAGACCACCCATTGCATCAAACAGTGGGGCAGCCAAGGGCTTTGCAATTTTCTTCCCATTTCCCTGACTAGTCTGTTCAGGCTGGAGCCAAACCAGCTGAGCTGAGCAAGGGTTTGGCATCACATCAGTCCTTTAATAACCATCTCTTCCCTGAATTTGTTTTTGCACACCATAGCTCTGACATTAGCAACTATAAAATTTGATCTTCTGGGACAAATACAACCTTGCTCTGATTCCGTTGAAGGCAGTACAGATGACCCAGGGTACTTAAACAACTAGAAACTATGTAAAAATCCCTGGTAAATACCTAGCCTGTCCTTACCACAATGAAAAAGTTTCTGACATTACTATCACAGCTTCCTAATGTTTTACTAGCACTTAAATCATAAACTAGGACAAATTTAGGATTTCCTTTTATTTTTATGAGTAATTTCCTAGTCAAAGGCACCAAGAATCCCAAATCTTAGCAGTAAAAGTTCAATCCTCCAACACTTTAATGGCCAATTAACTGATGACCTTGAGTCTCTAAAGGATTTACAGAGTAATTTAGTAAGTGCACAGTTACACCAAGAACTGGAAATGCACTTGCAGCCAATTTTCTGTATGTGCAGTACGCTGCTGGGTCACTCCTTTGTGCATGTCTTTGACCCTTATCTGTAATAACATATTCCTGCCGAGAAAACTGGAATTATTCCACACTACATTATTACTGCTCAGAAAACTCTTTTAACGTTCCTGCTGATAAAGATATTAATGTAGAAGAATTAGACATATCCTTTTGTCTGAACAGCACTTGAAAATCTGTGTTGTGACTACAGTTGACTGGAGCTCAATTACTTTAATAAACGTATTCCAAATTTCACCTTGATTACATTTGCATTTTAATGAACGATTCTCGCCTACTTGTCAAATAGGCAGCCCAGCCAAATTTATTAAGTTATTGTATAAACAGGGTATTGTGATGCCCGAATTCAAATGGAGAAATATTTGATGTCATATTCCAGCAATATGTTGTAAATCTACAGTGTAGAAGAGTGCATTGGTTATCTCTGTGTTTTAATTTTGAGTTTATTTTACTGGGGTTTTTTTTAAAGAGCCCATGAACCTTTAGGTTCATTCATAAATACCCCAAAAATATGAAATTATGAGTTGATATTTTTGTGTCTTTAAATCAGATGGTTATTACAGTTCTTTTATATGCTGCATTGCTGTTAAATGTTCTGTTATTTATTCCTTTTGCCGTAGTTGAGAAGGAAGGTGGAAGTAGACTGCTCCCCTTGAGAACTGGGGAATTTGGTGCCTGAAATTACAGAATCACAACGTGCTGAGTTGAAAGGGACCCACAGGGATCACAGAGTCCAACTCCTGGCCCTGCACAGGACCATCACCAAGGTTCTTATCCTGTGCCTGAGAGTGATGAGCACCTTGTGGCCTTTGGATGCTTTAACTCCTCTGGTAAGAAAAGAGAGTTATTACTTGTCAGTAAAACAAATGAGGCCCAGCTTCCGAGCCTGGATTGTGTTTGAAAGAATCAATACAATCTGATAACTCCTGATTCAAAAGTCAGCAGCATATTCACTGGTAAGGATGTGTCCTGTAGTGTGGGGTAAGATGCTCCTTGGACTTGGACCTGCTGCTACACCCTTACTAACATTTTACTCTGAGGCTGCAGAGTACCTGTGTGCCAAATCCCTTTCACTGCCATCACCTTTGCTTTTTCTACTATTTTTTTTTTAACCTCTGTTGTTATCCCACAGGCAGCACAGCATAGTCATTTATTTCTTTCTCCTGCAGTAATGCCCTGCTTGTTCCCTTCAGCTCACTGACAGGCTGCACTGGCACCTTCCCTTTTCCTCAACAGTGCAGCCTTCCAAGAGCATGTGGAATTCAGCAGTGAACAGGCAGCTGCAGCACAGTGACAGCTGAGCTCACACAGTGAGTCCAGTACTGCTAGAAATTAGAATTAGATGGGGTGGTTTTGAACCAAATACTGGACAAAGTGATGCTGAGCTCAAGACATCCAATAGCCTGTGTGATGCTGAAAGAGATAAGGGAAAGTTCTCCCAGTTCATGCTGGGGAATTGTTCTCCTCTGTTATCATATTTCAGAGGGAGATCCTAGTGTTGAACTCTTGAATATAGAAGAATGTGAAATCATCTCTAAAAATTAAGTTGGTGGGCAACAGAGGAATTAATCAATTTAATAGTGTGTGATCAGAACACTGCCCAAGTTGTGATGACTTTTGGCAGGCATCACCTCAGTTTTGTGAAGCAAGGTGGAGAATACTTTTACATACTTAGTCAGGAATGGCTGAAGAGGAAGAGCACACAGAAAGCAGCTCAGCAGGCTCAGGGCACATGAGAAAGAACAGAGTTCCAGCCACCCAAATATTCCTCTGATGTGGAGGAGTCAAAGGAACAAATAAACACGTAAGTCAGCTCAGAGGTCTTTGGGTGATCTGAGAGCAGTGGTTTTAAAAAGTGACAGTTTCCAGTTTCTGTCATTCCTTGCTATTGAGGTAGTTCCCTTGGATAGACTCGAAAGGGATAATGCTTAAAACCTGGGTAAGTGAGCAGCTGTAAACTTGGCAAGGGTAGGGGGGAAAAGTGCTTGAAGTGATTTTAAAAAGAGGACATTTAGAAGGCAGGAAGAAGGTGAATGAACTCTGGAGAGGTTTTGTAGCTACCTCAGAAATGAAAAGAAAAAACCTGGTGAGCTTGTGCCATGCTTTTGTTTCCCCAGTGTGGGACCCCACAGCACTAAGAATAAAATAGAATTACACTCAGCAGAAGTAGCTGGGTTTCTTCACTACTCCACACCTATTACTTAGAATTTTCTTCAAGTTTTCTCTCCATTTGATCACTGAATTGTCTTCAGTCCTTTGGCTCCCACTGATGCCCATTGTAACAATGAGGTTGTCTTCCACCTGCCAGCCCCCATTGGGTGATGATTAAATCCTTGCTCAGCAGGACAGAGGGACTCTTCTGGACGTTATGGACCTTTGGAGCTTTAGTGTATTAAAAGCTCATCTATCTCCAGCAGTCTTTTCTCATCACTTTGCTGTGATTTTTGTCACTCCCAAGTACTGCCTTCCTCTCATGAACTGACTCTCAACTTGGAAAACTCACTCTCCACAGTCATCAGAGATGCCATCATGCTCGAGTCATGAACTGAGACAACAATATGTAACCATTAATAAAAAATAAGAAATAAAATATTTCCTGATAGTACAAAAAAAAAAAAAAACAAAAAGCAGATAAAAACACAATCAGGTAGTACAGACAGTATGAGTAATTCTCAATAGAAAATTATCATATTTATTAGAGTGACATTGAGTATCCAGCAACCGAAATGATCCCTGATTGAACAGCTATAAAAGGTAGGAAAGGAACAAAGTATTCCTGAGAAATAGTGTGATGGAAGGAGAAAACAGGTCAAAGAGATTATTGGCAGTGAATGAGCAGCACCCACCTACAGCCTGAAAAAAGCTCAGTTTTCTGTTACACTGGTTTGACCAAGATTCTTCTCACTTCTCTGGGCTGAATCTTTTCAACTTCATTTTTGCTATTTTCTGTGCCCACAATATGGCAACTCAGGAAAAACTGAACAGAATTTGAAGCACATCTTGAAACTTTGGCCCCAGGTATATAATTCTACCACCTCCAGTGGCATGATTCCAACAGAAAACAAGTGAAAACAAGAATGGAATGCCAGCAGTGTGTCAGCATCTCTTCTCAAACAAATCAGTCACATTATTTCCTTTGCCTCCAAATCTGATTTCACATAAATGCTTAATTGCTAATAATAAGCAGTAGTATAAATGTGTGAATACAAATAATACTGTATTTATAATTTAGAAAGTACTGTAAGCATATTAGAAATAAATGAAAATTATATATCCTGGTAAACATAGAAGTATTCAATTTTCAATATTAATAAATGCTAATAAGTACAGTCATTAACAATTTAGAAAGACATCTAAGTATTCTTTTAAAAGCTAAGAAGAGGAAGAGGTGTGATGAAAACAATTCAGAGTTTCATTGGCTCTACCTTCATTTCACATACTACTTTTTTAACTTCAGTCTTTCTTCTTTCCCACAGGAGACATCCACATGGGGAAGTCAGGAAAGAAGAAAAAAGATGACCTTACAGTCATTTATTACTCTTTATGTCAGTGTCTGGATTCCAAACCACCCTGGAGCAAAAAAGTAAATTTGAAGGAAGATTCATGTTCTGCCCTCCGTGGTAGGATGTGAGTGAAACTCACAGTGACACAAACCCATCACAGGTACACCCAGAGCTGCTGTTCAGCTGCTGAAATTGTATTCTGAGAATTTCAGGGGTTGGTGGGGATACAGCCTGTCTTTACTGATAGCAGTTGTTAAATTTTAACAGTTTAAATGATTTAAATTGTTTAGATTTTAATAATAAATGTTTAAATCATAAAGAACACTTTGTATGTGCACATGTGCAGAGGCACAATCACAGGTCATTTGCCTTGCTGACATTCACTCAGCAAGTTCTAAACTGCATAAAATGTTTTATGTGGTGTAGCTTTCAGGATTGGACTCATTTTAAGGAAAGGCTGTGAAAATTAAAATTTAATCAGCCAAGGTAAAAGTGGGACTATGAAAGAGAGAGGGAGAAGGCAGTGCTTGTACCATGTTTCTCTGTAGTCTGGATTAGTCACTAACACACACACTCTGGTCTGTTCTAAGTTCATTAACCCAATTGCTCAGCAAATGTGTCTTTTATATATTTATATGGAACAAGCTGAATGCCAAAGATAATCTTGGTTTGGAAAAAGATGAACTCAACGTTTTAAACTTGCACACTGTTTTTACATAAATGCAAAACTTAGAAACTCCTGTAGAATCCAAACCCCCAAGAATCCACACCATAATGGGATAAATGTCAGAATTTTCCTAGGTTTGAAAGCAGTGGGAAGGTCATCAATATAGGCCCATTGGAAATTTTACATCCAAAAATATTCTTTGAGGACACAGAGTTTTGTATCAATACTAGAAAAACCCTGAGAGGTGTCTAGAACCCACTGGGACGATGAAAAACTCCTGTTACAGAAATAATTGGATGTGTCTGAGCCCACACAGTGGCAGCTGGGCTTTTTCCCTGACTAGAATGTAACACGTTGGTTTCTCCTCTTTCCAGTGAACACCTTTTCCAACAGCACTGTGGCACACACTGGCTTTTGGAAGCTTTGATTCTGAAATCCAACAGTTTGACCCATTCCATATTGACCTGCTGGAATCCAAGGGGAAGGAGCAAGGTGCTGGGGATCTTTTCTCCTTTTTATGTTGTTGTTTCTCGTCTTTCAAGAAATAACAGCCATTTCAGTGGAATGTTATTAATTCGGTGCCATGCACCATAAACAAATCCTGGATTGATTTTGTCCCTGTGCAGTCAGCAGGGAGTGGTACAGTCAGACCAGCAGCACAGCATCCTCCTCTCTTATTGCAGCTTGCAGAACCAGGAGAAAATACTGATCCCAGCCAAATCTGTGTTTCCTTCCCTTTTTCTCTTTTGGCTAATACATATGCAAATTAAATGCATTTAGTAATAGATGTATGTATATCCCCACAGCCTTCCCTTGAAGGGTTATCCCACTGAACTCAACAGGAATTCCATATACATTATCATTACAGAACAAAGCCAGCTATTAAGTGATATTTAGTAGTTGGTTTTATTCTATCAATTATGTGTGACAGCAATGGATATTTTGGAAAAGATCTCTTGCTTCTGAACTTTTATACTGCCAAAAGTAAATAGTAATTTAGGTTTTCATTGCTGTTTTTAGTCAATATAATAATGTTGACATAACATGTATTTAAATTATTTGGTTGGTAAGAACAGTGAGCAGTTTATGCTCTGACTTGCAGGGTAAAGCTCTCCAAAGCTATTGTGTTTTCTGTCTGTGTTCTCAGTCAAGACAAACATGTTTTCTATGTATAACAGAGGCATAAAAGTAGCATTATATAGAATTAGCCTGATAACTTGGAGGAGAGAAGCAGTCCTGGTGTGTGTGGTGAATGGCTTTTTCACCCCTTTACATATGGGGACTAACCAACAGACTGGGATAAAGGAGAGTTTGTCAGCAAGTCTCCCAGGTACAGGCTGGCAGCAGAGTATAAATGCACAGAGCTCTGGATTTTCACAGGTTTTCCAGCTCTGCAGCAGCTGGCTGCAAACTTCCTTTTGCCTCTGACCACTTGAGACCTGCCAGAGTCTTTATCTGTTGGCTCTGCAATGCAGTTCACTACAAAACTAGGTGATCTTAAATATTTTCATTTCCTTCCACATAAAACTGGACCAGAAAGGCACGTTTATCATTTAGTACTACTAATTACCTTTTAATTGATATTTATATATCATTATTAGGCTGACAGCATGCTCTGCTACACTCTAAATTACCACTCAGGAAGGAGTTCCTGGAGCCATTGGGGAGAGCTCTGGGACTGTTCAGGAGCTGTCAAAAAGCCAAGAAAGGCCCTAAGAATGAAGAGGACACTAAAAAAGAAAATATGTTATGGAAAAATATAAATATTTTTAAGTGCTTTATCAGTTCCCATTCACTCGGGCTGGTTTCACAAGTAGTAAAATTTGATTGGAAAAGAAGTGGTGAGATATGGTGGAGATCTGAAATGACTTCCACATGAGAACCAATTAAACAGACTGAGGCTCTTCAGGGCAGGAGAGAAATGGCTGGAGACGAGGTTATGACAGATCTAACATCATGGAGTGCTTGGGAAAAAAGGTGATTAGAGAGTGGTTATTCACAAGTTCCCTTGACACCAGATTTATTGTGCACCAAATTAAATTATCTGGCAGAAAATTTAAAGCAATGGGAAGTGTTTTCAAGCATGATTAAATTTAGGAACTCATTGCTACAATATATTGCTGAAAGTACATTCAAGTGCAAACACAATTTAACAGAATTGAAGGAAAAACAATTAATGGATTACAAGTACAGCTGCCTTGTAGCCTCATACCCCAAATTCACAAATTTTCATGTAGCTCATATAGACATAATTTTGAGAGCACACACAACCCTAACACACATGTGCACATATTTATATTTCAAAGCTGGGAAAGAGATTCTGTAGCAGGCAGATAATCTGTAGATACAACTGAGCATGACTAACAGAAAGATTTCTTTTAAGAATTCACGACTCTATACAAAGCCTTTTGTCTAATGGTACCTTTGCTTATACAAATTGGATTTTTCAGTGCTTGGTGGCTGAGTGAGGAGCTGCATTAGTGCAAAGGTTTAAATGTTACATCATGCTGACAGCGGTAAATGTTGAAGCTGCAGTGGTGGCAGCTGTGGTAGAACAACAGGTCACTGCTGAGGAAGTATCATTTATCACTTAGTCCCCACCCAATCAGTCAAAGGTTTTACAAAGCAGATTAGAGTTCTAAGCTTGCTTTCTTCACCCCATTTTAAGAAAAATTAAAAATCTCATTTTCCACAGACAGGGAGTATATGATCCAAATATACAAAATGCAAGCCTAATTTTCATGGTTCCTGTGTAATGAACAATGTGTGTATGCAGACCAGTTCAGATGACACACATTTTCTTCACAATGCAAAGGAAAATGTGGGACTTGTATGACAGATTAAACACTAACTGGATTTTTTTTTGCAAAGCTTCCCAGACAGCAGTTTAGCTTTGACTTCTCTGCAAAGAAACGTATTTTTAAAAAAAGGATCTTCCTTATAAAACTTATTCCTGAATTTGGGGCTTTTCTTTGAGGTTGGTCAATGCCTCTTCAGCTGATTTATCACTGTTAGATCTCTGCAGAACAGGTAAATATAGTACCCCATTTTGCAGATGATTAACTAAGGCATAGAAATCAAAGTCAGATGAAATTACTAAATCCTTCTTTGCTTTTTTTCTCTTTTCTAATTAATGTCTGACTAGCTCACAGCTATGGAGGTTAATATTTCAAAAATATTATTATTAATATAGACAAGCTTGATTATTTGTCTTCAGTTTCTCCAGGTGGAAATGAATGAAAGGACTGGGCTCTTCCAAACAGGGTTCTGACTTTTACCATGTAGAAATATCTTGGGTTGCTATTTAACACAGCCACCACTCAGCAGCCATTTCCTCTTCTGTATGCAGTGCTTCCCAGAAAGATAGGAAAAGGACATTTTGAGTTTGGGGATTACAGCTCACTCTAAGGTATTGTGTGCTCAGGGAAATGTCACTTATTACCATGTGGGACACACCAAGCACCTCGGAGGATGATTTAGGATTTGACAGCTAACACTGGGATTTCTGCTAAGGAGTCTGACAGGTGTTTTACTGCATGAGTGATTGGAGGGAGTAACACACAGAAAATGGGGGTGTCTGTCTCTCCCGGGGGATGGCACCAAAGCAGGAATGAAACAGCAGGGGGGAGGACAGCAAAGAGGTTAATTTGAAGGAAAACAGTGAGTTAAATTGACTTTGTAAGTGTTCCAGGGAGCAGAGAAGAAGAACATTCACCTTACAGTGGGAGGCAGAAATAGTAAAGGATATTTTTGGAGAGAGATCTGCTCAAAGAGGGGGAGTCTGGAGCCAGTGAAGGGCTGCTTGAGGATGTCTGGAGTGGTGGTAGATGCTGATAAGGAGACACAGAGATGTAATTAGATACCTGATGGTGTTAAATGCATTAAATTCCACATGACATTTAAAAGAAGAATGGCAAAGTGATACAGTAGGTTTAGGAATTCATCAGACTTGACAGTTATGCCAGTAGCACAGCGTGACACAGAAAACAGACTTTCTTCATAGTTTGTTCAAATCTACCTTATTTTCTAATACACTATTTTTATAAGCATCTATTCTAAAAAATATTTAGTGTCTTCTACTTAATGGCTGGGGGTTTTCATAGCTGAAAGAACAATGCTTATCTTTTCAACAGTGATTAGTGAATTAGGTGCATTTGTATTTGGGTACCTATCGTGAAACCTCTCCAAAAATCTGCTTTTCTTTGAAAAAACCTTAATTTTCAGAAATACTAAGCAGCAGATTTCTTTAGGATGTCTCATTCAGGCCAGCAGATGTGGCATCCTCTCTGGAAGGGAGAGAGCAATCACTATGAGTTGGCAAGACTTTACAGAATATTTTTTGGCATCCCTACAGGTAAAACATGAGGAGGCGTCAAAAGGTGTCCATTAAAAAAAAGGTGGTTAAGAAGGTTGGACTGCAGGTATGTTACCTGATGGGTTTGACAAGGGAAAGCAAATCATCAGAACAGAGTTTATGCCTTTTTTCTTTCTTCCTTTCTTTTTATCTTTTTAATTTTTTTCCCCTCCAAACAACCTAATTCAGCATTCAGTAAATTCAGATAATATGTGGGGTTTTTTTTGCATGAGTAGCAGAATAACCATTTTGCTGCTGTGCAAGCAGTATGTACTTTCTGGAAAGTATTCCATAAATCTTTGCAAACGGAAAAGATCCTGTGCTCCAGCAGCTTTGTAGAAAAAGCAATGTTCTATCTTATTTCTGTGGAATTGTTTCTGTGTCCACCAGAAATAAGTAGTCTTTCTAAAACATTTGCAGCTAACATGAGATCACTCAGCTCTGTGGTGGTTTCCACAGCTATAAGATCAACATGACAAACCATTCTTACAAACAGACTTTGCTGGAGCTTTCTTTTTTGCCTCTTGAGGTCAAGAGAAATAAAGTTCATACCTGGATAGCCCCATCAAGTGTGTAATATCAAGAGTGTTTTATCAGCACCTGTAGAATGTCTCACATCCTGGAGAAGGCACTTTATTTTAAAAGTGATTATGTCCTAGGGTTTGCTGCCAGAAGAGCTACAGGGTGAACTTGCCATTCATTAAGGACCATGAGAGTGTAATACCAAGGAAGCAGAGGCCCAGAAGGCAGGGTAAGGGCACAGAACTGGTTCTGAAGCACACGATGTGCTGTACAAACTCAGCTCTCTCCATGCAAAGCACTTGGCATGCAAATGTCAGGGAGCATTTTCTGACACGAGAGCAGCACAGGCCACAGAAACCTTGCAGCACTTTTAGTACATCCCAATGCAATGTGAGGGCACTTCCCTGCCAGGATGTGACTGGAGTGAATGATGATAACAATCCAAATTCAATATCATTTACCATTTTTTAAAATACATCAAATTATTTCATAAACTTCAGTCTAACCCCCCCCCCCCCGTACATTATATTTAATTTAGATTTTTTTCTGAGAGTAAGAGTCTTGCTGTATGTTCTGAGCAACCCTGGTGCTTACCACAGGGTGCCAGTTGTAGTTTTCTGTCTTGCTTTAGCTGCCTTGAAATCTCTTCCATTAAAAGCAAATCCATCTCATTGCTAATATGAGGCAGAAGATCATGAAGAATCATCTTGATCCTTACATTACACTCCAGTGAGCCTTGAGAGGTAGGAAGAGACCGGTTTTTGTAACTCTTATAACACAAATCGGCTTGCCTTTGACCAGATTTTGTTTTCAGGCCATCTAAAGATGAAGTTATGTGGTTTGACATTAAAATAAACATGTAGGAATGATGATGGACAGTTTTATGGTTGTGTACAAAAATACATTACAGGTTAAATATTTACAGCAGTTTTTCAGGGTTATTTCTGAATGATTCTTCTGGGCATATACTTTGGATATATTTATTCTGGACATTGTAATCCTTTTCACACAAAAATTGAATAATAAATTCAACGTGCACACAGTCTGCAGTTTGAAGGATTTTCTTACCTACAGCCTAAAGTTGATATAAAATGTAAACACTTCTAATATATTTGTAAAATAGGGATGTATACAGGACACTGAAAAAGCTGGTATTAATGCCCACAGGCTGAGCATAAAATATGTTCTTCACATTCATTGTTTTCTGCCTTCCTTAGTGTGTTCCCAGTAAACTCTGCAGAAGTATGATCATGTTTAAAACACAGCTTTAAGTTTTACATTGGTTTGGGTTGGTTGGGTTTTTTGCAGCAGGCAAGAAGGGTGATATTTTCAGAAATACCAGGCTCTGAAACAAATGATGTATTTTGCAAGTGACACGAAAAGATTAAGACAGGCATGAGGACTGAAAGAGAACATGGTGAAGATGGACAAGACTGTTAAAGGAGACACAGAACCCCTGGGTGGCTTTGACTTTGCCAGCACAGAACAGAAGTGTTCAGCTCTCTGTGCCAGCCCTGCCCTGCCAAGGGCTGCCTGTGAGCACTGAAATCTCTGTTTCTGCTCTGACAAGGCTGGTCACCCCTCTCGTGGAGACACAAAGTCATGGCACAGCTCTGCTTTCCCCAGGCACTTGTCTCGTTTACAATGGGGCTGGTTTTTCCATGCTCTGCCTGCCAAGGAAGCTGAATCACAGAGGAACACTTGACTGCTGCGTGCTGCTTGTCTTGGCTCTCTCATGAAGTGAGAAAAACAAACAAATATGAGCAGTGTAGTGTAAGAATGCACTGAGCAGAACTTCCCTTCTCAACATAGTGCATGGAGGGGCTGTAAAAGGGCTGTGTGTGACATGATTCCAGTTACCTGGATAATCCAGCCAGGGATAATAAGGATTTGGCTGTACATCCACACCAGCAGGACACTACTGAGTGTAGAACTGGCCCTGCTGAAGCTGAGAACCATGAGTTTCCTTTTCTACTGGTTTAATGAGGAAATTTCTCACCCCTTTCCTCCTGTCCCAGTAACACGTATCCTAAGCTGGTGGGAGGGAGCTCTTCCTGATGATGTGCTGCCAAATCTCAGCCTTTGCAATGGAAGCCACAGCCCAGTCATGCACAGACTGGGAAGGTTTGGAACATCAGTCTTCAGGACTGTCAAAGCAGCACTGCAGAATTTAGACAGAACATTTAAAAATGGCAGTCTTTTCACAAGAGTTTTATTTTTATTGTAAGGTGTAATTCTCCTTTTGTATCTCTGCATTCAGAGTGAAATGGTAAAATAGCAGAGCACTTACATCAGTGAGATTTATGTCAGCACATGGAGAGAGGAGAATGATGATAGCACAGGGAAAAGGGATAGTAAAGATAATCAGAAAGTGTGTCAGAACAGGCACTGATTGCACTGAAAAATCCATAGAGGCCAAACAAAACAAATAGAGAAAAGATGAAGAGGACAAATCTACAGTAAAATGAAAGCATTTGTTGGGATTTTATTATTTCCTTTCATACCCAAGTTTGTCATCCAGAATTCGATGAACAATGAAGAAGTTCTGACTTCAATGCCCAGCAAAGGGAATTGGTGCTCAAGTCCAATAAAGTAAAGCTGTTTCACATTATTCGCTTTAAAGGTGCCTTCCAGCCCAAAACATTCCATGATTCATTCAGAATTACACTGAGTGGTGCATTCCCCAAGGAGACATTTTTTCTGTGGAAGTTATGGAGGCTGTGAAGTGGCAGAAATGCCAGGCAAACTCAGAGTTATTAATCAGACGTGTATTTGTTCCTAAAAGCTTCTCTTTTATTGCTGTTCTTTCTGCTAAAGGTTTCCTGCATTGCTTGCCAGACTCCCAGAGTGTGAGAAGGGTGACCACTATGTACAGAAAAACTGGAAAAATACGGAAAAATCCTGATGTGAAAATTCACACAGATACCTTTTTCAAGGCTCTGTCTGCTCTGCAGGTGAGTTCTCCAGAACTGCTGCAGCTGTGGAGGTGAGAGGAGCCCAGTTCTTGATTCCCTGTGAGATGAGGGTGGGGAGAGCAGGCACCTGTGCGTGAAATCCCTGCACTGAAAAGTTACCAGATGAAATCATTTAGGATCTCATTAAATGAAGATTCGTTTTTTACAGTACACTTTGAACTCTTCAGGGGAAAGATGTTATGACAACCATTGGCTTATTAATCAGTATCATTTGATTATTATGTCATTGCTGATTTATTTACCACCTCAGTGTAAGTGACATCTGTCATAAACTATTAGGACACTCGAGTAGAGACATTAACTTGTGCTCTGAAAAGGGGAGTTGTTCCCATTCATTGCATCCATGAACTGTTCAGGTTTTATAAATTGTCACAGATCCTGGAATTCTGCAGATACCTTTGTTTTACATCAGCAACTCTGAGAAAAGCAACAGATCTCCTCAAGGTCTTAGGTTGGGCTCAACTCTCGTAGTTCTGGAAGTTATTGGCCGGCAAGGAAGGACACGAGGAAGAGACGAGAGCACACTGACAGCATTTATCCCTACGCAGTGTAACCAGGTACCTCTGACCAAAATGGCAACGATGCCACCTCGTGTTTTGTGTTCTCATCACAGTTGTTCCCCTGATTGCGGGACCAAGAGAAATCTCTCAGAGGCAGCAGTTTATTCTGCATTTTATCGAGTGTTATCATGCCATAAAAAGGCAGAGTTTTAGCACCCAGCACGTCCAGATCTGTATTGTCTTGGTGTTTTATAACATTCCTCTAACAATACCTACAGTATAGGAAGCATCTACTCAGTAGAAATAACTGATTTCCATATAGCATTGTCTTTGTCTGCTCTTCAGTTTTGCTCTCCTTTCTACAAAAATAGCCCGAACACAGGGTAGTGATAAGATTTAAAACAAATTTTTTTGCATTAATTATTTTATATTTGCTATTCAGATGGGAGGGTTTGGCATTGAGTCTATTCTCCAGTTATTTCCTGATTATGGATGAATTCTTGCTTTATTAACAGCAGTATTGAAAAGCCAAGCATCATTAGATGCATTTCCCAAGTTTCCAGCTGAAGGTACATTTTAAATTTTCCCCTGATTACCTCAGCATATGTTTGCCATCACTTTGCAGGGAAAGGCAGTAGAATCACACCCCTGAACTTGTAGACAGTGACAAATACATGATATTTGTGAACCTGTCTGGGCTCAAATGTGTATTTCCTGGTGGTCACAGTTGCTGGATGATGGAATAGGTGACCCAGTGACTTTCTTAGCTGATGATTTTAACGAGCTGCTTCCCTGGCTGTCAGAGCTTCCTGAGGGCCCACTGGGGAGAAATGCTGTTTATCCTTCAGCCACAATAAGGGGAAACAAGGCCAGGTGAGCACAGTGACTGCTGATGTGTAATATTTTACTGATTAATGGCCTTATTTTGCCCTCCCTCATTATCAAGAGGTAATTGTTTCTCAGGGAAAAGAACCAAGAACACAGATTTCTTTGACTTACAGACATTAAAGAAAAGTAGTTCTTATGATGTGCTCCCACTTTTCTCTTTCTATATGTGGCAGTGATAAATTAGCATTTGTATAGGTAAAGAAATCACAAATTCTCCTGGCCATGCTTTTCTTTTCCTCCATCTCAAAATCCAGTGGAAAAACTTCACTCCAAATACTCTGTAGGCCTGATCTGGTGCTCAGAGAAATCAGTTGCAGTGATTCTGGCAGATAAGCACAATCAGGTCTCCTTCTGATCTCTGGAACATTAATTCCACCATTTGTTTCTATTTCTTTTAACTTCCATGCAGCCCTCAACAGGTTTTAAGAGCCCCCAGTTCTGCTGTTCTTCTGGGATCATTTCAACATGATCTGGGTCAAGTTTCATTGTCAGGGCTGTTGTGTTACCCTGTGGCCAACAAAGAGAAATCTTAATTTAGCAGCTTGAAAGCTCCTGGTTGAACTGTGGTTACAGAGGGTGGAATCTTCATCTTGGTTCTTCCTTGCTGTATGGAACTGCAGGCAGAGTTTGTGAAATTTCATTTATTAATTAAATTTATTTATATATCACATATTAAAAAATGGAAACAAAGGTGCTTGTCCTCAGCTGGAGGGCACGAGACACGCTGTCAAAATCCAAACTTTATGCCAGCTAAGGAGGCGACCTAATGTGTCTGCCTGCATGTAAGATGAGAGGATTGTGCCAAATGTAATTAGCTAATGTCTGAGCAGCTCTGCGAGCTCCCAGAGCAGGATGCCAGTGTGAATGTTAGGAGTCTCTAATGGTTTTGTATCTTATGTATGCTTTTGTCTGATGATGGTTCTTCTCTCTCCTGTTGCCACCAGGTTTCTCCTCTAAAAAAAAAGCAGATTGTCTTTTTTGCTTCTGCAGCATCACCATAATGAAAAATTTTCTGCTTCTTTTACTTTGAGGTGTCAGAGCTTCTCTGGAGCAAAAAAGGAGCTTTCCTTTTCTTACTTCCTGAAAAACTTCATTTCCTCAGGCAAAGGATCCATAGATCCTCAGCTCTACTCAAGTCTTTATCTTCCAATTTAAAGGACTGAAACAGAACACTAAGAGGTCCCAGATAAAAGAGGATTTGGGATTTTAGAAACTTCTGAGGGCTTTATCCTGCAGGTATCTTGGATTCTCCCAAATACTTCCATGAACAATCTCACAGTCTTAGACTCTCAATTTCAGCAGACTCTTGGAAGGAAGGTTTAAAGTAACCCATTTAACACCTGGAGATGCACCAAGAGTCCAAGCAGCTTGCTAAAGGTCACCAGAGCGTGTGGTGGAGCTGCTCAGATCAGTGTTCTGTCCCATCCTGGTCTGACCCTCTGCCGTTTCAGCTGATGGAGCAGTCACTAACAAATTCCATTTGCCAAAACAAGCCATGAAAACTTGGGTTGGTCATTTGCTTGAAGGGGATTCAGACAATGAGCTGTTTCCTGCTGTCCATTTCCAGTGTCACCCAAACTCCTCCCTCCTAAGGTTTCACCTGTGACATTGAAATAAGAACATTTGCCTGGGTGTCACTGGGCAAAAAGCTCTGATTGCATGAGAATTCTCTGGATTTTGGGCTGGCAAGTGCTACAGGAAAACTCATCAATTAAAAGAGTAACTAATGCCTCTTTCAGCACTCACCCTTCCCTTCTGCTTGACAAGGGTTCTGAAATTGTCATCTCTATTCTCTTTTCCTAGGAAAGATTTCACCATGGTAGAAAAGGAGCAAACCATCCTATTTTATCAACAATAGTCCCTCTGTGTTTTATATTGGACATAAAAAGCAGCATCTTATAAATAGGGATTATAAAATAAACATCTCTGTCTTTCTTGGAGATAGGCTGTTTTATTGGAAGGAAATGTCACTGGAGGGGCATTCAGAAACTGGGGTGCATTTTCCTAATCAGAATTCAGATTTATGGATCACCACTCTGTTCTGCTGTCTTTTAAATTAATGGTACCACACCAGCCTCTTAAAGAGATGGAATTATATTTAGCCTGGCACACTAATAACAACAATTCTTTCTGCTAAGTTTCAGTAAATATCACTGTTGTAGCATTGCAGAAGATAAAAACTGAGGCTTACAAACTCCAGGATGTTTGGGATCAGCTCCAGCTCCTGTTAAGGTCAGTGGTAAGATTCTTGTTGACCCTGATGAGTGCTGATGACTGCAAAATCAGAATAGATTATTATTACAAGTGCCATGGCTGGTCTTGTAACTGGCTGTTTGATCTGGTAACTGGGTCTGTGTAGTCACAATCCTACACACAGGATACATTTCCCAGTAGGAAAACTGAGCCACTACATGAAGAAAGTGATCAAAGACAAACAAAGATGGGACCAAATGCAGCTGGGAAGAATTCTCAGCTGCCCTGATCCTAATTTTCTGGATTTTGAATTACTAACAGCTGATCATGAGAAGCTGGGGGGAGGTACCAGGACCTGAAACACCCTGAAATTGCTCTGTTTCTTGTACTCCTCTTAATCATCTGTCATTGAACATCAAAAAGGGGCTGTAGATGCATTTTGATCTACCTGATGTAGCATAAGTCAGATCCTTGGTTATTCAGCAGTCGAAAAGGGAAATAAAGGGTGTGTTCCACCAGAAGGGAAAAGCTCTCTTGCACCAAGTACAGCAACCTTGAAACTCTTTCCCCTCAGAAAGTGCCTCCCCAAGGAGCTGGAATGCTCCAGCTACACAAACCCCCTGCAGTCTTTGGGCTGATGGCTGAGTCAGCCCCACACCATAGCATTATTCTTAGTGGTATCAGTCCTGATTAACAATGTCCATTTTCAGGACTCTGATTTTCCATTGTTGATCCAGACTTCTGAGGTGCATTTCACAGGGGCGAGATTAGACACCAAAGTACGGGAAGGCTGAAAAGAAATCCTTTTCTCTTTGTTCATAGGTTTTTTTTCCCCCCCTGGCGAATGGTTGTTTCTTTCCCACGTGAATTATATGGCTTGTTATTAAGGTGGCTGTATTTTAGTACATTACATTGTAAATTACACCCAACCATTAGATAGATTGGATAGATTTGGTCATTGTGCCATAAATTGTAGCAGATTTTTAAAAGATCTCCATGTGGTTGACCACTCCAGCATCTAATTTATTTCTAGAACCAGGTTACTGTAACAGTCATCAAAACTTTGAACACAGAGAGTTCATCAGAATATTACTCAGAATATTCCAGCAAATCCTTGCCTTTCAAAGGCTGATGTTCCTTACCTGTGGCTCTTCAAACTGTGCTTAGAGAGGAGGGTAGGTGGAAGCTAAGGGAAATACACATATTCTGTAATGAAAACTGCATTAAAAGGAGGGACAATTACAATGTCCAGCCATTCCTATTTCTTGTAGGAGAAGAGGAAGAACTCTGACACACATAATCTAAGTGGCTGAGAGAAAAATGGCAGAAAACCAAGGTTTTGCTCCTGTAAAAAACAGTCTCAATTACTGCAGGCTTCTAAAAAGAACCCAGGGCATGAGCAAGAGCTGAAAGTTCAATTTTTTGGAAGCCCTTTACAAATTCCATGAGAAAGTTACCAGATTTTCTCACACACGAACTGTAAAAGGAAAATATTGAAATGATTAAACAAGACAACCTCTTAGCATGGAAGCTCTGTGGCAGTGAGCAGTGGGCAGTCAGACTCCTCAGTCATGGGCAAGGAGCTGTTAATCTTTCTCTACAACTGCAGTTTCTATAGCTAAAGGGGAGCACAAGCCTCTCACCCCCACAGAAATCCACAAGTTCCTACACCCTCTGAGTAGCCCTCCAAGGAGCTTTTGCCCTGTGACAACAGTGCACCTGGAATTTTGACAGCCATGGGGCATAGCATGGCAATTCTGTCCCAAACCAGAATATTTAGGGATATTATTTATCAATCTGATGTGCTGGTGTCTGTACCACAGCTTGTCTTGGTATCAGAGGACAAAGGTAAACATGGAATTAATCCATTTGAACTGGTTGTTTGGTTGGTGTTTTTCTTTTTAATTGTGATAAATGTAATGTATAAATTAGGAAAAATAACAAGGTCCTGTTATGCTAACAAGCAGGTTATTTCCTGGTGGGTTCCTAACCCACAAAGTGTCTCACTTGCTTTTTCCTCATTAAATGATCTCTGATATTATAATTACCTGAGCCCTGGGCCATGTTCACCAGTGCACCCGAGGCCACTGCAATTACACTGAAATAAAGCTGGAGTGGCCTTGATCAGTCAGATGCAAATTTGATGGCTGTTCTAATTACTGTATTTGGGAGCCCTAAATGAAAGAAGAGTACGGGTGTAGAAGTGTGAGAGAAGGAAAGATGCCTCCTTTGGGATGCTACACAATGGGAAAGTGCTAGGTATATTAAATATTTATAGAACAATTAGTATTCAGCTCCTCCCACGAGTTCAGATGTGAGTCCAGATCCAAAGTCTCCCTAATGGGTGTATTTAGCCTTTTGTTCAAGACTTCTCCTGCTTGTAGCATAACTGTGCACAGCCCTGCCTGTGTTTTCCTGTTGCTTGTGCTGTGTGAAGCTGGAGCTGACCCAGAGAAGTCCATGAAAAGATTCCAGATTGATTGTGGAGTGGGAACTAATTAAATTAAGGGTCTGTGTCCAATACTTTTATTAATGGAATATACTATAATATATATAATATTTATATTATTATATTTAAATAATATTAAATAACCCCAAAATATTTCCACGAACACTTGAATTCATGAAAAACATTCAAAAGAGGAATCTTCCAATATTTGCCTCCACAAATCAGTTTGTAGATCCTTTAATAATACAAATACCACTCAAGTTGGCAAAATGGTTCAAATTCTTCAACTAACAAGTTTGTTATAAATGGTTTTCATGAACTCATAGACAATAAATGGTCAGTAGTATTTCCAAAATGCTGAATTCACAGCGCTGCATTGCATAGCCACATCTGAAATGAATCCTTATAGCAGGAAATCTGAAAAATTAGGTGTCCAGTTTAAAAGAGACATATAAATGAGAAGACATCTGCTATTAACTCCCTTGTAGTAGCTCTCCACATGGATTCTGAAGGAAATTTGAGCTGAGCTTTGATACTCTGTTTTCAGAACATTTAAGTGCAGTAAGATAAAATCCTGCCCTTTTAGTGCTACAACAGACTGTCTTGCCAGTCACAAGGAGCAAAACTTTAAAGAACATGAACTGGTTTGCAGGGAAGTGGAACACTGAGATGAAACCAGGGCTCCTCCCAGCACAGCACAGGTCACCCATGGCACTGAGCAGATGCCCAGCACTGTCTGAGCTGCTGGAACAGATCCTCTGATGTTGATATCTGACTTCATGAGACAGGTCAGAAGCCAGGAAACAGAATGGAAAAGGACAGCTCGTGGAAAACACCTAAAGACATCTTCACATGTGTTTGAGCTCTAGCAGGCTTGCACAGCCAACTTATTTATTGACTTTGAATTGTGACAACATACCAGAGGGTTATCACTGAATGAAAAAGCAATCTCAGACTGTGAAGGAAACTTTCATCTTTATCTGAACATTTCCCTGGTCACATATTTATTTACCATGAATAATTTACCAAAGTTAACAGCTCATCACAAATCTTTGGTGTTTCCAAAGCCACAGCCCTCAGCTGTGGCCCACAATGAAAAATGGGAATCTGCAGCTACAAAGGTAAAATTGAAAAGTTCCGTTTAAACTAGGAAAGGCACTTCTCTTACAGTACCTGTTACAGCATCAGTGTACAGAGTAGAGCCTCACAGCCACTGCTGACTCAGTAACACACAGAAATAGAACAGCAAAACCAGTCCTGATCCATAATTTTTAAGGAACGGAATGTGCATCCTTCCACTCATTGAAGTTTCCACTGTTTAATACAACTCATATTAAAATCTGTCCACTTCAAAAACAGGAACAATGAGCTGCTTCCTTTGCATAGTGTTGACAAGTAATTTGATTCATATATTCATTTGGAATTACTGACTGAGTAGTTTAAGCAGCGTCCCAAATCTCTCCATTTTCATTTCTTCTCATGCTCAAGTTTAGTACTCTCAACCTGTCTGAACAAAATGCTTCTATCTACAAGCTTCACTTTACAAACAATACAATCACCTGAAGAGAAGCTAAGAGATACCAAAACATCTAAAACCAAAATATAATGGATATTTTCCAAAGACTGCCAGTAAACAAAACTTGCAAAAACCAAATTATGAAGGTATTTGTGCTTAATACCCCAGGAAAAAAAAGGAGGGCGGGATGGAATGTTTTCTACAGCTGAAGTTCAGGCAGAAGTTAAAAAGACAGTTCACCTCAGTTCACTATAAATAGATGCTCCCAAGCAAAGACCTATGCAAAGCAAATTTGGACACCAAAATGTACAAAATGTACTGTGGAAAGAACTGATTTAGCAGTAGACCTGCAAAGAGGAAAAGCTGGAGACACTGGTTTGCTTGGCGGAGCTGCCTGGGAACAGCCAGGGAGCCATTTCTCTCCAGTGGCTGCTGGAGAGACACAGATTTCCTAACAGCACCAAGAACCAATAATGCAGCTCTGGCTTTGTTCCTTCATAGCCACAGTCCCTGAGCTTGGGAAGTGTTGCTAAGGGGCCTGGCAATCCTGAGGATGGGCAGCCAGCAGAGAAGGGACGTTCCCAGATGCTTGGCAAGAGCAGGATGACCAGATAGAGAATTGTCTTTGAAAAGAGAAAGGTGGGTTAGTTTTCCCCTACTCCCCTGCAGAATATTTCTGTACAAGGATTTATTAAACCAAGCCAAAATACTACTTTTCAGAATATGGGAGGCCTCCATCCAACCTCATGTGTCTCATCTCCAGGTGATCCCTCTTTTGGGTAAGGGATGGATTTTACTACCATGAGATATTGTGATGAAGTATATAAGAGCTTTAAATTACTGTGCAATAGATGCAGTATGAGAATTTTAGGCATCAAATTACTTCATTTCCATTTTTTTTCCTTCCCATGGAAGGTAGGCAGGTTCTCCATTCTCTCAGGAAAGACAAAGCCTGGCTAAATGTTGGAAGGTGGAGAAAGTACCTTTCTTTTAGATAAGTAGAACTCAGCTTGGGGCCTGACATGCCCTTTGACTGTTACTGTTTTATGTCTGGACATACAAGTTAGTCACAAAGAACTCTGGGGCATTAAACTGCCATTTTTTGTCTTAGTGTGGACTTGTGTGCAGACACTGGAACTTCTTTCCAGGACAACTGTGAGCTGTGAACATGCCTTTGAGGGAGTCCTACCAGCCAAGAATACAGCAAAATATGGTGGAGAGACCATATTCCACCTTACAAGGAATCCTGCTGGCAAGCCATAGCATATGAAATTAGGAGAAGACCTTTCAAAAAATATTTTGCAACTGTCATGTCTCTGGCCCATCTGCTTTGCCCATGGTGATGAGCAATTTATCCATGATCCTGCCTTACTTGTATCCCTGGAAAAATTGCTGCTCTGTGCACAGTGATCAATTTCTCTTTCAAGTTTCAGCATGAGGTGCAAGGCTGTAAGCAGCAATATTGGGTACTCTGAATCATTCCCTTGGAAAGCTATTTTTGTGATTGTTCATGGAACTATATCTTAAAGCTCTCAGTTCACGTTCTTAAATCACTTTCACAGCTTTCTGCTGAGCCGTCTCAGCGCAATGGATCTTCCCTCTGAGGTTACAACCTCTTCGAGGACTGAAACTGCCCTCCCTCAGTGCAGCCTGCGAACCCAAACTATTGGCTGAGGAACTCCTTCCTATTCCTCACCTCGGTAAGTGGCTACAAGTCAGTGCCGTTTAAAATTTAATCAGTCTTGTCCTAACGGGACGTAGTTCTTGGATTTTAACCCATCTGCTACACAAACCACTAAATTAAGCCACTCTAACTGCCTCCTGACAGAACCTTTATCTCAAGAACCTCTTAATGAGCTCTCATTAGCACAAATTGGCCCTGAATATCTCACCACTTCCTATCTCCTGCTTTCTCTGCAATCCATTAGCATCTGTTAGCAGCCTCGTTTGAACAATTAAACTTTACGGTTTCTAGAAACACAAAAGAAACACCAGGTTCTACTCTTAGACCTGTGTCTTTGAGACACTTGGACAGGGATTCACATGGTCCAGCTTAACAGAGCCCAAATTCTACCTGCACTTCATTGTCCTCAGAAAAAGATTTAACAGGGGTTGTTGATGTCACTGGTAACTCTGCCAGTCTCCGCATCACTCTCTTGGAGGTCCCCTGGAAAAGCACTAAAACTCAATGTCTGATGTTGAACAGGAAGAATCTACATCCTTTCCTCACAGCCCAGGGTCATGTTTCTCTGGCTGATCTCTGCACACAACTTTGCCTTCTCCTGAGTTGATTTTCCACAGCTTTTTGTTGTCCTTGTTTATGTCCACCTTGGATGGCTCAAACTGCCCTAAGCAGCTGGATTTTCTGCTCCACGGGCCTAATAACAGGCTCTTACTTAACTGTGTTTCAACCAGCAGCAGGCAAACTCAAACTTTAAGCCATTACAATGGGTTCTGAAAGTGCTTGTGGATTAAAGGCTCGAGGGGCCCTGGAAGATGCTGATCCCTTGCAGAGGATATGGACTCCATCCCTACTGAAATCAGCCCCAACAGTAAGTGTGTGGTGTGATGTGAACTGTTTTTCCTGCACTTGTCTGGTGACTGTGTTTAAAGTCCCCTGAGAACAAACAGATCAGAGATTTTACAGCTGCACAGAGCTTATGCCTGAACATTAATGGCTACATTGGCAAGCAGAAGGATTTGGTCTTTCTTACTCTCTCCTAAAGATGTACAGTCTTTTCTTTTGACATTTTGATAGAACAGCAGATTCTCACTCCGTGTTATATTCCAGACATGCAGCTAAGAGACAATTAATGTCTGTGAAAGTGAAAATACTGCGCCTTTATTCCTTATAAAAGTCTTTACTGTGTCACATCTTGTAGGATAACATCCAGAACAAGGAAACGGTATCTCCATTCAGGTCTATTGCAAAACTCCCAGGGATAAAAACATCTCATTCATAAAGCTGTAAGCACACCTTACTATTTTTTGTAACTTTAATTAATGAAATGCTCTCAGGACTAGCCAGTGAGAGCAAAATCTCAACTTCAGCCTTCATCTGACCAAAAGGCTCCATTTTGCTGATACAGGTGTGAAGGGTTTTCTAATATCACACAGCAGAAACAGCCTGCTCCTTTCTCAGTGTAGGCTGCCAAATTATTTACGGTTTCTAGAAACACACAAAAAACACCAGGTTCTACTCTTAGATCCTGTGTCTTTGAGAGACCTGGGAAGGGTCACCAACTTGAACACCATTATGGAAGTAGATCTTTATTTAATTGTGGTTGATTTGGGGTTTTCTCCCCATACGTTAGGTTTTGGGCATAATATTAATTTCTTTGCTTTCGTGCATTCCCCAAAGTGGGGTTCACCTTACGGATGTCGTGTTCAGTAAGGACGGAATCATTTGCCAAAAAATTGACCATAGTGCTTTAAGTTCGTTCGTTTCTGCTGCTGTTCAATGCTTTTTGCTAAATTCAGCGAGAATCTGGGGTTAGGAGATGGTAAATTCAGTCCAGATGCGAGAAAATGGCTCTGCGGGCTTTCCCCCCCTTGCTGAAGCAGTTCGGACACCTGGAAACGCGAGTTTAAGAACGCAGCGCTGTTCACCCCGGGGGTCCTGCAAACTCGCCTTAAGTCCTTTAACTGCGGGCGCTGAAGAAGTTCCCAAAGGGCCGGACCAGCCGCAGGTTTTGCGCTCCGGCCGCGCTGCGGCAGCGCCGGGGGCGCTCCCGGGGCCGGGCAGGATCAGCGCGGGGACTCCGCGGAGCTGGAAACTTCGGCGGGCGGCGTCGGGCTCGCTGTTCTTCCCCACGCTGCCCGTGAAGGCAGCCCAGCGCTGAGACCCCGCGGCAGCGCCCCCCGCCCCGCCCGGCCCCGTCCCGGGGCGGCTCCCTTGGCTCGGCGCCGCTCGGTCCCGCCTGCCCGGAGCGCTGGGCTTTCCGCGCCGCCCGCCCGCCGCACCGCAGCCCCATGTCCGCGCTCCCCGCCGGCGCCGACATCAAGCGGGCTCTGGACAACAGCCCCGAGACCAACATCGAGGATGAGCTACCCGACGGGCCGCCGCAGCAGCGGCCCAAGAACTACCTGCTCCTCAGCATCCTCGCCTGCTTCTGTCCCGCCTATCCCGTCAATATCGTCGCCTTCGTGTTCGCCGTCATGGTGAGTAGCACCTCCGGCTTGGGCTCCGAGGGGCCGCCGCCGGCCCCGGCAGGGAAAGGGGCATCCAGCCGCCTTTGAGCCGCTTGTCCCGGGAGCCTGCGGACACCGGGTGAGGCAGCGAGCCTGGGAGCATCAGCAGGAGAGGGCAGGGGGTCCAACGAGCTATCCTAGCAGCGGTGAAAAACGAGGAGTGAAAGGCAGTTTCCAACAAGTTTTCACTATCAGGCTGTCAGGTGGCAGGTTTATTCTAGTTAATGGGGTTTGTTACATCAACTAAGTCGCCAGCCGAAGTGGACACTATCTGTGTGAAAGTGTCAGCTGGAGAACAGGAATCAGATTTGGTTTCTGCTTCAACTGATCCAATCTAATAGGAGTGCCTTTTTTCCAGTAAACAGGGTCTTTGATACTATTTATTAGAATAATACAGACAATAATAATGACTATAGGTTCTTGGCAATTGCCCATGTAAATTGAGTATCAAACACACTGAGAGAACAGCCTTACTCCTACAGTCTGTAATTGATACACATTGTCCTTAATAACCTAGCAATCCCCTTAACTTCCAAAGGATTCTTGGAACAGAATCTCCTTCTCTGAGTTAAAAGTTGCGGAGTCAGATCCAGAGTTTTCTAGTCATATACATGATCAGTGTTATCAGTAACACTGCAATGTATTTCTGTTGTTTAGGAGCTGAAAAAGGTTTAAAACATGTTGTGTATTTTCATCCTTTTCTCTGACAGCCAAGCTGCGAAGGTAAGCAAAAATGTAGTAATTTCTTTTTGCAATTAAGTATAAGAATAGCTAACTATGTCTAAAATACCCCAACACACACTATTGTAAACTGTGATGAGTAAAGATTGATGAGAATTCACATCAATCAGCTTCACAATGCTGAAGTTAGAAAACTACTATTCCAAAGCCATTGTTCAAGTCTTTTTTTTTTTTTTTTAGTTAAGTATTAGCTTTTTCTTTCTTTCTTTCTTTCTTTTTCTTTTTTTTTTTTTTTTCTTCCTTCTGTGTTTATTTTCTTTGTTGTTACCTTAACTATACAATATGCTCTTTTCCTTACTTCGGGAAGATTTGGTTCTGCTGGTATTCGGCATCCTTTTTGTCCATGGACACTGAGGGTGCTATATAAAGTAATGAGAGCTGATGGTGTGGGGATGGGAGCGTCTGTTCACTGTGACACTGCTTTCATCAAGGTGCTGGGGCTGTACAGAAGTTAACTGTCAAGGACAGAATTTGGCCTCTAAAGATTTTTGCACCCCATATGGAGAAACCTCCACCCCCAGCCTGGTTGAAGTTCATGCAGGCTTCTGGAGTCAGGCATCAGCCACTGTTAGCAGGATATGAAGGAACCAGGGTGGGAAGAGCACTTCCTGAATGCTGAACAGCCTGTGCAGGTCTCAGCTGCCCACTCCCTTACAGGGGGAAACAAAAGCCAGACCAATAACCTCCCCTGTCTGGGAATAGCTTCTGTTTCAACAGCATCCTACCTAAAACCTCTCCTTTTCTATAAAAATAACACATCCAACTTCTCTCTGCCTTTCCAAGCTGCAACCTGTAACTGCTGCATTATCCTCAGCTGCAGGTTCTGCATTTTAGCCTGTGCTGGTTTTATTTCCACTTCTGCTGGGATCTGCATCCTCCTTCCCTTTCTCAGCTGGACTTGCTAAGGGTTAACACTGAGATACAAGAGTGGGTTGTTTTCTTTTCTTGTAGAAGATACATTTACAGTCTGCAGAGCTTGCCTGAGCTATTGGGTCAGATTTAAAGACCATTACAAGTGGATTCTCTACAAATTTCCACTTCTTAAAATGAGCCTAAAAGGGAAAGTCCTATTGGCTTCTAGAGGGGGCATGGTTCAGCACCCTGTGTACCTGTGTCATGTCCTCCTTAACTGTTCTAAATTCAGACAATATTTTCACTCTAAAAGTAGAGTCTGGGCTCTAACACACCCCCAAAATAAATGACAGATTTGTCTTCAGTCTCTTCTGTCTCTTCTGCTGCCCCATTTACAACTCCAGCACTGGCTTCCTCACTTCTTTCTCACCTTTGGAGGCTCAGACCTCACCGTTGCAGATCTTACCTCCTTTACTTTATTTTTAGAATAAACCTTTCACAAGTTCTCCTTATTGCAATGACAACCTTTCCTTGTTCCTTACCTGTCTGTTTCTCATGGCAGGGGTCAGAGCTGAACTGGTAGAGAGGACATTAATTAATCAGTGTCTTGCCATATTGCCATTACAACGAGCCATTGGCCACTCTCAGGGGTGAGAATTGCTTGGCATTTTTGGCAGATGGAGTTCTGTTTTCCCCAGGACTCCTGGCTGTAGGATCACTGTTCTCAACACCCTTCTGCAGCCCCAGCCAGATGCCATCCGTTCTGCTCCTTGTTGCTCCCAGCAGCTGGATCACTGTGAGCAGCTCTGTCCTGTTGCTGTGCCATCAGTTGGCTCACTCAGTCCCAGGGACACCTCCCTCAGATTTGCCCTATTCTTTCTCATACAGGTGTAACCACAGGCATCAGGAGCAAGAGTTTAGCAGCAGGTACCAGGTCAAGAGGCTTCTGTGGCACAGGAGATTTCTCTGGTGTGGGGCTGGGGGTGGACACTGTGTCACTGAGCTCTTTGGCTCCTTATCTTAACCCAAGGAGCCCTCAGTGAGCTGCCAGCTGCGTCTGAGACCTGGCTGGGGTAGACTGGCTGTGTCTGGCTCATGGGATCAGAGCTAGAGAGGCTGTGGAATAACTGGGAAATGAATGGGATATTTTCAGTGCCAGCACTGAGGTCTGACAATTGAGCACGTTTTTTTGGCCTTTCTCAGTACCTCCCCTTCAGCTGTCTTTATTTCAAAGATCTCTGTGTCAGACTAGTGGGGTAATTCCATAGGGCCTTACATTTGTAACAACCTCCAAACAGTCTCTCCAAAGCTATTTCTCACTGAGTTTTGCTCCAAACTCCCTCTTTCTGTTGACACATTTTTGTTTAATCATTCCCATGCTTCAAACAACATATGTGGTCAAGCTGTGACAATCTTGGCTCATCTGCCTCTGATAGTAACAAGTTCTTTGTCTGCATTTGTTGCTGTTGGATTCAGATTCCTTGTCTTTATATGGGTTTCCCTAAGCAGAGACAACAAATTAGAGGGTGGTGGAAGCTATGGGGACAGGAAAGGATAGACTTTGCTTTCTCAGGGAACCACCTCTTCTAATTGGGATCCTAACGAGCCGTGTGCAGTGTGTTGGCTGTGGCCAGCTCAGTGACCAGTGTTTCTGTAGTTAGAAAGTTTACTTGCAGGGTTTATTATTTATACATCCCTTGTTAGCTTGTAGGTACCAGGATATCTAATACCATATGGGATAGCCTATACTCATGTCAGGAATATTAGACAACATATTTAATATTCAGGGATATTAAACAGCAGGGCTCAGCAGCTGCTGTTAAGGCTTTTTTGTATGGCCCTTGCCTTTGCAAACTGGTTGATTTTTGTTTTTCCTCTGCAACACTCTGCAGAACAAACTCCCCTTTCATGTGTCCTGCTCAGCACCTGCCTGCTCTGAATTGCTCCCCAAGTCCCCCCTCTTCTTTGTGTTTCCCTGTGAGCTGTTTCCACAGTGAGGAGTCACCCTGAGTCAGCAGGTCTCATTCTTCCTCAGGTCTGAACTAGAGAGTGTCTCCTTTCCAGGCACAGCCAAAAAAAAGTTCACTCAGCCTGGCTTATAGAGCCTAGAAAATGCTGATCAGAGAACCTCAGTCTGGTCTGCCCAGATCTGTAAGAAACGTAGAGGAAGATTTCTAAACTAACCCAGTGTTCTTTCTGGTTTTGCATGATCAGTGCTCTGGGAGTGTGGAACAGAAAATGCACATAGAAAGGGATTAATATTTTATAGCTAATTCAGCACATTTCTTTTCACATGAGGTCAAGTCACTTTATTGTTGAACTGAGAATGTTTTATAAATAGATGTGTGTGAACCTGGTGAAGTCACTGTGATTACTCAAGTAAATAAACAGCTGCAGAACTGTGGCTTTAATTTATATTTTGACTTCACAGCAAGCGAGGTAGCAGAAACCTGAGAAATTATATGGTGTTAGGCTGAAAAGGGTTGAAATTTGTTTTAAAAGTTAGACCAAATGCCTCATACAGATGCTGTTGTTTTCAATATATTGCCCAGCCCTTGAAAATAAATAGGTGTAACAGTTAAGGTTTTAACATTTGATGTTATCTCTGTGTAATGTTGAAAACTGGAAGCTTGACCAGGAGCCCTTTGAAGCAGATGGAAGTAATGAATTTCAAAAAGCTTTGCATCAGACCCCAACCACTCCCTCAAACCTCTTCTTTTTTATTGAATGCCTTCTAAGTTACTTCATTTATCATTTAATTTAAACCTCTTCATACAGAAACTTTGGTCTCCTTCCTGTCTCTCACAAATTCTATTCTTTATCATTAATGCTGTTTTCCTCCTCTTCATCAGGGATTTGTATTAAAATGACATTATTTATTAAAGTTTGCATGGTGAATTATTTATGCAGTACCTGCAGAGATCACATGGAAATTTTCCAGACTTCCTAAATACATTAGTAAAATGGCCCAGAACTACAAGCTGGTACTGTCAGGTCTAGCTTACAACTCTGTCTGACTTTTGAGACCACAAGCCTGAAGAACTGAGTTGATGGTGTCTGCACAACCCCTCTGGAGATGCCATGCAAGGGAGCCCTTTGATAAGAGAGGAGCACAAAGTCCAGGGCCAGAGTGTCAGTGGTGCTTCTCTGTTTCTCCCTGCAGCCACAGTGGCGTTGGTGGTTGTTGGCAGAGACAGGAGGAGGTCAGTCTGCTCAAGGCCAAGCTGAGCTGTGTTTCTCCTCATAATCCTTTTAATGACCCTCCTAAACGTACTTTGAGAAAGCTTTTCTGCAGCCAGGACTGCTGGGGACAGTGGAGTGGCTTAGGTGAGAGGACTGTGCCAGCCCCCTTTGTACCTTCATCAGGGCTGACACTGTCCTGTTGACTGTGTGCTCGTGCCCATGCCCATCTCTGCCCTCCTTCCCCATTATGTGCTTTCCAACCTCAATGAAACCTGACAGCAGAGCAGAGGTATTAGTGATACTCTTTGGAGACATAAACCGGAGAAATGTGTAGGCATGTGGGCTTCCAGGAAGGGAAGAAATGTATCAGTGCTCTCTTTAAGGACATGAGTGCATCAGCATCTCAGCCTTTCACAGACTCCAGAGAATAAGTACCTGCACTTATCCTTGAGATGCAATTCTAGGAATGCAGGCTGTGCTGCTTTGGGACTGTCTGGGCTGGGCTGATGCTCCTGCAGTGCTGACACCACGAGGGCACCCAGCCCATTAGCACTGTGTGCTCACTAATCGACACAGCACACACATCATGCCCCTCACTGCCTTCCTGCTTGGGAGAAATGGCTCTACAGCAATGCTTGGTGTGCTCTGAACTTCAGCCTTTTCCTGCTCTCCACAGTCTCAGCTCTTCACTCTATTGTTCTGTGTTTGCTGCAAAAGTGATTTATAACTGAAGCACTTTCATTATAGCACTTGGTGATACCTCATGCAGTCGTTTTCTAGAGAAAATCTGAATTCTTTAGTCCAGAGAACAGTTAATTTGATCAGGTCCCCATATCTCTCCCCCTACTCTTCCCATTTCTCTGATACCTCCTGAAATTTATACAAGATACTAAAAACCATGTTGTGACTAATCTAATTCCCTGAGGAAGTATGCTGAGTTCAACAGTGCAATCTGATCAAGAAATCTGGGCTCAGTGTTATGGTTTATGAACTCAAACTCTCATGATTTTACAAAAGAATTCTCAGGAATAACACCCTTTTTAATGCTTTGATAGCATCTCATTCTTAGGAAAAAAATTACTACAAACTGTATTTAGACTCATGTACTACAGTACTTCTGTGTCGTTCACTGAATCTTCTCCTTTAAAAATGGTTTGGTTATACCAAAAATTAATTCAGAAAATCCTATAGTCTGTCTCACAAAAGCCTAGAGTAGTCCTATCACACACTGCAATTTGAGTATGTAATGAATGTAAAGCATCTGCTAAGTCATGGGTGGGAGAGAGACACTCGAGTCTCTTGAGATAATATGGGGATGTCTGATGCACACCTCATGATGGATATGATAATAATTATTAATGTCTTCCAGAAATGCAAATGAACACAGCCTCTAGCCCATGAGGATGGCACTCAGATGTTTTGTTCAGATGACCTATATTTCTTCAGGGTTTTTTTCCCACCACTAGCAAACTACCTATTAATTCTTCAAACTTTGTTTGGAAAAGTAAAATATTGGAAAAATGGGAAATTAGTAAGCTTCTTTAAGTTTTGCTGAGACTTTCTCTAAAAATGCAGCCTATTTATGCTCTTTTTTTTTGCTTATAGTCCTATAAAGCATAAGAATTTATCTCACTGCTAGTGAAGTGGCCAGTGAACAATTCCCATATACTACAAAACTATTTCCAAAGATAAAAGGGACTGATTTATGCACGTTGGGTGGACGTTGGTTTGACAGCTTTTATGCTGATGTGTATCATATGAACATATGAAACATATGAACATATGTGTATCATATGAAAAGCCTCCCCACTGGAAAAAAAAAAAAAAAAAAAAAAAAAAAAAAAAAAAAAAAAGCTGTTGCTTCAATGAAAGGTACAGAAAATGAGTGGAACAGAAAACCAGACTCCTGCTTACCTTGGCAGCAGACATGGATTTGTTCTGTGGGTTCAGAGCTGTCACGCTGCTTTGCCAACAGGTTTCTGTTTCCAGGGAAGAGCTGTGATCCCGTGTTTCCCCTCCACAGGCTCTGAACAGTTACAACCAAGGGGACATAGAAGGCTCCAAGCGGTTGGGTCGCAACGCGCTCTGGGTGGCCGTGGCCTCCATCATCATCGGCCTCGTCATCATCGGCATCTACTGCGCGGTTCACTTCACAACGGTGAGCAAGGGCCTCACAGCCCTGTCTGCAGGGCCTCCAGAACACGGCACTAACGACTGCCACGGCTACCTCTCTTTATCTTTTTAGGGATGCATGTATGCTTTTCCAAAAGAATTCTTTCATATTTTACGGTTTGGAAATTTCTGTGGTTAAACACAAGCAATTCTTTCTCAGCAGCAGTGGGTTTTCTAGAAACTCTTGCAGCTCCAATATGTTTTTCCAATTTTGGCCAGTTGCTTTTTGGTTTTTCTCCTCTTTGGATTCACCATCTTTCAGACCAAGTGACCTGAGATCTTTAAATTTCAGGTAACAGAGTTCCCAGGTGCTAATTTTCAGTCTCACGGTCTGGCCAAGTGATCTTTTAACTCTGCAAGTTAACAACAGTCCCTCTTCTACTGTTTGACAGTAAAACAGATGACCACAACTATATCAAAAGTGACCATAAATGTCTTTCTGACTTGGGTCTCCGTGAGGTAATGCCCTTCACTCTCCATGCTGTGTTATTGTCCTGCCTTCCCACACCTGCAATAATGGAAACAAAGCCCAACAAATGAATCTCTAACACAGGGGTTACCCAGATGGATTACTGGAGGACAAAAGTAATTGAGGGTGTTGATAATCTTTCTTAAGGTTGTGCAACTATGGTCTTTTCTCCACAATACTGTGCACCTCCCATTAAAATAATCAATTTAAATGAATTTATTATTGGCTGGTTTGGTTGGAGGGTACCTTCCAGTGCACTGCACAAACTTATACATAAACTATAAACAGAAAACACAACATTTACCACTGAAATGAAGACATCTCCAGGGAGTGGAACAGAGTAACTGGTTAAGTGTGTACAGCATTTGAAGTACAACATATTGAGCTGCAGGGAAGTTACTGCACATGGGGTCCAGCTCTGTGGGATATTATTAGATGGTGCTGCAGACTGTGTAATGAATGCACATGAGTCCTGTGCATTCATTAATTTTCTATGCATTTGCAAGCATGAGCCTTGTTTCAGCTTGTGTTCAGCTCATTCAGCACTCACAGATTTAAACCCAAGTCCCTTCAGGCTGGGAGTGCCAAGTGTTGTAATTGAGAGCAGCAGTAAATTCTTCTGTTTGCCTCTACCACCTTACTCATCATTTCTAAGGCAAGTAGAGCAGCTCAGTTATTTTTTCAAAGTAGGGGAGAGAAGGGCAGCATGAGAAGTGGCAGACAGCACTGGCCTGAAGCATTCACAAGTGACCAAGCAGCAGTAAACCAGTTTAAGACAACTTCAATTTTCTTTTGAGGACTTTTTAAATTAGTTTTGGTTCCAGGGTTTTTTTTTTTAAAGAGAAAACTCTCTGTTGGGTGGAAGCAGCCAGGTGCCTGGGCACCCTCAGCACACTGCTGGGATATTTATTTCTGTACATAGTTACAAAAATTTCCCAAATTTCTTGGCTGAATGATACCATGACTTTTGTGAGGAGTCAGGGATTCGCTCCACTCTGGATTCACTCTACTCTCTGCCTTTCCAGCCTCTTTACTGCTCCCCTTCTCCCTCTCACTTGTCACCCCCCAAAATGCCTTAGCTTTTAAGAAAGGATTTGATGGCAACAACAATCTTTTGATGTGAAAATGTGTGAACAGAATCACCCAACTGGTCTTTTCACTCTCCATGCTTACCTGGGTCCCCTCTATTGCCTTACTCTTGGACATTTTTACTTTATACTAAATTGTCTTAGTCTGACGTGCCACTGCTGTGAATGGCTTTGCACACTCCATTCAGTGATCTCACACCCATTTGTGCCTTTCTCATGATTATTTACTGACAGCCACTTTGCCTCTGCTGAAGTGATTGTAAATTAATTCTATGCTAACTTTAATGTATGTTTTAGAATTAGCAAAGTAGCACGAAATAGCCTTGATACAATAATATGGCAGATTTATTGCATTACCATCAAGCACAGATTTAATGTTTCTATGACCTACACATGCATTTTTCCTGAAAGTTCAACCTCAGCAATATGTATGAAAAGCTTGAGTCAGGCTCAGCTGGCTCTGAAGCCTCCTTCAAAACAACTTCACATGCCTCAGCCAGGAGAAAAATATTGAGTCAGGTGAGTTGAGGGTAGAAATTGTAGAAGTTGCTGAGAGAAGAGCAGAAAATTCTTGCTTTGAGCAAACAATGATTTTATACCACCAATAATACTCCCAAATGTACCCTCAATAATAATGGCAGACTTGGGAGAAGGAAGACCCTTTTACTTTTCAGAAAACTCCTACTTCCAAATGTCCTGGTGGGCCTTCCTTGGTTGGTTCAGTCACAGAGCAACAGTAGCACAGGAATAACAACAGCCAACACCTATGTCTGCAGGGAAGAAACAGCCTTGACTTCTCATTTTGAAGAGTTACTCAAAGCTAAGTCATCTCAGGGCTTCTCCTGCTGCCTTGGAGAGCCTCATTTGTCTTGAACACTGGCATGTTATCTTTAGCAAACATATATTAAGATATGTAGTGATACATATTTATATCCTGGAACAGGGCCCACCCAACACTTGGGAACCATCTACATTCTGCAGTCATGCCCTTAAATGTAGGCAAGGGGAAGCCATCACTTGCATCACTGGAGCTGACAGCACAGCAATAAAACTTGTATGTCCTGATCAGTGTAAAGTGGGGTGTCCCTCATCATGCTGAGGACTCTGAGTGCAGAGCTGTGGTGTGTGTGAAATCACGGCTGTGCCTCTTTCCACACTGGGCCAAATTTATTCTTACTCTTCCCCATTTGCTTTTACCTTCTCCTGTCAGCTTCCCCTGTGCCCCTGCCTTGCCAGTCCTGGGCGCTGAGTTACATTTCCAGGGCTTGCTCAGATGTAACTTTAGCTGGTATTTGTGTCACCACAGTCTGGCCCTGCATGTGTGCCTCAGGCATGTTGTCCATCAAGAACTGCAGTGAGAAATGGGACGTATTTGCCTTCCCTGAGGAGACACCACTGTGACCTGGAGCAGGGCAGGGCTGTGTGCCACAGTCTGTGTGTGCCATACCGTTTGCTCCCACCCAGTCTGTGAACACGTTCTCATGCTCCTCTTAGGAACCTTTCCCCAGGCTTGCACAGATTTGGAGTCAGTCTCCCCACCTCTAAACATTTTATTCAGCAAAAGGTGGTAATTTCGTGAGTCAGTGAGGGCTCTCAAGTCATTTACAATCTGTGTTTTCAGAGCAGCCTCAACGTTTTTGAAGCAGATTCCAAATTCTGTTTTCTTTTGAGTTTTGATGACACAAGACACCTTTGGATTACATTTGAGTTCTGATGGCAGGGTTTAGGGAAACTAAATCCTGGGCTGGATCCTCCTTACTTAAGTGAAGGAGATCCTAGAGATCCCAAACCCTTTTCTTAACTGGATCTAAACATGTCATGTTCTACTTCATGCTGCCATGTGACTAGTTCAGAACAATACTCAGCTCCTCACAGCACATACTTGTAGATAATCTCTAGTGTCTGAGTTACAGTTCACAATGTTGTTCAGGGCTGAACTAGAGCTCACATGAGTTTTGCCACCCAGTTGAGCCACAAGGCATTTCATATACAGCCCACGTCTTCTGTGCTCCTCTCTTGTGGATTTCTGCAGTCTGGACAAGTAGGAGTGAGCCAAGCAGAAATGTGGAGGATGAGTGAGAGGTGTTAGAGAGAAGCAAAAACTTCAGTAGACTGAGACAGCAACAGTTTTGCTCTGAGGAAGGGTAGCCAAAATGCTGTGACTTTGGAATTTTATGCAAACCATTATGATAATTTAATGCTTTCGTAGAGGAGCCTGAACTTCTGACCCCTTCTTTAATCTCCCTTGATTTAGAACTTCACCCCAGGGAAGCCACAGACATGCCACCTGTCAGCATAGCTTCCAAGGAACACAAAACCAGCCAGGCTGTGAGGAAAGCACCAGCTTGCACTGCTCAGAATCAGAAGGGTTTAAAATCAAGCACACGTTCAGTAATGCAGCATTGGTAATTCCGGGTAGAAGGAAAAGGAGTAAGTGTTTAGACTGTGCACCAGGGACAGATGTACATGTAAAGTTTCATCACTGCCTTAGAAATAATTCTTCAGGGGGAAAAGAAGTGCAAGATTATCTTTAATATCTCTGCCATCCCATTCCTGAGGCTCTCAGAAGCCTTTGCAGACATTTCACTCAGCGACTGCCTGTCTTTCAGAGACAGAAGAAGCTGAAGACCAGCACCAGGACAGGGATTACTCAGAGAGCCTCCAGATCTTTACATTGGCCATCTTGTCCTCTGCACCTTACCATAAAAATAAACAAGTCAGGGTCTTGTGCTGTAGGGATTGTCCTGCCAGTAAGGGATAGAGTAAGGGCATTCCTGGTCTTTAATTCTTGGTGTCCACCCAGCCAGGGAGCTCATACTGCTGCCTTTCTATTGGTAAGAGCACATACTGATTATTTCCTTGTTTTACTGGATTTGTGAAAATATAGGAGCCTAAAGTCCTCTACCTGTCTCTCAAAGTTCCCTCAGCTGGGAGGCCAAGCAGTGGCACTGTGTGCAGATGCACAACACAGTTACATCAGCCTGACTTCCTTAGCAAACCACACACAAAATCCTGGCCCAGAAACAGCTCCTTTCATCTGTGCACAGAGGAGATGTTCCCACAATGGATTCTACCCATAGCAGTCACAAGTAGCACCCAAAAGACAATCAGCAAAGGCATTAATGGTGTCTGCAGGATATATTCACTGTGCAGTGCCTGGGGTCCTAGATCCCTCATTGAGGAGCTGCTAGAATGTAGCTGCCCAATGGAGATCTCTCAGACTCCAGCAGAACCCAGAATCCAGGGAGAAGTCAGGGCATCCATGGGTATTGAGAGCTTTCCCCTACACAAAAATTTGAGGGAACTCCTCAGATCCTTCCTCTCCTTATGCAGATGCACAGGACAGTTTTCTCAGTCCTTTTACTGTTGGATTTACCAAGTTCTCCACTGCTGGAATGCTGTTCTTGCCTGACTGCTTTATGTACCACTCCAAGGCAACGGAGATGCTGTTGACCTCATCAATCTTTGTCAAATAAGAGCCCATTTCCTGGCAATGAAAGGCCCAAATTTGCATTGATTCAGGTAACCCAGTTTAAAAATTTAGTTCAGATTGACAGATCACCAATGCATTAGAAACTCAGCTCTTTGATTCAAAACTGTATTGAGCTGCTAGTCTAGAGGGATGTTTGTTAAGAGAACAAGTGCCACTAATGTGGCATAATGTATCCATTAGATCTGTAGAATTAATAATTTAAACTCACAGGGCAAACTGTCTGTGTTCTCCCCCTTTAAACACACATATTTCTGTGTCCTTGCAGCATGCTATCTGAAGAACCAGGACTGCACTTGGATGATATCAACATGTAAACCTCTGGAGGGGGAAAAAGAAGAGATGGAAACCATTCCAGACTGTTAGCTCCGACCCTACAAGTCTGCAGAGGCATGTTGCTGGTGAATGAACTGATAGCCCAGTTAGTTAATCAGCATGGCGTGACCAGGTTTTCAAAATTATTTATTTATAAGACACCTCAGTATAAAGCAGCATTTTCTCTTTCACCCTAATGTATAATGAGATCTTGCCCTAAAAAAACCAAATCCCTTTTCTTTCTCATTTCCATGGAATGTATGCTGGATCTGTGATGTTCCCTGGCTGACCCCAGCCAGACAAAGCCAACGTATCCAGACTGTTTATGGTGCACAGTGTAAGATCAGATGCACAGCCCACTGAAGCTGGTAGGAGAACTCCTGTTACTTCTGGCAGATTTTGGATCAGGTCACTAAGGATTTTTTCATTACTTTAAAATAATCTTAACATGACACAACTGTACCCATGGGTTTGTGATTTTATCCTTCTCTGTGATTTTATAATGCCGTGGGTGCACTCTGACTCAGCAGCTGCTTTCTTTTGTCATCCTCAGCTTTTAGAACTTTACCTTGGATTTTTAACCACCTGGGACCGATTTCAATCACATGATCATTAAGAGAGACTCTTCTTCCATAGCATCCATGTTTTTCTTAATGATTTATTTTTGTTTTGTTGTCTTTCATTGTTGCTCTCCCTTGACTTAGCTCCAGTCCTTCATTAAATTTGCACTGATCTTACTTTCCTCTTTAAACTTCACATATGTAAAAAGTTCCTATTTTTTTTATCTGACAAAAGATCTTTTTAAACAGATGTCCTTCATCCCTCTGTTGTTGTGCTTCTAGCAAGGCACATAGTTTCATTGTGTTCTGCTTTGTTCATGTGGGTTTTGTTTAGTTCATCCTTTCATCTCTGTGACTGGTCTGTGTATCCCTGCAGTTAGAGATGGACAGACTTTTGCACCCCTGCCTAGTTACAGACACACTTCCTGATCCTTAGACACTACTCAGCGAGCAGCCTCAGCTTCCAGAATTGATGGCCTCTAAATTACTGCAGTTTCTTGATACCTTGTGAAAATTTAGCATGGGACTGCTGTTTTTATTAGCTGGAAACTGTTTCACAGATTACAATTGTTTTGTCACACAAATATTCCATGTTAAAAGGAGTAAGCTCTGGTGAGCATTAAGATGTGGCTGCATCCTCAGCAGCTGCTTCTCTGTTTGCTTTATTACCACACCTCCAAGCGAGCTGTGCCAACTTCCACTCCCTCTCCCTGCACCAACATCAACCTGGAGCCACTGCCCAGAAATCCAGGGAGTTCTGCAGGTGCAGTGAGAGAAGAATCATCTGTCAGGAGTTCAATAACCTATTAAAAACAAATAAATCCTCCCAGAAACCTTTACCTGTTAAAGCATATGCCTGGAAGTAGCATGTATTTTTTGTGCCTTGATATTATATTTTCAATGTGCTTTTTCGCTTTTCTTCCTGCCAAATTCTGTTTTTCATTGAAGTCAGTGAAGCATCACCTCTCCTTAATTACTGCAATATTAAACTTCACAAACACTGATTTGGGAAGTCAGCTAATTTATTAAACATTTACACTGATCAGATTTGTCCACATGGGAAACTTGCCACTGATTTTGATGATCCCAAGAATTGGCTGTTCCATGAACTCCTCTTTGGTTTTTGAATACTATTTTAATGGTCTGATATGTCTTGTGGGACTTTTAGTAGCTTGCCTTATTATCAGATATGAAAAAAATGTCCTTGACAAGTGGAATAAAATTACTTTTAATTCATGTCTATTCTGGTATGTGGGAAGTGTCTTTGCTAAGTTTTGTTGCCTCTTCTACTGGAAAGAATAACATCCCTTTTTCTAACCCCTTGGACAGTTTCAGAATAAAGTGAACCACAGCAAAAGGAGGTTTCCAAAGTTATATGGGCACCAGAGGATAGGGATAGGCAACTTGAAGTATTTTTTTAACTGTCCAACTCAGGGTTGAGATCAATAGGAGTTAGACACTTGACTTGTTCAGAAGCTTTTGAAAACCATACTGGAAACCTAACTTGCATCTTGTTCCTCATAAATATCTTTGAAGTCTCACTCTTAATATAATTGAGAATTGAGCCACTGTACCTTCAGTGCTTCTGAAGATAAATGTTGGTACCTTACAGTGCTATTGATTGGTATAAAAATAAAGGCTTTATATTAAACCACTTAATGTGACAGAGAGGAGAGAATGCAGCAATTCTTCTAATGTCCTTAGTGCTTCTGTGTCATAGGTAATCTTATTTTTGCTTTACTAATGTACTGGTATGGATTCTCTTCATTTATTTATGTTTACATAAATTTTCAACCATGTTTGGGAATTGCAGCTTGTGCTGGAAAGGGGATGTATGGTCCTTGCACAACCACATTGTTCTGCTGTGGGTGTGACAGACATCCCAAAGCAGGCAGCAAACACAGGGGGCCTAAATGACATTTTAGTGCCCAAGTCAGCAAGGCCCTAATGCCAGCAGTGGGTGTAGAAGACAGAATGAAGGTGTCTGACTGAGGAATTTGTGCCTGCTCCATATTTTGAGGGCATGTATACAAATTTCATTATCTCTGGATAATGACAGGCACACAGGAAATTACCAGTTCTTCATTGTCTAGATTTGGATTTGGTTCATTATTCTGCACTGGACCTACCTTTTTTCCGGTAGGAAAAAAAAAAACAAAAAAAACCTCTGTTATATTATATATGTACTGAATGATGTTATTTGATGAAAACAGAGGGAGGTGGGAAGCAGTAAAATGTATTTCAATTCAACATTTGTATCCTGAGTGCATGAACAGAGTCTTCTTTCTGCAAAGCTGCTTCAGGCTTCCATCTTTTGGACGCAGTGTCCTCACACACTGAAGGCACCAACCAATGCCCAAGTCCAGCTCCCTTTTCTTTTCTGCACGCATTACAGGCAGAGACAGATGGAAACTTGAAATTGCTGGCCTCAGCTCCTGGATCATGTTGGCACCTTTGGCTTCTTACAAGGCAGCTGCATTCTGCAAAACAGCCCCGTGCACGTATCTTGATATGTAATCCTAGAAGAGGCTTCTAAATATAAGTGGGGGTTCTTTGCTGCTGTATGAAGGGGGTCAGCCAGACACTCACCATGTGGTGTACGTTTCATCAGATTGCACAACAAAAAAGAAATAATCTCAGGGACAATATGGAATTAAATTCCTGGGGTGCCTCCCTGCACCACACCCAGGGGTTTACAGCTTTCACCTGAAGATCAGCACTGGCTCTTCAATTTATGAGGTTTCAACCAGGATCCATGAGTGGTGAGGCTCAGAAGTTGTAGCTTTTGTATCTCTACCTTTGGATATGTGCTCACAGTGTGTTCTGCCTCTCAGCCTGGAAATGGGTTGTATCTGGTTGCTGCCACGGTGTCCCTCACTCTCAGCATCCGTTCAGGTGCCTCTGCTGAAACAATGTGCAAACATCTCTGTCTAGGCTCCTTTCCTCCCCTGGGCCCTAACTTGGTCTGCCTGTTACAAATAACTGATTGTCTCAGAAGGGGGAGGACAGAGTCACCTCTCCCGTTAGTTTTTACTTTATGTGTTTGTGTGTGCACACACACAAGAAGAGCTGAAAGGCTGAATTCCCAAAGGCAAGTAAGATCTAAATACAAGGAAAGGCACTGGATTGATGGGGGTCAAGCTGGTTAGAAACATCCTGGTTATCTGACAGCTGTTCAGGAGCCTTTGTGGAAAGTGTTGTTTCCTGGGGAGAAGAGTCCATATCACCAAACCTTGAACAGATGTGGAACCTACCCTGGCTTTGTAGGAGATACCTCCAGTCAAGGCTGGAGCCTTCAGGGCTCTGCAGGGCTCCTGCCTGACCCCCAGCTTCCTGAGACTGAGCCTTCAGTCTCCACAGGCAGCACCTTCAGGCTCAAAAACTACCAAAATGTTGTTTTCATCTTACAATCCTCTCACCTCCAAACTCACTTTGAACTGGCAGGTCTGGGGAGCTGTGTGATGTTGGAGCAGAGAAGGGATGCAGTGGTGTGTGAGGGATCTCTTCCGTGCACTGCCAGCTTTCCATTTCCTGAGCACAATGGCACGTTCTGCACGGGCGGCAGGACACGTGTCCCTGAGACAGGACTGAGCCTCTGAGGAGGCTGCCTGACCTCCTCTGCTGCACTCCCTGCCAGCCTGGCAAAGTGGGCTAAATCCAGAAGTGACCTAAAAGGAGGAGGGGGCCTGGAAACAGATCGCTCAGCCACTGTAAAGATGGAGGAACAAATTCAGGCCCCCGAGGCAGAATGGAAGATCATAGTAAGAAATTTACCGTGTTTTGAACTCTGAGGTAAGTTCTATTCTGCTCCCACACAGCTCACTCTCCACAGCACACAAGCTGCAAGAAGCATTTGCTCATGTGTCCTTCATAATGTGATTTATGGCATGTGTGAATCTGATCCACCAGCTCACATCTGAGGATGGCTCCTCTGTGTTTGTCATCTCTCGCTGTGGGGCTGAGTCAGCTTCCACTTCACTTGCAATGACTTCTTTTTTGGCTAAATAAGCTTGCATCACGTCAAGGGAAAAGAACTTTGCCAGATACCAATGGATTCTTCAGGACTTTGAACTGCACAGCCTGAGGCTGAAGGCCACTGTATTTCTTTTTTGACACCTACTCTGAGGTAAGAGAAGGGGAAACTCCACTGGAAGTGAAGTGTCCAGACCAAAGCAGGCTGTGCGGTCATGGTGAGCCGTGGCAGCCTCATGTTCACATTTCAACCAGTATTCAGAGGGGGCTTAATTGCCTTTTGATTTTAATCAAATAAGAGAGAGAATCCAAATAGTGAAAATGAGAGACTCTGGCCTAGAGCACAGTGTTTGGTGAGTGTCATCTCTGACTTCTGTGCCTGAAAAGCTCGTAAACTTCACCCCATCTAATCCCAGACATGAATTCCCCTAATACAGGTCTCTCCTGACCTCAGAGCTATCCTGTCTGGTCCTTACTCTCTTTTAAAATGAGTCAGCTGATAGAGAGGGCCGGTAAGTGATATCTCCAAGGGGGTAGAGTGACTCAGTAGCAAAGATGTCACTTCATTTGACCCCTCAGACTACAGAGCACCAAAAGTGCTCTGTAATGATTCTCAGAACTTTGACCAGCTCTGCCAAGTCTCATCGTTTTAAAAGCCAAGAACCAAACTGCCTTAAAATTAACTTCTGACTAAGAAGATTTAATAGTCAGGCCAGGTCTAGCTCATGTTTGCTAAAGAAGATAGGTGTGAGAGAGGGGGGAAAAGGAGATGATCTCTGCTTGTGGCTGACATGGCAAATAACAGAGACCACAGGGCTCTTCATAGCCTGCAGGTCTTTTACAGGCCTCAGCTTTTAAAACCTCACGTTGTCCTAGGAGGTGGTGTGGCACAGTCATGACACCAGATAAAGCATTTCATCAATTACTTTTATCTTGTCTTATGGGCTGTGAACAATCTGAAAGTGGAATGTGTCTTTTTTTTTTCAAGGGAATTTCTTATTCAGAATTAGTCACTGATGTTTTCCCCTGATCCTTTTACCCCAATAGAGGCAGAGGTAGAAAAGGTATTTTGTTGTCTTCCTTTGGAATGTGGAGGCTGGTTCAGATGGGGTGGAAGAGGGGGAGTCTTTATACCCTTCAGGCTGCAGAGCATAGAAGGAGGCAAAAAGTCACAGATGCTGTTAAAGGGAGGAGCAAAATTGCAGGGTTCCAAAGAATCAGTGGGTGGCTGAGCTCTGCCAGGCCCCTGTGGCTTTTCTTTAGCTAATCCCTCGCTTCCCACATCTCCTGCATTAACAGCTGTGAGGGAATGGGGCTCCCACTCAGGCTGAGAGGAGAAAACAACACTCCAGTGAATGCAAGGACCATGCACACAGAGGTGGGTGAGGAGGTGGGGGATGATTTAGTTGTTCATGGTGTAATGTCATCCAGCCCTCAGAATTCTCAGTGACCAGCACCTGACAAAGTGAGTTACAAGCTGATTGCTCCAGGACTGTGCTACACCCCCTGTAACAGTGAGGGGAGACAAGAATCAGTCCTAGAAAGGGAGCAGACACAGGGAAAGCAGGGAGGAGGAGGCAGCAACAGTGAGGCTGAGCTGCCTTGCCTGTGGCCTCTGTCCTGTCCACGGGCCAGCAGCTCCCAAAGGTTTTGGCATGGAGCACACCATGGATGGTTCATCACCATGGAAGGAGGAACCATCACATTTTAACATCAGACTTTAAAATGAATGCTTGTACCTACCACAGACTGGTTACCACAGCCTCATGATCTGTTAGCAGTCCTTACCCTGCAGTTTGTTATCACTCTGTGGTTCTTAGAAGAACAAAAAAACATTGCAAAGGCCAGGCCCCAGACAAAGGTACCAGGGCCTGTAGTGGGTCTATGTGGCTGTTGTGCAGATCATCACAATGGTCCTGGATGGGCAAGTGATGGGCAACACACAGTACCTTGCACTGCAAGCTCTGCTGGCCAAGAAAACTGGGCAGAACAAAACAACCGGGGCTGGGGACAAGAAATTTATGAGCACTAAGCTGTGTGAAATGCCAAAATAACAGCAGGTGCGTTTTATAGCAGGGGCTGCTGTGCAGGGCTGGGGAAGAGCTGCCTGCACACATTGCCCTGCCGGCCTGAGCCGGGCATGGTGCTCGACCCCCGAAGGAAAAAAGGGAGCAGCTGTTCCCCAAAACACAGCGGGAGCTGCACTGGAACAGCCATCCCGGCAGAATTCTTGCCACAATGTCACTGTGTGGATACTCCCATTCGGTAGGAATCCGTCTGTATATGTGCAGCTCGCTTCTATTTATACTGAAAAAAAAAAAGCATTTTACCTGTAAAGAGAACGGTGACGCACCTGCAGGCCTCAGCTCTGTGGCTGTGAGGGAAGAAAAAAACAGCAACAGCCTTGAGAGCCAAGGGTAAAACCAAATAGTGTAAGTGGGAATGCTTTGAGAAATGTATCAGTGTAATTTCACTTGGGAAACATTTATCAGTTTTGAGGACTTGGCCTCCCATCTGTGCCCCCTCAGACGCCAGGGCTGATGTTTGCAGCGCGCTCGGCCGGCGGCGCTCTGGCCCGACACGCCATTGCCCCGCGGCTCCACCACCGCCCTGGGCACGGCGGCTCCCGGGGCGGGCACGGAGCCGTGGCCCGGCCCCAGCGCGGTGCTGAGGAGGCCCGGGGGGACCAAAGCACGGAGCCCGGCGGGGAGCCCTGTATGGAGGCCGGCGGGGAGGCCGCGGCAGCCCGGAACGGCCGCGCCGGGCTCGGTTCCCCCCGGCGGGAGCGGGCGCGGCCCGGCGGAAGCGGAAGCGCGGCGGCGGCGGCGGGAGCGCGGCGGGCGGTGGGTGCCGCTGCCGGTGCCGGGCCCAGCGGGGCGGGACAGGGGCGGCTCCCGGGGTCGGGGTCCCGGACTGCCAGGCCGGGCTGTGCCCCCCGTGCCCCGCGGAGGTCTCTTCCGGCGGGACTGCCGTGCGCATCCACGCGCGGCTGCGGGGCGGCAGCGGCGCTGGGGCTCTGCAGGCGCTGCCTCTCCCGGAGGGAAGCGGGGACTGAGGGAGCGGCCGCGGAGCGGCAGCGGGGCTGAGCTCTCCCCAGGGAGCGGTCACAGCCCCGAGGCTGCCAGAGCTCCAGGAGCGTTTGGACACCGCTCTCAGCACTGGGTGCGAGCGTTGGGTGTCTGTGCAGGGCCAGGGGCTGGACTGGGTGGTCCCCGTGGGTCCCTCCAGCTCAGGACGTTCTGTGGTTCTTTCTTTAGAACCCCCTTCAGCTGCTCTCAGCAGGGTGAGATAACGTTGTTCTAGTGAAGTTACATTTCACGTAGGCTGCTTTTGGAGCCTTCTGACAGAAAGTTCCCCTGGTGTAGCAGCTGGCGAGGTCAGCGCTGTGTGCACGGGGAGGCACAAGGGTAAAGGCCCAAGCTGAGGGCTCGGGCAGGCACAACAGCTTTGTGCTTGTGGCAGGGACCTGCTGGGTCAGCTTCTTGAATCTGCATCTGCTAGAGGTGCTTATATATAGAACTGTAACACATTATCAGGAGTAGCGAAAAACTGTCATTTAGTGCCTTTGTTCAGAGTGTGATATCACTTTATAATGGGTTAATCAAGTTTCTGAGGCTCTTCCACTCAAAAACACAGCCCGAGGCTACTGATGAGTTTCCTTTCCTGCCTGCCGGTGTTCCAGCTGTGGGAGTACGTGTGCTAATTTGGCTTTCCCTGCTCTTTTAGATCCATAAAAATGGGGAACACGAGCAGCGAGCGGGCGGGGCTGGAGCGCCACGGGCACAAAGCCGCCCGAGGGGACAGCTCAGGAGGAGCCATCAGTACCAAAGAGGGGGACAGACCAAAAATCCTCATGGACAGTCCTGAAGATGCAGACCTGTTCCATTCAGAGGAAATTAAGGTATTGCTTGTTTGTTGTCCCAGCACTGCTTGCTTGGAATGTTCTGGGGCTGTTTGCAGCCTGCAGGGGTTTTGTCATTGAGTTTACACAAAGCTGACCATCTCCCTTCCATACCGTGCCAAGGAGAGAGTGAATTGGTGTTTAAGCAGGTATAACTAGGGATGGAGGGAGAGGCATTGTTTTGCCTTCCACTCTTCCTGTAAATTTGGAAGGCCTTAACACCTTTGCAGAATTTGTGCAAATGAATTTGTGAACAGGATCTAGAACTGCACTCTGTATTCTGCATCTAACAAAAAGTGCTTGTAGCAGACTTAGAGAATCATGCCTGAGGGCAAAAGGAGCATTCAGTGCAACACAGGTTGTCTGAGTCTGCCAGGAAAGAACCTTTTTTGATTGAGGCATTGTGCTTGTAGGCTCCATTGGAGAAAGAAGAATTTCTAGCTTGGCAGCAAGATCTGGAAGTGAATGACAAAACCCCCACTCAAGCACGGCCAACAGTGTTCCGCTGGACTGGAGGAGGGAAAGAAGTTTATTTATCAGGGTCCTTCAACAACTGGAGTAAAATTCCTCTGACAAGGAGGTAACGCAGTGCTGCTGCAGTTCCCCACGGGCTGGGAGTGCTCAGTGCCGTGAGGGAGGTGGTCATCTGAGAGATGGGATTGTGCTTGATTTACCACTGTCCTGCCTCTGTCCTCAAGCCCCTGATGACAATGTGACTTTTCCGTTCTTGGATGGCACAGGGTGGAAGCTGAGCTGTGTGTCACTTCACTGGGCACAACAAGCAGAGAACCCCAAACAGTCCCTGCTGTGCACTCTGTGCCTGCAGTAGGGCTGGGCTGGGAAGGGGAGCTGCTTCTAGCACAGTGTCTCTGGTGACACATCCTTGCCGTGTCAGTGGCTTTTGCCCAGTTCAGAAAGTCCAGAGACTGTGGCCTCTTGGAGCAGCATCAACTGTTTCTCAGTGTTTTTGAGATGCTGGTAAAGCCTTCTGCAGAATCAGGGAGTTCACAGCCCAGGGAGCATGGAAATTGCCAAGCAGCAGCTATTCAGACCCAAAGTAACCCAGAAGTATTGAGTTGCTGCTTTTATCTGCTCATTGTTCATTTATTTCATGGGCATTTGGGAAATGCAATTTATGATGGCAAATACTGAAAGGCAAGGAAATATGAGAAAGCTGATCTTGTTCCATCAGCAGACAAATGAGGTCTTGTGTGCTAACAAGTAACATGAAGATGTGAGAATGACTTTACAAAAGCTCATTGCCAGTTGTAGGATGTCAGGAGTGTGGGGGGACTCACTGTCACAGAGGAAATTATGAGCATTAATCATAATTTGATTCTTTACCTTTGGATCGCATCAGAGATTCTCTGCCTTTTTAAGGTTTTGCACATTGAGGAGGCTTGTGCTCTCTGTCACGTTGTGTGTCACAGTTTAGAGACCAAGGTAGTTTCCAGAATATTGCAGGACTGATTGTTTGTCTTAAATTCCAGTCACAATAACTTTGTTGCCATCCTGGACCTGCCAGAAGGAGAGCACCAGTACAAGTTCCTGGTGGATGGGCAGTGGACACATGATCCTGCAGAGGTAATGTTGGCTTTGAGTCACAGTTTATTGATTGAGGCTTCTGAAGAGGAGAAAGGGGCTGTTGAGGCTGGTGAGAGAGAGGTTCTGATGTCTGCTGGCCTGGGTGGCAGCATCAGGCTGAGCTCAGAGGGCAGGAGATGCAATGAGGGCCAGGATCTCTTGGCCATTGGTTTATAAGTGATGGCAGGCTTTCCTTGTCCAGTGCCAAACTGCCTTTTAGAGCATTGTAGCGCTGCTGGCAGCCCAGAGCTCACTGTGCCTTCCTGGCTCTCTGTGCCAGCATTGCTGCTCTAGATCTTTTCATAGTCCAGCAATTGTGCCAAAATCTACCAGGCCTGTTTTTCTCTGCTATAAAATGAGCTTTAACCCCAGCCTGCCCAGCAGTTCTCCATGTGCTTAAGAACTCAGTGTCCAGAGCTGCTGTCACAGGTAACTCCAGCCCAATCTGAGCCATGCCTTGTCTGAGCCCTGTGGGCTTGGCAAGTTCAGCTGGAATTTTCCCCTCCCAGCCTTTAAAATCCTGCACTTCCTCTTACCCTAACACTCACTAAGCTCTTCTCATGTTTGGTTCTGTCATATTTCAAAAGTAATATACCTCATTCTTGATAATGCTGATTGGGTAGTTCTGAGAATCTATTAGTCCCACAGGCTTTTTTTTATTCTGATTTTTCTGTCTTGTCTCTTGCCAGCCAGTGGTAACCAGCCAGCTGGGTACTGTCAACAACATCATCCAGGTGAAGAAAACTGACTTTGAAGTGTTTGATGCGTTGATGGTGGATTCCCAAAAATGTTCAGACATGTCTGGTATGAGCTTACTGGTAACTTCATGTCACACTTTTTAGAGCTGTTAAAAAATTTCATTTTCCCTTTTTGTCTGAGTTAAAGCTCCAGCAGAGATTAATCTCCACTTGTGTCAGGCCCTGTGGATGTGTGCAGGAATTACAAATGCCCAAAGGAAGGAAGTGGAATGCACAGAGGAGGAAACCTGTGACAAAGCAACACAGATCTGATGAGGGGGAAGTCCTGGGTGCTCACTAAGTGTTTGCCACATCAAACCAACATTGACAGCCTACACTGCTCCTACTTCAGTCTTCCTCTGCTGAGGAGGTGGCTGAGGGGTCAGAAGTTGCACTTCGGGTGCAGCTCAGTGCAAATACAGGCTTGGGAGTATCCTCACAATATAGTATAAATTACCTATCTAAGAATAATACAAAAATGCAATTTTTGCCTTAAATTTCCTGTTCTAGTGTAGCAGGAGAGAGGTGGGATTTAGCTTGAGCCGTGTGTGAGGTCAGCCTTGCCCTGTTGGTTACTGACCTCTGTAGGGATGGAGGCTGTGGCTGAAGCAGTACCTCACACCCTCCTTCAGGAGACCTTTGAACCTGAGGCAGGAGGTGTGTTTGGGTGTGTTTTGTTCTGTGCAACTTTGCCCTGGACAAAGCCTTTTTAGAGAAAGTGTCACTTGTGGGGCAGGCCACAAGGAGGTTTTAGTAGATGCCTTCCCCTACAGGCTGTAGCAGTGTTTCCTTTCCCTGATTAGACTTTGAAGGGCTCTTCCCACAGCCCAGTCTGCAGGGGGAAGCAGTTGCCTTTCACAGGCGCATCCCATGTTTTTGTACATCCCTTGGGGGCAACCTTGTAGGGCAGCCTGCACTGTGGAGTGTGTGCAGGAGAAGTGCTGGGCGGAGCTGACAGAGAAGTTCTGAAGTGCAGCTGTGCCCTCAGAACTCTGCTGCCCTGAACCTCACAGCTCATTCCAAGTCAGCCTTTGGGCACCTGAAATCCCCTCTTGGGCAGTGACTGATCCTCTGGCACTGCACCAGCTGCTGCAGTTGTTGTACTTAAGTGCCATTGATCCCTTTAGGCTGCATGTATCTATAAAGAGCAGATGTTCTTACAAAGTATTTAGGATTAAATATTTACCATGTCTCTGGCAGAGCTGTCCAGTTCGCCCCCAGGACCATACCACCAGGAGCCCTATGTCTGTAAGGCAGAGGAGCGCTTTAAATCTCCACCCATTCTCCCCCCACACCTGTTGCAGGTCATCCTGAACAAGGACACAGGCATTTCTGTGAGTACATCACTTTGGTTTGTTAAATAATCCCCTTGAGGGTGGGAACAGATGGGGAAAAATCTGGATACAGGCAGGAGACAGCTTAGGAAAAACCTTAGGATAAGTTTTTGTGTTGCTAAGTTCTTTATTATGTATGTCCAGATGGATTCATCTGAAGTAAATCTATTTTTCTAGTTGACTGTCTTTAAAATGGAAAACTAGATTGCTGTGTTCCTCCCAAACCCTTAATCTTGTCAACTGTTAAGACAGCAGAAGCACATAAGGGACAATCACAGCCTGATTCATGGTCCTGGTGAGGATACTGTGGGTTTTACCCAGTGCGACCTGGGGTTGTTCTGGAATGGTGACTGTGTTTGTGATGGACTCAGTGTGAGCAACAGGGATGTACTGGGGCTATGGCTGGTCACAGGTGCTGTTTGTCACCCCTCAGCTGTGAGGAGTGAATTGTGATTTCTGTCACTGTCACACTGTCCCTTTTCTCTGCAGTGTGACCCCGCTCTGCTCCCTGAGCCCAACCACGTCATGTTGAACCACCTGTATGCACTTTCCATCAAGGTGAGAGGCCAGGGCATGTCCTGCACAGGGCCAGCCTGGGTGTCTGGCCATGGCACGTGCTCACTTGTTTTCCCTCCCCTGTAGGATGGAGTGATGGTGCTCAGTGCTACACACCGTTACAAGAAGAAATACGTCACCACTTTGCTGTACAAGCCAATATGAGCATCACAGTCATTTGTGACCAATTGTTCTGGGCCAGTGCAGTCTCAGAAAAAAATGCTTCACTTAACCAAATGTACTTCTGCTCTGTGCTGTAGCAAACGAACTCTGATTTCATATTTTTCCTGAGACTTCCAGGTTCTCCTGTATTTGCCTTATTTTGTTAGCCCCACCTTGGAAGTTCTTGGAAATGGCAGCTTCACAGCAACAACTAGACAGGTGGCAAAGGTGTCAGTGCCCCTTGTCAGCTCAGTTAAAAAAACACCAGTTTAATTAGGCTGAATAATGTGAGGGCAGCAACAGATCAAAGAGCTTTAGCTTAGGAGTCTGGGAGTCTGCCAGCCCAAAGCCTAGAAAGTTCAGGATTCTTGGGGAATCTGATTTGAGCATAACACTCAGCAAAAGCAAGCTCATTACTGCTTCCATCGCTCATCAAACATTATTTCAGTAGCAAGTTCCAAACTTGCTTGGCTGAAGTAGGTGTGAACATTGATGATCATTTTGTAGCAACCTTTTCTGGGCAGAATCAGCAACATAATCACTACAAGCTCGTTATTATTTTACGGTAGAGTTGGGTGCACTGTTTCTACTGTGAATAGCTCTGTAGTATTTTCTCTTCATGAGAACTGAGATACATCTTTTCCCCTGTGGAATTTCTGGTAAAGACAATTGTTTTTAATGGCTGGATTTTTCTGTAAATCGTAAATGTGTCTTGCAGTAATCTGCTTTTGGAAACTGGTTTCTCTTGCTGTCACTGATGAGGACTTCCTTAAGCTGGCAGAGGTGGCTGGAAGGGAATGGATGGATTCAGGTTAGGGATGAATTCCTCAGGAACAGCCTGAAGGTGACTGTAAGTCTCCTGTGTCCAATGGCCAAACTTCCCTCAGTGTCAGCAGTTGCAGAGTGCTGGATGCAGCAGCACCACAGCCCTCTGTGCCCAGGGCTGGAGCCGGGCAACTTTTTATTCTGTTTCTGTTTTCTGTGATTCTCGTAATGCCAGGCTGCCTGTCCTTGGTGTTGACAGCCTGTTTTATCCCAAAACAAATGCAACATTAATGCAAACCTGCTGCCAGTGTGCCCCAGGCCTGCCTGGAGGAGCCAGTGCAGGAGGGGCCCTTCCCTGGCTCGTTTTGGTGCCTGGGGCACCGTGACTGTGCCAATGATAACCAGCCCTTCCCACTGTGAGGGAAAGCACTTTGCACAAGTCTGAGAGGAGTCTGAGTGGGGACAGAGCTGCAGCAGCCAGCGTGGAGTGGAGAGAGCCACAGTGGGAGGGTGCTTTGCCATCCTGGGGTCTGTTCACCAGCCTTGTTGCAATATCTTCAGTAGCTGAGTAGATCTGGGTCTAGTGCAATGGTTTTCTCTGAAAACTTTCTTCATTCTGTGCTATGGATAGTATTTGGTATTCTGAACTACAGAATTGCTTGTTTTCAACCTCTTTAGAAATAAATAAAACATTTTCAAGAGAAGTGGGTGACTTGTGTTGTCATTACCCCTCCCATCTGTGGTAACCTGGCCTTCAGTGAGTTATTTTGTTATTACAAGTGATTTCCTGATCGCAGTTTTATGCCTTGGTGGGTTGTACAAGTTTTTCCTTCAGTGATGCAGATTAAAATGCTTTCTCCTCTTGCACTCAGTGAAGAAGGCTGAGGTGTTCATCTTTATTTGTGACAAAGTTTAGAGGAAGGACAAGAGGCCAATTATTTAAAAGCTCCAGCAACAGAGCTGGAAAACTTGGGATGGGCCTTGAGCCTCCTGTCAGATTCTCTTTGTTGCAGCAGCCACTTCAAGCAGACCTTTTTCCCCAAGTCTTTGTCCTCACCAGGGTGACACTCTGGGCTCAGGCCAGCTGTGTGAGGGGACAGTCTGTGCCTCTGCAGTGTCCAGTAGCTCCAGGGAACGCCAAGGCTGTGGGATATGTGGTCAGTGCTGGTACCTGCAGGGCACTCCGTGCTCTTCATCAGTGCATCAGGTATGGTGGAACCACAGGACAGGAACAATTATTGTGTAGAAAGCTTGAGGATTTTTAATTTTGATTTTTGGTTTGTAGGCCCTGTCTCAGCCAGCAGAGGGCTCAGGACAGGGACTGCAGCTACCACTGCACCATCAGCTTTTGCAACCCCAAAAGGTTGGGAGGGCCAGGGGGAGCCCAGGGTGGGGCCCCAGGCTGTGTGAGGGCCTGCAGGAATGGCCTGGCTCTGCTCCACCCTTCCCTGCCCACGGGTGACCAAGCCCAGCTGCCCCCAGGCCTCTCCAGCCACGAGCAGCAGGTGATGGAGGCTCCTGTTCCCAGACAGTCCCAGGAACCACAGATTTCCTCAGGTAAGCCACTGCCACCCTCAGCCCCCGAATCCCAACAGGAAGGTAGATGAGGAAGAAGTAAGCTGGTTGTTTTGGGTTTTGCTGGGGGTTGGGGATTGGGGTGTTTTATTGGGGTTTTTGGCTACGTCCTTTTCTGCTTGACAGGCAAATGAATTAGATTAATCACTCTTTGTTCCCTTATTGCAAAGGGATGAATCAAATCCCTCCAAAGGCAAAAGCTGGATCAAGAGTTGGATTTATTAGCTCACTTACATTCCCCACCCACAACTCACAGTCTGTGCTGTTATGTTTATTCTTGGCTGTTGCTAGGAGAGCACATTTTTTAAAGGTAGATGCAGACACTTTTGTTACAGTCACTTTTGGGGACCCTGGAGTAAACCAGTACAGGAATAACAAGAGTTCCCTGCCCTCCCCAACCCCCTGAATTTCAGCACAGCATGGGGGGTCACGCTGACATGGATTTGTGCAGGGTTCTTGGGAATCAAAAAGCTTAATAAATAATTTTTTTTTTTTTTACTCCACCGGTTTCTGGATTAATTTAGTTTTGTTACAATTCGGATCATGCATCATAGGACTGCAACAATGAGCTCTGAATAAGTATTGTTTGTGCACAGTAAAAGAAATAAAGGAACATTGAACAAGTCAGCATTTCATCATATACATCATAGTAGGCACAATAGATAAATCAAGCAGCTCGGGGTTGATGGAGAGCATTTTCATGGAGAATGTCGTGTAGACCAAAACGTAAGAGGAGCCATTGGTAACCCACCCCCACAGCCTCCAACAAGCCCTTTCTCAGGGCTGAGGGGGTGGGTACGTGCACAGAACCAAAAACACTCAACAGTAGGAGGACAAATTAAGTTACTGTAGGCAGCAGTGTGAATATTAAAAACCTCTTCCTGTGAAAGAATACTTCAGACCCTGTAAAAACTAGTTCAGTTAAAAATAGATGTATTTACATTTAAGTCTGATCTAGCAAGTTTTCCCAGCAGGTGTAAGTTGAGCTGTACAGTAACTGCAGGTTGTACTCAATGTGACTGAATTTGTGAATGGTCTTTTTTTAAAGTTGCAGCTATTAGGCCTTAAAGCACCAGCATGTTACAGCAGTGGGGTGAGGAACTGCCTCCCTCTGCTTTGCTCCCAGTACACTGCTGGGGAAAGTCCCAAACCTGTCATTAGATCACACTGTTGTTAATTAAGATACCTTTTTTCCAGTTCAAGATGTGTGGGGTCATTTACCAGGGCAAGACTGTTTACCCAGATACTCTCAGGTGCTTCCCCTCTGCCCATCTCATGGGTGAGGCAGGACTGAGCTGCAGGTGCTTGCAGCGACTGCTGCTCTGGTGAAGTACCTGGATAAATCCACCTGGGTTAGTACATGTGAACACACTTGGGGTTTGTTCAGGAAATGAATGATGAGTATTAAATGCTAAATATTGCCAGGGTTTGCTCTTGGGTCAGCTGTGACACCTAGGATTCCCCAGCCCCAGAGCCAGGTGTGGGGCAGGAGGGGCAGGGGCACTCCAGAGAGAAGGAAAGCCGTCATTTCACCATGCCAGTCGAGATAGTTATTTGTTTTATTTGGTTATTGTTCAACAACAAAGTTCAATACTTTCCAGGTGGAGCTTTGAACTGTCCCTCTGGTTCCCTCCCTTGTCAATAATAAAAAGGTAATGAAGAAAAATCCTGTTCTTTTAGAGACCTAAAACCTCATTTATGCTAACAAGCTTCAATTGCAATTTAATGTTACAATATTTCTTCATGGGAGCGAGGAGGACTGAGGCAAGGCCCCTCCAGTGTCTGAAGATGGCTGTCCACAACCACCAGTAAAACAAAAAGCTAGTGTTGAAAAACGCACAGTTTACAATAAAAAAGTAGAAACCAATTCAATTCCCTTTTGTTACGAATATAAAGTTTCTTGTAAATATGTACAGTCCTTTGAGCTATTTCTATAGCAGGAAGCATTTCACGAACAAGACACAAGATATACACTTTCAGGACTCAACAAGCCCATTTCTGAGGTCTTGAAGATCTTCCATGAGATGCAAAGGTTTAAAGACTGATCTCAGTGACCTTTCGATATATTCAGACCGGGACACAAAAACTTTCAGCAAATTTCCTGCCAAATCATCTGACTGAAAATAACCCAACAGACAAGAGAACGGAATACAATATTCATGAAACTCGCCAAAGGACACTGACAAGGCATTGGAATTTTGATGGGTTTCTAGAACAGGTTAGCACAGGCTTGCAAGGGACTAGCAGAAGTTTAAGTGTGGCTCCAAGGGAAGATTGGATGCAGTTTTGCTCTTTCCAGTTGTAAAGAACATGGTTGTTCACTTAGAATGGTGCTATTGCAGAGTGAATGGTCAAAACCTGCTTTGAAAATCATTTGCTCTCTGCTTCATGTTCACAGCAAAAGAGAATAGGAAGCAATAAAAGGCTCGAGGTCAGACACGGGGAAGCGAAGGTGTGTCAGCAACTGCCAAAGCTGCTCCCTGTGCCAAGACACCGCATCTGATTGCACCACAAGCTACAGGGGAGGAGCCAGCCCGGGCTGCTCCTCCTGGGGAGCTGAGGCTGGCAGGACTCACTGCTGAAGAGACCATGTCCAGTGCTGAGAGGAGAACACAAGTGTGACTGTAATTCTTGTCATAGAATAAGGCTTGTTAACTCTTCGGTGCCAAATTTCCAGAGTAATTAACGGCTATTTTGCAGCGTGATCTAAAGGTTTCAGTTAATTTACAAGTGAGGTACAATACACTACTCAGCAAAGCAACCTAAAAGGAGAGAGCCAGTGATGGTGCAGCAGCATGCAGTGAACTGTCATGCAGAAGACCTGGATAAAGTCTTACAACCCAGTAGCTTATAGGTAATGCACTTTGTCTCAGGGCCGGGCAGGGGGCTTGGTTAAAGCAGGGTTCTTCCCTCCCCGTCAGAGCTGCTCTAAAGCGATTTTAGTGAGAACAAAATAACTTTCAGAAGTGGCAGGTGAACAGGCTAATCAGAAGAAATTTTTCATGTGTTCTGTGGAGAACATCCAACCACAGCTCCTATTGAAAGACTCACTCACCTTGGCCCTTCTGTTTCCAGGCCATCAGGGGCTCCCAGCACGTCTCAGAACTATGACCAACTCTCTGTTAAGGGGTGCTAACCACAGTGATGACCTGGGGTAGGACACAAGTCCCATTTCCTGGATGAACTACTCGGGACTAAAGCGGATACAAAAAGTTCATGAACTGCTTGAAAGAGTAACAGTAGTACAAAGTGCAAAAACAGGAGTGCAGGAAAGTGCAGAGAAATTAACTGAGCTGCAAACGGTCTTGGAAAGCGTCACGGCTCCCGCTGCGGAGCGAGCTTGGCCCAGGAATGCTGTTTGGGAACTGGGCTGCAGACAGATGGAGTGCATATACTCAGTATATTTCCTTTTTTTTTCCTGCAGGTCAAGATGAGTGACTTTGTCTAGCTGAGACTTACACTGAAGACTGGTCCCAGACCTGGCAGGGAAATAAAAGGACAAGTTAGAAGTCACAGGTATTTCTCTTCCAGGCACGAGGTGCTGGAAAGCAGCACATCACCTGCTGCTCCCACAGAGCCAGGGCTCCTGTCATCCACAAACACTGACAAAGGCAGGCACTGTCAGCATCACTCTGAGCACAGCAGGCTCCCACATTCCCTGCTCCAGACATTATTCCCCTTCAAATCCTCTATCACTTGCTAGTAAATGCACCTTTGCTTTCAGCCCATTCTAGTATCAGGCAGCTTTTGCAGTGCCAGAACCAGCCCAGGGCAGGGGGTCACAGGGCCAGCACATGACACCACGTGGACTCTGTTCCAACAGAATTTGAGGAGCAGGGGAGTGAGATTTGATCTGCTCTTGTGCTTTCCAGTGCCTTCTGCAGTACCTACAAACCTTTTCCTGAGAAAAGACACATTCTGCAAGCTCCTGACTTACCTTATTGACTTGGGCAAGAGGAGTTCTGGCCCCACTCACAGGCACCCTCCCTCGGCTGCTGTCCTCGAAGAGCCGTCCCGGGGAGCGCTCCCTGCGGGTGCTCAGCAGCCGGCCCGGGGATTTCTCCCTCTCCAGAGGCCTCCCCGGGGACTTGTCCCTGCGCAGCTCCGTGCGGCCCTCGCGGTACCGGTGGGGTGTGCTGGGCTCCCGGGGGTGGCTGGGCCCTTCCGGGGGCCCCGGGCTGGAGGCCACACGCTTGGTGATGTGCTCGTTGTACGTGGGAGGGCCTCTCTTGTTCGGGCTGCTGTCATTCAAAAATAATTGACGCGAACCGCTGAGTGACAAAAACCTCCCGTTACATTTTCTTTGAGCAAAAAAATGTAACTTTTCCCCCAGCACCCTTCGGGTGAGAAGCATCAGGCTCCTCCCTGAGCCAAGATGGAAAAGGCAGAGGTATTTTGGCAGCTGGAGTATCCATCACATGAGCCACACTGGCAAAGTGCCCTAATGAATTGCTAGTATAAGTCATGTGTGTGGAACAGGCCAGAGAACACCTTTTCATACACTCCAGCCATATGCTTTTCCATCTAAAAATACACTAAAATTTGATATGTGTGTTTTCACACAATCTTCTGTGGCTCAGGGAGGTTCAGGCCAGGCTGCGGTGAACTACAAGCCTCAATTTCTCAGTGTCCTGGGCACACAGTAGCACCACAGGCTGACTATTTAATTACCTCTGTATCACATCACAACTTCCCAGCACTATCTCCCTAAGGCAGACTTGCTATTTGATAGAAATGGGCTCTTGCTTTACAGCTTGTTACAGCCAAGCCATGTTTAGTGTCACATCAACAATATCTGAGCTCAAAAAGCTTTGAAGCCAGAGCTCTATCACAAAATCAAAGCAAACCAGCACAAGGTCACAAAGCATTTGTGGATATTACCCACATCTTCCTAGAGCTGAAGTTTGTTTCCTTGTGGATGTTAAGCCATTAGTGACTCTATTCTAGCATTACAATAACTGATTGTCACCAGCCTCTAAGAACAGAACAAGGGCATCCCACCACAGCAGGGGAAAAGGCGTCAGGAGAGAAGTTTGTTCCTGAGGCACACAGGCACTGTAACACCCCACCATCGTCACCGTGACACCCTGACGTCTCCGCACCTGCGTGTGGCAGAGGAGCCTCTGTGGTGCTGCTGCTGCTGCTGCTCGTTGTTGGTCTCCTTCACCAGATTGCCCTTACAGCAGATCACCCTTAGCTTGTCTTGGTAGGAGGAGGCCAAGTAGATCGCTCCCGAGGAGATTGCAGGCCCGAGGTACCGCGGGTTTGGGATCTCCAAGTGGGCTCGTGCCGGAGTTCTGGGGGAAATTGCAGGAAGAAATCTTTACAGTGGCAGCGCAGTACCTTTGCCTGGCAAGTCCATACATTCCTGCAAAACAGGCTGTTCAAAGGAATGACAAGTGAACAACTTACCCTAGAGAAGCTCGTGCCTGAATCTCGATCACTTCAAGGGAATTGAAGTGGGTCACGAAGAGATAGGGCTCCCTGTAGGCTGGAGGAGCAGTGCAAAGGCAGGAAAAAACACAAAATACATTCTCTATTAAAAACTTCTAAAACACAACAGCAAGCACAAGAGAAGGCTGACAGCCCTGTGGGAAAACTAAGGAACACATTTTATGTAATGACACATACACCATCAGTAAAGGGGGAGATGCAAGCTTAAAGAACTGTTGCTTTGAAACTGTGTCTCAAGGACTTTACTAACCAAAGTATCATGAAAAAGGCATTAAAGCCAGACTATTAACTGAACAAAATCCCATTAGGCAGTGCAAAAGGCCTGAGGGAGCCTTGCTGTCCTTATATATTCTTCACTATTTCCCAAACTTAGAGCATTGTTAAAAATTTCACTAGCCAGTTCAATCAGCGTCAGACCAGGAACATTAAGGAAATAGAACTTCGGTTTAGTTTTCCTTAAATTGCTTATATTTCAGAGGGTTTGCCATCTGGATTTATAATAAGCTTAAATCATGGGAAAAAGCTCCATAGTTTCTGGAAGAATTGGGAAGGGAAAAGGAGACAGAAGGGTTGAATGCAGAGTACCCATTCCACAAGGTTTCAATAATTTCCATAATCCAAGGGATTGTCCCTCAACACCTACCAAAAGCTAAGGGCAAGCGGTTCCATTTCAGGTCATCTGTCCTACTGCGTCTTCCATAGGAATCCACAAAGACACCAAACTCTGCCAAGAGAAGTCACATCAGGTCACCAGCATCTGCCTGAGTTTTATTCATTTATTTCTGAAGGGAAAAACATAGTTGATCCCTGGCTTTTTATCAGACATCTTGCAAATCTGAGATTATCATGCATTACTCTAAATGCCATGGAATTGGTTAGGTGTAGGAATACTGCCAGGCCAAAGGTGCTGTAATTCTGCATCTCTTTGTTCCAGCTAAACTAAGGCCATTATTTAATCTACAGCTGAGAAGGTGATGAAATTCCTACCGTTACTCACCCAAAATTACTGCTAGAGGGCTTTAGAAGGTTTGTGCATTCCCATGACAAGAGGGCAACAAAAGCAGCTATACAAAAAAATAACACCCTCTCTTATTTAATCACCAGAAGGTTAAAAAGTCTCATCTGTCTGCAGTAAAACCAAAGCCCAAGTCTGAGAGCCTCTGAATATCTTATCAGGATAATCAAACACCTGTTTGCACTTAACACACTGCCTGCTGTCCTTCCCTCAGGCACAGAAATCTACGTGCAACAGCTGATCCACCAGGCATGGAGAACTTTTAAGTCAAAGAAGGTTGTCCAAAATTCAACAGCATTTGGCTACCTTCTGCAGCTCAGAGAACAGGAGTAGTGCAACACCTGCACAACCATCCACCACTTACCATGGAAACACAGCAGATACTCCTCCCTCTGCCCTGCGGGGTTCACTTGGATGATACTGACTGGGAAACTGTTGGTGGAAGCAGCAAACACAGCAGAGGCCAAAGTGTGGTCATTTTTATCCAAAAACTCTGCAAAGAGAGTGGAGAAAAACACTGATTTGCACCAACTTTTTTTTCCTAAATTGCTTTGGAAAAGCCATACAAAAGAACCTGTGGAGCCACTTGGAGCATTGCTCAGGAATTATCTCCTACCCTCCAGTGTGTACTGCTTCATCTCAATTTCATAGAACTTGTTGGTTCCAATGATGATGCTGTAAGTGGTCAAATGGATGCAGCTGCAAGGCTCAGAGGTTTCAATCTCCTGGAAAAAAGGACAGTATAGACAGATATTAGACTCCTGTACCAGCTTACAGATGATGCTTAGTCTGGAAACTTGTATATTGCTGCATTTGTCTTTACAAAAGGGAGCAGTGGCAACCTTAAACATCATAACACTCTCTCAAAAGCATGTGGACAAAAACTCTTGCTAGAAGAAAGTGTTGTTTTGTTGGAAGTGCTGCTTGAATGCAGATTTACATATCAGCTCGCCTCAAGGGAGATCCTCTTCCTTTTGGAAGAATATGCTGTTCTGGAAGAGGTTCTTCTGCTCTGCAGCTCAGTTTTCTGGAGCAGAAGTGAGCAGCTCCCTGTTTACAGTAGGGCACAGCCAATCTTCCTTCCTTCCTTGTACATGACAGAGAGATGTTGTCCACCAATATCTGCCTTGTGACTGAAGAGCTGGTATAGCTCTGCAGGTTAGCCTGACAGACAGATCCCCAGATCTTCTGAGGACAAAATTCCTTGCATAAATCCTACTTTATCCGGAAATGTAGTTGGCAGAAGAGAAAAGCATATTCTGGGCTCGCTGCCATCTTGTTAGGATCTAAATTCAGTTGTCTGCATTAGTGGAGATAAGGAAAACTTGGCCTCTAAAACAGCCTTTGTATGTTGTGCATGTAAGCCCTTGTCAGAGGAAGGGCTGCAGACCCTCAGTGTTCCCTGCTGTGAGCGGGAGCTGGTATCAGCTACAAAGCTTGTAGACATTCCAGGTGTGCTGGCACCCCCATAGTTTGTGCCCACAGCTCCATCATTCATGCCTTTCCTCCTGAGGAGGCCAGATCTGCATGGCTGTGCCCACTGCTTCCCTCCAGCAGTGCCCATGGAGCACTCAGGGATAACAGCCTCAGTCACATTGGAAAATGAACTGGTGCCTGCAAAGTGACCTGCAGAACCTCCCAGCAAGGTGTAGTTTGACTGGAACATCCTTTCTTTTATGAATAGGAGAGGACATGAGTTTCTGCATGCCAGCCTGTTTAAGGCAGGTGGTGTTTTTGTCCTGAGGAGATATCTCTGAAGGTATGGTTACAGCTCAGACCAATATCTCAAAAAAATCACAGTTCTGTTCTGCATCTCTCCAAAAATGCCAACTCTTACTAAGAAAATTGCTGCCTACTCCACTTTGAGTCAGTTCACAGTGCAATTTGTTATCATTTCATCTGGCAAACAAATTTTCTCATGCACACAGAAAGGATTTAGATGTTTGCTCCACAGCAAAGTCTTAGAGCACTATGTGAATTAACCTCAGCTACAGCAGGCAGAGGTTACTAAACTCACCTTTCTGATACAGAACTTGCTCAAGCTCTCGTTGTATCGCAGAACCACCACTTTATTTGGCATGGCTGCACAGATACAAAGACTGTTCTCAACCTGTAAGGAAGATAACAAGCATAGTTCAGGATGGCAATAAAATAAATTCCATTGCTGAGTGTGAGAAACAGATCCCAGAACCTCTTGCCACAAAAAGAACTTTGCAGAGATAAGCAAGTACATTTTATTAATAGGGTAATTATTGTGAATTCATGAAATAATGAAAAGCCTCTTCACATTCTCAAAAAAGAACATGAATTTAAATGGCTTTGATGATTTCTTTTATGCTTGAAAGACGTTAATAAAAATGAGAAGGTTTTCCACAGAAAAGGGATTGACAAATTGAAATAGGTTAGGTTTACATTTTAACCCCTGATACTTATCTTAAGTATCATTTTGAAATGAGTGGTGTTCAGTTTGTTACGAAAGTAATTGTCACAGAAGTAACTGTCAATGAAAATTGCTGCTGTGGTTAAATGCTCCAAACTAAAACCAGTAATCTGTGTAAATGTCTAGAATTAAAGTGACACAAACACCTAAGGAAATTTGCTAGCCTGGAAGCATGACATTCAAGAACAAAGACTGGACAGAATTCACTAATTAAAAAACTCAAAACTGCAGTCAACAGTGAGGAGGCAGTAGTACCATGCTATGCTGGATTTCTTACTATCTAGCAGTTTAAGCTATACCATCATGACATCCTGACTGAATTGATTCACATTAGCAGCAAATCCCCCATTGTGTCTCCAGCTCAGCCTCTCTTCAGCCCATACATTCTTATTTGAAGAAAAATATTCAGAACAAGAATGTGAACCTTGAATGTGCTGCCAGTGGAATAAAGATGCTGATTTGTTAATATTAAACTCAGAGCAGGGGTGGTCTGGGGGCACAAGGGAGCTGTAACTTACTTTGCCAGCAGCAAAAAGGTGACATCCTTTGACAGCCTCAAAGATATTTGGTGAGACATCAGGCTGGGCTGGGAGGTGAGACTGGGCTAGAGACTGCTTCACTTTCTTGACATCAACAAGACACAGAGCCCTTTCTTCCCCTGGAAACAAAAAAAGGTTGCATTTCATCAAGGGAGGACTCCCTATTCTCTACAAGTCTTACCTAAGCAGCAGCTCATTGTTACAGGTTGTTACTGTGGAAACAGTCACAAGGTACCATGTAGAATTCATTCCATATCATTCCTATTCAAACTGAAACAGAAAACTTACAAAATCCCAATCCTACAACAGGCAGTAAATCCACCAGGAGAACAACCATTCCCTGCGTGGATTATTAGTGTTGCTGAAGTCTAGCAGGACACAGTAATTGTGGCCTCATTAAGACACTATTCAAAATTAGCCAGGAAGTTTTATTTTGCCCTTCAGAACTTCTTCAAGTACAAGATGTTTTAATCACTCTGTGCCAGCAGAACTGGCAAGGGATTTCCAAGAACTATGCCCTAATGAATTGCATTACAGCCCAAGGCCAATTCCTCTCAGAAGTCTAGTGACAGACTAACACAGCCTTCTCATTGTGTGTGAGATTTGCTTTGTTCTCTACTACCCTGACACAAATAAACCACGGACATCTTAAACCCTTACCAGGAAAAAAACCACATAACTAGCAGTACAAGAGGGAGATTTTGTTTTTCATTCCCTACAAATGTCTTATAGACACTTGATAATTTGAGCTTTCAGATGAAGATACACCCTAATGTTCAGCATGCCTACATCCGTGTGGGAAGGATTATCTCTGGAAAATCACAGATGGAGAGATTAAAAGATGGTGTTCCTTTCATAAAGGAATCTTAAATCATGACAGGACTCACAGCTTTGTTACAGGGCAAGAAAGGGTAAGAGTTGCCCCTATGACCCAGTGATCACATAGTGGTCCTCAAATAGTTAATTACATTAAAAAGGCTATGCAATAATTAGGAAGAGATGTTCACTGGTTAGCTCAACACTTTTTAAATTGAACTTAAAATGACACCTGACCTCTAACCTGGAAATGTGTTGTCTCTGGTTCTTCCCTCCCTCAGCTCTGAAATCAGATTCTCGTGAAGGTTTAACTAAGCACTCATTCACATAATCCCTTACCAGCCAGCCTCAGACAAGCCTCTGTTAACCACAGCAAGTCATTCCTGCCAATTTACTGATAAAAAACCAGACAAAAACCTGGAACAAATCCAAAGGCAAGCAGGACCTGGCAGCACAAAGCCACTGCAGGGCCAGCAGGAACACACAGCCCTGTACCTGCTATCATGAGTAGCTTCTCCAGATCCTTGATGAGGTGAATTTGGAAGACAGCTCCCATTCCTGGGATGTGCGTTAAGGAATTCTTCAGTACATTCAAGGCATAGAGACCTTCTTCTGCACCCACCAGTACTACCTACAACAGGGGAAAAAAAAGCACTACGTGAGCAGAACAAGGAATGCTCCAACAGCAACTTGGGTGATACTCTTTAGCAGTGAAGAGAAAAATCAAACCCACAAACGAGTGCATAATTGCACATATTGCAATCAAGCTACCATTTCCCTGAATCAATTATCCACTACTGAGAAGGACCCAAGTGCACATGACCATTACCTGGTCACTGAAGGGCATTGTGCAATTTATATCCAAACGGTCTTCACCCTCCAGCTTCAGCAGAGAGTTCCCCAGCAGTTTCTGCAAATGACAAAAATATTTTTTTTCTTGTTGAGTTAATCTTCATCTCTTTATCTGTGAGTATTTTAACAATGTAAGGTTATCATTTCAGACAGGGAAAGAGCTTGGCACAGATTTCTTTTTCTCAGAAAACTAAAAGTTGCAGGGATGCCTCCTACAAAAGAATTAGTAAACTTTTATCTACCTTAGACACAGTAAGGCAAACTGATCAGAATTATCCTATATTCAGACAGAACCCATTGTTGTCTCTATCCTTTCCATTTTCCCCAACCTCCTACAACAGAGCAGTGGAATTTTCCAAGGGGAAGGAATAAAGAAAAGTATAAATGTTGGTGGGAGCATGTATTTTTCTCAGAGACAAAAGGAATGTGAGTCTGAGAAAAAAAAAGAGTATTTCCTGCAGTCAGATATTCCCTACCTCCAGAGCTAATATTCTCTTATGCAATGCCATAGAATCCAACCACTCTTTACCAGAAAATAGTTATCAGTGTAACAGTGTGAGACAGGCCATCCAAAACCTAAACAAATCTGTTTAACCTCTTACTAGGACTAAAACTTAAACTAAAAAGTACACACCCCCACACACCTCCCCCCAGCAAGAAACATAAAACCTCTGGCTCTGTAAGAATGGGAGGGGAGGGAGTTTTTGCTTCTTTTAAGGTTTCCTCATTTTATGTGGTACCTTATGAGACTGGATTTAAACCATGTCCTAACTGCTTTTCCTTCTTCTGCTGGAATTACAGAGATATTTTTGGATTCTCTTACTACACTCCTCGAGTCTAAAAAAGGGTATTGTAATACACAGCATCAGTCTCACATTGAACTGGCTCCTGGTGCTCAAATCATAAGGCAGAAGCAATAACTTACCTTCAGTTAAACCTCAGTATGTCAAATACTGAAAAAATATTTTTCAAAACTCTGCTCCCTCCCAGAATATTTTATGATTAAATGAAACTTTTATACTCACAGCATCAGCCTCAGCTTTTTCTCTGGAAACTCTCCCACCTGCCACTATTGATTCCAGTGCTGTGACCCAGCGCTGTTTGTCAGGGAAGCTGGGTGCTAACAGGTAGAGTGTTCTACCAGGCCAGCAAGTGGTGTGTGGATGAGACTCCAATTTTAGGATATATGGCACATCTGAGATGTTATATAGATAGAATAAGACTTAGATTAGTTTTTGGAATATTGTCAGTGGACTTAAAATCAACACCTTTCAGCCTCATTGGAGAGAAGTTGTATTTATCATGACGTACCATGGCAATTTACATATTGGTTTCTCCTTTACAGGTCCTGCACAGGCTAGCTACTTACACCTAAATATTAGCTGGATGTAAGCAACCCATACATACAACAAGGCTGACTTTAACTCAACAAAAATAATTTCTTGCCTTTTATTCAAAAGGGAAAGAAATTCCATTGTGGAAAAAAACCCACCAAAAAACAGAACAAAACCAGACACTTGACTAAAGTTTTCCCTGTACTGATTAAGAAAGATCTGTAAAAACTGGTTATGGAAACCTTTGTTTTTAACAGTCTGTATCCTTTAATGTAACAGTCAAAACATACAGAATCTTATCCATCAGTTCTATTCAGTACATACAAATCAACACATCAACATTTTTTCCATAATAAGAGACTGTATACACCCCACAGCATTTCTAAGTTAATGGCTTTGTGGTCAGAGCACAATGGTGGCAGGAGTTATGACACATCACAGTTAATATAGAAGAAATTTAAATAAACCAAGTGTTTATGCTACAAAGCTCTTTAAATTTACTTCCATTTGGTTTGATGACTATATTAACCACAGTTCTACCACGACAGAAGCAACAGCCTTGCTTACAGGGTGTAACTAGATCTGGAGTGCTGAGCTACTCCCCTAATTCAGATGGAGGTAAATTACAGCATTACACGATGAAAGCTCGAGGGAGAAAATTCTGTTCAGCCAAACAAGGCTAACTGATGGCAAGCCAGATGAAATCCATTTGACCTCATCTATGTAATATTCTCACCTGTCTTTGCTGTATTGGTAAGCTCAGTAGCTCCTACAGCTCCATGAACAGTTACATCACCATCAGGAAGGCAGAGCTCAAATTCCTCCAGGGGCCTCTGTCCAGCTACAGGAGAACAGGGAGACAGATTAGGAATGGACAAACAGGTAGCAAGAAAATAATTCTGATAGCAAAAGGAAGTGGATGCACACTGATGTTTTTACAACTGGATTATTAGGACATGCCAGCCAATAAAATGACTGAGGGTGTAGGAAAAAATAATGTCACCTTATCACTGAAAATTTAGCTAAATTTGGTACAGCCATAGCAAACAGTAATAATCTTTAAGCCTCTCAATCCACCAAACAATATCTGCAAATTAAAAAATATGTCCCTGCTAGAAATTCTAAGTTACCTTCTCTTGCTTCTGCATCATAAATGAGCACTTTGGTTCCTTCCAGGACAATATACTTCCTGTCCCAGCCCTGTTGCCCACGTTTATTATTCCTGAAGAAAATAAGCACAAAGCCATGTTGGACTTTCTGCTTGGATTCTACATAAAGCAAGCATGCAACTCCTATAAAAGACAAATTTCAGTGGTAGCAAGTGTGATTATAGAGGTGGTAATTGTAATGCCCATGTAACGGGCCTGTACCAATTGGCTCTTATATAAGACCAAATATTTCAGCACCTGACATGGCACCAAGATTCCTGTTTGTACCTTGGCACTTTCATCCACCCTTCAAGACGCAGACTGGTGCTTGGCTCCTTCAGCTGCAGGCCAGGGGAATTCATCTTATCCCGGCAGAACGCTTCCGAGAAGTGCGTGGCATATTCTGCTGGCAGCCCACAAGTAGCTGGCAAGCAAGTTGAGCATTTTGGGTGACACATCACCTGGCATTCTGACAAGAGGACAGGGAAAAACTTCTGTTAAATGACAAAAAAAAGAAAAAATATCATGACACAGCTGCCTCAACTTCTAACACACAAATCCCAGCTTCTCCAAGGTTCCCCTTCCACTCCAAACCACCAGATGTTTTCTGAACGTTAGCGCCAAGTAGGTTCAGTCTTCACACGTGTTCTAGATGGTTGATGGCTTTTCCTCCCCCCTGAGCTGTGCTGTGTTTTGCCCTTACCCAGACACTTGGAGGCCTGCCTGCCGAAGTGCACCGTGTCCAGGCACACGGCACACTTGGTGGCCCTCATGTTGAGCCCCACGTTGAAGCGATGGGGGATGTTGTGGTGCATTCGCTCCTTCAGGCGCCGGCTGTACTCTGCAAGGGACAAAACTCATCAGCAGGGTAACAACTAAATCAATGAAGAGATGGCACTGACAGAGGTAGAAGAAGAGGAGCTGAGCAGGAGCCTACCCTCGGGCGTGGAGGATTCCTTCCTGCGGCTGGAGGGTGGAGCCAGCAGACTGATGGGTGTGGGCTGGTGCTCTGGGGAGCGCACTATGGCAGACATGATGATCTGCTGCCTGGCTGTGGCCGGGGTGGAGGGGTGAGGGTGGTCGGATATTTTCCGATGAGCAGCTACAGACAAGACAAATGTCCCTGGTTAACATGACCAACGTGGCACTCTGGCTCCTAGCAGGGCTCTGTGTCACCAGTCTGCAGTTACAGCCCGCAGAATCAAGTGTAGCCTTATTGTAACTTCACAGCAGTGCTAATAATTAAACAATAGACGTTATTACTAGAGTGGCACACAAGTAAAAGCACGTTTTCAGACCAAAAATGCGTGCCTCCTTCCAGATTAACCTTTTCTGTTAACCCCTACCTTCTTCACGAGCAGATCTGAGTTCAATGCGTGTTTTCTGGAGAGCCTCCTCCAGCTCAGCAGAACGAGCCTTCTCCTTCTCCAGTGCCACTTTCAGCTCATTGTATTGCAGGGGAACCTGTGTGGGTAAAGAAGGGTCCTCTTTCCGCCGACTAAACAGGCCCTAGCAACAGAAACACACAGACAACTCCTAACTCCTAGCAAGAGATGGCTTAAACTAGGCAAAGTGACACTAGCTAGTGGCAGTCCGGCCAGAGGGCCTAATGGCAAATCTGTTATGTGTAAGGATGGATTTTTAGTTCATACTGGCACTGGAGAGAAAAATGTCAAGGTATGGATTAATTTAAAGAGGGACGTACGTTACCTGTTAGTACTCACACCTGGAGTTTCCGAAAGCATCTAAACAGAGGATCTCAAAATAGGTGGTTAAAATTAAATTACTTAATTCAAAATGACAGAACAGCTTATGACAAAGATGTGACACCAGTCACATCCCCTGACTGATCAGTCCTATGCTGTGACTACAGGACAAGCACTTTGGATACACAATAGGCTGTATACATATACATACTTACCATTAAAAAGAAAAGTCTTAAAATTCTGTATTCCTACAGCCTCACTGAGGTGTAGCTACTGGGTTGTAACCTAAGTGTTGTAGGAATAACAAAATACCAGAAAAGCCACAAAGAACACATTCTGCCTAGTAAAGTTTGTGTTCACCAACTCAGAATGGCTTTAAATGAGGACAACATTTTGTTACACAAAGAAAGATAAAACAGAATATTAAGAATACACAGCACATAACTAATTACAAAACCATTTAATTCCATGCCTCTCAAACCTTCTTCACCCACCTTTTTCTTTTTGGCTGGTTGGTCCATCTTTGCCTGCAGGAAATCAATGAGTTTAGTTTGCTGAGAAATAGTGCCCTCCATTTTCACTTTTTCATGGGAATAGAGAACCTGTGAATCACACACAGATGCAAGAAATTTCATCTTAACAGAAGAAACAAACAAATAACTCAATAGTAAAACAGAGCTAAAAAATACTGTAAAGAAAGTGTCACACCAACTGTAAATCACATCCTAAAGCCTTACAGGGAATGAGGCAAAGCACTGTCCTGCTTCCTCACTCTCACCTGAATGTTTTCCAGCTGATATTCCAGGTCACTTCTCTCAGTCTTCAGAAGATCTGCTCGGTCCAGAGCCTCTTGCAGACCTTGAGTCAGGCGGAAGATGTGATTCTTCTGCAGATCCATTTGCTGCTGCAGCTTTGCTTGCTGTTAAAAGGGAAACAGAGGCCAGTGGGTTCGGGTTTTTGTCTTCTTGCTTGCTAGTAAAAGCTATTAAATGTTGTCATTCCTTGTAAAATAATCATCATTGCAGAACTTATAAATAAGCACACAATTCTGCAAAAGCTAGAAAATTACAATACTCTAGAAGATTCCTTGCCTTTCAGAGTGCATTGTGGCTAAACAAGCATTTCTGTGTATTTGTATTAATATGCAGCAACACCATTTTCTCAAGCTCTCTGTACAACCACCAGAAGCCACCTTAGTACTTTGTAAAAACAAACTAAAACTATAATCTTTACTATAAACCAGGACAGTCATAGTCACATGAGATAAAGAAAATAATGGCCAGCTGTGTACATCTTTGTCTCCAATTAACACCAGAGGGCACATGACAAAATACTCACAATTATTTTAAGATTTACACTTTCTTAACAAGAAGGTCCCTGACTGGGAAAACCATGAACATGCCTATGCTACAAAGCAAGAGCCAGAAATCTTCCCTAGTGATGCATAAGGAGTAGGCAATCTGTCAGTACCCCAATACCAGAAAGCTCTAATTGCCCTATTTGTCCAAAATTACTCCTGAAATCCTCCTCTGGAGCCTCTTCCTTCACCACCCAGAACTGGTTGCCTGCATTCAATTACTCCCTGATATGGTACAGGGGTGTGACCATGGATCCAAATCCTGTGACCCAAATTAATGATGGAAGGAGTTGTGAGAAACCTCACCTGTGGTCTCCAGGTGTGCACCCTCAGCATGTTGGCTCCAGAGCTGATTTTAAGCTATGGCCTTTGCCCTTGGCCTTGTCAGACCTGACCTGGGACATGCCTCATGACTGGAGATTTCTATAATGATCACTGGTACCTTCAGCAAATCTGCCCTAGTCTTCTTGTTCAGGTCCTGTGGGTTTGAGCCTGCAGGCTGCAAGACCCTGTCCTTGCCTGCCATGCTGTCCCCCTTGGCTGCCAGCTCCTCTGCCCCTGAGGAGCAGCTGACTTTTACTGCTCCCTGCCACAGCCACACACTCGGCAAACTTCTAAGCAAAAACAACTCCCCCAACTTGAATTATCTCCCCAGTTATATAGAAGGATGGATGTGTAACTCTTATTCACACAACCTCCCCTCCTCAAGATGTGGAACCTTCTGAAGTTCCAACATGCATCTCCAAGGTTACCTCCTCCAGAAGCCTCTGCTTGAGCTCCCTTTCTGTCTCAAGCTTCTGCTGTAAACTGCGGGCATTCATCTCCAGCATGGCGTGCTTCTTCTCCAGGTCATTGAGCTGGGAAAGAGGGTCAGAATAACATTGAACACTAATAAATATAGTTCCACAGTCTTAAAATCCAACTTCACCAAGCACATGCTGAAGAAACATGATACAATTAGCCTTTGGTTGCTGGGGAAAAACGAGCCAAAGGACATTTTGGCTTGTTCAAATGCAGATACCAAGTTATTGAAGGACTTCATTCCAGTCATCATAGGCTGCTGTCCACTTTAGTCTTTTTCAAAGAAAATCTGAAGTCTTTGGCTTGAAGATAGAATTCTATTCTATGCCCTCCAGTCTTTTTAATTTGTCTCTATAACATCTCAAAAAAAAAGCTGCTCAAGGCCACATTTCTAAAAGTAATATCACTAGAAAAGTATTTCATCTAATTATGGAAGTCTAGGATTGAAAGTTACTTACCTTATCAGAAAGGCTCTCTGCTTTGAGTTTTTGTTCCTTGAGTGCTTGCTGCAGGGCCAGAATCTCTGCCTTGTGTTCCTTGACAGCCAGTTCTACCACCTGGCGAGACTCAGTAATACGCTGATCTGCTCTCACTCTGCATTAAAATGGAAAATAATGTTACCTAACTCCTTGCAGGCTTGACCTCTCCCTAGCAGGCAGTGGCATCAATGACTCTTTCAGAGGTTGCCTCAAATTCAAGATGTTACATTAGAAAGCCAGACTGTTTGCTGAAACACTTTTCAATTATATAACCCTGTTCCTGCCCCTGCTAGAGCTACAGCCTTAAAAATTCCAAGACCCTACAGGAACAGTCAGGAGCAAAGACTATTTTTCCATAAAATAAAATAGAAGATAATAAATCAAGACATTTTATAAATTAAAATGATAAATACCACTCCCCTTGAATCGTTCACTTGCAAAGAAACAAAAGGAACAATATCAGTGATGACTATTAACTAATAAACCATTTTTAGAACTACCTCACAAGATTTTATATTTAGCTCCAACTCCCATATCCTATGCTAAATATAATTTTTGTACTAGCTTCTATAGAGCATTTTCATAAAAGTTAATAAAAGGGAAGAAAGGGAGAGAGACCTGCTCTGTTTCTCGGTATCCAGCATCCTCTGCAACTCTCTAACTCGACATTCAAACTGGGACTTCTCATCCCCTAGAACATTTCTCCACGCTTCCCACTGGCGCTCTTTCTCCAGGAGTTCATCATTCAGGGCCTCCAAGTCCATTACTTGCTCTTCCAGCATTGTACATGTTGTCTTCAAGGCCTCCATAGTCTAAAAATAAATCCTCCTATCAATTCTCACATCCCACATCAAGCGTGCACTTTCAGCTTCAGCCTCACCATTTCGATTACAGTACATGCAAATCAGCAGCCAACAGGAGCTGGGAAATCACAGCCCATTTATTTCAAGGCTCCTGTACATTCACTTGTGATCCCTCATAATGTCAGGTCAATCTCATCATGAGCATTTCGAGATTTCCAGGGCCACCAAATTAAAATGAGTAGTTCCAAATGACAATGCCTTCAGAGGGCAGGATTGCTAAATAAAATGGTGTAAAAATACAATGGGAAATACAAAAAACTTTCTATTCACTCAATTTCCCTGGGAAGGAAGGCTGAAATGCCCTCTGAAGCATCATCACTTCTTATGAGCTTCCAGATGTAATAGGAATTTTTGCCAGTTCCCACAAAGAGCTCCTGACCCAGACTCTGAGAGCCTTACTTGTTTCTGGCTGGTCAGCTGCATCTCCCTCTCAGTGATCTCTCGGCGGAGATGATCGACCTCACTCCGCAGCTGGACAACCTCATCGTTGGCCCCTGAGGCCTCATCAAGTTGTTTGGACAGGAAGAAATTCTGGTTGTTCAGCTCTGCATTGTCTTCAGTGAGCTGGTTCAGCTGCTCTTCCAAATCTGAAATCACCTAGAAAGAAAAATAAATTACATGTGAGCGAGCACAGGTATTTGAAAATGCGTTCTCACACAGAATTATTTATTGCCAAGCTTTCACATTTTTTTCTAATTCAAACAAAAGGGCAGTATTATAGTGGTAGATATTTGTACATAGTAATGTATTTGGATTAGGAGTAGAGTTCTGTGTCTTAAAGAAAACAGCTTGTTTTTTTTAATCTGGTTTAGAGCATAAATATGCTGCAATGTAATTTATTATTTGAGAGAGCTGTCATAGCTAAAGCACTGGATTGGGAGCCAGGAGTTCTGGCTGAATTCTCAGCTCTGCTGCTGACTTACAGTGCCTTTTTTGCCAAAGCACTTTACCTTTTTTTGCCTCAATCTCCTCTAAGTGCAATGAGGCTAAATACTCTCAGAAAGGCTTTCAAAGTGTGGTATTAAAGAAAATAGACCAAGAGGTGCAGTGAAGGCAGTGCAACCTGAGGGATACCCTTGGGAATTGCTTATGTTATTATTTTTAACACTGGGTATAACCAGGAAAGGCAGAAAAATGTTAAGAAATAAATTGTATCAAAGTAACAGCATTAAGGATGGTAGCTACCTACACGAGGGAAGAAATCAGTGTGGTAACACAGCACAGAAAATCAGTGAAAAGCAAAAACTCAACAAGGCCTTTGCCAAAGTGGGAGCATCTATTTGTTCAGTCAGCCTTAACTAAGAGCTTTAAACCACAGTCCCCTCCAATTGAAAGGCAAATATAAACAACAGTGGGCCATTTTTACAGTTGGTTTTATGAATGAAAGGCCTGAACACAGGGTGGATGAATATGTACCTCCTCCTAACTCAAAACAAATGTCACCACAATGGAAGAGAAAGAAACCTCGGTTTAATCTTGAAATCAGCTTAATAAAAAGAATTTCAGAAACTGGTAAACTCTATATAATTCACATTCAACTCTTAAAAATATGTTCTAGAGGCTCTTTTGCCTGGATGTCAAAGAAAAGTGAATAAGATACTTCATTAAATGGGAAAAAATAAAATCTCAGAGCACAGTTGGCCACACATTCAAATTTAAATGTTCCAATTTCCTACACAAGCCAAGGACTTAAATATCTAAAGCAGTAGAGGATAGAGCACACAGCTCTTCTCAGCTCTCTGGAAAGATGACAACCATTTCTTTTTGAAGAGTCTGTAACGCATATTTGGCAGCCTTTTACCATGCCTCTCCTAGATCTAAATTAACAGTATTTGGTTTTTAAACTGTGAGCAGAAAAAGTCCAACAGCCATTACTCCCTGCTGGGTGAAGGGGAGTTCCTGCCACCCATATGTTCAGGGTCAAATCAAGATGATTCACACTTCAAAACACAACATTTCTGAAGCAATCTGATTATGTGCTTGTTTCTTAAGCACTCTAACTGCCCTATTCAAAATACACATTTTCCTCTGCATTGTTTGCACCAAGCTTTGAGGGACCAGTCTGTGTCATAAGGACATGTTAGTGCCCATACTGCTACAGAAATAAGAACTTAGATATGTTTATATAAACAAAAAGGAGCAAAAGAACACTTGTTTCTGCAGTGTTTTACCTACTGCTCTTACAGCAGCTGAGATCTCTACCAACTGCCAGATAAGAAGCTCATTCTTCCATTTGTTTTAACTTTATGTTTAACCACACCATGTATCTAGGCAGCTTCAAGATATATTTTGTATATTCATGGTTTCTTCCACATCTATTTTATATACTAGCACAAGTAATTTCTATTAAAAAAAATATTAAGCTAGTTTTGAAATACAAGAAAATCAAGATGAAGGAAACATAAAATGGATAAAGTCATATGCAGAGTTAATATGTCCAACTACTTAATTAATTATTAAAACTGGCTGTATTTCAAGTTGATTTTATTCCTTAAGGGCTGGAAGTTAAGCTCTCATTTTATTTTATTCTAGGTTCTGAGATTTTGTCTTCTTTCCCTGAATATAACTAAAATTAAACCAGATCATATTATATTTCACTGCTACATTTTATCTAGTAGGATATTTCTGGAAAGCTTCAGACAAATACCAAAGCAGTTAAGAAAGAAGGGTTCCAGAAGATGTGACATGATCTCTTTCCTTCTTCTAACAGTGTATTTACTGGCAATTCCAAAACACCTTGGCCTAAATTCCAAAGATATTATAATCTAGATAATCTAATCTAGATTGATAGATGTAATTTTTTTTAACAAGAGAAAATTTGAGTATTTGAGAAAATACTGCTTTGTTCCTCTTGGTACAATTCTTCCATTTTTCATGGGGAAAGGGGATGTTTGTTAACACATGCAATAGCAATCTACAGCTATGTATAACCCAAGAGGATTAGAGAATTTATTAACACTATAAAGCCTCAAGAGTAATGGGTAATACTGACACAGGAAAATGGCGTGTGGTGTGACATAAATGCCTGTCCTGGAGATCAACAGAAAAGAAAACACAGATCAAAAAAACACCACATTTAATTGGAAATGTTGTCTTAGGCATATATACATACATACAACCTATACCAGAAGCCTGTACCTGGAAAGAGTTAATAGTTTTAGATATTTTCCTTTTCAGTTAAGGAAATCTCCAGGCAAAAAAAAAGCCCCAAAAAACCCCAAACCAACAAATCCTAAGCTATTCTGAGGTAAATAAAGGAAAGTCAGTAAGAAAATGCTATTGTATCCTTTAGAAACCCATAATATAATTAGAAAAATCTTCACATTTTAAGTTTATAAATTAACCAAACACTTGAAACCTTGGAAAAGCAATTGACTAGAATTGACAGCCACTGTATCTGTGCCACTGCATCACCACTCACAGAGAAACTGGAATTTTCTCCTCTATTTATGCACATCTTCATCGCAACTAATCCATAAAGCAGAGATATCATCTAACTACACGTTTGTTCACTGCACGCCACATCTAAGCACATAGCTTATCTTTATCCTAATGCAGAGGACTCTATCTCATTTTTAAATATTGCAGAGCAACCCAAGCAGAGCAGCTCCTCAGCAGAAGGAGCCATATCCAGCATAATTCCCTCCCTACTGAATAGTCTGAGGAAAGCAAAATATTCCTCTAGTGAGACTGAGCAGATTCACAGCTGCTACCCCTGGTCCTACAAACCTCTCCAGCCATGGATCAAAACAAATATCAGAGCAACAGACAGTCAGGGCTATGATGATTCGGTTTACATACCAGAAAAAAATACTGAATTTAGTCCATATGCTCCACATATCAAAACCACAGGCACAATAATGAGGAAAAGAAGAAAATATGGAGTTTTATTTATACACTACTCAGCTGCAGCTTGGTAACTTCCCCTTATCCTATTCCTTCATAAAGGTGTCTCAGTTCTCAGATGCAATCAGCAGACATGCAGAAAAATGCTAGGACACAGCAAAGGAAACTGTTTTGGGATGCTATCAGCAGTGTCTTATTTGGAGTTTAATGTAATTCCAGACTAATAGTGTTGCTCTATCCATTTCCACTCCTCCCCATCCCCATTAATCTTTACCAGAAAGCTACCTGTCAGAAGTAAATAGGAAACAAGAAAAAGCTGTCTCTTAGCCCCAAATTATTGTGAGGAGGAAGCAAGAGCAGACATCAGATCCTTTTGTCTCTACCTACTCTCTGAGACAAAACTTTTCAGGCAAAGAAATCCCAACACTGAGAGGCCCAGGCTCTCAAGCAGGGCTGCAGACAGATTGTATCTCTGTTCCATCAATACCTAACAATGAATCCATCACTTAAACATGGGTCTCAGTCTCCAAAAACTCATCATGGTTTATCCTGAGGGGCACTGGGAGCTGCAGAGTAGTTTGACACTGCCCAAACTGCATTCCTCTCCTTCCCACAGCAAGGCAGGATTAAAACACCCAGTCCCTGTCTTCCTGTCCTGGGTCCCAGAAGATGAGCTGCCTCTCCCAAACAGGAGACTCTTCCTCAAAATTATGATGATGTTGTCCACAGTGAAGGTCTCATTAACCTCTCTCACAGCAACGCCTCAGTCTCTGATTTTTTTTGTCAGCTACAAAAACTACAAAGCTGCATTTCTGCCTGTAACTGATATCTGCCATCATATTCCTGTGAAATGGGAACCAAGGATAACCCCATCCACACAACAGGAATTTTACCTTTTAAAAATAATCTAACAAAGCCATAAAAAAGTTTTTGCCTGGGTATTAGCCTTGTCACAGTGGGCAAGATTCCTTTACTCTGAAACACAATTTAGCATCAAAGCAACATCTTTGAGTATTATTTTGGAAGCTTATGAGAACACAGATTATTCTTGTATGTCAACTTCTTGAGCCAGTGTGGAATCAGGATCTTAGACTGAATTCAGCAGTTCACACATAACCAAAATGATACCTGGCTGATGGGCTCACAGATTCAATGCCTCAGTAGCCAATCTCTTGTATAAGTGCAGATCAAGCCTGTTAATGTTTAAGGCTGGAACATCAGATGACGACAAAGGAAACTCAGGAAGGGAAGATAAACATTGTTTTATTGGAGAAAACTTGAATACATGGAAATGCAATATCCAGTTAGTAATAAGAAATGCGACTCATTGCTAAAGAAAGAGCAACAGCCTGTACCTGAAAAACCCAAGTGATTCAGATGGTTCTTTGCCATTTTAGTAAGCTGAGTGCAAGGCTTTTATACAACTCTTTCCTGCTAAATATTTAAAGATTTTACTGCCTACTTGCTGGAAGTTTCCTTTTTGGAAATAATTCTGCTATCATTTAGATAACTTAGTTGTATTCTTAACTTTAAACATGTTGGTGATCAGAGAGCAAGCCATAATTCAGAGGTATCTGGAAACAACTGACAAATGTGTACATCTTCCTATTTAAGAATGCCTTTTCTTTCTAGATCTTTCTTTGATTGCCTGGAAAATATTTTTGATGCTCAAATGGACCATTTATTTCATACAATAAATGTGAGGAACTAGTTCTTCTCCCTCAAGAGATTTGCTGGATGAGCTATCATTGTGGGAAGGTTGTGATAAGATATGACTGTGTGTGTGCCCACAAGCACATGTGTGTGTACAGCAGGTACCACAAGTTACAATTTTTATTGTAATTACATAATATCCTATTATTTCTTGCTCAACTGAGTGATACAGAAAGCATGAAAAAGGAGAACCTAAAAATGCCTCCTTGGTCAGAGACCTCAGCAAAAGGAAGAACAAGTGTGCAATGAAGATACAAGGAAATCAGATACAGCCATCTCTACAATCAGAAGCTGTGACCTTTGTGGAGCTACAGAAACAGGAACAATACCAAAGAAAGTAGATTAAGTATTTTTATTTCTCTCTTGAAGACCACAGAAGTACTGAAGTAATTTAATTTTTCAATTTTTTCCCCCTGTCTAATCTTATTTTTGTAATTCTTACGCTGTTTGGGGCTTTTCAATAAGATCAAATAAAAAGTAATTCCCTACCAAAGTTTGCCAGACTAGTTCAAGGAGTTTGTGTCAGCTTAAAAAGGATCTCTCTTGAGAACTTCCTGAAAGAATAAATCCACCCTTTATCATGTTGTATAAGTAGCAGCATATTACAATTATTCCCTTGAAGTGTTGTTGGATTTTAAAAGGAGCATAAATTCTAATCACCTTCAAGTGGAGTCACACGGTCGCCAATAAGCACAGCCTGCATCATACTGGTACCATTAGATAAAAACAAGTTTGAAACATCTGGTGAAAGCAGTGTAATTAGCATTTCTTGACCCTCACTGGCAACAGAAGATTGCCTTGATTTCCTCATTCCTCAGGCAGGATGGACAGCCAGGAGCAGTCATAACACACAACACGAAATTATCTGTCCATGCTCAATTAAATTATACATACATTCTCCTGGGCTGCAAAGAGAATGTATGATGGGCATGTATTATTCATTTAGGAACTATTTAATTAATTTCTTATTGATGAGGATGTCTGATCCCACTTATCCCACTGAAGGACCTAACAATGCACAACACTTTTACAAGTCCTTTGAAGCTCTTGACATTCTGGAAATGTTATGGGTCATTCTTCACTGCTGGAGCTTGTTCCCCACACTCAGAGCTGAAGTGTCACTGGATAATGAGTTACAGCTCTGCAAGGCAGCTGCCCCTGCAGTGAACAGAGACCACAGAGTTTCCACACCTGGTTTTTCCCTGCATGGAGATCACAAAAGTGTTTTCACAGAAAGCTGTTACTCTGAATGAAAGGAAAAGTCCAGAGCAACAGAAGATAGCTCTGGATGTAAGATCTAGGATGACACATAGGGAGCTAGATATTCCATCTAAGAAAATGAGTAAGGGAACAGAAAGTGAAGTTTCTTGTGTTGGATTTGTTTCAGACAGAGGTTAAAACACTTTGGAAAGCTGTTCCTCCTCCCATCTTCCTATCTAAGATATTCTGTGTCCAGAAGAACCCCCTTGCTTAGTCCTAAAGAACAAGTGAGGAAAACAGAATGACTCTCATGCTGAAAAGGTATTTTAAAAGATGAAAAGTTATACATTAGGGACTTAGTCCCACAGCATGAAAAATAGCATTTGAGGAAGTCACTGGAAGCAGGGGAACAATCAAGATAAAAAATCCCAGCTATTAAGCCCTGCTTACAATGTGGGGTAGAGAGAAAAAGCCCAGAATAATTTACAATCACTGCTGACCCAGAGGACTGTGGTCTTTATCCAACACTTGTGTAATTCATGTCATTGAAAGGCAGATACTTTCCATCAGATGCCATAAACAAGTGTGAAGATAGTGTTAAACTGCAAGAATCCCTGTGGATAGACAAAGCCCTTGGACATCTGTCCTGGACTGATGAAATAAATCTGAACACATGTCAAAGATCTCAAGCAACAGAAGGTGAAAATTCAGATCCTGAAGTTCTCTCTGCTGTATGTCAATGTATTACTTGGAACCTTAACATTTCTTGTCTCTTCAAACAGTGCTGAAGTCCTCCTTAAAACCTACTCTGGCCTAGATCTACAATGCAGCTCAGGATTTGGACAGGTAGATCTTCTTGTGAGCAGAAAAGATCTTCACCTACAGTAATTTTTTGCAGCTGCTACACCATTCTTATTAGCTGCACTGCAATGAGATATTTTAATTTATTTTCTTCTCCAAAAAGAAGAACTGTGACAATTTCATGTTCAGACTAAAACCTCAAAATTGAGGTTTACCTGAAACCTAAAAGAAATCCATTCCAATCCATCCAGCTCCTACTAGCCCCTTGAAGCCAGAAGTCCACATTAGGAACTAGTGTCATCAAGGATTAAATGAGGAAATTGTTTGTTTCATGATCCTTAATTTCAAAATAATTCAATGATCTGTATTTAATACTCACTGTGCAGCTATTACGAAGGGCTTCAAATTTACGCTGGATTTCATCTCTATGTGCCTAAAGGAGGTAAGAAGTTAATCATCAATTTTTCATACATTAGAATTCAAGAATGCTGTTGCTAAACAAACTGCAGAACAATCTACCAGCAAGCAAAGTTTGGAAGGCAGATGCTGCAGGCTATGAAAGCACTTCCAGTGGCAAAGAACTGATTAGCAAAAGTCCCATCCTACTTCATCAAAATACACTTATGCTCCCAACTCTGAAGTGCTTTAGGAAAATGTACAAGCTCAAGAATGGAATTATGTAACAGGTTCCATCTGAAATGGTCTCTAGAAGACTTGTTGATCCCATGTTAAGTTTTTACATTCTTGACATTTTAATTTGAGTTGGTTTTACTTCCGTATCCAGATTGGTGTTTCATAGAAAATAAATACTGCATACAATTTAATGCTTGCAAAGAAAAACTAGAATGATGTATAATGCAAGCTACCCCAGACAGCTCTGCCAATCTACCTGAATCCTACCATAAAGTCTCATTTAAGCCCAAGCCTCTCTAAAAAGCAGAGATAAAACATAATAATCAATTCTTTGGAGGACAGCATCTAAAGTATAGAAAAGTTCAAACACTCATTTTAAAGAATGCAGTAGTGCATGCACCATTTTACCTCCTAATTTACAAGCAAAGCATGACAAAGCAAAAGTTCTTGTTTCAGCCTCATGGCCTCTTTCAAAATTCAAAGTGATTTAACAAGTGTCTAATGTCATGTGCTATCTGAAAGCTTAAACAAAAGGTTACTGCTCAAGCACATCCAGCCACCTTTCTTCATTCAGAACATTTTCCTTAGAGCCAAGAGACTAAACAGGAAAAAAAAAAAAGGTTCAGCAGAAGTCAAATATGAAATCTTAAAAGCTATCTTACCACAACAGGCAATGCAAGAAATAAAAGTATGTAAAAAATTCCATGACAGAAATAGTCCCAAGCCTACTGGGCTGGACTGCCTAACAGCACCTGCTCCAGCACTACCAGTTTGCCCCATTAACTGGAGCAATAACTGAGTGAACACAGGTCATGAATATTCATCTGTTCCACTGCTGGGTAAAGATCCCAAGTGTATTGCCAGCCCCCTGGCAGTGAGAGTGGCTGTTATGCAAAGCTTTCAGCTGGGAAGGGACTGCCTCAGTTCTGAGCAAAAAGAAACCCAAAGCCATTTCTATTCAGTTATTCTCAGGCCTCAATGCTGTAGCTGCACTTGCCCAGCCTGTGCCCACTTTAGAACTGAGGGAATGGTTCCACCATTCATCTACCCCAAGCATCAGCATAAACCAGTGCCCATGTCAGCTGAGCCCATCTCCCCTCCCCAAAACCAGCAATGGCAGCAATATTTGGAGCAGTTCTTTGATTAAATGCCACTGGAGCATGAGAATGTACATTTTCAACACTTCCAAATCACAGGATTTGAAGGTCGTTAAAGGCTGCTGCTCAAGAGGAGGTTAGCTGTTGCAGGTCAAACTCTGTACCTGCATCCCTGGGAATCTTTTGTGAAGGAAATATTTCTTAGAATCAAACACTTTGAAAGCATATTTCTGTGCTCAAGAGACAGCAACCAGCAGCATATAATCTAGAACTCCATTTACAGGAGGTAGGGGTGGAAGAGGATGGCAGGACTTGAACTTTGTTTTCCTTTCTATCACTCTCACGCCTCACCAGACTGCAAGACACACATGGAAATTTTTAATGAAACAAGCACTGGAATAAAATTGTGTTAGAACACTCTCCCTAGGAATTTGGTGGGGCTTTTTGTTTCCCTAAATAAGTGTCCTCAAAGTAGGGTAACTGATAGGAAAAAAAAAATTCATCAAAACATTTATGACCATCAAGTGCTTTCAAACTTGTGAGCTATTATTTAAATAAGTAAATCACAGAGTTAAACTCCTAACAATACCAATTTCAGATGCAACTTTCGCCTCAAAACAAAAATAATAATGCTCCTACAAGCCATCAGTCAGTTTAGGCAACAGTGAACCATTACTAGGAAGCATTCACAAGGTTAAAGGCAAAATTTGACATTTTAGCCATTCATGCCTCTATCAACACAAGACACAATTCATATCCATTTCTGAAAATTAAGAGTTAGATCATAAAAATTCCTTTTAACCTCTTTATGAAACATGCACCTACACAATTCTAGTGTGTATCTGCAGCTCCCAGGACAAGTTTCAGGGCTCACCGTGAGGGCTTGGATCTCCTCCTCTGCCTCGGCCGTGGTCTCCTCCAGCTCGGTCTTGGCCTCGCGGAGCTGGTTCTCCAGGGCTGTCCGTGCAGCCTGCAGCCCAGTGATCTGGGATTCCCTCTCCTGCAGGGTCAGCTGCAGCTCTGTCAGCTGCCTCTTGAGCTCCAGCTTCTGTTCTTCGTGCTCTAGACTAACCTGAAGAAAGACAAAGTAGTATCCAAATGTAAGTTACTAACAAAGACATGAGAGGAAATGTAGTCTCGTCTATTCCCAGAATCATATCCTGACAGACTGCTTAAGGCACTGAGAAATCAAGGACACAGCTTTGTCTACTCCCTAAAATCTACTGGTTTTCTTGGAAAAAACAACCTGGCATTTTGAAACAAGGGCACAGGAATAGTTCCAGCTGTAACTCAAACATATCAAGCACTGATATAAAATGCTGAAGTAGTTTGTGATGAACATTCTTCACTGAAGCTAAGAGTCTCTAAGGATCTTTATTTGGGAATCTTTGGGCATACATTACATACATTTTGCAATCAACTTCCATGTTTCATCTTCCCTTCAGATTCCCTTTAAAGAAACCCAACAGCTCATCTGGCTCTGGATTTACCTGGATGGCTTCTGATGACAGTTTTCTTGCAGCATACAGGGATAAACATGTCAATCCAAGGATAAGAAATGAACAGCTAAAACAGATCTCAGAGTCCAAAATAAATTCCAAACCATAGCACCTTCTTCAGGTTCCCTGCTATCCCAAGGGAATCTGTCTGTTGTGCTTGAGGTGTGTGACAAGGCTGTCAGAAACCCTTCACTGGTCTCAGTCAGCTTCTGGCCAAAGGACAGGTTGGTTGTCCATCAACCTTAGCTGAAGGCAAGATTTCAGCCTTAGCTGAAAATTAGTGGGCTGAAACTGGAGAAGAATTTGTACATCCAAACTAGTTATAACAAAATTAAAAATAAGGCACAGCTCACAGATCTTTAGAAGGTTATATTTCCATATTACTGTTAGATTTTCTTGCTAGAAAACTCTGAAAATGGTGCATGAAGCAGCAGGTTCCTTTTTTTTTTTTTTTTTTTTTTTTTTTTTTTTTTTTTTTTCAGCAGTTCTGCTGGGTCTTTGCTTTCTAAGCTGTAGACTCTAAGGCTACAGGTTATCTCTCTCTGGTCATTGTACATTGCTGAGCTATTATTTTCTACCCAGACAATACTAGAAGGGTATTATTGTACTAACAAACATAGAAATAGAATTGTAAAAGCTCATATTCAGGGTGATAAGTCCTTAATACTTACATTCATTTCCTTTTAATGAGCTGCCTTTTTTTTTTTTTTTTTTTTTTAATTACTAATACACTTTCAAATACCACTACAACAAGTTATTTCTAGTTTTCATTGTATTGATGAAATAGGATAGATTTAAGAAAGTTTGTTGAGAGGGATTAGAGTCATGTTTTCACCTCTCTCAGCCGTGTCTCCAACTCCAGCAGGCGGTTCTTGTCAGTGTGATCTTGGTGACTCATCTTTTCCAATTGTTCTTCTAATTTTCGATTCTGGGCCTCCAACTTTCCAGCTTGTGTTTCCAAGTAGAACTTCTGTTGCCTGAGCTCTGAGATCATCTCCTCTTGGGCTTTCCTGATAGGAGAAATGCACAAGTGACAAACCCAAAATGCCCTTAGCATATGTCCTTGCACTGGGGTGAAGTAAGGAAGAGCACGAGTTTGCTGCTAAGTAGAACAGTTAAGTTCAAGGCTTAAATTCTACATTCCAGCTAAAAAAAAAAAAAAAAAAAAAAAAATATTAGTGCATTCATCAACATATGCCCAGAGCACTAAAATTCCATATTTGCCAGTTGCACAGACAAAGAATCCTGCAGAGGGTAATCTATAATGCTATTTAAGATACAATCCATTCTTCTCGCTTCATCAGTTCCTTGTCACATGTTTTTCTATAGGGGAAAAATAAATTCTAGGAGTTGCTTTCTCAGAGGGTGTTTCCATGAGACAAGAGGAACCCCATGCTTTTGGATTGGGGGTAGTTTTGTTGGGGGTTGTTTTGTTGAGGGCTTTTGAAAGTTGTAATGGAAATAGAACTTGACCTACTGAAGTGAAGCTTTGCTGTCTCTGATCAAAGCCTTAATCCACAAACAGAACAAAAATAATTACTTGTTCTCACAAGAATTTTGAGAGCTGGCAATGATTAATTATTACCATTTGAAATGGACACCCTCAAAAAAAAAAAAAAAAGGCAAAAAGGGGTCTTTCTGCATTATTTACAGTTCCTGGAATTGTGTTATCATGCATTGGAAAATTGTGCCTCATATAGTGCTTTCTACTTGGAAGCCTCACAAAGCTCTACATATATTAATGAATTAATATTTTAAGAAGTTCACTGTGAGATAAGCTGTTATTAATCCTATCCCAGAGAAATTATGTGGGTTGCCCAAGATCAAATAGGAAGACTTAACAAAACTAAAAATAGAACTTAAGTCTTCTGACTCACATTTCTCTGCACTGCAAGCAAAACCACCCTTTCACCCTCTCTGTTTTTTTTAATTTACCTCTACAGATTACTGTCAGCCAGAACTGTCAAATGCTGTTATTTCATTTCCTGCTGTTTACTGGGCTATCTTCTCAGGAACCTGATAATCATTGGTTTCCTCAGATACTGCTGGAACAAAAGCTTGCAGAGCTCCCCTCTCCTCTGAAGGGTTTAATCACTAGCTCTCCTCTTGATGCATGCTCAGATTAGCTGCAGCTTTTGTGCGTTCAAAACACAGTCCAACAACAATTTATACATTTTCAACAGCCCAATTCACAAAATAAGCACAAATTCATTAACTAGCTGCATGCATAATTAAGCAATTTTCTCTCAAAATGTTGCTAATTCTGTACTATCTCCTACCAATCCTGCAAAGTACATCATTTGACAATATGTCTCCCAATAATCTATTTTGAATTGTATGTTAAAACATTATTATGTGCTTTTCTTGTTTTCTGTGGCTCTCCAGTCAAGGATATGGCTCCCAAAGAATGCTGTAAGTCCTTACACTCAGTTCAGCACCCATGACTAAAGACACTCAACCTTCCATACACTTCCCAGCTCCACCTTGGGACCTATCTGTTTTATTTTAGACTGAAGGTGAGTTATGGCTTTTGCTGCCTCAACAAACTCCCTGGGTGATTAACTGGAGGTCATCTGAAGCATCAAGCAATACAATCAAATTCTTCAGTTATTTCTGTGAATGTTTTTGGCTGCTCATAAAATAACTTGCAAGGTATTTGAAATGCAATGAAAATTGGAGCCATTACATATCTGGAGGCATAATGACCACAGAAAATGAATGAAACCAAAGCAAGTCTCTGCCAAAACTTGTCCTTGTCTGATTCTATTCAGTATTAGAGGTGGATCTATCCACGTGCTTCCCACAAAGGCACTGCCTGATGTTAGATCCAGCAGCTGATGGACACTGAAACCTTTGTGCAAACCAAGCTGGTGAATCTCTGAACTCAGCAAGGGCAAATTACTGTTTTAGTCCTGCTCTGCAGGATGTATCAAACAATCCATGCGTTTTCCTACACTTGAGTAGAACACCTCCAGGTCATTTATGAAGGAAAAACCTCATTGTAGAGATCAGGAATCTCAGCTAAAATCCAAAGACAAATGAAGTTCGGGTAGATGAAAGGATCTGAAACAGAAGAATTCAACAACAAGCAGAGAAATTCTTGGCTTAAAAATCTAGTGTTCTTCCTTGTCTTCTCATCCATCAAGGAATGATGAAATGTTTGTGAGTGAAGGGTGTTTAATGTTTTCAATTTCAAAATCATGTGTCAGGGGAACTGAGTAAAATATAAATCTATTAGCACTGTTTATGTTTAAAGACAGAATGTGTGCTTCTCCAGAGGTATTTCAGACATAAAGTTATTAGTATTCATTTAACATATTTGGCAAACCTACACAAATCACCTGCCTTAGGAAATGCTCAAAAGTAAATACTGTAATACAAACCAATTTTCCCAGTCATGTTTGAGAAAACACAAAATACACAGTGAGCCCCAACTATTTGAAGAACAAAGCATATTTTAGAAAGGCTATCACTGAAAAACAAGCAGGGAGCACAGCAGACCTGCAAAAAAGAGCCATTTTTACACGGTGAATCAGAGAATCATTCCAATTGGAAAAGGCTTTAAGGTCATCTTCCTGAGACCTGTTCAGCAGTGACAGCAGCTGCCACACTTACATGTTCCTCTGGGTAAAGAGGCTGCTATTTGCTGCCAGTTTGTTGGCCTCAGACAATTCCACAATTCTCTGCTCCAGTGACCTGATCTTCGAATCCATTGCATTGATCATCTGAAACACAGCAGTGAGCCTTTGAGACCACGCCACGCCAGCGGTTACAAAAATAAAGTTTATTAAAAAGTCTGAACTTTTTCCAGAAACAAAAAGAACTAAAAGAAAACTGATCAAATGGCCAAAATGAGCAACACAGATGCAATTACTGGAGCTATTTGCAGCTGCTTTCTATTGCTTTAATGTTGGGAAAAAGCAACTCTTATGAAGGCACAAAACAAGGGATACGCAGCAAGCTGCATGGCTTTTTTTTATGGAAATATTCTTGAAGATACTCTGAATTTAAAAAAAAATGTATTTTCAAATTTGTATTAATCAATGAATTTCCTTCAAAGCAGCTCAGCAGCACTACAGAACCTCAAACAAGATTATCTTGTTTGAAATCAACCTCAGAAAGCTACTCTTCAAACAGCTTTGATTTTCAGCTCAACACCACATACCGCCTTCTGTTCAGCCAGGACTTTGCATTTCTCACGTGCTTCTTCTTCATGTCTTCTGAGCATATTCTCAAGTGCTTCCTTATCTGCAAGATCCTTCTTCATCTGATTTTCCAACACCTAAATGAAGACATTTCTTTTGTCTAAATTATATCTGTTTCACTGGGCAAAGGGCAAGCAGAAAGAAAATCATCAATACAGGTTTGGTTTTTTTTTGTAAGCAATTGGTCATATCTCAAGCAAATTTAAATCCATGATGCAATTGCATGACATCCATGGAAGAGCAAACTCCAAAAAGAGCACTCTCTCAGTCATCTTTGAAGACTGAATTTAACAGTAAGATTTCATAGAGATACTGTAGATTTTTTAATTATTATTTTAAATTCTATAAACTGTCTTCAATAACTGTTCCAGCCTAATGCAACAGAAAACAGAAAAGACTCTCTACTCCTATATGTACAGCAGAAGAAATAGGAAAGTGCCCATCCTTTGGCTGCCCTACCAACATGGCTCACAAGTAATTTGTGAGTTCCATAGGTATGGATGAGAAAGCAACTGAGACCACATGAATTCTTCCAGTCAGAGAAAAAAATCTAACAGCAAAGTGAAAAGCTTCTTTTTGTGGCTCAAATAGCTGTCATTTGGAACAGGACTAAAGTAAGGAATGGCTACATTTTTCTTGAAATGCATGTTGTGTTTGTATGACCAGATATCTAAATCAGTTGTTAAACTGAAGGTCTTTTCCTTCAAAGACAAGTTTTTCAAAGGCACAAATTCTGGACACCACAGATTTTTCCACTTACAAAACCCTCATGTCCTGTTTTATCCCTTCAAACTTCTTTCACCTGGCTTCCTGATTTCTCTTATTAAACCCTACCACATAGGCCCTCATAATTTACCAGTTCTCTTTTTATTCTTTTTCCAATGCCAATCCTCTTCTGCAGTTTTTGGATCACCACTTCTTTCTTAACATCTACATCTGATCTTCCTGGCTTTCCATCTCTCTCCTCTCATTACTGATAACCACATGCTCTGATCTGCCAGCAAATCATCTTACTTCTCTTTTTTCCTTATATTTCTCCCACAGAAAATTCTTCTCTCCTCTTAAGTACTATATCCTCTCTCATTTAAGCAAAAATGTAGAATTAAAGTACTAGATAAATGTACAAGATAAAGACTGTTTCTACTGAGAATAATTTGTTCTTAGCAAAGATTCTTACAAAATGCATTTACTGGCTGTCATACTGCAAGTTCTTTAGAAAAATCCTGAGCCAGTGCATATTCCTATTTGCCAGCTTTTTTTCCCCTAAAATTTTAGATGATGTCTATTTCTAACTGTTTGTTAATGCTACCCTGGAAAAGACAAAAACAAAGTGGGTGGTTTCTGTGGCTTCTTGGCAGATGTTCCAGCTCCAAGATGGAATTTCAGAAATGGTCTACTATTTGCTGCATTTTAAACTTGCAGGTAGGCTGAGTGAACACTCATAGAAAATCAGGGGGAACTGAAAGCTTCTTCAGGGTGTGAGATCCAACAGCATTAGCTAAGTATCATTTAGTCAGCAGAAGTCAAATTACAACCAACAAATGCCTTCCTGTAGTTCTGCCTTCAAATTCTACCTCTCCTTATCCAGTGCCACACACACATAAAGTACAATGGCAGAAAAAATAGGAGAAAACTCATTTAGATTTCACTAAGCACCCTCAAAGTTGCAGCAAGGGTAACAAGAAGGCAACCCACAAGACAAAGCAGTCAGAGCCTAAAGGCAACTGTTTTTCCCTGAACTCATTCTACCCACAAAAGCCTGTAGGAAGATAAGATATTTTTACTTTGAGTTTCTCCTCATAGAATTGTTCCTTCTGTTTCAGCTGTAACTCCAGATGTTGTGCTGCGATCTGAGCCTCACGGTGCTTTTCCTCCAGCTCCTAAAAGCAGCAAAAATTCATATTCAGACACAAGGAAATGGTAGGTGCTATGAGTATGTGTTACATGGGTACTTAATATTCATTCTCTTTTTTAAGGCTTCACCCTATAAAAATCCCAAGTCCAGGGCTGTCATGGTAAAACAAAAAAAGGTATTATGAGACCTGAACATTGTCAACTTAAAGTTTAAATATTGGTGCCGACCCATCTACTGCAGAGTGGGAACACTGCTAAGGACAAAGATTTCTACTTCCATGGTAAGAATCTCCATCTCCCAGGAAAATATACCCAAAGATAGGCCAAGGACATTTGGTGAAAACACATAGTTATAAACATTTTATAGCTGCAGTGGCATCACAGGAAGTTCAGATCTATTTTTAACAAGGTCTCTCACTTGTTTTCTTACAGCAGAGCTCAATAACGGGGTACTGCTGTCTGTGCTTTTCATTTTGCATTCAGAGGGGGAATAGCATTTACTTTGCTGTATTCCTTGGACAAATGTTGTCAGAAATGCTATTTATAAATGGCTTCAAAAATGAAAAGTGCAGGATGCAATATATGTGGTGGAACATAGCAGAATCTTTCTAGCCTCTTTATTTCACATCAGATAGTTTCAGCCATGAAGCCCTTAAATAATTTGTATTTCAGAAATTAGCTATTTCTGCAGTCTGACTATATTATTTGGGGTCTATCTTTAATCACCTTCCAACAGGACACCTCTCAAGAGCCAAGCTTACAATTTTGTGCTCCTTTATTGTCATATTTGCCATTCCAATAATTTCCTTAGAAGAGGAGCAGGTCTAGGTCTGTCATTCACTACCACTGGGCTGACTCTTGCATAGACAGGTTCAGGTGCTGAGGTGCATGTGCATCTCCTGTCTGCCCTCATTACTGCAGAGCACAGGAGAATTTCCTGATACTTGTGTGTGTTTTAGTACTTTTCATAGTATTTTGATATACTTTTTCCTGATCTTCCTCATCTTGAAGGTTTTTTTGCTCCAGTAATTGCAATAGACCTCCCTTTCCAGAAGTGAGAATCAAAGAGGAGGTTCACCAAAAGTAGGTCACTGACAGTGCCTAGTCCCTGACACTCCTGCATGGAATGGAGATTGCTGCTTTTTGCAATTGAAATATGTCTCCCAGCAACAAGAGGGACAACTCACCTCCCCCAGAAACCCACACATTTCAGGTCCTGGCAGAGAATCAGACAACCAGATCAGCAGCAGCTTCAAAGCTCCCAGCATCAGACTGCTCATATTGTAGCAGAAGCTTCACCGGTTCCTGCAGTGGCACTTAACAGCCAGTGTGGGCTTAAAAAGGTAATCTCTTACCATTCCTGCTCTCACTCAGTATTTTCTATGTAGCACTGCCTTTGTTATTGGCATCACAGCAATGATCTGCACTTTCAGGCAGGCAGAAGTATCCTCTCTAACTTGTTTCTTACTTCTTCATCAGTTCCTTACAGACAGATGGAGCAGGTACTTCTCAGGTACTGAGTGTACACGAAAACCATGCCTTTATTCAACAATTTCCACCTTATTCTATGCAACTCTGCATCTTCAACTCCCTTCTTACCTCTCTATACCAGGAAAAGTCAAAAATGTTTGAAGAGAAAACTTGAGGGAAGGTACAGGGTAGGAGTGGAGGAGAAAAGAATACCAGTACCCTGTGCTTCCAGATCAGTTGCAAGGGACTAGGAAAGAATCTGTAGGATTATTTCTTCAATGCCTGTTTGACTTTTTTTATAAAATACTTTTGTACCTCTCCAATATTCTGTCAGGACTCCATGGAAACTATCTATAAGAAGAGCTAAATGTATCCCATGGTGTAAAACAATTAGTTGATATTTCTGCCTTCCTTTCCACTTTCTCCTCCACAGAGAACATAATCAAATCCAAGGAACAATCCCCAAATACACACAAGAGGCTTATGAAACAATTCAAAGTTTTACACTATTTCTAAACATAAAGTTGGCTTTGAGCCCAGCACAACCATAGTCTCCCACTTACCATGCACTCCTGCTATCAAAACAATTTGAAAGAAACAGCACTACTAAAGAACTGATTCTACCTTTTCTTGACAGTGCTTAGCATTCTGATGCTAAGGTCTACACACCCAGGACAATGCACAGGTCTATAACTGTTGACACCAAGTATGTTTATTTTTACATTTCCATTTGGCATTCCTCAGGTGTGTCTCAGCTTGGGAATACTACCAGTAAAATAAAATACTTCTTTTCCTTGTCAAATTGGCAACACACAGAAAACCATGAGGAAGGCAAAATAAATTTAATTATTACGGTATTAAATCATGCTTTCTGTCCCAGGGGAGCAAAGTTATTAGAAACACTCTCTGCTTGATCCACTAGAGACTGACATACTAACTTGCCTTAATAGTTTTAACCAGGAGAGAAACAAGAAATTGCCAACAGAGAAGTTATGTGGGTGCAAATGGTTTCCTAACAAATATCTTTGGAGATGAACAGTTTGGATGACTAATTTCTCTCTGCTTCAAAATGTAAGCATTTCTAATAGATCTGACCTCTAAATTCCTCTGCAAATTGCTTTAAAAGATAGATGTTTTTGTTGTTGTAGTAACCCACCCTCAGAATGTTTTACCTCTGAAACAATCACTAGGTAAAGAATTTAAATATTCCTCTGTTGAGTGAAGTTTTCCCACTGAGATGACTCCACTTTTGAAGCACTATTAAAACTAAAGGCACAGAAGTGAATCTGTAACTAGAGGTGCAAATTGTATTTGAATGTTTAAGCTTTCTCCAGTATGACTGGTACAAGAAACAAATGCCTTTATTCAACAATTTCCACCTTATTCAATGCAATTCTACATCTTCTGATTCTTCCCTACCCCTTTCTTACAAACCCTTACCCTCTAAGTTTCATTTTCACCTCTGCTCACCAGAATTTTTTCTGCCATCTGTTGAATCTGCTGAGATTTAGTTTGAATATCTTCTTTTAGGCGGTTTTCTCTCCGTTCCACAGTCTCCAATCTCTTCACTTGATTCTCCAGAGAATGGCGCCGTTCCTGCAGAGCAATTATGAGCTGCTGTTTAGGCCCCCCAACTCTGCTTTAGCACAAAGCAAGGAGTAGTTTCTAGAGAAAACAGGCTGAAGCAGTCAATATATGGCTGGCTTTCATTTTTTGAATCCTCATCTCGCCCCAAATGCCCCAGGCTAACCACATGTCCTTATCAGCTCCTCACTGAAAATAAAACTCCTCTGTTTTCCTCAAAGAAATGCTTTTTTAATTAAAAATAGATTAATGTCTAACAACTATTTCCTGTGAAGAATTACTACAGGAATACATGCTGCTCAGAGCCACCCAGGTGAGGGTTCCTAAACTAAGACCCATCTCAATAACTAATTTACTCTAGACAGACACTCTGCACTCACTTCCGCTTCCAGCAATTTTTTCTTCATGCTTTCATTTGAATCTTCCCTGTTCTGCAGTTTTTCCAACTCCTTCTCTGCTCTCTCCTTTGCCTGACGGATATTCTGCAGGAGCTCTGTTGCCTCTGAGCTGGCTTTCACAGCCTGAGGGTCAAGAGAGAAGAAAACACAGGTGTTATATGAAAAGCACACACAAATCTGGTGTGTGAAAGGTTTAGAACTTCAAGATGGTCAACCTTCCCAGTTAAACCACTACAGAACTTTGGTTTAACAGTTTAACATGTGCAGGAGTCCAAATTTTAACTTCTGATACACAATTTTTACTTCTATTTCACAAAAAAAATTAAAATTTAGGATACACGTTTGTCTTGCTATACTGCAAGTTACTTGACTCTGCATCCTGAAAATCCTACATCTATCCCCAAAATCATCCCAAGTTCTTTAAAAGAACTCACAAAATACTCTTACTAAAGGACAAGGAGAATAACCTGTTGGCCAACAGAAAATTCCTTGGAATTAATGCAGGTAGAAAAGGAGACAGGACATTAAAACATGATTGTTCTGAAATATTAGAAGTACTACTTCTATGTAGTTTTGGCCTCCATGTTCATGATCTTTACCCTTGAAATAGCCCTCTCTCAGCAGGTGCCAAGTTTGAAAAGCTCAGTCAGAGGATTATTACGACAATCCCTTTCCTTCCTGCTGAAGGATTCCAATAAGAGAAGTTCCCTGACTGTTCTTACAGTGACACCTCAGGTGCCAGACTGACCATGACAGCAAATCTTAGATATTCTGCACTACTTTCAGCAGACATTGATAAGGTGTTTTGATTCTGTTGTGAATACTTTTCATTCAATATTTTTACTGTAAAGAACCTGTGAAAAACTGAACTGTCAAATGATTAAAGCAGAGTATACTGGGAGACTAAAGCGAGTCCAACATGTACTAGTACTAGTGAGCTAAAACCAGCTGAACCCTTCTTCAGAAGCAAGGGACCAGTGCAGTGTCCAGAGCATACCCAAACAGGCCTTTAAATGAGAATTTCTCTACACTACTCCAGCTCTGACTCAGCTTCATTTGTAAAAATAAACACTGTTGACATGTCTCAAGAGCCAAAAGCATATTGAGAGCACCAGTGATTTCAGATACCAGTTCCCACCCCCTTTTCCTTATCATCCCCCATGCTATGACTAATTCTATTTTTGAGGGTAAAACAAAGTGCATCCCTCCTCTTCATTAAGGTTTCACTGGGAAATCTTGTGAAACACTCACTTTCACCACCCAGTCGTTACCTTTGTCAGCTTTTCCTGCAGCTCCTGGATTTTGGCCTGCTGCTCTGTATTGATCTGTAGTTAGATAAAAAAAGATGGAGGGAAAGAGTCAAAACCAAAGAGGAGAAGATGCTCTTTGCCTATGATACCATATTTGTTTTAATTCGCTTCCCAAAAATCTTCATTTTCCCCCTGTAATTCCAACACACTAAAACACTCCTTGGTAAATTCATTCCCATTTTGCTAGCTTCCAGTTGATTTAATATTTTGGCCACCAAGGAGATTGTTCAGTGTAAGAACACTAAGAATTCTTTTTTGCTTTTTATTTGCTGTTCTTTCTGAGTAAAGAAAACCCTGATGTATCCCCAGCCTTACTCCAAACTCGGATGACACATAACAGCCTGTCCTTGCCTGGCTTCTCAACATAATCCTTTAAGGAACAGGTTATCCAGAGACAGCTTTATATCAAATCAGAGAGAACAGTGAATCACACCAAGATGTCTTAAAACATAAAATGAAAGATGGTGGGGGCTGTGAGGCCATGCACGCTGCTGACTAGCCAAAGACTTTCTTGGTTTTTGTGCATAAAATGAAAGACCCAGGAAATAAAACCTAGGACACTGAAGCAACATACCTTTTCCAGTTTGGAATACAATTCTCCTGCCTCATTTTTGCCTTGATCTTTAACCTGTAACTTAAATATAAAATACATGAAAATCGCAGAAAAAGCTAAGCTTCTCTCCAGTCATCACCTCTTGCAATTACACCAAACATAAGTCACATCATGAAAAACACGTGTTAGTTGTACAAACCACGCTAATCTTTGAAGGGCACACCCACAACTTGTGTGTACATGTGTCAAACAGCACCAGATACTCCAGCAAGCCTCAGCCCCCTCTCCCATGAAGCCTAAACTACCTTTTGCAGTTTGTTGTGGCATTCGGCAGCTTTACGTTTGAATTCCTCAGCTGCCAGGCGGGACTCCCTCAACTCCGACTCGTAGAGATCGCTGCGCCTGCGAGCTGAGATCAGATCCTCTTCCAGCTGATTCATCATCAGCCTCATCTCTTCTACTTGAGCTTGGTATTCCTGCAGTTACGGTGAAAGGGAAGGAGAAGGGATTACAGTTTAGAGGCAACAGGGGAAAATGCCTGGAGCAGCAGATTCCAGAATACTGACTGCAGGCAACAGATGCATTTAAGAGCGTGTAGCAGAAAGGTAAAGTACAAAATGAAACAGCAAAAACTAAATAAAATAATGTCCATGGTGTTCTGGTTTGAGTCTTGCCACTTTCAACTCAATACCTCAAAGTCAAAACATTGACTTTTTGAGAGTGCAGGAACACATACATACAAATGATAAAAATTACTTACATTTCTAATTTCTGAAACAGAAATGTGCCTTTGAGTTGATGTCTCTATTAAATGCCCAGATGCTCCCTCAAGATCTATTTTCTCAGGCTGATAACATGACAGTTACCACAGATCTGCACAGCTTGGGTAAAAGGAAAGGAGAAGCAGAGGGGTAGCACACACTGGCTTGCAGCCATCAGCTACTTTCTCTTGACAGAGTTAAAAAGGATCACATTGCTCAGTATGGGAGACAACCTAAAATAAAATATTATCTTAGAAAAACTATCTAAAACTCACATTGCTCGTAGAATATTTGCCTATCCAGGCAGAAATAAAGATTCCCCATGAAGGAGACCACAAGACAGGGCATTTGGCAGGGGAACGTGGGAAAAGAAAAGAACATTTGAATTGACTATCTCAATGAGACTGGGAACTCAAAGTGAGGCTAGCTTGAGAGATTGCTTCACATAGCTTCACTGGAAGAAAAGAATTTAATTATGTTCAACATTAACTATGTCCTGCAAGTACGCATTTCATAAAATTACTCTAAAGCAAAAAAGAAAAACCACATACCAAAAAGCCCTCTCCAAAATCAAGGTACTTTTTATGAAGGTGAGAACAAGTAGAAAACATGCACATCAAGAGTTGGGAACAAAGATTGTGAAGGACTGACAGTGGGGGAGTCTAGCTTTCTTTCCATTTTAATGTCTTACAGTATGCCTGACTACCCCCATATTGAGAAGAGTAACTGTCTCGTGACAGAATCAGGTTTGTCATCGCTCCCTCCAGACAGGCAGCTGCCTTCAGCTCCATGAGTGACTGCACGAGCACTGACCCTGATGGCAGCCCCTCATTCTCCAGTGTGGTGAGCTTATGCAGATACTGAAAGAAGCCAGGCCTTTAGCAGATTGCTTTACTGCCCCTTACAGGGAGCAAAGAATGGTTTGTAATCCCAAAATTGGTTCTCCAGTTTGTAAGCCAGGCAGGGCCCTACTCTTTCCAGTTCGTTTCCTATAGGAGGATGATCTTATTTTCTTGGAAATAATGATTCTGGAAAGAATTAGAGCTTTTTTCCTAATAACTAAGCATGTATTAACTCAAATATTCTTTTCATACCTATAAATTTCTGAACAAAAAAGGCAGAATGGTTTGAAGGAATAAATGTTCTGCCCAGAAATCATAATTTATTTAGACTTCCTAAAATACTGGGCTTTTATATCAGCAAACACTTGACCAAAGAATTACAGGTATGACAATAGTTGCCAATGTGACAATGAGCAATTGGGAAGGGAGGAGAATGGGGAAGGAGAAAAGAAGAAAGAAGAGAGGATAATTAGTAATATTTCAGGTTTTCTTGTTTCATCACATTTGCAAGACTGTCTTTGAATAAGATCAGGTCAGAGGAACAGGCCACACCACTCAAGGCAACACAGAACAAATGTCTGGGATATGCATTGGTCAGAGTTTTAAAATACCAAGAGGTATTTAAGCACAGATTACTAGACAAGTTCAGGGCATGTACCTGAAGCTACACAGAAATGAGTGGGGCTTTCGAAAAAAGTACAGATTCTGATTTTTTGCAAGTTTGTCTGTTAGTACAGTTCTTCATCAAGTAACAACCAGAGCACAGGTTTAGTTAAAACAAAAAAAACAAAACGAAACAAAACAAAAACCAAACACACGCCCCAAGCAAACAAAAAACCCCACAAACCCACCATGCTCTTCTATCCAAGTACCTGAGGATGAGTTGAACCTACAGCCTCGCCCTAAGAATATCAAATGCCTAATTATTAGGTTTTGAAGATTCTGATATGCTGTTGATTTGACTCTCTCTCAAGTCTCAGGTTTCCAACAGCAAAACTCTAAGGGGCTCTTCCAATTATCAGTTCCCTCTGACCTAAAAATCATGGTCCAAGTATTTAATGGCCAAGATCCACCTGCTCATATGAGTCAGCACAAATCTTTCAGCATTTTTGGTTGCCAAGTTCTTGCACTTGTGTTTCAGGGAGCTCAGAAGGCCACCACAGACACGAAAGTCTGCAGGATTCATTTGTTGAACCAAGCAGCCTCTTTATGTCATTGTGAATCTTCACAAGCCAAATTAAGAGATTCTGGGACAAAGTGTTTGATTAAAAATTACTTGCATTATGTTTCCTCTGTTACATGTGTCTGTACTGCCTAAGAATCTATGGATGTTTAAAATCATCAAAAATGTTCCCCATTTCAGTATTTAAAGCAACTTTGCTAGCAAAGCACCAGAAGAGAGAGCAGGGAGCTTTAGATCCCTGGTATTACATAAAACAACCACCCAGAAGAATGCTGAGGAAGTCTATGGAGGCCAGCTACATCCAGTGGGTTGGGTTTGCATTTCATTACTTTTTATATAAGAGCTACTCATGTCTGGAGAATTATTACCAAGGTTTCTGGGCTTCCTTGTCTCAGAGACTTTGAAATGAGTCAGTTAATGTTTGTAAAGTGCTTTGAAGATGAAAACCAACAGATAATCACAAAGAATTGTTTGAATGCTATAGCTAATTTCAATTTCTTTTTCTCAATGCAGTATGTTGCTGTTAATTCATAAAACTGAATGGGTTCTCCCTTGAAATGGCCACATTTGTCACAATGTTTTTATTTAATTTTGACTCTTTTTTCTTATGAGCATCTATGTGAATTAATGAATTTTCAACATTCTTTGGGTGGAAAAGAAAATAATTAATTTCTCCTTTGCAAATGGATCAAATCAGGAAAAGAATATTTAGGCAACACACATTCTATTTTGAAATGCCATTAAGCATAATAAATTGCAAGATAAAAAAGAAAAATTTTTTAAAAACCAACACAAAATTCATTAGCTCAGTTCTCTCCCAGGTGAAGATTCACTATCTTGTGAAATTTCCATACCATTTAAAATGGATAGGTTGCTTCTAGTGCAACATGTTACTAAAGCATTGCAACTTTCTCCTAACTGATTGTATAGACAAAGTACTTTCAGGACTTTTCAGGAAAAGAAAAATGTGAAGTTTGGAGTTTGTGCTTACTTGCAAAATACACAAGTGGAATTTTGTTGCTTGCTGTATTGTTCAGGAACCCCTGTGAAATCACACAGCTTGGGAGTTATCACAGCCTATCAACACCCAGTGCAATCCTGGCACCAGAGCTAGAATATGCCAAGAATGCCTATTTGTGGGCAGCCACCCTGCTCCCCAAAGAAGCAGGAATACCTGTTCTTTGATCTCTTGCAGTTTTCGGCTTTGCTCTCTGATATCATGAAGTAGCTGTAGTGCCTTATCATCTTCCTGAGACACCTCCATCCGTGCCTGCTCCAGGCTGCGCTTTAAGCTCTGCAGAAAGCAAAATGTTCAATACATAGGCTTTGGTTTCTCAAATGGTTGTATAATGAAGATCTTTAGTTACACAAATGCCTCCTTGACTGCAGTGAGGCATCAAAAAAATGGAGGCACCAATGATGGAACCCTAATGAAATTCATGGCCAGTGCTGCTCCTATCTGAACAGAAGCAGCCCATTTTACAAACACTGTTTACTCAACTTAAATCTTAGTTCAAATCTCCACTTCCTCACATCAGGTTTAGAGACAGAAACCAAACACAGATCACAAAAGGCATCCATTATTGACAGCATTTATCTATATTTTATCCAGCACTATTAATTCACAACCTAGATACAATCCTTCAACTTCATGTTACTTACATTTTTCTTGTTGCTGTTAAGTGACAAATGCTTTAATCACTGTTAAATTTCTATAAGGAAAAGAAGAGCTGAGTCTGTATCTCAGCACGTGCCTTACCTCCAAATTTGGAGTCACCAGTGGAGTGGTGCTCCTATTAACTGAGTGTTATTCATCAACAGAAAGATACAAACTGAATTTTATTGCTTTACCTAGCAGCATTCAGTATAGGAAAAATCACTTGGCCCCACTTTAAGATGTCCTTCCCAACAAACCAAGACATCAGAAACGTTTCCAGTTCTCTGGAACAGAGTATTAGCTGCATTTTTGTTCTTGGTACAAGAGAGGAAACATAATTGTGTATCTAACTGAAAATACAGAGACCATCAACTAGAATGAAAATATCTTCACTGGAATATTGCCAGTGACAACTGGGCAGACATTCCAGTTCTCATGAAAAATGATCCTTGAAGACATGGTTGTACAGCCTCATTTTTATATTCTACCTGAAAAATAGCACCTGTCCTAGATCCTCCCTGACACTGGGCTGGGGAACGGGATCAGTCTGAACTCAGGACACCACAGATGGAGGCAACACTACTGTTTCCTAATCCTATTTGTTCTTGAAGATTTCTGTCTAGGCACTGATTAGGCCCCATCCTCTTCCGGCTAAGAAACCTTCAAAAAGCACAACCCAGGCATGTTCTAGCACAGCCAGTGAGACAAACATCACAAAGAGTTTCAGCAAGACCAGGACAGTAGTCACTCCTGCATGATCTAAGCACATGACCATGAAACAACATCTGAATAAAACTACCAATCAAGCTTTGGCAAACACTTCAGGGCTCCATGTTCAACAGATATCCTCTCACATAGTATTTTCTCTCCATCAAGTACCCCACTGAAAGCATGATGGAAGAGAAAGACAAAGACCACCAGATTTCAGGCCTTCAGAGCTGAAAGGACTGGTGTAAGGGCTCACACTGCATTCTGTGATATAGGTGGCCAGGTCCTGCTCCAGGAGGGATCGCTGGGTCTCAGAGGCTTTCAGTTCCACCTCCTTTTGGCTAAGTACAGCCTCCACCTCTGACACTCTCCGGTGCAACCGCGTCATTTCCTGCTCCATCTGCAATAAATATCAAGAGGTTATAAAGGGAGGCTTCAAAAGCTTTGTTAAGTGCTACTTTCAGAGCTCTCTTTGTAAGGAATTTGTCTCCAAGAGACTTCTAGCTACGTTTCTCCAAATGGTGTTTAAATTCCGATACCATTGTCTCTGCTCCAGGAATGCACAGTTCTTCTTAAGGACAAAGTAGTAAGTCTAAGTCACCCCATTCATTCAAGCTGCTTGTTCATATTCAGTCATTCTTCGAACCCCAGTTAGCAAAGAAGACACAATCATTTTTCACCTGACTTGCAGAGATGGGTCACTTTAACCTTATCCCAAATCCATGCTGGACCAGAAGATGGTTTCCCCCCATCTCCTTGTCAGGAGCAAATGGTCAAATCCAGAACCGAGCAGGGAGAAAAGTAATGGAACTCTCATAAAAGTCTCAAGACAAGCAGTAAGTGTTAAAAGACTCCACCAGGTTCCCTTTATTGGAGCACAGCAACAGTTACAAGACGTTCACCATAAGCAGTGACGTGACAACAGTTATATAAGCAGGAGCTGATGAGTGAGGAAGAGCCCTCAGAACAGTACTGCTGTAAATGTGTGTCTGATGAAGAGGCAGGGCCTGCAGGAAGAAGCAGTCGTCTGTGGCACGCTGAGAAAAGCACTGTTTAAAATCCAGAGCCGCTTCTTGTTAAGTTAAAAGTATCTACAGCAACAGCATGGCCTAAATTCATCTCCCTTTGTACTGGACAGGAAGCCACCTCTCTGAAGGAAAAGCACTTTGCCCACCACGAGTCTGGATGATCAGCAGCATCTGACAGATCCCTGGACATACAGTGGTTGCAGATTCCTGGAGCAATGGGTGTGGCCAATCGCATAAATAAATACCTTGTGACACTTGTCCTGGGCGTCTTGGAGCTCTTTGCTCTTGAGAAGAAGTGTCTTTTCCATGGAGCTGACCTTGGCTGGGGAATCCACACTTGAAAAAACAGATCTAAAAGAGCAAAGCCAAACAGCACATGAATATGGGCAAAAGGTACAAAAATCTGATTTATGCAGCCTCCGTAAAGTCATTGGGTACTTACTTATTCCAGGATAAAAGAAATGTGATTGTGCAGCAATCACAGCCTCACAGCCATCATTGCAGATCAAACGTACCATAAAAGCTAACGACAGTACATCATTATTAAACAATCCACATGTACTTCTAGTTACAATATTAATATTTTCCATCAGTGGCTATGTCAGAGTGCAAAACAATAAATCACAGCAGCAGTTTTGCATGATTTGTAGGGATTTATAGGTGCAACAAAAACAGAGCATAAAGTCAACATAACCATGTGGAAAGATAACAGATTTTCAGAGAAATGCTTTTTACTTGGTACTTTATTTTTAAGCAGGTTTTTAAATGATCATCAAAGTATAAAATCCCTACAAACTTCAAATGTCATAATCTGCACCACAGGAAGAAGAATTTAATATCCTTAGTTACATTCTGTGAATCAAAATTGAAACTTCCCTAACCCAATTCATATGATCCCTACAAACCCAATCAATATCAATATGATTAGTCACACTGCAGAACTTCAGAGTTCCACTTAGAAGTAATTTTTTTTTCCCTGAGACACAACTATACTGTTCAAAACAATCTGACTCCAGAAACCTGGGGAAAATATTTACTTGTTCTTAAGCTTTCTGTCTAATTGGGACTCAGCATTTAAAAAGTTTACCATTCCTGTTAGTTTAAATCTATTTTAGAAAGTGATAGGAAGCCACGTGATGTTTAGGAGCATATTTTTAGTGCTTTGCACAGTCTTAAATATGCAACCTGCAACCAAAAATTAAGTGCACACATCAAAACACAATTTTAAAAATCACATTCTCCCTCACATAAAATGATTCAGACTCGAGCAGTTAATGATGGAAGCTGTGTTAACTGATAGATGAAAAGGCAGCAGTACAATCAAGGTGCTAATAAAAGATCACACAGGCTGCCCACACGTTGCTTTCTGCTTCTCCTGGCCACAGTTTGGTGTGCAGCCAGTTATCCCCACGGAGAGAAAGGAGCTTCGAGCAGCTCTCTGCACAGAGCCAGACACCCACACACAGCAGCACAGGCTCCTCTCAACACCAAGGAAAGTTTCATTCCATCACCACCATTTTCTGAGAAAAAATCTACTCCTTAATCCAACTGGATATTGCAGCAGAGGCAAAGAAAGATATGCATGGATTTTTACAAAAATGCAGCAACATTTCTGTATCAAACAGATGTTCAGCACCACCACCTTGAGCAGTGATTAGGAAACACTCTTAATATCAGCAAACAAGCACAGCAAAATCCACCAATGCTGCCTTGAAAGGTCAGATATGAATATATCTCTTCAGAAACCTGATATGGAAAAACTTAGAAGAAACAATCCTGCATATCAATGATAGAGATATGATAAGGACTTATTAAAAAAATGTCTAAAATTAATGCTTTTATGCAGCATTCCTTTAGCCCTGGTCCAATCAATCTGATCCATCAAATTACCATATTTAAAAATCAATTTATAAAGCGTGTCTATACTCCTACAGAGAAAAAGCAACCATCTGAGAAAGATGCATATTAAATCCCATAACAGCTGGGTGTACAAACAAGGCTAAAAATGAATAGTTGAGAAAAGCAGTCTAAAAATACAAATTAAAGCTCACATTAACTAAAAAAGACACTAAGGAATCTGCTTTCAAATGTTAATCAAATATATGTAAATAGCTGCAAATATGTACTGAGACAAATCTGAAAATCTTCTTATAATAAAAATTTATTTTTACAGGTCTGAACTGTATTGGTTAAAGCAATCTCTTTAAGTTCTAGTTTCAACCTTAACCATCACTTTTTTACCTCCACTCTTTTCAGGCCTGAGGCATTACCTGAGAAAAGTCTAGCCAGTTCTCATAGAGCTGGTTTTATTTGTGTCTTCTATTCCACCTCCCCAAAGAAGCTAATTTTATTCATCATTTTTGCTTGTTTATTTTATTTGCTATTAAAAGAATCAGAGCCCAATATTACAGGCGCTATTTTGCATTTCAAAAATTTCTCATGGTGAGCCAGCTGAAAGCATCCCCAGGCACTGCAAGGCAGGCAGGAACAGGAGGGATTCAGGGAAGGAAATAAAGAGCTCTGCAAAAGGTAGGTGGTTCAGCCAGGTGGGATGGGATGGGCTAGGGCACAGGAGACTGCCCAAGTTTGGATTTCATGTGGTGACTGCAGAGGGAGCTGCTCCTCAGGGCTGGTGTTGGCTTTTTAAGGGGAGAGAAGGCTGCAGACACAACTAGAATCTTTCTTCCCCATCCCTGTCCAAAGTGAGGAAGACATTCCTTAAAAATATATGTGCTGGTGACATGATGATTTTCCTGCCATGGACACAGTACATCTTATCCCCAAGGGAAGATGTTCTCAGTTAACTCTGGACACATAGTTTTTAGGAGATATGCTCTCCCAATAATTCTTTCCTGTGTACAAATTGTATTTGAACAACTTCCTGAACATCCATACAGCCTTCAAAGTATCAGAAAGGGGGAGACAGAGGAAATCAAGAGAAATGGAATACTGGCTAATCTAATAAGCCTTGTCATGGTGATAGAAGCTATCAACAGAGCATGACAAGGTGGAAAATACCCACATTTCTGGGGCACTTATATTCTTCCTCAGTCAGCATCATTGCAGAAATTAAACACATACAATCCAACATCAAAAGCCATGATGCAAAGCTATCATTTAGGCTGGGACCATCTCAGAGTATTTCATTTAATTAACTGCTACATCTGGATCAATTCTCTTAGTACAACAGAGCAGTTTCTGCTATTTCCTCTCAAGTGTGAAAAAAAAGATTAACAAAAGGTAACCAGCTCCATCAACAAGAAAATTGCAATAAAAGATGAAAAAAATCCAAAGCCAAGTCTAGAGTACCAAGCTCTCACAGCACTGGCTGCGCCAATCCACTTTCCAGAGAAGCAGTGCCTGCATGACTAAAATCCAAGTTAACTTAGAGCTGACTAGTGATTTCACAGCTAGATCAGCAGCAGCCTCAACCAGCAGAATGAGCAGAAATGGTGCTGGTTGTGTAAAAGCTCCTCCAGTCTGAACGTGGCTGAGAGGAAGAAGAAAAAAGCATTGGCATGGGAAAGGCTCCGAGCTGATTCTTGGTATCCAACTCATACCTTGTTCATCCCATCACACCTTGTAACTTCCTGTGTCCTTTTCTGCCACTGTCCTAAAGCCCCAACTCACCTGTGCTTCTTCCTTCTCACAACCATGGGCACCATCTGTCCTAATCCTGGCCCCCACACAACATGCTGATAATCTCATCCCCCATCCCTCATGCTCTATTCTTTTTAGCATTATACTCATCTGTACCTTCCGCCCCCTCGTAAATGCTTGCTCAGGCCTAAAAAAAAACCAACCAAAAACAAACAGTGATACCATCAATCTGTGAATAGAGCTCGCTGAAGCAAAGCATATTTTTGGTATGCTCATCCTGTGCTTCCTCTTTCATCTATCTTTGGTGAAAGAGCTTACCAGAACCCAACAAACTGTTGGAAGAAATCAGCAGAAATCCTTCTTTTTAGAGGAATGGCCCATTTTAACTCTCAGTATTTTATAATGAGAGTCACGAATCCATATCAAAATTTTAAATTAAAAAAACCTCAACCCCAGTAACCAAAAACAAACCAGAAAACAAAACCTCAGAAATCTTGAGGAACACCACTTTTTAGGACCTTACAGAAAGAACATAGGCAGGCAAAATTTGCATAATAAACTATTTTTAATTAGGCACTTATTTTTTATTAGGTATTTTGATATATTTTATTTGGGTGGGCTTTTTTTTTTTTATTAGGCACTAATTCTATTAGGTATTTATTTTTATTAGGCAGTTTGGTATATTTGGTTAGCCTTGGATTTATAAGATATTTATCTTATGCTTCTGCTATCACCTGCAAAGGACAAGAAAAATTTTCCTCCACCACTTGATGCATATTTTTGGCAGCTAAGGGTTTCTGTCACTTGTTCTAAGCACTGGAGATCAGCCATGGTTAGGGACAGGAAGTAAGGTGGAGCTGGCTTTTAATGGAATTAAACCCTTGGTTGCCTCTTATCTTGTCACAGTCACACACTTGCAGCCAAACCAGCAGCCAGATTTGCAGTCAGACAGGCTTTTCTTCCCCACATCCAGAATTCAGAGGCCATGATGAGAGAAGGAGTTAGCTGGTCCTTCTCTGCAGCCTCAGCCCAGCTCTTCTCTAAGAGCAGATTCACTTAAACACTTTGCTAGTACAGGAGGAACCCATGACTTAAGCAATGCCCTTGATTTCTCCTGATTGCTTCCTATGACACATGATTGCTGTGCCTTTTGCATTTTTGTTAAATCTCACATTTGTTAGAGGGACACAAATTCCTCTCAAATCTCATGGCATGGGGCAGCAGGCAGAACACTGTAATTCAACAGACCCTTCTAAACCACACACCAACCACATAATTTCTGGCAACAGGTCTAAGTCACTTGGACAAAACCTGCTAGCCCGAAGTCATTGTGGGAGAGTGGAAAACAGAACTTCTGTTATCCTTCTTCTGTCCCTCTTTTTTAGCTGCCTTTTCTCTGAAGAATTTGAAATTCCCAGCTCAGTCATAGCTTCTTACTGTCCAGTAGACAAGGGCAAAAGCATAACCCTCACCTTCACAATTTGACAGCCCCCAGATTAAAAGTGCAAGAAAGTTTCAAGCACCTCATCACTGGCACTCTGCAGCTGCCTGGCCTTACTGTGAGCAGCACTAGAGGGTTTGTGCTGCAGACAGGAAAACAGATCTGCATCACTTAGCAACCATAAGGTTAGACTTCCACAGGAAAAGCTTTTTTTAAAACATTCTGGACTGATAAACTTCATGACTTAGGACCCTCCAGAGAAGGTATCCCAAGATCCACAAGAGATAAGCCCCCTGCACACTTTACTATTCTTCACCTAAGAATTTGATTTCCAAGGCAGCGTGGACAGGAACAGCACTGTATTTCCTCAAATAAAACATACAGCGGGCAGTATTTTATAAGTAATAAGTTATCTTTGAGACCCATTTGCATTGGTATTGAGAATAAACTAATCACTGTATTATTTAAATACAGGTATTGTAAAGTCTCTGTAAGGGCTTTGCCATACTTAAATCACCTTCTTAGAATAAAAGGCAAGTATTTACTGCTAAGAATAAGTGCATTTATTGAGATCTCACTTAAGGAAAAAAGCATCAATAGCTAATTATATTAAAATTATTTGGGGGAAAATTAAATATAAGATGACTTTCTGTTCCAGTTTAAGGAAAAACAGGCCACAACAAACAAATTTCATTTCAGTCAGAATTTCTGCAGAGGACATTAATCTCTATATTCATTTGCTATACCTCTTCTCACCTATTCCCAAAATTCAAATGTAACTTCCATATGCATTTTCGGTACCAGCTCCACAGAGAAAGCACCTCAGTCCATCTGCTACAGCTCTCTCAGCCTGCAGCACAGTTACACCACTGTTCTGAGACTTTACCCTACGCTCCTCTTCAGTTCTAGTCCTGGGCCAAATTACATGCATGTTTTAGCACACACATATGGTAATTGTTAAGGCTTTTCTGACTGTTACCTGAATGGCCACATAGACCTGGTACACAGATTGCAGTTCCCCAGGCAGACAAGATAACAGCCTAAGTTCTCTCACTCATAAATTAAGACAGATTTTAACCCTAGGTATCTACAGATCTAACATTCCATCCTGCTGACAATATTAGATCATTTCACCAAAAGAACACTTTCTGAGGTTTTATATGCTCTCCCTTCCTTCCTCTTTGGCCAGAAAAGCAACTCTGCTGAGGAGGGGCAGCCAAAGATTCCCTTCTTATTTCTGGCATAACCATCATATAACCTTGATTCATGGTGTGAGCAAGATCAAAGATGTCAACAGTATGACCAAATTCGGTGACAAGCTTACTGCAGAGCAACTATCACAACCAATATGACACAAAATGAAACTCCATTAAGACAGATTGACAAGGAAGTCCCTGAAGGGAGCAAACCAGCAGCAGGGAATGAGGGTTGACATGAAAACACAATGCATTGAGTCACTAACCCAGCCAAAGCCACTGCGTTCCCGAGAGGCCTCCTGGTCCTGAGCTAAGGACTTCCCAACTTAACACACTGCACTAATACTTTTTCAATAGCTCTGTCATCAGAAACCAACCAACCACCACATCAAATGGCTTATGTCACCACATCAAGTTGTTTATATTCTTGTTTTTCTCTGACTCCCATTCTCTCAGAAAATCATGTTTTCTTTCCATTGAAAACCATTTCTCTGAGGTCTTTACATCCCACCACACACACGGCCACTGCATATTTTATCTGAATCTCCTGTCTCCGAACACACAACACAGCAATGTCCAGTGCTCCTATTTAACTTGACCCAGCAGCACAGAGCCAGCTGCCATGCAGCTCCTTCCCTTGCTCACTGACCCATCGCTGCACATTCCCAGGTTAGTGGAGCTCCTTTTCTATGGATCACTGATTCAGCCTTACACATTTCAAGCACTTGGTGCCCACTCTCTGACCCAATAAAATAACACCATCCCCTTTCTCCATCTCTGAACTCCTCAGTATTCTCCTCTTTGCAGGGATCTGCAGTACCAGAAATGCGATCACCTACTGCTCCCTGCTTAACAGCAACAACTAATTCAAACTATTTGAACTACAATTTTAATAAAAACTGGTTTAGAATGAATCTTTCCATCCCATTTCCTCCCCCTTATCCCAGAAATAATCAGAGAACAGTAGGAAATGCACAAGAGACACCAGCAACAGATAAACCCCGAATCTGGCAGCTTCCCTACAGCAGAGTACAGGTCAGTTAAAACACCTTTTCCTCACACACACACACACCATCCTCTCTGTAACAAACCTTCCCATTTTTCCAGCAGTCCTATCCACCTGAGCAATAATTTCTACTTACTCTGATCTGAGTATCCCCAAAGCCTTGATGAATGAAAACCCCACAAACGGCAAATCTTCCCCCGAGAATCCTGCTGGGTTCAACTGGCGCGTAGAGGATAAAACCCGCGAATTCTTCTCTGGTTCATCAAAATTTGAGGTGTCATCATCAGACTTGAGAGTAGGAACGAAGGGGGGAGGAGCTGGTGGAAAAAAAGCAAGAAGAAAAGACAAAATTCAGCTACAGTTCACTCTGCAACAGTCCCACTCATTCAGTGCTTGCAATGGCACTGCAGCTCCTGCTTTTAATCTTGCTAACACAAGCAGACTGAGCTGCTGCTCTCAAAGCGTATTACAGCAACAAGAGATTAACCCCTGAGCTGCCAACATGGCTACCACTCTGCAGGCACAGCATCTCCCACACTGATCAAACTGGGATGGAGCTTGGGCATTGGAGATTTTGGGGTTTGGGTTTTTTTAAGGTTAAGATGTTAGGGTTTTTTAACACATAAATAATAAAATCAAAGCACCAGGCTAAGAAAATCATTACTGTAAATATAGCCAGAAGCCTGTCGATTCTGATTCATCTTGAAAAAGAAAATGTCTCCAACCTGTCCAATTAGTGACACTACCTGAGAAAGAAGCCTGATGATGTGCTGGTCAGCTAAGGGATATATCTTACCCTTTAATACTAACAAGAATCTTCCCAGCATGGGTTTCTAATCAACAGCAAACTAGTCTTTTTCCTGGAAGGTTCTAATAAACTATATCTACTGAAAGCTCACTGGTCTTTAGGAAAAGAAGTTTGATTTTATTTCTCTATAAGAGCTTGCTTAAGATCTGGAACTCTTGCCGGGACACCACTGCAGTCTGGCTCTGATACAATCAGCCCTGAAGAGAGGTATAAATAGCAGGAATTACAATGTATTTCTTACTATAATTTCTAAATTGGTACCACTTAACTTGCTAAGCAGTTGTTTAATTTCAGATGATTTTCTCGAGCTTGCTTCAGTTTAATTAACCTAAGGAACAAAAGGACAAGTTCTTCTCGGTGATGTGCAGCACCCGAGCTACCTGCTGGCTTGGCTACGTGTGGGAAAGGAATGAATGCAGAAGCCCTGCTGTGTAATCTCCACCTCATTAAATCACGTTTCCGAACATTTATTTATTTATTTCATCACTCGGGTCCCCGCTCACTGCAACTCCGAGATTAGCAAAGGAGAGGCAGCTCCTCAGCCGGCAGCTAGCACAGCCCATTGTCACCAGCTGATGGAAGTGGAGTGTGCTAAAACCGTTACCATGGATCCAGTATGGATCTCCTGTAGCTGAAGGGCTGATGAGGAGCGGGAACAAACATTCCAACCCCTGCAGTGCAGGCTCCCTGCTCCCCAGTCCCCGCATGCCGGCTTTTACCCGACCTGCCTGCAGCGTGACAGACGCCGCTGCCCGTGAGCGGCAGGGGCACGGCCAGTCACGGCTGGAGGCTCTGGCTCCCTCTAGGCTGCCAAAGCCTTCCACTGCCCGCCTTTAACTCTCCATTCCCTCGCTGGAACTACCCACCAGACCAGCGCGAACAGCCAAAATAAAATAAAGAATCTGGGCAGGCTTTGGTAGCAGCTCCCTGAAGAGCCATCCTGATGTTGCTCCCAAGCAGGGAAGTGAGAAGAAATTCCATGAAGCAGATGCTGTTCATGTACAGTAGTTCCAAGTACATTAGAATGAGATAAATGGGGAAAATATACAAATTAAATAGGTTCTCTAGTAAGCAGTTTCAGCCTACTGGAACTTACCAGCTCCAGAACATTTAAATTTATGTGAGGATTACGAATTTATTAATTTCTTCTATTTTACTAGTTATAATAAAAATATATAATGTAATGCTGATGTTTATGCACCATAAACATAGTTTTGAAATATAGATTGTCAGTTGGGATATGTATTTCTTTTTAAAAATCACTTAATGTCAGGATAATGTCCAGCTACTCTTAATGATTAAAAACAGAGAAGTAACAGAAAAGAATTTGTAAGAGCATCATCTTTAATGCACAGATAAGCCCAAAGTTGCAATTAGTTCACAGTAGAGGGGGATCAGTTCAGGATTAGTATTTTTTAGTTTCAGGACCTTTGCTAACAGAACAATTTTTTTCTCACAAAAGGGGTTGCTGTGGGATTTTTAACACTGTTTTTGAAGGCAGATACTGTCTATGGGGTAAAGTAATAGAGAAAACAGCAAACTCTTCACTTCATCTGCAGAAGTCCAGAATGTTTTTAGAGAAGTAGCAAAAACCAACTTAGCTGCCTTTTTATAATGGTACAAGCACCCTATTCTGTTCTCCCCAGACCCTGATAGATAACTTTATCTCTGAAAGAGACATCTAAAGCCTTACTTCCCACCAGAAATTAGCAAAGATGATCTTAAGAGTCATCTACAAGCCCTTGCAATTAAACAGAAAGTTGTTCCTCTTACCAACAATAAGAACTGCTACACAAACCACATGCATAAAAGAAAATATCATTTAGCTATGCATGCACATAAAGAGATGAAAAAGCGCTCAGTGGGGGAACAGATGCACAGAGATAAAGCTGAATGTGAGACAGAGCAAACCTTTGGGGCTGGTAGGAAACCAGTTTAAGGAGCACAGTGCCTTACACTCCAGCTTCCTCTGATGTTTAATAAAATATGAGAACAAAGAAGAGAAATTGTGAATACTAGATTTTAAAAAAAAGAAAAAATCCTCTACCCTCTATTTTACATTCACTAAAATCCATGACTAACAGGCCAAAATCTCTGCAACTCTGCAGTATAACTTTGTTACAATATTTGTATCAAGAAATAGTAGCAACTACAGAGAAAACTTGGAACAGTCATTCAGCAAAAACACCTCTAGATGTTAAGTAGATCTGAACTTGTGAACAGTGGCTGAAAATGAGAAGCAGAACTTCTGAAGAAGTCTCAGCATGTTGTAGAAAAAAAATCACTTAGGGGTAAGAGAGAACAACTTTTTTAAAAAGCTATATCCACTCTGATGTTGCTAATTGTGTGGTAGCTTCTTCATAAATTTTTATTCCTCAGACTAAGGAGTTTTTTATCTGATGTCCAAAATACCCACAGAATAAACAGAGTAGTCTTGTAAAACCAAACTAAAACAGACAAGTGTGGGTCACACGATGGCATAATCTCTAGTTATTATTTCTTGCTTAAAATCAGGAAGGTGTCACACAACTATAGCATTTTCAGAACAAGATGAAGTCTGGTGAATGCAAATACATTGATGTGCTTATCAATTGCTTCTTTAAAGGGAAGGATCCTGCAGCAGAGGTCAAGATAAGCCTCTGAGAAATAAATGTGAGCATCATGCCATCACATCTGACAAGGTGACAAATTTGCACTTTTCTCAGGCTCACCCCAAAGAGAGGCGAAAGTATTACTCAAAAAGACAGTAAACCCAGTGCTTCTACTCACACAAACTGGTTGGGTACAAAGAGCTCCTTTTGTCTCCAACACGTTACAATGAACGTACATGTTCTGTTTACCATTTAAAGTATCTTGTAGAGAACTGCATGTTTTAAAAAAGCCAATTCCTTGCCTAGATACATCCCCACTTGTGGAAGGATGTAACCCTCTTCCATCTGTTCCAAAGAATGACTTTCAGAGGAAAAGGGGGTGTTGTAGGTTGCTAAGTTTAAGGGAGAAAAAAAAAAAAAGAAAAAAGGAAAAAGAAAAAAGGAAAAATCCAAAACCACCACACATACTCCAGTACTTTAATCAGCTTATCATTAAGATTAGATAAAGTCTCTTTTATAGAAAAAAGCTCCCTCCCCCCCCCTTTTTTTTTTTTTTTTTAAACTCTGCCTCAGTGTGTGTGTTTATGACTGGTACAAAGAACATTGCCTCAACCAGGTCTTTCCATCCTTTCAAAATATTTTCATGCAAATTCAGAAAAGAGAGACTGCATTTCCCTTGAGACAGTGAAAGACTCAACTGAAATAGGAAACTTAAAGGCAATACAGAATATTTCTTAAGGATAAAAATGTGTCTCCTCTTGATCTACAAGGTGATCTATAAATGCTTTCTGAGGAAAAGCATCCACACAGCCTTTTTAAATAGGTTAGGCATTCCTCTTCCTCAGGCTCTAACAGACCTATTTGAGAAAGTGTTATGAAAGAAAAACAGACAATCCCAGTGATGAAATTAAAGGAAATTTTTGCTAAGACCTCTTACAAAAAAGGCACTCTTCTAGTTCTAACCTATCTATAAAATATTATCTTAACACCTTCATTGTTTTGTCAAGACAATGATCCAACACATACATTTCTATTAATAAAAGTGATTTCCAACCTGTGAGTGATCCCCGCTTCAAGGAACAAGTCAACACATTTCTCTGAAGACAAGAATTTAAATGAAACACCACAATGTGTAACTGTGAATATACTGAATGAAAACATGGTGTTCATAAGGATGTGTCTTGGACTTATGACTAATGAGATTTGGGTCCTGCCTGTTTAACAGCAGCAAAGTTTAAAAATCAATCTTTAATACTTTCTCAAGTGCTTCTGTTTGCACAAGACATTGACTCTTGTCTTTTCATATATATAGTTTCCATGTGGAAGTCCAAAATATGCCATTCCATTTTCAAGACCTCTTGGACTGCAGTAGCAAAGCAATTCTTAAAATGAAAGGCTCTTTAGGCTGTACACATATTGCTTAGGTAAGAATGGAAGGTTTCTGACCGTCTCCCAGCTAGACTTCAGCAATCAGATTTTTGATTCCAAATTAAAAAGCTGATGCTGTTTATTGATGTCAAATAACAAAAGACAACTAACAAAATCCCCAAATTATACAGAATGCAGCCTCATTGCTGGTAACTCAAGTATGTCATTCCCCCATTCTCTACCTCTGATTTTAGATACTCAAATGATCAACTTTCAACTATCAACTATCAACTGATATCAACTTTCCAGTGAAATACTTGATCATTTAGCTGAAACACAGATAGAAATATGTTTATTTCAGGTAAATAAATACCAAAACACTTTCAGAAAATTCTGAATGAATTTGAACACAATTTGAATTTGAAATTCTGAATGAAAAAATAACACAAACTTCTGGAAGTTTTGTTTTATTTTATTTTTGGGGAGGAAGTGTGGTAGTATCTGTTTCAGGGTGGGGTTATTTTTTTTTAAATAAGCTTTAGAAGTCATTAAATAGCAGAAAACCAACAGAGAGCAGAATCTATAAGTGTATTTCAGTACAATACTGCAACAAAGGGGAAAAAGCACCTGTTGAGACAAATTCAGATAAACCTAACCTTAGGTTTAACAGCTTGATTCTGTTTCTGCCACTTAAGAGGTGCTTCTACAGATACACCTTACTTGGACCCAGGGGAAGTTTGGAGCTTTTTTTAGAGGCAATGATCTTTTGGAAAGGGGTTTACTAAAAAGTCAAGTGTTTCATAGGTTACCATAACAACCAAATGTAACACTGAAAAGCCCCTTAATGAAACATTCTTAGCCAAAATCGGTGCATTAAGAATGGCTATCCTGGAGCTCTCAGCATGATAATTAAATACCTGAAAGGCAAAGGTACCATTTTTTTCCCTACCTTGCTCAGCCTGAAATAGAAATTACATCACTGCCCTTACAGGCTATAGGGAAGTTTGACTATACTGACACAGAATTTGTTTAATAATTGTGGGATCAGAGAGTCATTTCAGTTGGCAAAGGCTTTAGGATCACCCAGTCCCAACACTCACAACCTTAAAGTCTTTGACCAGATTAACTTGGAGTGAGATTCTTTAATGTAAATCTAAATCCTATAACCTCTTCCATCACCCACCTTCTCAAGCTGCCATTGCTCCAGTTAAGCATCACTATCAGCAGAGGTCAAGATTAGAAAGAAACCTTTAGCTTTTAGATAGCCCAGGTCAAACCTGACTCAGGTTTTGAACAGAATGACAGCAGCACTGCTCAGAAAAGCAGCACAGGGAGAACCACTACAGAGAGCAAAGCAATAGGTGATACATTGAATCTGCTGCTTAAAGCACGGAGACTGCTGCGTTTTGTGCTAGTTACAGTGGGGGTTTATCAAGTATGAGGCATAACAACGAAGTGAGGGGTCAAAACTGCATGAATCCTCACAGCAGGTAGGTGTGGATATTACAGGGAGTGATGCAATCCGCTGGCCAGCTGCAGACAGAAATGGGATTTTTAAAATCCCAAATGATTATTCCAACATTATAACCACACCAGGGCTGCCTACTGGCTTGTCCATCAGCATCTCTGCTGCCACACGAATTAGCAAAATGCTCCATTAACTCGTGCAGCTGTGTGAATACTAGACAGGCAATTGCCAAGGAAACACCAGAACATATGCTCACATGTCATTCTCCTTTCTATAGCTGAGATAATATGATATAAATGCAACACAAAATTCAGGAACAGAAACTGATGGCTTAGGCAGGGCTCTGGGGAGAGAAGGCAGAGAGCACTGGGAAATGTATGCTCAAGTGATGCAAAGGGCTGGAGGCTCAACAGCTCTCAAAGGGCAGAAACAATGGAATTTAACAGAACAGCAGCTCCACAAGTCCAAAATTAATGAATCAACAGAAAAGTGAGCAAACAGTCTGTGGAGCTGACAGCTGAAGTGCTGAGATAGTCATCAAAAGTAGAAACACTGGCTTAGCAATTTATCATAGAAAATGGAGCACAATCATTCCCTTAGAGCATATTTGATAAAAAACGTAAGGCAGACATGGTGCTCGCCCAGATAATCTTACAGTCCAAATAATTTAAAATACTCTCCAACATAATCACATCCCCATACAGAGATCACTGATGGACTGTGAAATATTTGCTTTTGCCATGAAGTCAGTGCCTCAGTACTTCCAAATTCCATTGCTTACATAGTATTATAAACAGTTTTCTGCATAGAGAATTATCTGGTTCACTGGTTTTATTCTATTCCTGGTTGAATGAACAGATTTTTGACCAAAAAAAGAATAGTAATACATTATCCCCACTGACTTTGACAAAAAGCTCTAATGGCCCTATGGCCAAAGACATTTCATCACCTACTGGAATTACAAAAAATAAACCAAAAGTAAGTAAAGTTGGTTCACAAGTAATAAAAGAGAAAGCTGAAGATACAACAACAACAAGAAAAGGTGAAGCCAAAATTAAGCAAACCAAGGTGGGAAAGGCCCAAAAAACATACTGATGCCTTTTAATCTCAGGAAGGACATGGAAAGGGCCATTTTGATTTTCCAGTTTAGTGCCTGCAGTAATATGGCAACTGCATCAGAAATTCATGTGGAGTTTTATTTAACTTCCTCTTACCTTACAGTTTTCACCTGAAATAGCCTTTAACATAGCCTTTGCAAAAAACAAAATGAACTGTTTTGTTGAAAACACCTGCTCCAGGAACCAGTCGTGTTTCATTACGAATAATTCGGATCAAACACACTTAAATACTCATTGTACAAAATTTTCCATTACCAAAAGAACCCAGAAATTGTTTCTAAATACAATTTTATTCTACTTACAATTACGGATATTGTTCCAGTCAATTTTAGAAAAAAATGGATGGCAGCAAAGATCCTCATAACCCAGCCTTTCTTTCTGCCCACAGAGCAGGCTCTGGATCAGGTCAAGAAAGTCACTGCTAACTTTCACATCCTCTGGGAACTTCAGAAATCTCTGCATTAGAAAGAAATGGATTTCTGCTCAGTAGGAAAACAGGCTCAGAACAGGAAGATTAAGTTTCATTATTCTGAGATATGTCAGGTACAAAGGATGAATATTTATAGCACACAAATAAAAGCATGGTGCATTTTATCCAAGTAGGCTTTTATATGCATTTACTGCAGTAAAGATAAGAATACAGGAACAACCATTCCCACGCAGGAAAATGGTACCCCAGGTCACCATCTTATGCTGAACAATGGCTGATGGCACACTCAAATGGAAGAGTAAAAGTAGATACTTCACCAGAAAGTTCTCACAAACTTCCAAAGGTTTGTGGCTTAGAATTTTTTGAATGAGGGATGATGACACCTGTTAAAAAAATAACTCGATACCTATAATACAGAGACATATAGCTACAATACAGTGCATATATTCCAAATATTTTATGAACATGACCAAATCAGAGACATCCACAAACTTTCATTTAAAGTTGAGAAAAACAGCCTTTAGTTACAGCCTTTTTACTTGAGAACAGGGAAGGAGTTCTCCCTACCTGGAAGTTCATGATGTTATTGAAAGTTTTTGCTGAAGTGCCTTCAGTGAAGGGAGACCTTCCATAAATCATCTCATAGGCAATGACGCCGAGGGACCACCAGTCACACTCGGGGCCGTAGGAGGCTTTGCCATCCCCACCCAGCCCTGTCAGCATCTCTGGGGCCATGTAGTCAGGTGTGCCCACAGGGAGCCTGGCATTCACCTAGGAGCAAAGACAAACCAAGTGAAATTACAGCACTTTCTGTTCGATGGCAGCTTGGTAATAAAACAAAGGTTTTATCTCCCCACACCTCCCCTCTCTTTTTTTTTTTTTTTTTTTTTTTTTTAATGAGATATAATTTTCAGCCCTCCAAGTGAATTTTAAGAAAGTACCTTTAAGCGAAGTTGTTTAGCAAAGAAGAGCCAGTTTAAGGAAACTGCTGATAAACAAACAAAGTAAGCTATTTGGGATAAAGAGTCAAATTATCAAAGCTAATTGTTACTGTAAAGTACAAACCTCTAAAAAAGCAGCATCCCAAAAAGCACAGAAATACTAAACTGATGTTTGTTTTAAACAGCAAACATACTCTGCTTCAGCTAGTATTAACAGGGATGTCATAGCTGAAATTTCAAAAATGGTCAAGTTCAGGCATAAATATTTCCTGCCCTCACTACATTCTCTATCACCCTCATCTTTTTACCTAGTGTTCATGCAAAGTACCAATATCTGAATTTCTGGACTGCTAGGAAAGGTAATTCAGAAGTCAATGCTGCAATCATTTTTGTACTGAATGGCATAAAGAATGAAACAAAACAGCAGGCAGGCTAACACAAAAACCTGTGAGTGACTGAAGAGATAATGTGAAGAAAAAATTTAAAAGGAAAACGCAATGCAGAGAAAATGTAAGAACAGGGAAAACAGGATATTAAGAATCACATTACAAAGAAAATGTTATGGAAAAATAAAAACTGTAAAACAAGATGGAAATATGGTAGAGAACTTCATGTTCTCACTTAGATACATTTAAATTTTAAAAATTTTCACTGGAAGTTGTATGCAGTTACCAAAACTTACAAGCAACTTATAAAAAAACTCCACTGATTTAGATTTGATGCAATACTTTCTGGGTAAGTGAAGCCCAGAATATTTAAATGTGACTCATTTGGATCAAGACCTCTCCAGTCTTCAAAGTTGTGTCACCTTAGTTACAACAGGCACAATTTTCATTCCAGCTATCAATCCCTGTCCTCTTTAAACACAGCATTAAACAGCTGTAAGAACCTGTAGAACTCTGATGTTGTATCATAGCACCATGAGAAAGCACACTTACCCTTTCCTTTCTTGTGTATTAATATGTTAATAAGCAAATATGTATCTACTGAGAGCTGCAAAAGATACTTGAGTTCATGCTTGAAAGGCCATTCACAAATGGAAAAATATGATTGTGAATAGATTTCATGGTGGACAAGAAAGGCAGAAGAGAGGAGAGCAAGGTGCAGTCAAAGAACAGATACAAAGTCAGTTTTTCCTTTTCAACTGGACTATCCAAACAAGCCACAGAAAGTTTAAATCCACATTATTACCGTTTTGTTTACTGTCATTTTGGCAGCTGACCCAAAGTCCACCAGTTTAATGTGTCCTGTTCTGTCAATAAGAACATTCTCTGGTTTGATATCCCTGTAAGCCAGAAGAAAGCAATCAGAACCTTTCCAGACCATTCCCTGCTGTCACATCCAGGGAACAGGATATCCCTACTCAGCTATACTCAACCATATGAATAAAGCCTTCCAAGTGAGAGCCTTTTTCCAAAGTTGCTCAGTTTCCAAGCAAACATGGAAGTATTACAGTTCCCCTTATTTCATGGAAGGTTAATAATTACTGACAGCAGATGAAAAGAAAAGGTAATTTTGCAGCTTGACCACATTGTAACTGAGTTCCAGTAAAGTATTTTGTAGTTTTCTTCCCAAACTCTCTCAGAACTTAATCCACACATCTTTCAAACTCAGCCAGTGGCCTTGTACTAGAAAGCCATAGCCCATGCTCTAAGTGCAGCCACTACAAACTCTTGGAACATAAAATACTTTCTAACATTTCCACACCCTCAGAATGGAATAATTTCTTAAAATACTAATATGATTTGAAAATGTACACAGTAACAGTCTCCAAGCCTTGAGAGAAAACTCTGTGATATTTAACTACTCCAACATCCTATATTGCCCTATTCACCAATCAGCACACAATTTTTAACAATTACATTAATTCCCATAGTATTTGGTGCCAAAAGCAGCAATCCATGGAAAGTATTTAAATTTTTTTATAGCGCAACATTAAGGCTCCTTTTAACTAAGCCTCCAGAAAAATATATGTAACATTTCTTTCTTGATATTGGTCTGAACTTTACATCAAAGTCAACGCCCTGAGCTACAATTATAGTTGGGAGTCTGATTAATTTTCTGATTTTGTCCTCTGCCCCAGCATGTGAAATACTGAGAGAGGACAGAATATAGAAGCACCCAAAGCAACCTTTACGTACCGGTGGACATAACCCATCTGATGGACACTGTGAATGGCCAAAACCAACTCTGCAAGGTAAAACTGCACCATATTCTCATCCAGCTGGTCCTCATATCTGTTTAAGAGCGACAGCAAGTCCCCACCAGGCTGATACTCCATAACCTACACACAATTTTAAAGGAGCAGATATACAAGATATTCCGTTCAACTCCCCAGCATGATACTGGGCATATATCAAACAGTGCTATGTATAAATTTACAGAAAATGAGTACATTTCAACCATCACATTGTTTTTTAATAAATCAACAACAGTCGTGTTCAGTAGAGGAAAAATCAAAGACCAGGCATTACCAAGTAGAGATTTTTCTTGTCTTGAAATGCATATTGTAACTGTGGAATCCATGGACTGGTGCTCTGAGCTAATATGCTGCGTTCTTCCTCAAAAAATGACACCTACCAAAAAAGTGTTGTTACATCATGATGAGAGGGAGTGAGAATACATTAGAATCCCCTAGTTTTAGAAAAACTTGGCACACATCACAAAAAAATTACAAAGAAATTATTAAGTGCTGTTTCCTGAGCAAGTGCCATGTGAGGGTAGTACCATACTCTGCTTTCTTGTCAATCTGTGCCCCAGAAAGGGTAATTTTAATTGAGCTCCAGAAATGGAACTCAACCATTTCATAGCCACAAACAATGCTAAGGGATATCAGGAGCAACCTTACTGCACCATGTATTGGGAACAACTGATACAGATATTGTATAAATTCATGAGGTCTCTCATTGAGTATCTCTGTCCTACTTGTCATCTCATGTCAGCAAAGATTAACTTCTGTTTCTCACCAAACTATGAGAACAACCTCCATTATCCCTTTTTTAAGTTTCCAAGTAACACATTTCTCAAGCTAGCGAGAGGCTCTCCATAAAAATCCAGTCACCACAGTTTGCCTTCACACCCACTCCTGACATTCTACTTTGCTCTTTAAAATAAAAAAACCCTTAATGAATAGATTGTCTGAAAATTCAAGCCATCATCAACAAGATCAATACTGATTCAGTGTTTTCATCATCTGGGGTTTTTCTCCTTTATAATTAGATGGGAAGCTCTCCACAAGAAGGGGCATGTTTTGGCATCTGAGGATGGCACCTCACCCAACAGACCCACAGACTGTGACAATGGCTTTTAAACACAGCAAAACTACACACAAATGTATTGCTTCACTGAAATGAAGGATGAACTTTCTTAAGATATATTTTTAACTCAGTTCTAATAATAGTGACAGAAAGGAAGTGCTCAACAAATTGCAATTTATCCTCCTACTCTCATAACAGACAAATATACATACGTGCTCCTGCGCCAGCAAGGACTCCTTGCTCATCACCTTCATAGCATAGACATCACCAGTGACTTTCTCTCTCACTACTTTGACATCTGCAAAGTGACCACAGCCAACCACACTCTTTACTTCAAAGTCCTTCACACTGGGTTGCAGTTCCTTTAGTTCAGCGATAGCTTCTGCATCTATAAAAATAAAATACTTATTTTTACATTTGGCAACTGGCATTTTACAAAAAAGAGACAACATTGAAACTAGGGAATAAAATTTTAAAAAGCCCCAGCAAACCAAGACCAAAAAAATCCTAACATTAAGTCCAGATTCTCAAGAAATGTTAAGTCTTTCCAGAATATGCTTCTTAAAAATAACAGCATGCATCAGAACTAGAAAAAGACTGTATCAATGCAGAGTTAAGTCTGAAATATGGTACATACAAAAGGATCAGGAAATGCTAAGACAGTTCCCATAGCAACCATAATTCTGTCCCATTCATAACATCAGAGGCTGAGAACCTCTTTGGTTTCTAATTTCTTTCCAGCCATCCTTTATCAATACAAAATATATTCTCTAAACAGGAGGGCTTTACCCAGCGAGTTCCAGTCCAGGGGCAGGGTTTGCTCCTCTGCCTGAGGGAGGCACCACTCTATTGTCTAACAACCACAGGCATTAATTGCAGATACTAAGCTCAAGTTTTCCACTGACTAGATCCAGTCAGCATGAACTGTTGATAATCAGTCACTCATGGGAGATTGTTCTAAAAATTCTTCAAGCTAGCAGATACTACTGCCTGCCAATGATACCTACCAACCATTGAGTGGAACTAGAACAGGGGGCACAACATCTAGCTTGAAACCAAATGTCTTTATGCTATATCTTAATGGAAAAATCGATAGAAATTTTCTTTGCTCTTCCCCAAAAGGAATCTGACCACATTATCAATAAAAAATTTACTCCTTTAGAACCTGTATTTCTGAAGCCCAGAGTTACAAGTTACACAGGCAAAACTCAGGTAACGCATGGAATCCAGAAAGCGAAAGAGCCAGAGATTACCAAGTTTCTCTCTCAAATCTTTTTTTTTCTCGTTGTCATTACCCTGCTCTCAACTTCTGCCATACTTCTGTGGTGCACTCAGCACTTTGCTGTAGCCAGTACTCACTTTCCAAGAAAGTACCTCTTCAAATATAAACACAGTACAGACTAAGAAGAAGTCACATTTGAGTCACAGCACTTCAAAAGCCACTTGCATTTGATCTTCTCAGACCTGAAAAAATCCTTACTGAGATTGCCAAGATCCCCTTTGCAGAGATGAGTCTGCCAACTAAATATCAGATGCTCAAAGTCCTGGGCTACAATCAAAGCAACTAAAGCACTACTCTAGCATGCAGATTCTTAAGAACTGTTTTACAAAGTGACACCTGAAAATTAGTCTAAACAAACTTACATTTCTTGACAAAGTTGCCAACATGTTTAATTTTCATTAAAGCAGGGTTTCTACATTCTTCAAAAAGAACAAATAATGAATCAAGGATGCCTTCCCGGGAGAGAGGAGACATCTGCTGTTGAGTCACAAAGAGTGGCTTCCCCTGGAAAAAAAAAGCAGCAACAGCAGATGGAATCTCAGACAACAATGAAAAGCCTCAAATCAATAACAGATGTATAGAGCAGATTATATATTATCCATTTTAAAATCACTACTTCAGAAATTAGGCAAATGATACAGAAGTGTGAGGTAAATATATCAACTCACTCTGTCTATCTGAAATAGCTGTTATAGGTATTTTTCTTTTAGACAAAGCAATCCTTTAAAGTTTCAAGCATCTAAACTAACCCTCTCAAGAAAGCTGCGATTCAGATTTTAACAATCTATGTCCTCCTGATGACTCTGATCTGACTGACCTTTTCCTTCACACTGCATCATGCAGGTTTTTTCATGGTACAAGCAATTTAAGAAATCAGCATCAACAGTGGCTCTAGAAGGAAAAGCTGTTGGACCTCAGATGATGAAAAAACAGCCCCTTAGATAAATCCATCTTGGGACAAATCCACAGCTCCTTCACTCATTAAAAAAACTGTAGATTACAGGGCAGAGAAAGCAATATTCCATCTTTATGTGAAAAAATCCATCAGGCTTAAACATCAACAGATACACAAAATGTAAGACCAGTTACACTTTAAAATTCACCTAGCTATCCCTTTCTTTACCCCGAAGAATGACACAGACATGATTTCAGCATCCAAACAAGCAAAGCTGTATTTTGAGACACAGAATAGAATGGACAAGCACAAAATCGAGATCAGCTGTTCCCAGACCAGATGTTCTTCACCTGAAAGAGCAGATTTAGCCGAGAAACTCGGCTGGTGATGGGCTCCATTGCTCCTCCCTCCACCGGACTTCGAGCTCCACACCTAAACTTCAACATCTTTACAGCTTATCTCGTATAAATGATCACCTGAAAAAGGGGAACAGGGACATTCAGGAAGCACTTGACTGCCTAACTCTATGTAAAAAATATGCGTGAGGAGGGGATATAATTTAAGTAACATCTACATTTCCTCAGGGACAAAATTTGTGAGTTTCAACGCGCCTGGAGCGCCCCATCAATTAAAGTGGGAAGAAGCACAGAAGTAATAACGTTGAAGACCTTCAAGTCCAACCCGTGAGCGAACCTCACCGTGCCAACATCCCCGCGGCGCTCAGCGCCTCGGCCGGTCTTTTCTTATACACCTCCAGGGACGACGACACGCCACCGCGCTGGGAGCCCCCCGAACTCCGGAGCTTGCAGCGGGAGGACCCGAACCACCCTCAGAGCAGCCCCGTCCCACGCCCCGTGTCTCCCTCAGTGCCCGCGGGTCCCTCAGAGCTGCCCCATCCCACGGCCCGCCCTCTGATCCCTCGGGTCCCCCCAAGCCCCGCGCGCACCCCGCTTTTACCGCCGCCAGCGTTTGAACGGCGCGCTGGGCGTGGGAGTCCTGACGTCACTTCCGGTGCATCGGCGGGGGCCAATCGCAGGCCGGCGGCGCCGGAAGCCCTGCCCCAGAGTGGCGGCGACCCCGTGAGGGCGGGAGCGGCTGCGGGCTCTGAGGGGACGCTGAGGGGACGCTGAGGGAAAATTGAGGGGAAATTGAGGGGAGATTGAGGGGATACTGAGGGCACCGCGGTGCCGCGGGGCTTCCCCAGCTCCGGAGGGAGTACAGGAGGGCCTTCAGACACTGCCGGTGCTGCTCTGCCCTCACGGGTTTGCTCGCGCTTGTCATGTATTCCACGTCTTGTTTGTTTGTTTGTTTGTTTTCCTTTGCCAAATCTTAAAAGAGAAGAATGACTCATTCCCAGTAGTTCTGAGTGGAGCTGGCTCAACCCTACCCTAGACGTCATGGTTGGCAGCAGCTGCTGCCAGGTAGGGCAGCCAGAGGGGAAATCGAAAGGTTTTCAGAAGCTTTAAATTTCTTTCCGTAAAATGCTTGCTTGGCCTTTATGACCCTTTTTGTATGGCCGTTTTATTCAGATACGGAGTGATTAACTTTCAAGTGAAGCACTGGTGAAAGGCTTCCAGCTCGGCGCCTCCTCTGTCAGTGGCGCATCCATCAGAACGTTCAGTGGGATGCAGAATGACTTTGTGTGAGGATAGATGCCGCGGATCCGTGCAGGACATCGGCAGGGAGCGCTGATGTGACCTGCAGACATCACAGGGGTGGAAAACACAGCCCTTTGTTACACAGTGTCTGGGCAAGATTTAATCTGGTAACAGAACCTTCGGTGGCGTGGTCCTTAAAAATAATCATGTCGCTGTGAGTGACATAGTTTGCTCTCTAACCTTCATTTTAATGATGCCAATACTGGTTTGGCATCTACCTGATCAAATAATGCACTGATGGATTTATTACATTTGACTTTATACAAATAATTTTACCGATTTGTGCCTCCTTTCACCTCTCCCAGTCCACCCCTGGAACACTGACATATTTGTGGTGTATTTCTTGTTTCAGACTTACATAGCTGTGTCCATTCCAAGTTACTAAGCCTGAAAGAGTTTTTAAAATCTAATTTGTTGTCCACTACCTGCACTGCCAATTTGGTTTTGGACTCCACTCAGGGCAGTGTCATTGGTTGTGTCTCATTCACATTGCCCAGGAGAGATCAGCTCTTAAACAGAAATGCAGTAAAGAGCTTCCTGTGCATGAGATGGGCAATTGCCATGGTGTAGAGCATTTTAGTAAAATACCACATCCTGCCCTGATAATGGAGCCCTACCATGTCTAAAGGTGCTCTACCCTAGATTTTGAGCAAGTCTCACTGTCTGCCATCCAAAGTAAGAGAACTTCAAGTTCCTCTGGTTTTCCCTTTCTGCAGCCTGTCTCCTCAGCAAATATCCTTAACCCCCTCTGTTCTAACTGCCAGAATTACTGTTAAATATCCACACTGTTTCTAATTCCACGGGGGATATCACCATATCTGCACATCAGTTTGGATTTAGAAAATGGGGGAAGCAGAAGACCCAGGTTCTCCTAAACAGCTCAGTTCTGTATTGTGTTCAAATCCCAAGGTGTGGCAGATTCTCCTTCCCTCTTCTCTGGAGGGTGGTGTGGAACAGCTGACCCACACACTGGGAGAGGAGATGGGTCTTTAAGGGTCTCATCTCAGCTACATTAATGCTCTCCTTTCCCTTCAGAACATGAACACTGGCTCTGCATGTCCCACACAATATCCCAAATTCAACCAGTCAGATGAGCTGCTTGGCTGGACCACAGGCCTCTCTCAGGTGCCCAACAGGTTCAGCAATAGCATCAGTTTACTGATTTACAGGTTTGTAATTTAATTTTTCCATATAAAGATTTTTTCTGAGAGTTTGCAAGCAAAGAAGCTGCCTCTTAAAAGCGTTTGGGGCAGATAGTTTTCCTCATCATTTAGGTGAAGACTCGAGGTGGATTAGTTCCCTTTAAGAAGGCCTTTACATACATATTTTGCTAGAATCAGCCATGTGATACAAGATCACATACTGGGGTTTTTTTGTCTTTGTTGTTCTGTTACAGACTTATGTAAACAGGAATGTCTACCAGCAAAATAAAATGGTAGCATAAAAATGCAGTTGCACCAAAACTGTTATCAAATTGTAAGAAAACAACTGAAGTGGCAGATGAGGGGAGGAGAGAGAGGAAAACTATGCAGTTCAGTGCTGACACCTCAGTACCCATTTCTGATGTCTCAAGTAAAAAAATAAATACATACCTGTTCAAAAGATTACATATTCTGTTTAAATTGATGATCTGAAGTCCTCAGAGTGAAAGTGATGATTCCTTTCTACCTTTGATATTTTTATCAAGAGAAATCATAGTGCACCAGCCCTTTGTAACAGCCAAATTATGTATGACTCCTTGAACTTGACAGCTGCTCCTGGAAGGAGCAGCAGCAGACCTGCAACTGTACAAAGCAAGGGTTTATCCCTACTATTAAATTAATAGGTTGTTCAAAAGTGTAACAGAATAAATAGCTCTGTGATTTCCCCTAAGCAGGTCCCAATATGGTGTTCAACATGTTTTGACATCTCACCATGCATTGAATTGGTTACCATCTGTTTGACATTATTTTATTATAAGAGTAGGGTTTCCCTTGGCCCAAATTCTCCTCCCTCATGCTGTTGCATTGTGCTCCAAGGTGACTATGTTCCCAAGATTGCTTGTCACAGTAACACCCTTCAGGCTTGCCTGAGCTCTAAGGTACCACATAAATGCAGAAGTGAACTACCAGGCAGGCAGGTACACCAGCTTTTTGCCAAGAGCCTGGTGCTCAGATCCTCATCCTTACTAACCTCACCATATTTTAATGGGCAGAGAACTGCCAAGTCCCCCCAACACCATCTGGCTGTGGACTTCTGTATTTACAGCAGCAGTACTCGGAAATATTTTATTCTATGGAGCACTGGGACACTCGTGGCTGTGCCCAAGGTGCTAATGAATTTATATAAGCTTAGAAAGCAATAAACAGGGCTTGTGCTATCGCAAAGCAAACAGCTAAGTATGACCAAAAACCTGATTCTTTTGCCCTACATTGCAAGTCTTACAAGTTCTGTTCTCTTCAAATTGTAATGCTATTCATGCAGGTGGGTCTGCAGCCAAGGCTTCTGTGGACCCCAGAAATAAATCATGCTCTTCAGCAAAGCCTTTACCATAGCTGGTAATCTATATGTCAATCTATAATTCTATATGAAAACAAAAAATGAATTCTCCTTTATCAGCTCTATCGCTTCCTCTAAGTCACCAATATTTAAAAGAGCTTGGAATAAACCAAGCTCTTTCTTCAGGCCTAACCCTGACCACACCTGGGTTACCACTTCCTGCTTCAAAATAAAGGGTTTAACTTTGCTGGTTCCAATACTGACATAAACCCTTGCTAGGTGTAGCTCTTACCACTGCTTAATGGGACCTAAATAATCCTTAGATTCCTGACACATTTTGTTCCACTTTCTTTTCCCAAACTATCACAGAGTATCCAACCTGACATAATAGTCCTGCACAGTACAGGGGATAGGAATATTTGCACAACAGAGATTTGGGAAGAAGAGTTATGGAAGAGGGAAAGTAAATTCCTTATCAAAGATAGGAAGGCAAAGAGAAATAATCACCAGGAAAACAATTACATTGTCTTTCCTTCTGCAGGATTTTTAATTTCCTCCTGAGAATTTTTGGAAAAAGACCACTCTGCTGTCATCCTCCTGGGATAAGCAAAAAGGAAATGAAACTTTAAAAGACCTGAAAGGCTGTTTGGTGTTTCTTCCATAGACTTTCACTAGAAGGTAGGCACAGAGATAATAGTCTTCAAGGTTATTTTGAGTAAAATATTAAAGGCCTTTTTTGATTGTATTAGCAATATGCTAATAATTGTATTGTACAAGTGCTAGTGTTCACTGGGGTTTTTAATGTATTGCTTCTATTTTCTTTATATTTACAGAAATGAAATCCATTAAAACAGTTTTTAAAACATGGGGCCTTCCTATTAGATACATAGTTGTCATCTATCTTTTGATTTGTTCATAAAAATGCAAACAGACATATGTGATGATGCTCTTCAGACCAAATCCCAGTTATGAGGGTTCCTCATTCCAGCACACACAGCTCAGTTCTGACCACACTCCCCTAACACACAGCCATATGTTGAATTTCCCTGTAAGCCAAAACATAATCATGATAAATTTCTGGTGTGACCAAAATTAAATAGTAACAGAATTGGGTCAGTAAGAATCTTTATGTGCAAACTGAGCGTTTAACCACATGAAAGTTAAGTGCTTTTTTAAATCTTAATTGTCTTCTATATTTTTTTTTTTATATTTAGCCTAAAACAAATCCCTCATTACTTTCCAGAGAAATAATTTATTAACTTGTAGATGCAGTGAAAAGCAAATGATATTGTATATATCTCAGCTTCAGGCTTCCTTTGTGCTATCACAGGAACACCCCTGATTCCACAAAAATTATGTTATAGAAAGCAATTTTTTAAAGCTTATGATCTGTCAAGACACATGAATATTGATGTGTTCACATTAACATGTCCTGGAGCTGCTGAAAACCACATTTGTCATGACTTAATGGGAATTACATGTTGCACAGCAACAGGTGACAGAAGCTTAATTAAAGCAAAACTGGTAAAGTACCTGAGCCATTATAAAAAATGTTTTGTTTTAAATGTCCTAAAGAACTGCTTGCATGTTTTCATTGCTGGGGAAGGGAAGGCAATTCTGGTTTACAAGGTGAAACCTAGAACAGGACAGGTGCTGCTTATCAGATGGCAACTGCATCTAACATAACACCCAATTTCTCAGGAATTTAGATAAAATAATCATGCAAAAAATGGCCCTATCCAGTTATATTTTACTTAGATTCCAAAAGTAAAAAAGAACAGCAATACTGTTATGGTGAAGAGACAGAGTTCTTTTCAGGGTACAATTAAAACTTACTAAAATTTAATCATATGTTGGTCCTAGGGTGAATGAATTCTAGATGTTCACAGCAGGACTCTTTTCTTTGCCTTAAATCAACAAATCCACAGAAAAGACATCCTTTCCTCAACTAGAGCAATAATTTGCTTGTTTGTGGGATTTGGCATCAGTGCCCAGATGTTTTGTTACAAAAACAAGTCCCATCAGACTGAAGTATCAAAATTAAGTATGAAAATACTTAAACAAAATATGTCTGTTAAAATGATGCCAGCTTTTTAAGAGAAAACAAACCCAGCCTTTACTAACTCTGATGATTTAAGACACAGGGGTAGACTTGGATTCTTTGTGTAATTGAACTCAAAAGAAACTCTGTCTTTTTCCTTTGAAGATTTATTCCAAAATTTCCAGTAACCAATCATCTGTGCTCTGCAGCCCTGTAGCATGGTGGGCACTGTGAATAGGGTAAAAAAGAACAATAGTAGCACTTTGTGCAGAGTATAAATAAAAGCAGCAGACGAGGCAATGGCAGTTTAATGTCAAAGGACCCTTCCAGGTAAGACTAAAAGAAATTTAGATTTGATTGCCTGCCTATTTTTTAATCCGGAATCACGATTTTGGTACCTTATGGATTTTAAATGTTCTTGCTCTGGGTGGGTGTGTTCATTCCTGTCCCAAAGAACTCAGCAATGACAGCCTACATGTTACTTTATTTAATTCCTCTAAAATTAGTTCTATAATGTTTGCTTGGAGGCCAAGAGATATTTTACAGTGACTCTTGTGGGATTCTCATTTTTAAACAGCTTTTCCATGTTAAGAATTGTGATGAATAAGTGATTAAGAAATAACGCTGACAAACAGTGAAGTAATTTAAGATTCATAAAGGAAGTGAATGACACTTTCTGGCTGCTTTGGAGGTCACTGCATGGTCAAATTGCTTTTTTTGGAGTGCTCTTCACCATTTCTCATTATGATTGGCCTGGCTCACATTGTTTTCTCACACTTTTAAATTTCCTTTACTACCTGGAAAGAAAAGGCTCCATACCCAGTATATTCTTCCTCAAAAAAAAAAAAATGGGAAGGTGGGAAGTTGTTGCAATGGTACAATGCTCATGGTCTGCCAAGGAATTGCATTTTGCCATTTTTAGCCAAAGGCTGGATACAAAAATACAAATCTTGAAAGAGGAATGGAAACTCCATGTGAAAGAGTTTCTGTGGAATAAACATTTCCTGAATAAAAAATGGCTCTAGGCTATTTCTTTATTCCTCTGTGTTTTTAAAGTACTGCAGGTCGACTTTTGTTTCAAAAATAACTTAAATAAAAGGTGGGTTTATGCTACTATTTCAAATTCCTCTATAATTGAATTAATTACCTAAGTACTAAGGTAGAATATTTTATTCTTTCTGCTCCTCTCACCATTTAAGTCTCCAGTTTTCCTCAGAGCAATAGATTTTGTGCATTGCTTCTCTGAAATTTGAAATGGATCAGATGCAGCATTAATGAATTGTGCCAGTAGGTGAGAACAATTAATAGCAATTGGACTCTTGGAAATGAGGGGAGAGGTGCAGACTTGGTGCCATCCACATCTTAAACCTTTTAAGCATGAAGCAGAAAGTAGTCATCTTTTCATATCAAAGAGCTATCAAAAAAAGCCTAATAGCCAACCTCAAAATCACAAAAAACAACAACTAAAAAAAAAAATCTATCTTAAGTAATTTTTATTTGTTAACAACCAGCTACCACTTAAAATCCTCCAGAAGAAAGCATTTAAATCAGTGGAGGGGTCTTGGTTCTGCATCAACCTATTCCTCCATGAACAGATACTACAAAATAAAGATTATTTAGAATACAAGATGCTAGAATAAAAGAGATTCGCACACAGGCTGCATTGTCTCTCCTCTCTATGTTCCCCTGGCTTTCATTCTGATGTCTTTCAGTATCCTAGCCTCAAAAGATGATGTAACATCTAGTTCCTGTGAATAAGAACTACTTCTCTCTTGAAAAGGGTTCTTTAAATCCTACTTGTTTTCTGGAATTCAGCTCCAAACTGAGCCAGAGGCACAGCCAGGCAATGCTGGCAGTGGTGTTCAGCAGCTGTGTAGAGTCTGCAAAAGTCTTCCCCCCTTACATGCAGCCTCTTGGGGCAAAAAAAGCTATTCCACATTCAGAAATATCCAATAAACAGGCTGCTCCAAGGAATTTATAAACAACGAAGGTGCAGCAGCAAGGCTGTCTCCCCCTGTCATTGCCTACCCAGCTGTGGTGTGAGAGGACACACAGCCCCCAATGCATCACTCAGCAGCACCAACACATCAGAAAATGGCAACTCCTAAATAGCATCTTCCTTTTCATGCCTACCAAGTTATTTGTAAAGGGCCATTTCTGCCCAAGCTGCATATAAATCGTGGGTTGTTAGTGGATTGCTGCTCTCTGGCTTCCTCTGCACAGAGCTCCGTGCCAAGACCACGGCTCTGCAGGACCTCAGTCGTAAAGAAGAAAATGATCAATAATCCTGGGCAGCTTGTGACGCTCAGTGACAGCTTTTCGCTGCCTCTGTGGCTGTATTTTAATTTAGACAAAAATAGTGAACAGCGCAGTTGCAAGGGAAAAGAAGTCATCTGCTTCTTATCTAATGTGTAATTCAAAAATTCCTATAATTGATCTTCATTGACAGTTTTTGCAAGCTCACTCACCCACACTGCACATATTGTGCTTCCTGACATAATTCCCGACATAGATGATGATATTTCAACAGAGGAAGCTTGTTAAATCAGGTCAAACAAAATAAAGAATTAGAATGTGCTGCAAGTCCTTGCAGCTGTCTGTCTTTTCACTCTTCCCCCTTATCCCCACAAAGAAAATACAAAACAAAACAAACAAACCCCACAAAACAACAACAACAAAATGCACACAAAACAATACAAAACCAATTTCCAAATACTGGTATTTTTGGAAAGGGCTAAAAATAAAAAATTCAGCTTTGTTAAATGTTGATAGGCTTCTGAATTAAAATACATTATTTTCTCCCAAGATGCTGGACTATTACTGTTGATCAGACATAACTGCCAGTCTTTTATTGCTTCCACATGGTTTAATTTTCCCTGGAAGTGTCATATATATTCTAATGATCTGCTGAATTAAAAGAATTCTAAATCGGTTCCAAATTGATGAGATGGTGTTTCTGAGATAGGACAATAAAGGGCATTTTCTCTCACAGACAAACACAAAAATTCAGGAGGTGATAATTGGTCCTCAGGTGTCTGAAAGAGTGATACATAATTTCAGAGCAACACAAACAATATATGCATTTTCCATTTACAATGACTGTAAATGAAGAGGAACATAATATTTCTGTTTTATAAACACAATCACTAGCCTAGGCAGCATTCTCCAGCTACTCAAACTACTCTTATTCTTCGAAGAACTGAGATAAAGGAAGGGTTCAACAGGCTTCCAACTAATAGATACAATTAATGGTAGCAGAAAGCCAGACAAGTTCAACAGAAGCGTGTTAGAATAATAGATACAGAAGACTGGCACAGGGGAACCCCATTTTAATTTCTATAAATACAACTCCAGCTTTCAAAACAAAACATTTGAAGGGCAGAGTGGGGCACTTTTCTATAGAGGTAGATTCCTTTATTCCAGATTTCTTTTTCCAGCTCTAGGTGCTAATTCTTAGTCTGTGCTGCTGAATGATTTTCCAATTTCTGGTAGCTATAGCACTGCAGGTTATTTATGCTACACCTTATTGAGCTGATATGTCATCAGGAGAGAAAGAGAAGCAACCAAGGGTGACGCATGTGCAGACACACTAAAAATCACAGTTAGCTCTTACCTTTCATGCCCACAGCAAGTTCCCAGGAGGCTTCCGCACTGGGCAGGGATGTTGGTGTGCTTCAAAAAGTGAGACAGTATTTCCTGAGCTCTGCAGACGTATCATGTTATGTGCAAACGTCTCCTTTTTTCCCACTGAGTAAGTTCTGAAACACTCAACAAACAAAAACACTTGAAGGGCAAACCCATAAATATTTCAGCTAGTTGTATATAGGTTACTCCTTTGGAGTTAAATAACTGGAGTAAAACTGACACACTGTGTATTTTACACTGAATAGCACAAAACTGACCCAGGGAGTAGCAAGGATTATGAGCCAGACTGTGGAATGGGAAGCCACAATATGGGCTCTTCTGCAAGGATATTCAATAACGGAACATTTGGAAGGTAGTTGCTGCCTTCCTTTTTGGCCTTCACTGAAATTTCTTCATTTAAGTGTAAATTTGGGGAAGCAAAACTCATCTGTCTATATGATGGCATTATATGAAAACAGAGAGGGAAAATTAAAATTAATTAAATTCTTCACATAAGGCTACCTCTGACACTGACCTAAAAGAGGATGACTAAAATAGGAAAAAACATATTTATTTAAACTAAGATATACTTTTAATAGCAAAGTGTTGCTGAAAGAAACCAAACACCCAACTAAATGGCAAGCTAATCCACAGCACTGAAATCATGTACAAAATATGATTTTTGATGAGTTTTCCCTTCCTGCTCAGTGAGGCTGATTTCATGTCATTCTGAGCAGGCAAAGGTGTGAAGCTTTATAAAATAACCTGATCTCCCATAGACAGGAGAATCACAGACCAAAGGGCATTCAACCAAACCAGAGCCTGGATTACTGTGGAATTTTATCAGTCTCTACATCCAGGATGAAAGCCCACTGAGTAAGTAAAATATGCACCCAATCTTGATATTTTCTACAACAGCATGTCAGTATATTCATTGATCCCAGTGAAGAGTATCTGGCTCCCTTTTTGTCGCATCTCTGCCTTCACACACCCCATGGGACAAGTTGGCTGTGAACTCACACCGAGGCTGCACTAAAAGTTCATAAATGTCATTCCCAATGCAACTGAGCTCACCCGGCCCCTGCAGGCATGGAATGCTGTACAGCAAAATGCAAAAATGGGAAACAAGAATAGGATGCACTTTATTAAGGTAATGTTCACATCTAAATTTCACCCCCATATAGATAATGCGTGGGTGAAAATTAGATTTAAGCAGTTGGCTTAATGCTGAATATTTTAGTGACAAATATGGTTTGTGCACTTCCTAAAGTGTCTAGAAGTATGCAAAGCAATAATATGGGAAGGGCAGGATAGAAAGAGAAAGGAAACTTTTAATCTTAAGGTTTATTTTTAGGTGATCTATTGAATGAAGGTTTGGCTTTTCCTTAGAACACCCACACCCATGCAGCAGAGCAAAGATTCTGATGAATGCGATACCCAGAGTATCACAGCTTTCTCCATGGTTGTTTTTTTCATATAATGTAGTCAGTTAATTAGATCTCCTCTGATCAATCATTGAATTACTGCTTCAAAAGGCATTATGATATGATGAGAGTGCCTCACAGCAGTTAAACACTTTGATTTTTCTGTCCTAACACATTAACAACTGATGTCAACTAGGTCCTCACAGCAGGAATAAAGAAATACTTTTTTAAAATTACAAAAACAATTTATTTCATAATTTGAAATCTAAAAAATTTACTGTAAAATGGACCAGCAAAATTACTGTAATATGGATTCATTCTCTCCATCGGTCCTTTTTAAAATTTAGGACCAATCTCTTTCACGTTTTCCATGTTCCTTATGTTTTGATCTCAAGCCCTCTGGAGCTTCAACCTTCTCTCTTGCTCTTGTTCTATTCAACTGTTTTATACCATCACTGTTATAGATCTGTGACTTCAGTTGTGTTACAATAGCTCCTTCCTTCATCCTTGGGAGTCTGACTCAAAAACCAAAGCAGTGTGGTCATTACAAAGAGACAGGAACTCTTTTATTTTCCTTTTTTGACTTGGCTCTTTCTGAAGAGAAACTGTGATCTGAGGGTTAAGACCGTAGGTCACACCTCAAGCATGAGATTTGCATGCCTTGGCATTGGTGACTGTTGGCAAGTTACTGCCTTGGCTTCTCCTCATCCCTCTGTGAAAGGGGAACAGGGATTACAGGACAATGTCACCCCAAGAGTTGCCTCATTATAGTTTCTGTGAAGAGCCTTGGACTCCTTGGAAAGCAGACAGTACAGGGAGGGGTGGTGTGTAGTTTTGGGAAAGGTCTGGTTTTGCTTCCTCTCCAAAAGCAGATGCCATGTGCCACATCCAGGGATCTTTGCATGCTGCTGTACAGAGGAGTTCTTAGGCTTGCAGCAAAACAAGAAAATAAATAAGCTTGCTACGTCCTGCTTTTGTTTGTGATTCAAGTCCCCAAATAGGGCAGAAAAGATACATTGATTTTCTGAGCAGTACAAGTTATGGAAAATAATGTACTTTTTATTCCTACGGAAATACTTTTGCCAGATGCAAACTGTTCTGCTGTTGCCTTTCCAAAAGGATAGTGCAGTCTGCAGGTAATTAAACAACAGAAACCAATACCCATAATTCAACAGTATGTCTTAGCTATTATTTGGCAATTCGTTTTCTCTTGAAAACTCCTGTACATAATAGGAGCCCAAAATGGAAATCACTCATAGCAAGTTTCATTTCATTGTGAATTGTTCTCATATACCAATATGTAACCACATTTGTAAGAAACCCAAATCTTTTCCTGCTAGCTGAAGCTGTCCTGCACTATTACAAAATCTGCTATTTTGAATTTGAATACCTGCTGTGTGGGCAGCAGACCCCAGGGAGATGATACACCAGTCTGGCAACTCGCCATCCTGTGAAATGGAAGGGTGCTGACAGAACTGAAGGGGATTTAGAAACCAGTAACTAGGATGAGAAAACACAGGATTTTCATTTTTCTGGAGAAATTAAGACTTGGCTATTTTTATAACGAGGTTGATTACTACCTTCCAAATTAAACCCCACCACTCAGGGAAGCATACCATCATTTGGAAACTGGTTCCCTAGTGCTTGCAGGTCTCCCCATGGCCAGGCTGACGCAGCAAAGACAGATTTCCAGATGCCTCCAGAGCCTAGAGGAAGAGGTTATTGCTCCTGACCATGCAGAGCACTCCTGGGGCCCAGGGAGACAGTGTGCCCCCTGTCCTGTGAGCTGAACACATAAAAGGTGACAATGTTCTTTTTAGTAACTCAACTGTTAAAAAGAACCAGAAGAAATCACAGTTTGAAAGCATGGAAAAGGAGAAAGATGCTGGGGAATAGCACTGACTGCCTCAAGCTGATGCAGGGTTCCTCATCCATGTAGAATGAGCTTTAGCTCACCAGGAGCAACTTAATTACTTCTGTTCAGTGGTTTTCCACCCACATGTTTATCGTAGTTCGTGCTCTTGGAAAGTGCTGAGGAAACAGCTCAGAGCATGAAAGGGGATTACTCTCATAGGTAATGGGTGCTGCAAAAGCTCATCTGAGAGCTTCTATGCTGCACATACCCAGGATACCTCTCCCTGGCCAGGATTGTCTGGCTCCTAATGATGTGACCACAGAGCAGATCCTGCAGGGACACGAAGGTGCTGGTACTTGCACCAAGGAGTTAACACCTCTAAGGACTGCACAAATAAGTATACAGCTAATAAAACCCCCTGTTAAACTGTACTTTTTACTTCAAAATTTCTTGTTCCCAAGAAGTGAATCAGGCCTCTCTTCAGATAATTTATAGAATACCAGTTTCCATAACAACATAATTGCTCAATGAAGCAAAAATACCTGGTAGAGTTGCCATTATCGTGAAATAATTGACCACAACAGTGAGTGAAAGAGGCTGCATTAAACTCCACATTGTTTGTGTCGACATGGTCAATTACAATCCAATAATGCCAGATCAAAGACCAGCATTCCTAAAACAAGTCATTACAAATCATAGCATATCCCTAAGAAGCAGATCAAGATCATAGTGGACAAATATTTTTCCTTACAACAAAGCACAAAGTCATGTCCACTCATTTAATGGTCACAGAACTCCATGGCCCACACTGTGACAGGTAATTTTAGCACCTAAGTGTTTGCTGTAAAGAAATACAAGCAAGAACAGCTCTCTCAGTTTGTGCCTTCATATGAGCAAAGGTACAAGCTACTCTTTAATTCTTAATAGGAGTGTTTGTTTCACAAAGGCTTGGCAAACATTGCTAAGATTGAAGAGGGAGAAGTCTCATCCACTGCTGAGAACATCTAGTTCATTAAAAAAAAGCACAGCACCAGTCTAGATGTAGATGTACATCTCCCCATGGAACCATTACATCTTTACTCCTCCTGTGGGCCACAGAAGCAGCCAGCTCATGGCTGGGTTTGTGTGGGAACACTCAGACCCAACACCTCTCATGTGAGTGTGCAGTGCCGCCCTGCATGTCCCCAGCTCAGCTCTGCTCTGCACCCTGTTGTGCTCACCGTGTCCCTAAGACATTTTTTGTTTCTCTGCAGCTTCTCCAGCAGCTCTGAGTAACTCCAGCAATCTGTCACATGCACAGAAGGCACACTGCAATCCCAGCAGCTGGCCCAAGGGTGTGTGAGGATGGGAGCCTTCTTGGAATAAGTGTTGGAAGATCATCCCACTAAGAAGGAGTCAGCTTGGATCCTGTGTCCAGAGTCTCCCTGGAGCATGGTAAGTCAAGAAGAAGCCTCAGGCAAGGAGCTGCAAGGCAGCAAGTGTGGCAGATCAGGGCCAGGCATGAACCAAAGTCAACTTGATGGTGGGGTGCCCCAAACAGATCAATCTGGCCTGAAATATTGGCCGTGCAACTCCTCCAAGTCCACAATAGTTCTGCTTGTTCCTGGCACTGACAGTTTTGTTTTGGAGAGACTGTTACAGAACGCTTCCAAACTTCACAACTCACAGAGACTAAAACCTATAGTACAAAATAGTTACATCTCTAATCCTATGTGCCATATTACAAGTCAAACTGTACCCCTGTTCCTTGCCCTTTGCACCCCTTGTTCCTTACACTCAGGCAGGGAGAGCACAGCATGGTGTTGGCTTTGTCCTTGGGCACTCCTGAGTCATCCAGGCCGTGCTTTACCCCCTTAGCAGTCAGGGATGTTTCCCCTGACTTCAATGCCATGAATCACCATCGTGGTTGAGTGGTCTTTCTGCTCTACCTGACAGGATATTGATAACTCTGAGAAACAACAAACTTGTAAGAAACTCTGTGGAGACATTGAGCCCTGGGAAAAATCAGGATGGTCTTTTATTTTTCTACATCTTGCTTGGCTAACACTCTTAACAGCTTTCTTTCCCTTGTGTTTAACGATAAATCTCTGGGTTTTTCACCCTTACAAAGCTCTGCAAATACAGCTTCCCATCCTGTATTGCCTCTACAGCATCAGGGAAAAGCTGGGCACACACATACTGGATTGGTTTGGACATTACAGAAGCAAAGAGAAAGAAAGGTCACACATGAGTCTTATCTCTGGCTTTGCAGTTCTGGCCTGTTTTGCAAGCAAGACACATATGTCCTTTAATTATTCATTAGGATAACTGCAAACTCTCTGAGGCTACCTGCACCTCTTGCAGCAGAGGAGGCTGTGGCTGTAAACCTCAGCGCAGAGGTACACAAACAATCAGAAAAAGTAAAATATTTGTAAGAAATAAGGTCCAGGAAAACAGAGAGAAGAATAAAGCAATTAATCATTCAGAAAGGGGGGAGTAGGGCAGGGAGGGAGACAGAAATAGAGAGAGAGAGAGAGCATGGCAAAAGAAACCTGATAGCTTGTGCTGTCTCCCCTGGAAGTCTGTCAGCCCACTGGCAGGAAGATTAAGGATGTTGATGGGAATTCCTTTCTCACCACAGTCGGCTTTAAAAGCATAGGACAATAACCTACTTTTACAGGTCTGGCTATGGCTTTCCCACAGCACGTCTTTTTCTCCCCTTACTCTAAACAAAAAAGGATGATCCCTTGCAGTGCTGTTATCTGAGTGCTGCCCTCACAGCTGAGGTGAAGGTATTGATTGAAGCACTTGGACATTTATTGGATTTGCGGCTTTTCTGATGTGTGAAAAATGTTTTGTCCTGCTCAAGTCATACAGTCCTACATGCTCCAGCATTTGTTGGCGTAACCACCAAAGGTCCAGACCCTCTGCCACACTTCCTTTGTGAACAGACCAACCAGTGCAACAACCCTGCAAGGCAGAATACAGATTTCAAAGCATCAGATTTAACAATATACTTGACACTGGGCTTGAAGAGCCTGCACAGCTTAGAGTTCACCTCTCCTTGACCTTCTGGGAAGGACAATACCCAGTGCTGTGTCCACAGCTTAAGCTGGATTGCCTGTTTCAGTATCTTGCTCTTTTAGGAACCTGTTTAGGAGAGGGAATTTGCACTGGCAGGTTGCCCTGGATGAGGCAAATTCTCCAACCCTCCCCATGGCTTATTTAGTACTTGTGGGATGGGGAAAAGCAAGAAGGAAAAAAATTACTTAGAGGCAAGGTCAGTGCCATCATTTTGCCCCATAAGAATAGAACCTTTTGCTTTCTAGTTTATTCAGACCTGCAAGATTTTGATCTGAGCAAAGAAAGAATGATTGACCCTCTTACAAAGACTCTTACACCACTCTCTTACCCCTATGCTTTATTTTCACCCTTGTTTGCTAATATCACAAAGAAGGCCTTCATATGTCCTGGACAAGGTGACATTTCTGTGTTCTGTGATGACATCACTGGCATCAGTCACTTGCTCTTGGTTCTCTGTGTGCTTGAGTCAGTCTGGCCTTTTTGCATTTTCAGAAAGGGCCATCCCTGGAGTGATTTCCAGGCTGAAAGATCATTTGTTCTGTACACACAGGGACCTTCTGTGTTGCAAGAGCGTCAGCTCTTGAAATGCTTGATCTAAATCTCTGCAAGAACTACTCACTTTTGCAGTACCTGAGGAGTGAAGTCTCACATCAGGCTTCAGCAGTGCAATTAAAACAAAACAGCCTCATGTTTGACTTGTTTCCAGTAACTAATTCTTCTGTTTTCTGGGCTGAGGTTCTCCAAAGGACATAACCAAGCTGAAGCAGGGCAAGAAGAGCAGAAATGGGAGTTGGGTGTCCACTTATGGGCAGCAACTGTCCCAGCTCTCAGCTGAAATACATTTTAGGATCCTAATAGATAATGCCACCATTTCACTGTAAAAAACCCGCATCCTTATATTCTTAACAGTTTTTAATAGATATTTGATTGGGATGATACATACAAAATAAAATACTAACAAAGTAGCATACAAAGTAGATTTAGAAGCAGTAACATAACATAATTCTAAAAAGCCAAACCAATAATTAAATTCACAGGACAATTGATTTTTTAATTTATTTTTTTTAAGTGGAAGTCAATAATATGTTGTGCTACAAACAAAGGTTTAATCCAGGGTTACTCCAGATAACACAGATATGTTTTGCAATCAATAGTCCCCAAAAGAGCATTAAGCTTGTATAGATGCCTGACTAAGATGGTGGCATATTTACAATACATTTCACTGATTTATATGTGCTTTTCCCTCTCCATCCAAGCAATAGCTTTTCCTCATCCCTATCCTAACAGCTGCAGCAATGGGGTTTGTTTCAGGCTTTGTTTGGGAGATTAAAACCATCTCAGTATAATCTCTTTTTGTTTTATACACTGAAGGAAGCATTAGAGATGAAAATTAATGCCACAATGGATTTCATTAATCACACCAGGAGGCTTGGTTTGCTGTAGTAGGCACTTCCAGCAGAAGGTGCTCACAATCAGTTTAAATATTAAACGCCCTCCTGTGTTTAAACAGCGATGATCAAATCTGTGCAATCACAGCTCCTCTTGGGACAGGGGTTCTTTTAAAAGGGTCAATATTGTCCAAACCTTATGGTCAATCCCTCTTTCCAGCAATGTAAGCATCTGTGGAACTGCGAGGACAAAAGGACTGCAAAAGTCAGTGCCTGAGGGAATTGCTGTGAGATAAAGGAGGTGTCACCTGTGGGTCACCAGCGCAAAAGAAATCATAACGGTCATAAGGGCCAACAGTTACCATGGTGGGACAGGTGCTGGCAGCACGAGGCACCAGTCTCTGCCCAGTCCTTGGAGAGTAGGTGCTCACATTGCAGAAAGCAGCACTTGCTGTTAACTGATGCTGCCAGGAAAAAGGCCAAGGATCAACAGGTCCCCCAAGCTGGGCTGTTGGGGTGTATCCCCACAAAAGGTCAAGTCCCAGTGGCAGATGGCCAGAGGGAAGTTTGCATTTCCACAATTCATGTTCTAACTGTTACGAATAATCTGCAGCTCTCCAGGGCCCTGGGTCTGATGTGAGGCAGGAGGCAGCCCTGCTTGAAAACTGCATCAGTCACCAACTGTCCCAGCCAAAAATATCCTTGGACTGATGTGTTGGGGCTGTTGCATACAGATGAACATGGTCTAAGCAAAGGAAAGGGCAGCAAGCCCCAAAAAACCGGCGTACAAAGAAAAAAACCTGTAAAACTCGTGATTCCTTTCTGCAGAATCTAGGAATCAAAAGCACAAGTTTCCTTTAAAGTGTTTTTGTGCAATCACTATTAAAGCCTTGCTTGAAATTAAAGTATAATCAGAAATTGAAGGAATGAGGTCTTAGCAAACATGAAATTATACAGGTTAATGCTGCTGTATTCTGTCTCAGCCTCCTTCCTGTACTGGGATCTAAGGAGACAGAAAATCAACAAAACCAAAACTGAAACCCCTACCAGTCCTGCCCCTAAGAGAGGGAATAGTGCTAGGAGCTGAACTGACTACAATTCCCAACGTTCACTGAGGGTACCTTTAGGACAAATGTTACCCGAGAACATCCCAAACAATCTGAAATTGAAAGCAAGCCCCGGTGGCTGTTGGAAGCTGTAGTCAGCTCTCCGGTGCGAACTACTGAGCACAAAGATCCTGAGAGCTGCTCTGGCAATAAAAAGAGCCCCGCTAGAGCTCTGGGGGAGCGGGCGGCGAGCGGGCAGAACGCGCTGTGTCCCTCGGGGGAGCCGAGTTCCCTCCTTGGGCCTCCCCGATGTTTTGGGGAGATTTTTGGCCTGGGCCTGCGGCAGAAGGAGCGAGACCTTCCCGCGGCAGCCGGGGCCGGCAGCACCCGGTTTCCCCCGCGCCCCCCGGCGCCGGCGGCGGCAGCGGCAGCGGCAGTGGCGGTGGCCATGCGCTGCCGGGGCCCGGCGCCGGGGGGCGGGGGCCGGGGGCGGCGGCGCTCCCCGCCCAGCCGCCGCAGCCGCGGGCCGGGCGCGGGGGGCGCAGCGGAGCGGCGGCGGCGCGCAGGGCCATGTCGGCGCCGTGCCTGCGCCTGCCCGCCGCCGGGTCAGCACCGGCGGAGGCGGACAGCGCCGGCGGCATGGAGCCGCCCGGGGCCGCCGCCCTGGAGCTGGCCCTGGAGGAGGAGCTGGCGCTGCTGGCCGCCGCCGGGGAGCCGCCGGAGCCGCCGCCCGCCGCCGCCGCCCGCGACCCCGAGCTGCTCTCGCTGATCCGGCAGAAGGAGAAGGACCTGGTGCTGGCGGCGCGGCTGGGCAAGGCGCTGCTGGAGCGCAACCAGGACATGAGCCGGCAGTACGAGAGGATGCACAAGGAGCTCACCGACAAGCTGGAGGTGAGGCCCCGCCGCGCTCCGCCCGGCCCCGGGCCGCGGGTTCTCCCCGCTCAGCGCGGCCCCTTCCCCGGTGAGCGCCGGGGGCGGGCGCGGGCCCTGCCGAGCAGCCCACGGGACTCGCTGTGGCCGTGACGGGGAAGAAGGGGTCTGAGCAATGCCGCCGAGGCCTGGGGGAGGCAAAGCCGCCGTTCTCCCCCGCTCCCCCCTGCCGAGAGCAGGCGTGTGGGGCCGGGGCCGGGCTGCAGCCCCGCGCTCCGGAGGCTCCTGGACGGCTGTTCTGCCCCAGGACCACCGGGGAGAGATGTGCGCGGCTCATCTCGTCACAGAAATACCTCGGAAGTTAAATTTGCACAGCAGGTACTGAGCTACAGAGCATATGTGACCCTTATGCTTAAGCTGTTGCAGCTAAGGCTTTAGGCATGGCAGGAGATAAGCCCTAATGATACATCGCTGTTCGCTGTTTGCTCTGAAAAATGCCTACAGGTAACTGGAGAGAGCTGTTTGCCAGGAACTCGAGGGATTGAGCTATTTATTGATTTTTAAAGATAAAATAGAGCTATTACAAAGAAAAAGGCTTGTGCAGGCAGCTTTTTTGGGAACAACTCTTGCACAATTGTGAGAGAGCCACTATTATTCACTCTTCTCAGGGGTACTCTTGAAATTGTATTTCTTCCAATAAGTAATACTGCTTAGAAGGCTGAGAAAAGCCTCTCTAACCTTTCTGGAGAGAGTTTGAACAGTGCTAGATTAACATTCACATTTCAAGTCACAGCCTTAGACCAGTCCTTTCTGCACAGTCCTGCATATTCCTGTATTCCTTCCTCACGGACATAACATTTCTCAGGTTCAAGAGGATTTGTGAAATTACTGTATGCCCTTTGTTCTCCTGACAAAAATCCCTCTCTCTTATTAAACTTGGCATTTTACCCCAGCTGAATCTGTCCTCTTTGCAGGGGAATCTCTCTCTGCCTTTGCTATTCTAATAGAAAAATAGTGAAGGTGACATTTGCTCAAATTGTTGCTTTGTGGCTCTGTTTATCAGATTAGAATCTCCCAGAGTATTAAAATTTGCCAGAGTGAATGTTTCCACGTTCGTCTTTAAGCAGTAACAGACGTATGTGGTGTTGTGCTGACATGGTTTTCCTTAGGAGCTGGAGTAGAACCTTTCCTACCATTAAAGGAAAAATGCACAAGTTTGGGTGCCCACTGAGCTGACTCTTAGGGAGTTCAGAGGCCTCAAATACCACTCTCTGTTTGCAAAATGTTGAGGTGAAAAGGAGAGGGGAGAAACCATGACTTTATAGTACTTTAAGTAACGTCCCACAAATGTTTACCTCTGCTCTCACAGGCCCATTCAGAAGGTAAATGATGAGATTGTAAGCACAACCGTTTGGCATTTTCATGCCATTACTATCACCCTAACTTCCCAGGGGAATAACAGATTGCTATTTGCCAGGCTACTCATTTGAGAGGAGTTAGTGTTATCTACTTAAGGGTTAGTTTTTTTCCACTGAGTTTGGCAAATTTAACCCAGTGCTGCTTCACACAAAAAATCAAATTTCAACATTAATCTTCTAAAACACAAGTTTGATAATCCCAGCCTCTGCAGATTAAATCTCAGCCTTCTCCTGTTGCCACTGAAGTGAATAAAATTTCACAATAAGCTTTTTGATTTCAGAGGAGCAGAGAGGAAGGACCCACAGCTATTCCTTCCTTCCCTATGCTGAGAACTTTCTGACAGTGACAAGAAGCCAAGTCTCAGATGAGATTCTTGGTGACAACCTGATATAATGATGTTTAAGTAGCACTTAGAAGGAGGTATTTTCTCCCAATTCACAGTTCAGAATTGGTTACAAGAGCTCAGTGAAGTCTCTCCATTTCACAATAGCCAAGGTACTGATCTGCTCGTTGGGTGCCTTGCTTGAAGATTAAATACATTCTAGTTTTGTGGGTTCATTGCTGTGAGACACCAGTCCTGCCATACACCTACTCTGGCAAACATTTCACTTCACAGCCTGAATTTAAATTCATTTCTAATCATGAAATTGAAGTTCTGTAATAAATTCTGATATGTGATCCTAGACAGTTTTATCCTCTGTAAGGGATTAAAACAGTTAATACTGCTGTTCCTCTGCCACAGAGGAGCCTGCTGTGTCCAGGCACTTTACAGTATGAACCATCTTTATCAGCTGGGAAATTCCCATTTGCTTTCATCTCTTTAGATGAGGACCAGCCCAGCTCAGTTAAGTTGAAGAGAAGCTGTTTTCAGAAGAAAACAGCTTCTAGAAAGCAGTTCTTTCGTAAAAATCAATGAGCAGCTGGTGAATGGAGAGACAAGAAACTCAGTAAACAAGAAACTTCCCTACTGAGGCCAGCAGTTTGCCCGATCAGCACTACGTGCAGAAATCCCCTCTCCAGACCTGCAGCCCTGCAGGTGCTGAGGTGAGGGCAGGCCAGGGGAGATGGCTGCTGGCAGAAGCAGGAGGGACCAGTCAACACATCTCATCTGGGTTATCCTCCTCTTGGCAACAGCCTCTTCCCCACTGCTGTGTTCTGGTTTCTCTGTCACAACAGAAAAACCTTGATATTCTTCACCTCCTTCTAACACCAGCCTTTGTGGATGGCTTTGGGTTGGGGCCATGTGTAGTGGAGATTTACTTTTCCAGTGAAGGACTAAAGTGCTTTTTAAATGATTGACAAGGCTTATCAGTGGTTTCTAAATCACATTTGGGTGTCTGGGGCACTTCAGCTGCAGTGCTGCTTCTCAGCAGGCTGAAGTTCCACTTTCCATTTAGAGAAGGCCCTGGATCTTTCTAAACGTTGCCTAGCAGTGAAAGAGGCAGAGCTATAAAAGAGACAATTTTCAGTGTGCTGCTGAAATGAAATTGTGGCTACTCCAGCCACACTTGGACTACAAACAAGATTTCTTTGCAATGGTTGTCATGAGCCAGGTGCTTGGATCTCATGCCTACCTATTGCATTAAAATATTTCTATTACTGCTTAGCTCTCATTTGCAAGGATGCTCACTCTTTGAGTGTCTGAAACATGGGGAAATCCCCTGCTATGGGCCACTGTTTTTAATCGACTTTCCCTCATATTTAAGGGTTTTTCATGAAAGTCTGGAATTTGCAGAAAGATTTGGAAGGGCACAAGCAACATGCTGCTACACTGAGCTGGAAGGACCATAAGAAAGGATATGGGGATCAGGTGAAGAAAGAGAAAACATGGCATCTGCATGGCAGAGCAAAAAAAGGTGGAAGATTAGCAATACACAGCCCAGAGGGCTGGGGAGGAACTGGAGGCTTTTGACATTCAGACCTGCTCAGGAAGGTGACAGGGACCCTGCCAGGGAGGCTGTGTGTCATCAGCAATAGGCACCCAGGGGAAACAGCCCCCTCACAGCCTGTGTTTCTAACAAGCAATAAAAAGCCACTTCACATAAATGCAGTGCAATTTTCTTTTCCGCCTAGCAGGTTTATTTCCCCCCCCTATCAAAAGTGCCATGGGAATTGTTCATCAGGGAACAATTCACCTGGGAGAAATAGGCAAATGCTACCAGTGTTTGGCCCAGTGGGTTTCTGTTCTTTTCTAAGACATGTTCCTTGAAGACTGGGGAATCTGATAGACAGTAGCAGGAGATTATTCTGGGGATCAGAGGACAACCAACAAGGAGAGGACTCCCATTTTTCAGGTTTCCCTGCTAATCCTGGGACGTGCCCATGTCCCCAATCTGTGACTGTTCTGAAAGTAAATGTGTGTCTTCAGTTACCAGGGGAAATTCAAGCTCCGAGTTTTGGAGCAGGGATTCTTTCAAATGGGCACAACATAAATCTGCTTTGACCTGATTTGCAGCTCTGTTTCAGTCAAGCCCTCATTTAACTGAGCCTGTAAAACATGCAAAAGTTTCACCAGATTTGTGCTGTCCCTCATTTTCCAGCCAATCCAAAGCGGAGCAGAGTCTCCAGAACTGAGAGTGGTTTCTAAGAAACCTGAACTAGAACATGCACGTACATAATGTCTATAGCAACCAGTTCATCACATCCATTGCCATTCCAGAGCGAACTGCATCAAACAATGGAGTTACTGTGCACTATCAAACTCTCAGACAACTAATTAGGTCAGGAATAGAAGGAGCAAATGGATAGATGATTCAACTGTTGTTCATGAGACCCATAAGACAACAAGGATGCCTCATCCACATTCCTCACAAATAGTGACAGTATACAGTTTGTGTATTTTGACTATAAAGGCAATTTTAAAAGAATTATGCCACTGGCCACTGAAATATTGCTTTAGAGTTAAGCTGGGTTCTGCTAAATCAATTGTTCTGTCTGACCTACATATTCTGCCTATTGACATGCAGCCTACTTTACTCTTTTGGCAGTTATTTCAGTAAAAATTCAATGTGCTGAACTCCAGTGGCCAAGGACAGGCCAATTGCTGGAAATGGAAAATGGCTGTAGTGCCAGTGACCTGCCCTGATGTGGAATTGCCATCTCCATGGCATTGTCACGCTCAAGCACCCTTCTCTTCCCTGCACAAGGTTTTAGCCTAGCATAGACGAAGAGAAGGAGACATTGACCTTTTTTCCCTCCCTTCCTAACCTCTTCCCCTCATCTTTTAGCACCTGGAACAAGAGAAACACGAATTGAGGAGGCGATTTGAGAACAAGGAGGGGGAGTGGGAAGGAAGGGTGTCTGAACTGGAGAGCGACGTGAAGCAGCTGCAGGATGAGCTGGAGAAGCAGCAGGTCCACCTGCGCGAAGCCGACCGGGAGAAGACGCGCGCTGTCCAGGAACTCTCCGAGCAGAACCAAAGACTCCTGGACCAGCTCAGCAGGGTGAGTCAGCTGGGTGGCACAGCTGGGCACGGGACAGGGTCACAGCTCTGCTGTCATCCCCCTCCTGGGCAAAGGAGTGGGAAAGCTCCCACTTCCAGGGAAACAAACAGCTCTGCCTCTGGTCATGTTACACAGGTGCCCTGCTAAGACATGCTGCCTTTTAAACTGATTTTACACCTCTAAGGAGTGATGCGTTTCTTTGGCAAAAGAGTTGTGTTTCTGGGTTGAGTGATCATTTACTGCATAGTTATCTCTCTCAACTGTTTTTGTATCTAGAACTGATTTAGAAAATCTGTTTCTAATTTACTAATAGGCTGAACAAATGCAGCATGCAAGAAGAAGGCTAATCTGCAACAGTGGGGTGAAAGGCTTTTTGCAGGCTTCCTTTTTTGAGATACGTTGGCTGTAATGTTGTAGAATTGAACATACCATGTCAGTCTCACATGGTGTGTCACTACAGATAACTTTGCCATGATTAGATGTGTGAGAACCTACTGAAATTCCTTGGAATGCCATGTTTCATCAAAGAGCTTAACTTGCCTCTGAATGAAAGAGGATTTATAGTGAGGCTGCTACAAATCAGCCTAATTGACTGAATACTTGCAGCATGAGTTTCTTTCTGACAGCAGTTTCTGCCTCCTTCCCCCAGAAGTTAACCTGTCTTCTGGAATTAAGAACCTTGATTTTTTTCCTCCCCACTGGACAGTGAGTACAAACCATGATTTTAATGCTTGAGAACACAGTTACTCCAGCAGACGAAAGCATTTGCTTGTTATCAGTTGTTTATTCCCAAAATAGCACAGAACAAAAACACACACACAGATTCATGCTGAAGAGGCCCATCTCACACTCTGAGAACATCTCTCAGACTAGATTCCGCCTGAGCTGAGTCTCTGGGGCTGACATGGGGATTTTACCTGTGGGAGGGTGGACAGCTCAACCACAACCTAGGATCAGAGGACTCTGAAGAGGGCCAAATGTACAGGTCTTCACTCAAGCTGTTACATAGTTGTGCCTCTGGAGGTGAGAAGAGCAAGTCTTGGGTATGACACTCTGTACTGACACTTGAGGAAATTATTCTTCATTCCACTGTAGATTTTCTTGTCAAGGATTAAAAAAGTCACTAATTCCAGTTTGGTTAACTGGCTTTGAAAACAACAACAACAACCAAACAAAATAAAAAGACCTCATCTTCCTTACCTCAAGAATGCTGCTAAGTTCATCCATGTTTTTAGAGCAGTATGTCCCAAGTGAGCTACAGATCTTTCACCTTTTCTCTGGACAGAGCATATTCCACATACACCATGGGTAAGAGTTTCCACCCAAGATTGCACAGGCCCTGTATTGAGTCAGATTTCTTATCCGGGGTTAAGAACTTGGCTCCCATCAGATCTGGTGACTCTCAATAATTTTCTGTGCATGTATGACTTCTGTTACTGTCTGGGGAATGTAAGATTTGTTATAATCCCAGCATAGGTATAAACTGGAAGAACAGACTAGAAGGTAGGAGAGGCAAACCAGACAGCTTGGTTTGGGCTTTTAAACCACATGGGATTATTCTCACTTGTGCTACAGGAATCTCTCACAGCCAGATGCTCAGAGAGCCACTCCACAAAGCCTTGTCAGAGGAATCACCAAGTTAAGTCTACCAGCTTGTGGTATGCAAGCATGGGTTTTGTACCCTTAACTCCCTATTAGTTCAGGCCAGAAGGCCAGAAATGGTCTACATTGAGCCACTTTAGAACTGCCACATTCAAAACTGCTGAGTGTTGGTGCTGCCCTTCCCATTCCAGCCCAGCCCTGCTCCCAGCTTGGTGGACAGTTTTTCTCCAATGCAGATAAGCTCTGATAGAGATAGAGCTGTTGTTTGCTGAGGCACGATCCAGTGCTCATTGAGTTTGTCACCTGGCCAAAACTTGCCAGTAACTCCAATACAGCAGTGGGTATAGCAAGGGTGTAAACAGTCTTCTCACAGTCAGGAAAACCTGGACAAATTGAAAGAGAGTGGGGAACAATCTGTTGTCATTTTCAGGGCTTTAGCTGAGGTTTTTTTAAATCCCAACATAATATTAGCATTTGATTCCTGGCTGCTTAATATTCCATATTTGCTGCTCCATAGTTTATTTGCAGTCTCATGTGTCTGGTCTCTTATTCTGAAAAGGTTACGCGTGTAGTCCCTGAGGCAGTGGCACTGCCTAAACCCTGCACCCATGTAGTTCTGGCTCCTGTTACCACTTAAGCTGAGGGGATAGGCATGCCCACAACCACTCCTGCCACAGGCTGGAGTCTCACCTGGGATCATGAACTGAGCACTGGGAGAGAAAAAGTCCTTAAAAGAGGTGCTGTTACACCTTCTGTGACCTTTAAGGTGTTGCTGCTTATCCTCCTTGTGTTCCTGGTTCTGCATTTGTGTCACTATGGGTTGTTTGGGAGCAAAGGGTTTTGAGAAGTTTGGGATAAGGTGATGAAAGCCTTGTTCAGAGCCTCAAGTCTGCCCCATCCAACACTATATATCCTGCATCACACACAGAACACAAAGACAGGCTTCTCTCTGGTAGAGTCATTCTACACTAGTAGGTACTGGCTCCTTAAATTTGAATTTTTACAGTTTTTAGCAATTAACATCTCGTGGCCCCATTTAACAACACTATCATCTCTCTCCTGGAGAAGGTACCCCTTGGCACTAGGCTCTGTGTGAATGACAGTCAGCCTCAGGAGCTGCCAGCCCACATGGTCCTGCTTGTTTCTTCTGGATTCCCTGGGCCTCAGCCTCTTTTACCTCCAAGCAGGGCAGCAGCCATCATCTCCTTCATCCTGCTCCTCTTCCTTCCTGCTGCTGCCATACTTTCACCAACTAATTAGTCTTTAGGACATTTTTTTTAACCCTGCCTTCCCCAGAGATGAAAAGCCAACATACTCAATTTGTCTAAACCTGGCACAAATGCCAAACCAACCAAGCACACACACCCACACAAGGACAGCAAGGGGACCTGGAAAGCTCTGTCTTGCAATTAATGCCTGAGACTGAAAAAATCTATCGTCAGTTCTAGCCAAGACTGATAAGGAAAACTCAAGGATAGAAATTTCAAGTCTGTTCCAGTATCTAAAAACTAACCTCTTGCCTCTGTCACCAAGAGGCTAAAATAAGGTCCTTAAAATGGTTCGAGGTCTTCGAATGAGGTGATATAGGAGAACTTTAAATATCTAATAATAGTAAGTAGGCTATAAGGAACTTTGGCTCCTCTTGAAATACAGCCTTTGGTTCTCTGCTTTTAGCAGAACAAAGATACTGCCTGAGGTTAGAACAGCATTAAACCATGGGGAAAATTTGGTTGGCTGGACTGGGAGCACACAGTGAAAGACGTGATTGAAATGCCAAGGAGCAAGTTTAAGACCTCCACAGTATTTTTTAATTTGCTATGTGATGATTAAAATCCCTTCTGCACACCGCTTTGATTTCCCTCCCTCTGCCTCAGCACAGCAAAGGGTGCAGGAGCTCTCAGCAGTGTGTCCACACCAAGCTAAATGCCAAGTTTACCAAGGAGAACTGTGGAGCTCCTCATGAGCAGTGTGCCAGGGTACAAACCACTCACCAGAACTGCTCAGAGCTGAAGGATAGGAGTCAAAGAACAGTTCTGCTGAGAAAGTCGAGGCTTGGGAATTATTACATGTTCTGTTTCCAGCTCCTTCAGTCTCTCCCATCTGTTTCAGTTCCCCACTAGGATAAAAAAAGAAAAAGAAAAAAGAAAGAAACACAAAAAACACAATCCTGTGCTTTCTGTCCTTATATGGAGGAGTGTGTATAGGGAAAGATCTCCTCTTACATGTGCCCACAGCAGGTAACACAGTCTTGTCCCCACCTTTGGGCTTCTGGGAGTTACTAATGCAAATAATAATAACAAGCAGTCATCTTCCTATAATGAGGCAATATATTACTACTTGGTCAGGAAGTGAATGAAAAAAGATTTCCATGCTGTTTCTGAGTGCCTTCGCCAGATGGCTTTCCCACACATTTCCTGCTCCCCAGCTCTGGCTCCTGGAGCTGTTTGCTGCGTGTAGCTTGGGCGAGGCTCATCCTTCCCTCTTCAGCTGGGCTTCTTTTATGGTACATGGAGCACAGGGGAGCGATTTCACAATGTCAGGCTCAGGTAGTTTTTGCAATGCAAATCTGTTTCCCGGGGCAGTGGAAGAGTGTCATCTTGCACTGCTGAAGCAGCTCCTTGTGTTTAGAGAGGAGCGCTGGGCTTCTGTGGCATCCCTCAGAGGGGCCTTCAATCACCACTCCTTAGATTCAATCAGCTTCCAGAGCCAGCATGCTGCTACAAAGAATGAGGTGTTTCAGTCAATCCCTCTGCTACAGAAGAACAGGAGCAGCCAGCCCACAATTCTCCAAAGGAGGTATTATTTACTAACCACAGAACTCTCCTTTCAGTAATATTTCAGCTGAAGTTTCTCACTTCATGCTCTAACATGCAGCCTGTTAGAGAACTGGCAGGCACTGCCTGGTTTTGCTTCGAAAGAAACAGGTTTTTATTTAAGAACAAGGTGGTCATCATGTGTTCTCCTTTCTAAATTACTTGTATTTTAAATGCATCCTTTTATGATCAAGAATACACAAGAGAAGCAAGTCTGTTTTCATTTATTTATTGAAGAGATTTTTCTGAATGGTTGTTTGCTGGGTCTATCAGCATAGGAACAATGTTGGTTTTAAGAAATTCAGATTATTCACTGGAAAAGAAAGTTATTGGAAGAAGTGTGCTGGGCAAGATGCACTGCTTTTGCCATGCCAGTGATTTGTAGCAATTACACTATGAATTATGTCTTTAATTCCTTATTTTATCTGTACAGGTGTTTAATGCAAGCCTCCTTATGTTTCTTGCTTATTGTCTCCAATAGCCCAGCAGAGTCTATTGTGAGGTCCATCTTTAGCACAGAGCAAGTCAGGCTGAATTTAAGTTCCTGCTTCAGGGGGTTTATTTTTATCCAGACAAAGATCCCGAGTGAACCTGGGCAAAAGAAGAGTTGCTTTGGCTGTCCCTACATTTCAAGGTGCAAATCAGCCACTACACTGAATTATTTTTTCATAAAAACTCTCCAGTTTTTGATCTTCAAAGTGTTTACTGGACCTGTTGAGTGAGTAGCTTATTTTAAGAAACTCTACACTGAACTCCTCAAGCACTGAGTCCTGCATAGCAAATCTTCACATGCATCACCACTGAGCAGTCTAAATTCAATGGAAGGGGAGATTGCAGGAGAAAAGGCAGCACTGCTTCCTGTTGAAGGGGTTGAAGTACCTGCTTGTCATGGCAGCTTTGGGGGTGCTGCTCATTCCTTGGGGGAAGGCAGACAGCCCTTGAGCACTGTTCTGTGCCTGGCATAAGGCTCACTCATGTCACATACGCTGAGGTGAGAGGAAACAGACACCAGCACCAGACAGAGCCAAACTGATTCCAGCAAACCTCCCAGTAACCTCATTCCCCAGCTCCCCACCCCTCAGGAGCATCAGCAGATCCTCACGCCACATAGCCAGATCCCTGATCACCCAGGGAATACTAATGAGAAAGGCTCCTTCTCTCCAGTTGCTTCTCCTCTAGCAGAGAGCACTTGTTAATAATTCAGCTTCATGCCACATCAGGCCTGGAGTGCTGAGGCTTTCCATGCTAAAGCTGTAAATATAGGACGTGACTGCAGCTGCGTGTTCTCGCCTGCAGAGTCCTTCAATGAAATGATTCAGTGCCCTAGAAAGTCATGGACAAACACCTTGAGGTCACTGCTGAGTGGCACTTATCCACCATCCGTCTGGGAGAACAAGGAGAAAGGCTCAACCCTCTGCTGAGAGTTAGTCCAAGGCTGCAGCATGTGTCAGCCCCATTTTAGGACGCACAGAGCTTTGGGACCCAACAGGAGCAGGGACATCCAGACATCAAGGAATAAATACAGGAAGTGCCAAAGAAGTAATTTCAGCAAACGTGATGGGGACCACCCCTACAGAATTTGCCCAAGGATTTTGCATGCGCTCATTTCATGAAAGATTTTTACCCTTGAGTCCTTTGGTTTTAAGTGCTGATGAGGACTTAGGGAATGAGCAGAAAGAGAACGGGCTGTAATGATAGGACAAGGGGGAATGGGGACAAATTAAAAGAAGGGAAATTTAGGTTAAGTATTAGAAAGAAATTCTCTCCTACGAGGGTGCTGAGACACTGGAGCAAGTTGCCCAGGGAGGTTGTGGCTGTCCCAACCCTGGCAATGCTCAAAACCAGGTTGGACAGGGTTTGGAACAGCCTGGTCTATGGGAGGATTCCCTGCCTGTGGCAGGGAGGGTTGGGACTAGGTGATCGGTGAGTTCCATTCCAATCCCTTAACATTTCAGGTTTCTATGAAATGGAATAAAACGGGCTAATTAATAGCAAATCCCTCCCCAGGAAAAGAAACCACTATTAATGTTAGAAAAAAAAAAAAAAAAAGTTACTGTTAGGGCAGTGGAACTACACAAATCGCTGCTCCTGAGCAAAGAGATTGGAATCGCTGGGTCCCAGGGGCTGGGTGGGACCCTCATCCTCCTCTGGGGAAGCAGAGCATCCCCTCCATCCCCGGGGACCCCTCGCTGGTTGCTGCATGACAGCCCGGCATGTCCCAGCTGGTGATGTTGCTGTGGCAACCGGGTGTGATTTCTTTGCTTGTAATGCCACGCCAGTCAGGGACACGCAGGGAGACGCACTTGTGACGTCCGAGACGGGCGGGCGGTGGCCGCGGCCCGTCTGCCACCCCCGTGGGCTCGGCTCGCTGCCAGGACGTGTTCCCGCGTCCCTTCTGCATCCCCCGCGGGCCCCTCCCCACCTTTCCTCCTCTGCTCTCGGCAGTTTCCCCTCCAGAATCGTGCTGGAGCTGTACCAGCCCAAGGCAGCCTGTTGTCTGTAGCATCCACAATGAGCTCCCGAGCCTGCTGAGGGATAGGTAAACATTTTATATCTTGGGTGAAAAGAGCCCTTTGTGAGCAGATCAGTGAGCCCACGCAGGGTGACCCCGCCAGGGCTTGGCAAAGAGCATCTCCCGGGAGTCCAGCTCTAGACTGGCACCAGAGAAATGACTGTCTGCCCGAGGCACTGAGCCTCCAGGCTGTGCACGACTCGCCTCCCACCCTCGGAGGCTCGTGGTGCCTGGATGGAGCAGCAGAGGCTGCCCCGGGAGACATCACAGAGCCACACTTCCTGTCCCACCACCAGTCCCTTTCACTGGGCAGCACATCTGCAGGAATGAGTGTCCAAAGCACTCTCTTGGACAAATACACATAAGTGTAAAGCCCCTGGTTGTCAGCCATACACTGACATACACAGTTCTTCCCTGCACTTCAGCTGAGCCCAGCTCAGAGCCCAGCTTTCTTCTCCCACAAGTGGTCCTAGAAGACATTTCAAAAGTTCATGCAAGGCTTCTGTCGTGAGACATCAGCAGCACCACCAATCTGTGAACATCTGAAAGCCAGAATCAACATAAAACTGAAGGTGAAATTCTCTTGGAATAAGAAGATAAAATTCTGAATGAGTCTTTCCTCCCCTCTTGCACTGCACTAAAAATTTCAAGTGGCTATTCTGTTTACATCCATGTTGTTTATTGGAATTGTTTTATTATGCAGTAGCTCAGAGGTAGGAACACATGGGCAGAAGAAATTTTTTCAAAATATTTCTGCTTATTCACACTTGCTGTAAATGCTTCCTCCATGAGATTCTAGAAAGTAGGACACAGAAGGTGTTTGTATCCAGCCACTGCATTACTAGCTAGAACCAGAGACAAACATGATTGAAAGCTTTGCAAATAGCGACATAAGAAAACAGCAATTAAAAGCATTTGATCTTTAAAGACCCATTCGAGGTGATAAAGTTTGCACACCTTATAATGAAAGTCTTCAAATTCCTTCTTTTTTTCAAGCAGGCTTGCTTTTTCTAAATGCAAATTAGTAGACAATAGCTCAAGAGGGAAGTCTCTTCTACACTGAGGGGATTTTGCCAGCTGTATTGGGTGCTCTGATTACCCATGAAATCAGAGGCCTCTTGCAAAACAGCCTAGAGCTTAACCAACGTTCTGTTTAGAATGGCATTTAGCAGAACCCAGTTTATTTTGAGCAGAAATACAGGATCAGCAAGACACTCTGGTTGATTTCTGGTGACCACAGTGCAATACAGAGCTTGGCTCGTGCTTGGCAGCACCACCGCAAGGATAGGAAATGCCACCTCAGATAGGGACACCACAGTATCCAGAGGAAAAGGTACAACAGGAAACAGCTGACAGATGAGGACATAAGGGATCTGCACATCAGAGCAACTGGTGTAAAAGGCTGCTCATACACAGCCAAAGAGAGCATTTAATTTGGAGGAGATACAGGCTGGCCTCACAATCTCAGTAGTTACCCTTCTGCAGAGGCTCAGTTTTGTTTTTTGTAGATACCAAGACCTGCAACAGATTTCCATCATGAGTGGGATCCCACTCGTGTGTGTGAGTTTGTGAGGGGGGACTGCTGAGGCCAGAAGCGTTGGGAACAAGTCCATTAGCTGTTCTTGCTCTCTCCTAACTATTCTTTCCTGGAAGGTTCTAATGTTGAAGCATGGAAAGAACATTTTTAAAAAGAAGGAGTGCCTGGATAGTTTCAGCTGGGTTATGACTCTACCAAGATTAGTACAGTAATGCAGATGTGTCATAGATGCAGAGCTTTCACAGAACAGTTACAAGACCTGCAGATGTTTGGGTAACTAAAGCATCCAGCTCATTGGATTTGCCCTTTAAATGAAATCCTTCAGTTCCTTTGCACTTCAGTGCACCAAGATAACGAAATTTAACCTTGTGATTGCTTTGTTCTCTACATCCTTTAAAGTCTGTTCCTGAATCCACTTCCAGACTTGGCACAGTTTTGTAGTGACAGGGCTGCTCTTAGAAAGCTGTTCCATTTGGCAGCTTTTTAGCCTGAGCTGTTTCTGGTTACTTGTTGAACAAAGCACCATTGTACTTGGCTGTCTACAAGCTCAGATCCAGGAAAATGGAAATCTACAATTCAGGTGTAGACCAGCAAATTTGTCACTTACACCAGGAGCATTAGACAGGTACAAACTTTAAAGCTTGCTGGAGGGAAGGGTCTGTATTTATAGAAGAGATCCATAGTCCCAATTGCTTTTGCAGGTGTTTCAAGACAAAAACATCCACAAATTTCAAGAGAAGGGCCCCTTTTGGAGAAGTACCTAAAGAGTTCACTATTGTTTCTTGGTGGGCAAGTGATTGGTGTAGATTTTATTGGAACACCAGGAAACTGAGGCACTGACAGGCTAGGCCGTAATTGTCAGTGTAAACCAATAAACAAGACCCTAGTGAATGAAAAATCTCCACTCAGGCAAAGTACACAAGAGTTTGAGCTTTTCTCTTGATCTTATAGAATGAGGTTGAATTGGGGTGGGGCTTTTTGTTTGTTTTTAAGATATGGAATAGGAATTTAGTGCTCTGTGTCCCACACTTGACAGTATGATAGGCTAAAGCTAGTGCTCAGACATTACTCCTTGACCCAGTATAAGCTTTATTTTCCATGCCCTTTATATAAACAGCAATGTGTATAAATTACAGGATAAGAATTAGACTGATATTAAAAAACCCCAAAACTGTAAGTTTGGCTGAGCAGAGGAGATGGCCCAAAGACTCTACCAGGTGGCCAAGTAGACATCAGTCAGGGAGGGCTGGCCAATTCTTGCACTGATATGGGAAGAGCTAGGCAAAGCTAAGTCTGAAAGAGACCTTCTGAGGTTTCCCTTTTATGCAGGCAAGAGTTTAACTAACATCAGGTCATGTCTTCTTGCTATTTATGAATACTAAAAGATGAGGCAGAGAAGCCTAAGGGAATACTCACAAGGAACAAGTGATCTCAAAGGCTTTGGAACTGACTTGCATTTTAATTTTACATGGACATAAAGTAATGAAAGGGTGAAAGCAAATGTAAACAGGGCATTATTCAAAATGGTTGAATAGACTCAGATTTTGTGGGAGTCGTACTTTTCAACAGATTTATGTTTAGAAGCCAAATGAGAAAGCCTGGAATGACCGTGTTTGTTCAAAAGAGATCGTTGGTAGAATGTAAGTGTGATATTTGTCTAAATAACATCTATTGATCGGCTATGAAACTGCACAGGGATTTGCCAACTCAAATTATTCCTGTAGGTTTGCCTCTATTCCGGAGAGATTTATTTCCCTAGGCTTTACTGGATGTTGTACTTCACTTTGTGCACATTTGTGCACAAATTCTCCCTAAATGTTGTGCTGCTTAGCCTTTATTTCCCTCTCCACCTTAGCACAAGGGAGCAGACTCTTCGAGACATCTCACACATGAATATATAAAGCTTTAATGGGTCCAGGCAAATGTTCATGAAATTGATGATTGCATTAATGACACATCTTCTGGGACCTTCTTGTGTCTCAGGCACTGCTGCCATGGGCACAGGCCCTCACTCTGCAGAGCTGCAGACAAGGAGGGGTCTCCTAGGCTTGGGCTGCTTTATCAGCAGAAGCTGCAATAAACCAGTTCAGGCATTATCCAATCCAGCAGCTCAGTTAATCTCTGCTTACCCAGATTAACTCTGGCATCACGAGACACAGCCCATCAGCTGCAGGCTGCCTCTCAGCATCTCCCTGCTTTCAAAGGAGTTATTTGCATCAGGCATTCAAAACTTGGGAAATTCCTTCTGTCTTCCCATCCTTCTTAATCCTCCATCAAGAGACAGTATCAGAGACTAAGAAGGTCAAACTGAGGGAGAGGGAAAGAGACCGGCAGCTTTCTCCCTCATTGCACATCACTGCCTTACCTCAGCACAGAAAGGGAAGATTTGCCCAGTGTAGGACAGCTCCAGATCACACAACTTTAGTGCTCTTGGTCCCAGACATGGGCCTCCTCCAACGGTCCTGACCCTTCTCATGGCTAGGGAACACCCTGCCAAGAAAATATTTTGCTGTGTGAAACCAAAGTACAGAAGCCTTTCCAAGCATGAACTTGTTCAAATGAAGATATTAACTCTCTGGCTTCTTTTAATCTCCCTAAGCAGAGCTATAAGCCACCCCAGGTCAGGGAAAGTGGCATAATTGGCCAAAATGCCTGTCTAGACCCACATACCAAGTAGGCTGTGGTGCTAGCACTGCCCACAGTTCAGTGCATGTGACACAAACAACCAGAGCCATGTGTCTGTGGTGCAGCTGGGCTCACCTGCAGGGTGAAGGAATGAACTGGCTGTCTGTAAAGCCCCTTACAAAGCACACACACCTCCATGCCTGTGAGCACCTGTACATCACCACTCCACTCTTCCCTCCCCTCACACCACTTGGCATCTGGGACCTTTGCATGAGACACCTGTGAGTATTTCAAGCAGGTGGAGTGGACAGTTTTCGTTAAGCCTCTGTCAGACTGAAATGGCTTCTTTACACTGTTTATCCTTGTGGATGCTCTGCTGATGCCACAGAGTGCAGCTGGCTGGACAGGGAACTCACTGCACTGCAAAAAGCCTTGTCTGCCCCTCCCCATGATGCCTTGGAGTGGCTCCCTAGAACAGAGGCTGGACAAGATTAAGAGAATAAGAGTGAGTGTTTATTAAAGGCCTTCAATAGATACAGCTTGGGCAGTCAGAAGCCACCCAGAGGCTACACCCAGGATGGACAATGGTTATGAGTTTTTCAGACAGAAATAAGTTTGCTCCATTTGCATACCAGCTTCAGGTAATAAAGTCCTATTCCCCCAGTTTGCTTTTCCCCAATTCACTTTTGTTTATATGTTTTGGTGCCGGAGGCTGTAGGATGTCCTTGAGTTTTAGGCCTAGAGGAATTGTTTTGTCTGACCAAAATGTGGAGACAGTAGTTAACACCTTATGTGGAGTTTAGAATTATGCACTAATGCAGTACAGGATTTGAAAAATATAAAGGCTAAAATCTTAAGGCATCACCCACAGCACTGGATGAGGCCACTCCAGGATAAAAGGAAAAAATAAGGCCAAGCTGTTGCTGCTTTAATTTCACAGGGACATTTTTTGCATGTGTACCAGTCCTCCATATTCATCACAGAAGAGGTAGTACTTCAAAGGCACTCAAATAATCACTTCTTGGTGCATTCCACCAGCATCGTTAGGCAAATGTCCATAAATACCCTTCTCACATATCTCGTTTCACTCAGATTATCCTTGTCTCCTTGGCAACTGTCAGATGATGTATAATGCTAGCAGGGATTAGCCCCAATGAGCCTTATAACCCCCATGTAAATTCTGACTCTGTGAAGGGACCTGGCCAAAGCACTCCCTTCCTGGTAATGTTTAATTGTTGCCATCAAAAATACTAAATCCTAGACCCTTTCAGCAAACCTGAGTAAGGTGAGAACCAATAGAGAAATTTTTACCTAGTAGTATTTGTCTTGTCCTCCAAATAAATAAGTTTGAAACATGGATATACTTGGTGTTTCACGGCTTGACATGTAAAGCTGTATTTTGAATCAGTACTTGAGAGAAGGCTTGTGCTGAAAACTTGGCTAATATCTTTATCTCCTTTGTCCCTTGTTGTCAGTGGGATCACACTGGGAAATTCCAAATCCCTGCAAGAGCTTAACAAAATTATGCTACCCTTTAACCTATTAATTTCTGAAAATTATCCAGGGTTCAGGTCATCACTTGGCATACACACACAGTCTGACACGAGTTATACTGAGATTTTTTGCCTCTGAGCAAGCAGCTCTGGGTTGTGCCCTCGTGCCCCACTGCTGAGGCACACATGACCAAAGCATCAAGTCAAGGATGCTTTGACACATGCTCCACTTGCATGAAGCTGGTCTCTACACCACATGGTGGGTCTGCTGAGGAAGAAGTTGGTTGTCTCATGTGGAATCCTGGGCACCCAAAGCCAGCTTTTGCCATGTGTGGCACTGACATGAGACCTGCCTCCACATAGGAGATGCAGAAAGTGCAAGTGCATGGAGCTGAGCAGCCCTGCATTACATACATATAAGTGTTAAGAGTTGAAGATCTGAGTGATAAAAGCCTACCTGTGATAAAAGCAGTAGTGACATGGTTAAACTACTTGCTCCTTCTTCAGTCCACTCAGTTCTTTATAACTTTCCAAACTGGGGATATCTACTCTAATTCAACAGAACAACAAAAAATATCTTTAAGCAGAGCCAAGGAAAGGAGGCTGAAATCAGCACCAGCCTCAGAAACAAAACCAAGTCCAGACATACAGGAGCAGAAGTAACAGTATTTCTGTAATTAAGCAAACAAATCTCTGGCACAGCATTGTGTCTAAAAATGAATTCAACAATGTGCCATGGCTGATATCTCTTGGACTAATCAACCATAGAGAGCTGAGAGAGTAGAGGAAAAAACATTCCAGGAGGTAGATCACCAAACAGCCAAGCCAAGGGGTGATGGGGAAGCCAGTGTAGGCAGGGCAGTGACAGGCAGAAGAATACCCAAGTCCTGGCACAAGCTGGTTAGCAGTGATGCAAGCTGGTTTTTTTGCATGCTTGTGTGGACCTGTTTGCTCCCCAGCCATCTGCCAGCTCCAGCACACACCTCACCGCATACAAGACTTGGAAGGAGGAGGAAAAGGGATCAGTGGCTTAAGGCAGGTGATTCTTAGCACAGATAGGATAAAAGCCCTCCTAACTCACTCACATGTCTGTGTACTGGCAGAAGCTCTAAGCAGCACCATTTTAGACACTCCAGCACACAGCAGGTGCTCGGGAGATTTAGTACTGCTACCACTGGCTTGTGCACATAGAGAAATTCAGCTACAGCAGCAGGAGTAATAAAAACTGCTGAGAGCTGAATACCACAGTCTCCTCTGTCGCTGGTCACATTACTCTTGATTTCAGGCAGCAAGAGGAAGAGAAAGTTAATCATTTATGTGCAGCAAAGCTAGGGAAGATCCCAGTTTAAAATCCTACTGTAGTAGCAGAAGAAATGGCGTAGATCAGCCCACGATCAAGTGCAGGAGAATCCACACACACTCAGGCAAGGCAGCCCTCTCTGGTGAAGATAAAGTGATAAATGAACATACCTGGAAAGCCACAAAGGTTGCCACAGGTAAAGCGTGAGCATGCTCAAACAGGGCTTTGAAAATTAAGCACATTGTCAACAGTGATTTGTTAGGGAGTCTTTGAAGCTGAAGAACAGCTGCTGCCACACCACTTTTGTTGTGTTTTTCTTGTTGCACTTTACAGCTGGTCTCCTGTTCCCTTCTTTGGCCCTAGGTAGGGGCGAAAGGCACGTGCACAGAGTACGTCATTGGTACTGACTTCTGCTTAAGATCACTGGAGCCAAAAGCAACAATATTTTCCCTGTAGGGTGGGCAGCTGTAGGTTTTTACAAACTATGCCCCTCCAAGAAAAATCATTGAGGGTGAACGAGGAGCTTTGGTGAAGGAGGTAAGCATGCTTTTTCCCAGCCAAGGCCTGTGGAACCTTCACAGAGAAAAGAGATCTTTTCTCAGCATCAAACACAGGATAGGCTGCTGATGCTGTCTGTGCAGTGTTTCCCAGTCTAAGACCTCGAGCAGTGCTTATAGGTGCTGGTTTGCAGGCAGCCCCCACACCAGGGCTGTGGGTCAGTCCTAGACCTGCCTGGCAGCTGCTCGAGCTCAGCCCAGGCTTGCTGAGAGCTGGCTGTGTCTGCATGGAGTCAGCTGTCAGAAAGCAACAGCCTCCATGCCAAAAAAACACAGCTTGAGTGACTCTTATCCCTCTAAGCAGCATCTTAGACAGTGGGGGAAAGGGCTTTCAGCTGAATGACACCTGACCTGGATTTGCAAAACCTTGGCTATGGGAGCAAGTCTGAGTCTAACATGTTTGTGCCAAACTGGCTGCCCACAGCCAAGCACAGCTTTTATAACATTGTCAGTGGACTCTCCCAGGCAGTTACTCTAACAGAGCTGCTGGGATGTTGTGACAACAGGTTTTTCTTCCTCTGATAACACTGCACTTCTTTTCCATCAGAAAAAAATAGCTGAATACGTGAAGGGTTTGTGACTGAGGCATCTCTCCCATACAGAACCATGCATACTTTACCTTTAGTGATATTCAGATACACTAAAGCCTGAAACTCATATAGAGAGGGGCTCTTTCCAGTCCCTGATAATGATTCCCCTGCGTGTGTATGATTTGGCAGAGTATAGTACATTTTATATGCCATCCCACAGCATGTGCTGCACCCACCTCATTTTTTAGCTGTTTCCTCTCCACATCTACTTGCTTTATTTTTTATATTTCCAAGCACAGCTTTTTGTAGGACTTAGAGTACCAAAATGCCAGTAAGTTTGCCAAAAGCTGTTATTTAAATAAAATTCATGCAAGAGCTTTTTAAAAGTAAGATTGTAGGAGGACAGAGCCACAAGGAGAGATCCATATTTCCAGACCCTCCCTTCATCCAGGCACTGTCCACAGGTATAGCCATGCAGTCTCTCCAGGGGCACCTCACCTGCCAGGCTGGCACATGCATAAGATCTGGCCGCTTGCAGAAGTACTCAGGAGCTTCCCAAAAGCTGAGTTACAGGTGTTGTTTGGAAAATTTATCTTCAGCTTTGGATACACGTGCTGGGAATTTAGGCTCTGGCTCACACTAGAAATTACTATTGCATATTTGTCCCTACATACAGCTGGGGAGGTGAGATTGCTCTGAAGGCCAAGCCCTGCCCTGAGGATCTGGGAATTAAAGACTTAATCTCCTCAGTGTTTACATCTGTGCACTGCATAGAAGGTAAATGTGCTGTATTCCAGCATCTGCTGCACCTGTGTCCACAGACTCAACCTGGGTGGAAACAGAGCAAAGCTGGATTGAAAGGAGACAGAATTCCTGTACTTATTATCCATGTTAATGCACTAAGTATAGATTCGGCTTCAGCAGATCAAAGTGCTCAGATGTTATTACTAGCACATTGTAATTATCTTTTGTCAGCAATCACCAAGAGCAAGGTCTGCCTTGTGCTCAAAGTCTCCTCCAAAGACCTTATGCTCCAAACAGATCTTTTCATGCTGCCAAGAGGGAGAACAATTCAGATATAGCTAGAGGCTGCCAAAGTAGAGGAAGAAACACTGCTAAGTTAAATGGTATCTCTTTAGAAGCTTTTTGTCTGCAGGTATTCAGCACAGTTCTTTTGTGTTTAGAAGGACAGATCAAATAGTAGCTGACCAAGAAATATTTTCAAGTAAAATGTTACTTAACAGCTCCAGAACAATCCTTTAAGAACATAGATTTGTACCTTTTTATTTAAGTGTTGGAATGTGACATGCTGCCCTATGAGCTTCATGGTTTGGGTTTTTTCCAAAACTTTGTCATGGACTTGCTCACTTTAATGGCATTCCCTTTCCATTTATGACCCTATTGCACCTGTCTATGGTTAAAACATTTAGTGAAGAGGAAACTTTAATGGAACAGTTTGAAACTGTAGCTTTCATTCTGGCCAATATTCACTATAGGGTTTGGGTTTCCTTATTTTTCCACAGAAGGCTGCTACAAGTTCTACTGTGTTGGCTATGAGAAATCAGCCTTCTGCACAAAACACTTTCACATCTTGCTTGAGTCAAGCCAAGCTCCAAAAACCACTTCTTAGCTCTTCTTCCTCTCACTTTTGAGATAAATTTATCAAGTTTTAAAGGAAATGAGCAAACACACATGAGCACTGTTTTTAAGAAACAGCCTGATAGAAGTTATTTGGAATTAAACTTTGCAGGGATTTAGAAGGTAATAAAACATCTCCAGGTCAATCTACCATAAAATTTAAATAAATATTTGAGAAAACATTTTCTCTCTTCCTGTCTGAAGGCTTCCTGGGAGAGTTTATTATATTTTAAATCAACTCCTTGAATTTTGTCCCATCTTTTTTGGCAGTCACTCATTTCACATGTATGGGAGTGGACACCATTATTTTCATGCACTCAGACGTGTTTGTACCTGCAGGTTTGAGCATCAAATCTACTCATACTGGAGAACTTTTAGCTTGTATTTTCTACTAATAAATCCTGAAAGTGTATTGTGAGCTTAACAGGGTGTAGACACGAAGATTTCAAAAGCAGACAGAGCTGATAGTCTGCCATCACATCTTAGATATCCCCAGTAGAACTCAGTAAATTGCCTTGAAATAAAGGAGAGTGAGTGCTTGAAGCCCGAGCAAGAGACTGTAAGAAGCTTAATTATTGTCCCTTTCTTCCAGGCACAACCATTTGAGTTTGAACACCTCCAGGTTTAAGGTCTTAAGACTTAAATTATTTAAAAAAAAAAGAATTCAAGAATGGAGATTGGCTGTCCTGGCTTCAGGCTACCATGAAAAGATAGCAGAGCCTCTCAGAGCAGGTGGAAATGTTACATTTCTTTATCTTCACCTTTGTAACCTTCTTCTTAATTTTTCAAAAGGCTTTAATGACCACGTTAAATATTCATGTTTCCAGTTCAGTTATTTCCAAACTGGTCAGGCATTTTGTATTTCATTATCCTCTCATCTGACCCACACTTCTGGCTCACTAGAAAGTTACAGGAAGAAATATTTTTCAGCCTTTAGCTCATGTAGCAAAGACAGACTGAACTCCAGCAAATCTGGATTAAAAACACACATCAAAGGTAATGGCCAAAATGGTCTATCAAGATAAAATATGCCTTTTTCAGGGAAAAAAAAATCCAAACTTGCTAGTGGCAATTAAATATTAGAAATGCATGAGAAGTTATCTAAGAGAACAGACCACAGAGCTTACTGATGCAAAACATGAACTGTCCAGCTTCCGAACTGTACCATTCCCTTTGCTAGTCCAATACAAAACTTCAGGCACTGCACTCTTGCCCAAGCACAAGAGGAATGACAAACTTTTTAACCTGAAGGTCCCAGACTGCCTTGCAACAAGGGCCAGGCTGCAGCAGGCTGTGCTGCAGTGAATTATCGTGGTGGTTCCTCTCAGCTCCACCAGACTTGATTATTGCAGCCTTTCTGCTTCCACGTGCAAATAGGTAACAAACGTTTCAGTCCAGGTGATGTGCAGCATCCCCACAGAACCAGAGGAGCCTGCTGGTGGTACATGTTGTTACCCTAATCCTCTCACCATCCAGGAGCCAGACAGCTACCAACAAGCCCATATTCAGCTCTCTGTGCAGAGCCCCACAGCAGACACAGTGCAGAGCTGTCTCCCACACTTCTTCTGCAAAGCAGGATTTGCACTCTGAAAGCAAGAGCCACTTCGTGCACTACTTAGCATGGCGTGTCCTCCAGGCACACTTTGTCCTCTGAATTATCTCCAGTGCTAATTTATTGCAGCATTCAAAGCATCGTGCCTCCTGCAGTCCCTCCCACAAGAAGCTGGCTGACTCATTTCTCCACACACTCTATTTTCCTCTCCACAAGAGCCAAATGTTTAGGTCAAGAATAAACCACCACAAAAAGAGGGAGGCTCGTGTTTAAGCACCTCCTAAACCAGCCCACAGGCACTTGTGAAGCTCTTTCTTTCATTCAAACAACGCACCTGGAGGTGTTACACACAGGTAAAGTTACCCCCCCATATGGCACCCAACTGCCCTTGTTCTGTTCTGAACAGCAGCTCCTAATCCTGTAAATTGATTTAGCCCAAGCTAATGGTTTTTGGCCTCAAGCAGACAGTTATCTGAGCACTTAATAAAAGACAAGATGAAGACCACCGTTTTGCATTCATCCCCCTAAGCTCCTTCCCAAAGCATTCAGATGTTTGCCTTGCACACTGGTTGTGATGTATCACCTAACCTTACAGGAAGGGAAAAAAAGAACAACTACCATGCCAGGAAAGCCCTTTTTACTTTTTCACACTTTGCTTAGTGATGCAGCAAAAGTCCACTATCTTTATTGAAAGGACTTTTCAAGGACACTTGAAAATTAAAAAAAAAGCAGCAGTAGCTTTTCTCCATCTCTAGCCACACTTTCTGTCCTCCAGTCATAAGAAATACAGGAAACAACAGAATCAGACAGTGCAAACACTATTCCTCCCAGGAAAGCCAGCTTCAGCCTGAGAAGAGCTAGGGCTTGTAGATGTTTCTACCAACTAACTAACTATCTCGAGTCTTAACTCCACCTCAAGAAGCAGGTGCCAGACTACCCCATCTCAAAACACAAAGCCCCAGGTGTTCCCTGCTCTCTCTTTTCAGCCAGTTGGGTCTCTGCCTCTCAGGCGTGAGGCATCAGAGTTGATTGGCATTAACCCACTGCTACCCACTGCACAACTAGGGATTTTTGGGGGGAAACACATTCTTGGGGTTTTTTTATGGTAAAAGTCAGGTAAATAGGAGTGAGGTCGAAAGACACACTATGCATTTCCCACTTGTCCTACAGACAGGAAAGGGAACAAATCTGTAGCCAATTTTTGTCATTTTCATGCAAGCAATAAAAGCTTGTATTCTTGTATTTCCAAAATCTCAGAACTGTGGAAGTAATGCAGAGCTTAGCATAAGCTGCCACTGCTGCCCTTTGTCTCACAGAATCCTCTCAGAACAGGTTTAATGCTGCAGCCATGAGGCTTTTCCCATCACTGATGTGTCCCCAGCCTGATGCTTATAAAAGAGTCGTAATAGTGCCTTTCCTCCATTACTCAGTCTCCTTGCTTTGGCAGTCCTTTGGATCAAGGTCTCTGATTTCCTTTTTTCTTGACAGATCCATTTTGTGCAAAAATAACCTTCTTTTGTTTCCTGTTTTGTCTCCCTGCCCTGTTGTCAGTGTAGGGCTCCCCACTCAATGGAGCTGGCCTGTGGCAGCCTGTTTCCTGCCAAAGGGAAAGCTCTCCAGCCTTGAAACCCTCACAGCTGGGCAGAAGCAGAGTGAGGGATGAGGTGAGGAGGAGGATTCAGTCCCTCTCCATCATTTGGCAGGGATGGGGGCAGTGCTGGCTCTCAGCAGCACTTCCCAGCTCCAATGTCTTGTGCTGCACTGGTGAGAAGTGGGAAGAGGTCTCTGGAGAAGGCCTAGCCAAATCTCCTCCTATTTCTTCAACCACTTTTTACCTCAGCTGTCACTGACAGAAGGTGTTTTGTCCTTTCCTGACTGCATTTTTCCAGCAGCAGTTGAATGACAGGCTCAGCACTGCCCTGCAGAGGGGCTGGGGTGGAACTCACCGTGTCCATCCTGGGCCAGCCCCACCCCAGAGGGTCTCTCAGCCCCCCAGCAAATAAATTCCACCCCTTGCCTCAGCAGAATGCTCATTTCATAATGGTCATTAAAATATTCACTCATCACACAACCTTCACAGTTCCACTGATGACATCAGCCCCAAAAAATCCTCACACCACAAGGGAAGCAGCACCATCACAGCCCCACCAAGGTGGGCAATATTCACCCTCAGTACAGTTCCATCCTCTCCTTCACCACAAAAATCCCCATTACTGATCCAGTCTCAGGCAATGGCCAGTCGGAGCTTTGCCTTTTACTTTACTGGTCACTGTTTTAACTTCAAATTCCCCTAATAGTATGTAATCTCCCTGTCTTTATCTCAACCCACGAGCTTTTAAATCTTATTTTCTTCCCCATTGTTGAGGAGGAGGGGTGAGAGCAGCTGGGTGGGTGTCTGGCCAGCCCACCAGGGTGCCACTGCTCTTCTCCATGGAGAATTCCACAGGGAATCCCTCTGGGCACATAAATATCAGCAAATAAAGCTGAATGCCTCAAGAGGTGGCGAATGCAAACACCTCTGTTATGTAAGAACTTTCCTGCATAGGCTTACGCTTCAAATAACAATTTGAAGTTGACCTGCATTAAAAGCTTTGCTAAAAATCTCTCAAAGATTCCCAAACTTAGCAACCTCCAGGTGTGCTAAATACTGATGGTAGCTTATGGTGCCAATGTGCCAAGGTCTGGGGAACAGCCAATTTATTGGCATGGATCAAGTAACCCAGAAAACCAGGCTTCTTCCAGCACCAGGGTGCTGGTTACAGCAGCAAGACAGCAATCCCAGTCCTCTGGGACTTCCCTCAGAAGCCAAATTAATAATTTCTTTGTAAATTATTAATCTAAAGCAATTTGTTGTTGTTGATGTTTCCTCCTCTGGTTATATTTTAGTAGCCAAATATATTTTTCTTCCAGAGAAGAGCTGAGAATCCAGGAACCTTCAGCCAGGGGAGGCAGCAATTAGTGGTTTGAAGTGTTAATGGGACCACAGTGGGAACGGGAAGTCCCTTGAACTCAGCTATTAGCAAATTAATAAAAGGGGTAACACTCTCCTGAGTGTTACAAATTTAGCACTAATTAGGACTTCTCTTTCTTAGCTATTTTAGGCAAGAAAACCTTCAATATCCTTTGTTAAATCTTAATCATCTTGTTTGTAGAAGTAAATCATATGGAAACATTGCTTTCTTCACCTGGCTACAGTCTATTAAACTTTTTCCATTCTCCTTTTCTTTCTGACATGACTTATAGCTAGGTGTTTTGTATACAGTTAGCTTTATTTATCAAAGCTTACCCCAGAGGAAGGTTTTCTTTGAATAAGACTAACCTACAGGCCATTAATTTGTCACAGTCCATCCCTAACTTCTCAAAGATCTCCCCTGCACAGGAACATCAGTGGTCCACTTTATTTATATTTGTTTTATGTATTTGTTGCTCATATATTCCAGATGTTAAACCTCATGGGGTTCCTGTAACTGGCAAGCATCTCTTTCTGCCAAAAATCTACACCGTTTTGTATATTTTAGCACTTGGGAATTAATCACGAGAGAAACTTAATCAAGTTTGCAGTGATGAAAAGCCCTTAATTAGAACAGGAGCCAAAATGTCCTGCTGCTCTTCCTGTCTTCTTGCACTGCCCAAATCTCATCGAAACCTTGCCTGAAGACCAGAAAACAAATCTCACAGTTGATTGGATATATCTAATTGTGAATTGATGTCTATACTTTTGCAGATATGCTTCAGATTTTGCCTGATGGCTGTGTTGGCCAATTTGCCCATACTGAGGAAATTAATTCATTTTTAACTACAGAGCAAAGCTGGGATGTTGGGCGATATATGTCTGCCTTTCTTCAAAGAATATTATTTGTCTCTAGCAAAATCAGTGTATTGCTAAATGGTTGACAGAACCACAAAAGATTTAGCTTTTAATATCTAGGAAACATTAACACTGATGGAGAAGAGAAAGCCCTACAGGCTGGCTGAAGCAGAAAAAACTCACTTCCATTCAGCAAAAGCCATACTGAGCATGAAAGAGAAAATGGAGATGGAAGGTTACTTCTTCACTGATGCCATTAAATAAAAAGAGCTTGTTAGAAGTAATCAGTGGTGAGCTTACGGTTTAAAACACACAGCACAGGTGCACATCAACAACATTGCTGAGAACTGAAGTATGTTCACTGTCTGAACATACACCATAAAGCCTGAGAAGTACTGGACACTGTCAAGGTGGCTTTCATAAGCAAGCTGATATTAAAATCTCTATGTTACAATTGATTAGAAAGGGTTTGGCAGCAGGATTAACAACCTCTGAAACAAATGTAGCATGAAAATGAAGATTCCATGACCAGAGCTCAGCTCAGAAGACTGTTTCATGTCTGGAAAAACAGCATGAAGACTGTTCCTGGTTAGCCTGTGGAGGGAAACACAAAATACAGTCATTTCTGTTTACTTCTGCTAAACAGCTGGTCAGAGAATATTTTCTGCACTGTGTGAAGCTAAAGCGGGTGTTATTTTTACTTTACTGCATGAGGTGGGATGCAAATGGTGTTCACTGAGGTGACACTATGACATCCCATCTGCCTTTAGGGCTCCAAGTACTAACAGTAACTGAGTCCTTTTTTTCCCCTCTATGTGGGTAAAAATTGTGGGAATAAGATGTGTAAGCCTGTGAGCTGGGAAGGGGATAGATAAATTCCAGATGATGATTTAATGCTGGTGACTACAAGTCTTATAGTCCTGCAAGCAGCCTGGTACTGGAGAGGACCTTTGGGGTCAATTCATTTCCCTTCTGTCACAGGCAGCCCTCTGAAAGAAGCTGCATGATAAAATGACCCAGCTCCATTACAAAGGTATTTTTTCTGCCACCATTTCTACTACTGTAATGGTGCAGGAAGAGGAATCCTACAGCAAGTCCTTGGAAATGTAGAAATCTTCCTATTGCCAGCCTTAATATACTCTTATCCGGTTTATTCACATCTTTCTTTTCTGCCAAAATTGTGCTTCTGCTTAAATAGCGCTTCTCCCTTCTGTGTGCTCATCCATGATGTATTTATAGGGAGTCCTCTCTCAGCATTCACTGCATGAGATAAAACCATCCTTTTTTTAGACTCCTTTCGTATAACAGACTTTCCACAATCTGAATCATCCTTGCAGCTCATCCCTTCACCTGCTCCAGTCTGGGCATAGAGTGCAGAACGAGCAAGTGCAGCTATATATTCTCTTACCAGGGATTTTTACAATGCCATTAATACTGCCTTGTTTCCTTACTGCTCTATTGTACATTTATACTCTCTGTACGTAGAATTCTTCAAGCATATAAATTATGTTACACGGTGAACCATCAAATACTGGTGTCTCATCTCCTCTGGTGCTACTTGTGCTCCTTGGGAGTGTGGTCAGCATCTTGCAGGCAAAATCCTTCAGTGCTTTTCATCTGGTGCTTTTTCATCCTTGATAGCTCCTGCAGAGTGTTTCATCATGAAGATGTTTCGGCAGTCATTACAAAAGCAAGTGAATCATTCAAAAAAAGCACAATCCATCCATCTTCTTTAGTGTCACCAATTAATAGCTGCTCAGGATGCTTTGCAACCTATAGTTGCTTCAGGGAAGGAAAATAACCAACCCATTCCTATAGTGCTGTGCTGTCATTATATTTTCTGTATCCTGCCCAAGCAAGGAAGCTTTATTAAATAAATTAGACAATATGCAAAGAGTTCTGATAGGGGGCTTTAAAGAAGAGTGAAAAAATAGTATAAGAAGAAAACTAAAAGACAATTGGTAGACAAGATTATTTCTTCTTGTTATTGGAACATTTCTCTTTTCAGAAGTCAGTGGTCAGAGTCTGATTTGGTGGCCACACTTCTGTCTGCTGCTGCCCCTCCAAGCAAATGGTGTTGAGGCCACCAGTTTCCTCCACTTGATAGAGCTGGAACAGCCTTCTACTTCATGCTTCTTATTTGGAATATTTTGCTGCAGACTGTGCAAATTAAGGGACCATTTTTAAAAGGGAGCAGTGCTGCCTTTGTGGGCAGCTCAGGGTGGGTCTGTGTGCTCATTGCTCGAGTCACAAGCTGCTAGAGCAGAGTCATTGCACCCTTTGGTGAAGTTCTGCCTTGGGCACTGTCAGAGCACCCAGAGAAAATCCAGACCCACATTTGCCAGACCTAAAAATGCATTTCCCAACCTGCCCACATCTGCTGACTCCAATCAGCATATCACCTTTCTGTCTGAAGCACTGTGGCTTTTGCCACTGGACAATCCCCAAGCAGGACTGTCATGCCACCTCTTGAGGGGAATTAACTCAATTCCAGCCCATGTAGCATAGTCAGAGGTCTGTGCCTAAGTATTATGGAACCTGATGGAAGATAATTAAAAAGAAAACCATCCATTTTGCTGTCTCGTTAGCGTTTCATAATAAAAAACCTTATGTTGTCTTACAAGCCTAAACAAGTGTGTTCACATGTAAAAATCAGCCATAAAGCTTCCTGGAGAGTAATTAACATGGCTAAGCTGTCATTTGTAAGAGCTGTCTCAAGCCTGGATCCTGCAGGTAGGAATGGCCTTTCTGCTGTCCTCAAACCACCCTGCATAAGTGGGGCATCCCTGCTTCAAAATGGGAAAGAGGGACAAGCCCAGGGATCCTGTACTGACAGTCGTGTGGAGTGGATGTTTCTCCATCTGGCCTTGACAGGAGCTGGGAATCAGAGGCAAAGAGTACTTGTTATATGAGAGCTGTGCCAAAGATGTTCAGAGGTTAAGAGAGTGTAAATCAAACAGGAGTGTTTCCTGGTCTTCTCCTCAACCCCAGCTAGGCTACAATTTTGAAGGCAACGTGAATTTCCTCTAGGACACAGGAGTCACCATAGTTTTTTACAGTGGAAAAAAATTTATGGGCTGTGTCTCCTTGGCTGCCCCAAGGGAAAAATCAATGTAGTTTAAATGGCAGCTCCCCCCAGTATCTGTCCAAGATGAGATTTTCACTCACCCCAACTGTGCAGAATTCAGTTTCTGCTGAAACTGGGCTTGTGCAGAAGTTGTATCTGGGCAGGAGGAGATGGCTGCTTTGCATCTGTGGGGTAACTCGAGCTGGTGTCTCCTTGCAGGCGTCGGAGGTGGAGCGGCAGCTCTCCCTGCAGGTCCACACCCTCCGGGAGGACTTTCGGGAGAAGAATTCCTCCAGCAGCCAACACATCGTGCGGCTGGAGAGCCTCCAGGCTGAGGTGAGTCACCTGCCTCCCTCCTGCAGAATGCAGCCAGGGCTGTTGGAGCTTGTGTAATGACCCTCTCTGAGCTGAGCAAACACAGTCAGCCGGTGGAGCCAACAGAGGGATGGCAGCACTGGGGCAAAGGACTGTCCCAGCAAGGATTGCTCCATGATGTTCTGGCTGGGCTGGCTCAGAGCATCTTCCAGTCCTGCCTCCACCACAGCATTCCTGCAAAATGAATGAATGAGAAGGATCTCCCAAGAACCAAACCGTGGCTGTGGTTCTGCAGGGCTGCTGCCCAGTACAGATTAAACTGTGGCAGGCACGGTGGGAAGGTCTGCAAGGGTTTTTTTCCTCTGTTCCTCGTGCTTGCAAAGAAAGCAGCAATCTTCTGCCTCTGAGCCATGCGCTTGGGAAAGCAAGAACCCCCTGCCTGTTTTAACTCAAGTACATTTGCAGGAATGATACAACTTCCTTCCTTTTCCCTTCCCTGACAGGGTCACTGGGGATCACATAGGCAGGAACTAGATGGGTAGAAGATGTCCAGCTCTACTACCCGATGACTTCTTTTATTTAAAAGCTGCCTGGAAAAGCCTTTCCTAAAATCTCTCAATTTCTTTTCTCCTGCTCCTACTTGCTCCTTGCTGGTCCCTTGCCTTTTCTTCCCCTCCCCTTGGTGTGGAGCAGCAAGTCCTTGAAGTAAGTATGGAGGCTTGGAAAGGGTTTGCCTGCATATATATTGCTGTTACCATGCATGCCTGTCACCATGCATGCCACACCTTGTCTCCTCACCTCCTTTCTGTCTCTTGCTTTCCAAACCCTTTGCACCTGTGCCTTTCCCATGGTCCAGGGCTCATGGCAGAGTGACATTTCTTCTGTTGTATGGTTATTTACAGCATGTTTGTTACTGGTCTGCCCACCAAATATGAAATCTTGATACAATCTCTCCATTAAACCTTTTATTTTTCTTTCTCCAGCCCATGCAAATCATGATGGTGGTGGGCAGAGACATCTCAGAAACCATTAGTCACCTCAGATCAGCTTTCCAATACCTCCAGCAGTCTTTACTCTGCAGAAATAGCAAGTCCACATACTTGGCTGATATTCCTTTGTGCAGCCAAATCTTTCCAGCAACCTGGAAAGCAGTAGAGAAAAGGTCCAAAAAGGCCAAAAAAACAGTGGGAATTTGCTGAATTTGTCTACGCTCCATGAAGTGAGAAGAGGCCATAGGGAACATTTAGGGTTATACTGGACTGATGGATGGCTGGCATACCAGACCCCAGAGATCCTGTGGGTACTAATGTGGGAAAAAGCTCCTTCTTCTTGGTTAAACAAGAAGTGACCTTGGCTAGTGCTGATTCATGCCTTGCACTGTTCCCAGCTAACTGAGTCATGGAGGATTTGTTTGGCACACTGTCCCTTGCCTGAAATCACTGCCCTTGACAATTAAAAGAAATGAACCAATTTTAAAGGCAACCGATCACTGGGAGGCTAAAAATAAGCATGGCACAGAAAGGAGTCTTCACAAGTGAAAAGACAGAAAAATCCCTGGTGAGGACCTGATGAACACACAGCAATTAAGATCAGCTATTGGCAGTGCTGTGGCACAGCCCTGCAGGGAGCAGGATCCCACAGGCTCACCCTGGATCCTGCTGGCTCACCCTGTGGTCTCCAGCACCTATACAGGAGAAAATGCCACCATCAGGACCAGCCAGGAAAAGTAACCAGTTTTTCCCAGTCTTTCAAAGGTTAACATGCAAGGGGTGGGCAGAGCTGGTCTCCATTTAATACCTTTGAATATTTCTGCCTGGTCCCTGACCTGCCAGCACACACCCAGCCCCTTTGGAGCTGCACCTGCTTCCTGGGAAAAGAGTTGTTTCCTTTCAGAGCTTTGCTAAGCTTTAAACCACACATAGAGGTAGTTTCTCTCATACAGGTACAGAAAATCTGTGTGCATCCTTCTGCTTTTTGCTGTTTCATTTCTCTCTTGGGAATGTGTTGTGTCTGCTCTCTGGTCCCTGCAAAGTCTGACAGGGCCTCTCTTTGCCCTGCAGATCAAAATGCTGACAGACAGGAAGAGGGAGCTGGAACATCGCCTCAGTGCCATGATGGAGGAGAACGACCTGCTCCAGGGAACCGTGGAGGAGCTGCAGGACCGAGTCCTCATCCTGGAGAGACAAAGCCATGACAAGGACCTGCAGGTGAGGAGGCAGCAGTGAGACAGGGAGGGGATGGGGAGATGCAGTAGAAGTCATGATTTAGGGTAAAATTGGCCATGAACTGGGAGACAGAACAACTGGAAGAATGAAATGGCTCATGCAAGGATGGCAGTAAGCAAGGTCCTGGGGTGTTCCCCATGAAGATGGGTAACAAGAACATCAATGAGGCATCTTGACAGCAAAGAGCAGATTAGGAGGGAGATCCGAGCAAAGAAGTGAGGCAGGGTGCTGGGGAAATGAAGTAAATGCAAAAAGAATCAGAAGACTCTGGTTGTAGTTCGTTTTATTTAATTTTTTAATTATAGAATTGTCTTCAAAAGGGGCTTCTCTAGATCCTGCTGTTCCAGAGGGCAGTCTCTGGAACTGGCCTCTTAGATTCCAGTGCTCAGGTGGTTTCCCAACAATCTCTGTGGTGTTCACAGCCATGAATCGCCAAATGTCACTCCCCAGAAAACAAGCTTGGCACCTCTGGGGCTTAGGGCAGACTAAGATTTTTCCATTTCACTTCTGCGGGTTACCAAGCACTGGATCCTCAGCTCTGCAAAAAAAAAAAAAAAAAGAGTATTTCTGCCTTTTTTTAATATATATTTGTATATATTTTTAAAAAATGTGTAGATAGCACTTTCTTTTTTGATCCACTTCCTGCTGTGTTGTTTTCAACAAATTGCTTTACTTGAGTCCCAACTTCTTCACAATGTTCTTCATTTTAGTGCTGATTAACCTGCTATTTTTATCTTTCTGGATATTCTGGATTCTAAACAGTGCCTAATGACACTTGGAGATTATTAAGCTCCAATAAACAGCAATACCAGCCAAGAGTACTTTCCTCCTGGCTGGAAACCCTGTTTTGTGTCACTCTTTCCTCCCTCCCAGCTCCCTCACAAACCAAGAGATTGATCCAGTCCATATCGGCTCCATTAATATTTTTCTGATTCCTTGCCTTTCTTCCCAAGCTGCACCAAAGCCAGCTGGAGCTCCAGGAGGTGAGGCTGTCCTACCGGCAGCTGCAGGGCAAGGTGGAGGAGCTCAGCGAGGAGAAAAGTCTCCAAAACCTCAACACAACCAGCACATCCCTGCTCTCAGAGATAGAGCAGAGCATGGAGGCGGAGGAGCTGGAGCAAGAACGAGAACAGGTATTTGCCCCCCAGCCTCTGGGAAATCCCATAGGCCTCTGTGACCAGTTCCGGAGCAAAAGGGAGTTTAATGCATTTAATCTGGAGCTGAACCAAAGGCCAGAAAATTGGGATCTGGCATCAACACCCATATGGCCTATGAAAGTAAACCTCAGCATCCATTTCCAACGGCAAATATTTGTGAGGGCTGGCAATCACACACTTCACTTGCCCATGGAAGGAGGATCTCCGTGGCGCTGGCAGCCCGGGCTAATGCAGGCTCTCTCATTCCAGCTGAGGCTGCAGCTGTGGGAGGCATACTGCCAGGTGCGGTACCTCTGCTCCCACCTGCGGGGCAACGACAGCGCCGACTCGGCCGTGTCCACAGACTCCTCCATGGACGAGTCCTCGGAAACATCATCCGCCAAAGACGTCCCGGCCGGGAGCCTGCGGGCGGCTCTCAGTGAGCTCAAGAGACTGATACAGAATGTGCTGGACGGGGCAGACTCCACGGTAAGAGAGGCCTTGGCCTGTGCACGTCCTCTGGTCCAGAGCTTGCTGCAGGTGCTGCTGGATCCTAAAGGCCCTGATCTCCCAGAAAACCTCTGTGGTTCACAGAGATGGGTGGTCACAAAGCGTCGCCCGCTCCTTGTGTCTCAAATGGTCAGCCAAGAGCAAAGCACGTGGGGTTTCAGCCTGCAGTGCTCAGACCACCTGAAGTTTCAAGCTCATATAACTGTCATTGTTCTGGGAGTTGTTCTGGGAAATTAATAAAAATAGGCTTAGTTTGAGATTTTCAGTTAGATAGAGTTTCAACATGGAAATATTGCAAATTGCCTTACACATCACAGTTCAGTTATTTCATTTGGGATTTTCCTAACCTTGCTTTATTAGCAATAGTATCACTAAAACATCATAACCCCTGTGTCAGGTTCTGTCCCTGTGAATTGTCATTGGTAGAAATGTCTTGGCAGGAGCTGCCAAACTCAAATCTGTGGCAGGTGAAGGTTTTTGCTGGCACAAGATGATGTCTGTAGGATGTGGTCCCCAGGCTGCTGGGCAGGAGGGGAGTGGCAGAGAGGGACCACTCAGCATCCAGAGAAGAGCAGAATTACAACAAAACACCTCACTTGTTGTGGCTGAAATCAGGCCTGTTCCCATTCCCTACAAGCTGGTTGCATTGCCATTATGACTTATTTGGGGTGCTGTGGTGAGGAAAACAGTGCAGCCCCTGCAGGGGGCTTTGAGGGAGCACTCACCCTCCTCATTTAAGTACCCATAGGCTGAGTATAGAGATGAAGTTGTATTGGTTAAATAAAATGTAGAGAGTCCTGTAAAAGGTCCACAAACAGAGACTGTAGCCACATGGGCTGCCAGATGGGCAGTAGGTCTCTGTAAATTTGGTTTATGCCAAGGTCCGCATTCTCTTTACATCATGTGTGAAAGAACTACCCTTGGTTGTGGAGGTGTATGGGAACAAAAAACTGGTACCAAATTACTACAATTGCCTTTTTTAAAGTGAAATCTGAGCAAGAGATTTCTCTCCCGCTCTCAGAGCTCCCGGCGAAGCGACGACGACACCTTAGAGGAGCAGATCAGGAGAACGAGTGAGGATTCGCGAGCCCTGAGGGAATTAATGGAGGGAGAACGGGGGAAACTGAGGCAGAGTTTGGAGGAGCTGCAGCGACTGCACAGCCAGGTTAGCAACTCCCACACTTTACATGTGGTCTTGTAACAGCAGTGTTATCCTCCAAGACATGGCTCCCATCAAAGAGACCAATATGATAAATAACCCAGAAGGATTTAGGCCAAAATGGTTGGATGAGGGAGATTTGTTGAACTAAATGCAGAGGATTTAAGCATTTAAGATGAAAGTTTCTGACAAATTGTCTGGGGCCCATCCAAGGCATCATCTCAAGCAGCCAAACTTTTTTAAGCTTTTCTCCCAATCCGCTTTTCAGCCCATCCCTGTTACTTAAATTCTTCTCATCAAAGTACAAAGCTGCTTGATACGGGGTATTGGAAGCCCAAAGGTATGCAGGCTGACCTGGATTGCTGCACTGAGCCCTTGTGAAGGGTGTGTGCACCCATTCCATGGACATAACAGTCCTGTTCTGCTGTGCATGGAGCAGGGCTTGACCTCTTCCACAGCAGCATCACAAAACCCTCAGAAAAGCACTCCCAGAGGATCCTAATTGGGGCCAGGCTGGCACCAGGCAGCACCCTAGGGACCAGCTGAGGCAACCTCAGCATCAAGGAATGGTCCAGCCACAACACCAACTGCACACCCAAAGCACAGAATCCCATTGCATCCACACCCAGCACAGCATCATCTGTGTCTGAGGCCCTATGCCAAGAGCAGGAAATGGATACAGGCCACCAAAGGGGTGGTGTCTCTGTGGGGATCTGGAGGCTGCAGCAGAAGCAGCAGCAACTGCACTGGAGCCGAGAATGGGCTTAATGTCCTTGGTCAGTCTTCCCAGCAGTGCTGTATCGCCCTTTGGAGAATAAATGGGAAAAATCATTAAATACCCTGGCAGTGGTGGCTGCACCTGTGCAAGGGTGGAAATGTGCTGCTTCCACAGCAGCTGATCAGGGCAGAGTGTGGGAGAGGAGCAGCCCTGGAGCCAATCCTTCCCCTAGGACTGCTCCCCTCAGCAGTGTGGCCACCACAAGAGACACTTTTGAAGGTCCAGACTTCTGCCCCCAGTAAGACACAAGCCCAGTCACTGCCCAGGCCATGCTGCTGCAGTCCTGTGAACCACACACAAGCCCCTCTTGCCCTGAGAAGGAGACAAGGGCTTGATCTCTGCAACCTGTCAGTGCTGACAGAGACCTTTAGAAACTTATTCACAGATTTTAGGCTTGTCTGATCTCCTCAAACTCTCCAGCCAGGAGGGACCAGAAGACCAGCTCTGGATTGCAAGTCTGGAACCCTGGGTCTGCTTTTTGGGGTCCCCAACTACCAAAGCTCTGAATATTTAGTAAGCAAAGGGAGAACTGCAGTTCTGTTTCCTTCTCACACCTCTGTGTGATGTGGAGAAAGATGGGGCATAGCTACAAATGCAGCAGCCATTACCCTCAGAGAGGAACTCCAGCCTCCCACAGCAAGTACACGTCTCCCACAGCTTTTGCCTTTTATCCAGCCTCACACTTGCTCCAGGTTTAATTATTATTCTCACCTTCTATGGAAGAGGCAACATCATCTTCTGTTCAGTGCTACAGAAAATTTATGCATATGGAAATCTGGTCCACCTGGGGGAAGCAGTGCTCTGCTGCCTCCCCATCCCTCTGTTCTGGCACTGGTATTGATACAATCAAAGGGGAGCTTCTTATAAATGGTTTTTAGGATCTTGTGGCATCACACACATTCATTGCTCCTTCCCAAAGAGCACGGTGAGCGGGTGGAGACAGGAGTCACCCCCTTTTCTGTCTACACTGAGAAGCTTTCACACCTCCTGCCTGTTTGTTTCCTCCCATTCTTACCTGAAGCACAGACAGAACCAATTAAAATTCCAAACCTATCCCCAAACACCATGTTTTGGGTCTCTGGATCCTCTGTCCCCTGGGATTTCTGTAAAAGCACTCTGCACCTTTGACATCACCCCATCACTGCTGCTCTCTGTCTCATCATTGCTCCGAGGTGCTCCCCATGTAGGGCTGAGGGAGGGCACAGCTCCCCAGTTCCCTGGCAGCCCTGGCACAGCTCCCTGGTGTCCTGACAGCCCTAGCACAGCTCCCCAGTCCCGTGGGGAGTCTCTGCACAGACAGGGTGCATTCACACCCTCCTCCCCCCGGCCCAGCCATGCCTCCCTAACGGCAGATCCTCCCACGCCCTGGGTGTGATGAGCCCTTTTTGACTGTCTGCCCTCTATTTAAAGATTTCTTTGAAGATTCAAGCACTACTAAGCTGCATTTAGAGGCAGGAGGTGGGTCAAACGCTGGAAGGGTTTCCAGGTGGTAGAGTAGCGTAAGGGAGCATGTGTGTGCCCTAGACAAAGAAATTAAATGTGTATGAAATATTACAAAGCTGTGCTAATGCAATCCTTGCATGATTTCACACCCTATTAACTCACTCTGCACAGGACCAAAACTATAGATCATTTCTCAGACTATTTAAGATTCCAGACATATTTCAAAGTCTAATTAAAATTGTAAGATGTGCCAGTAACACCTTCCATGGCATGAAGGAGAATTTTCACATCCTTTGTCTACAGCTTCATATTACTTCAGGAGACTTAATGGTCCCTTCAAAAAATATTATTTGCTTGTAAATTATGTTAGCAGTAATTTAACCCTGTAAAGATCAGAATTATAACTGACAGATTCAGAGGATATGTGCAAACTGCAAGACAAACTGCTTGGAGAGGGGCAACATTTTAGCACTGATGCCACAGTGACAGCAAAGTCACAGGTGGGTCCTGCTCTGCACAGCTTTCAGTGCTGTTTTTGCCTGTTGCTGAGGCCATCCTGGTGGCACATCTTGCTCAGGTCAGCATCCCAGGGCATGCCAGCACATTTCATGGAGAGTGGCACCAGCACTAACAGCCCCACACAGCAGACAGCGCTGGTTTTTTACGACCAGGGTATCTCTCCATCTGCAGGTTGGCCCATGTTCCCCCGCACACGCTTGCGGTGCATTTCCCTGAGCAGCCCTGGGTTTCACAGCCTCCCTCTGCCCGCAGGTGACGCTGCTGAGTGTGGAGATGACGACGCTGAAGGAGGAGCGGGACCGGCTGCGCGGCGCTGCCGAGGACAAGGAGGCGAGCGAACGGCTCCTGCAGGCCATCAGGGACCGCGACGAGGCCATCGCCAAGTGAGTGGCACCAACAGCCAGGGCCAGCCTGGCAAGAGATGCCTCTGGAGTGGCTTTCTCTTACTCTGCACAGCAGCCGTGACAAAAGGGATGTCTTGGCTTTGCTGGCGTTGGGAAATGCTGCCAGGAGCTTGGGAGCAGGGCAGATGCTGAAGGCAGAGCTGCCCCACGGCTGAACTGGGGGCATTTAGGAGCATTCTGTGAACCACGTTTGTGCCATCTCTAGTGCTGGTGTGAGTCACAGCAAGGAGGAGAAGTCTTCAGGGTGCCAAATGGAAACACTAGGTCTGCCCTATTTGTCACGGTTTTCTTCCTTTGCTATTCCAGACCCACAGCCTTGCTTTCCTGACCATCCCCATTGTGGCCTGCCTGGGCTTCTTACCTAAACCTAGTCACTCTGGTTCCTCTGGTCACTCCCTCTCCTTTCCTGTTCCAAGGTCTTTTTTGCATCTCCAGTCCTGTAATTTTCTGGTTCACCTTTTGGGATTCTCCCACTGGTTTGGCTCTTTATTTTGCCCATCCTCCTTAAAGATCTGTGCAGTTCTGCTCCCCCTTACCCCAAATCACCCTTTCCCTGCCCTTGGGCTTGCCAAAATGCCCTGAGCACTCCTTGCCTAGAGGAGAGGGACAGATGCCTTTACCCCTGTGTGCTCTGCTAGAAAGGATTCATCTGATAATCCCTTCAACAAGCAGGTGGGCCAGGACACCACCTGTCCAGCTTCTTAGGGAAAAGCCCTGGACAAGAGGAGGAGCAGGAGCAGGAGAGGGTTGCACCTCTGAGGGTGTAGGAGCTAAATCAGCCCACACCATCCCTTTTTATGAGTGGCTCAATCACCCGTGCTGCCCTTGCTGGGCTACCAAATCCCCATCGCTGTCCTCTGTAACACCTCCATCTGTTGGCAAGGAGCAGGAGCACCCCAGCTGTCTGCCGGGCTCAGGGAGGTAGTTCTGACATTCCTGGTGCCTGTGGGTTGCTGGCTCTGCCGTGACTATGGCAACACTGCCGCTGCCATCAATCCCCTGGAAACATACAACCAGCAGCAGGGAAGCCTCGCAACAAAAGGCTGTTTCAGGTGCCCAAACCACAGCCGGGAGTGGGAGGGCACAGCTTCTCCAGCCCCCTGCGACCCTGCTGGACAAAACACCCATATTTGGATTTGGGGCTGGCTGTCCTGTAGTGCAGGAGCCCCAGGAATGGGGCACAGGTGAGGGGGATTGAGGAGCAGAAAGTGGCAGCAAGTGAAAGCAGACAAGAGCATTCTGTCACTGAAGTGAAAACATCCCTCCCGGACCCAGTGGGCTGGTTACTGCCTGGAGAGGCTTGTGATTTTCTTCCCACCTCACACCCCAAGGGTTAAGTTGCTTTTGTTGAACCCATCCCCCCAAAATTCCCTAACTCTGAACAGAAATAAAGTCACTGCCCGAGGCAGACATCTGGTGTGGAAAATTTTTGCTTGAAGCTTAAGTTTGGCAACATGGGAAGCAATAGGAAAATAGGATCCTTTCAGAGAAAGTGTTAAGCAGCCAGTACCTGGAATATAAACACAAATTCCTAAATTGCTCTTCTGCAGGGGAGCACGAGGGAGCACAAGGTGCTATTAGAAGACAAGGAATTAGCTACAGTTATCAAGATGCAATTATTTCTTTCAAAAATGTTTGCAAGGAAACATGGTTCCCAGCAAGTCATGTTACAGTTTCCTGTCACACAGCAGTTAATTGAAAACTTAAGCTCTGTGCTCACCTGTGTGCTTCCAGCATGGTGAGCAGCATTTCCCAGCTTGTGCAGCTCCAGAAATTCCTCCATCCTAAAGTACAATTCCTTTCCACAAGCAAGAAGCAGCTGGAAGGTTTCAGCCACTGAGCATTTGGGGCTCTTTGGGTAACCTTGTCCATGGCATGACATGCCCAATGGCCACCAAATGTCTGGGAAGAAATGTAGCAAAAGTGTTCCCAAGGGCTTGGACAACTCCACTGAAATTGGGAGCTTTCCTTAAAGCCTAACATTTAATTCAAACTATTTTAACAGTTTGTAATTCTTAAAAAGTATATGCCATGATAAGCTATCTTCTTTCATGTCTTCCTTCAGTCCACGTCCCAAGTGAAAGCAGAATTGTACTCTTTAAGAGTTTTTTTTTTTTGTTTGTTTGTTTTGTATTGCAATTTATTGATCAAGCAATCAGACACAGGTCATTTGATTTTTAGCACATACCATTTGTTCTCTATGCATGTAAACAGAAGAAAAAGAGAAAATGATTGTGTATAGATTCTACCTTGTTCTAGATCTCCATTTTATTGGCAGATCTTGCACATTATCCAGGCACACTATTATCTTACACAGCAGTGTATCTAATTTTCTTTCAGTATTCCTCACAGTGTGCTTATCAGAAATCTGCTGGTTTTAAAGTAATGATGTCAAAAGTTCTGTCCCACTCTTCAGATTAATAGATTGTCCAAAACACAACAGAGATGAACACCTTGGGATGTGGAGACTTGCCAGTGAAAGACATCAGTTGTAGACTTGTTTAGATATGCTTAACTCTTCATTTAAAAAGTGAAAGGTGCCATGCCCCGATTTCTGTCCCTGCAGGAAGAACGCGGTGGAGGTGGAGCTCACCAAGTGCAAGATCGACATGATGTCCCTCAACAGCCAACTCCTGGACGCCATCCAGCAGAAAGTGAACCTCTCGCAGCAGCTGGAGGCCTGGCAGGTGAGCACCCCGGCAGGGCAGGGGCTGCGGGGACACACGACCCCAGGGCCACCCTCCCTGTGGGTGTGTCCTGTTCTCCACCTGAGCATACATGGATTGGGCATTTGAGGGCGTGGGAGGAGCTGCCCCTCCCTGCTCCGAGCCTTTTAGCTGTGAGCTGTTAATTCTACAGCTCTAAACCCTCATTTAAAATGGAGAAGCACACTGTGCCTCCTGGCACAATGAGAAATGTGCACGTTGCTCTGTCCCGGGCTGGGGAGGGGTCTGTGCAGATGTCCCTAGGCAGGCACACCTTGGGTATGTGTGGGCACAGCATGTCTGTGCATTTCCATGATGGAGCAGAAAGGTGGGAGAACGAGGTTGTGCTGATTGTTGCTGCACTGTTTTCATCAACTCTGAAGATCCATCAAGAAGGAGAAGCTAAAATTCCGGTTCTTCACTAAGGTAAAAAAACAAAGTCATGGCAGCTCCACAGCTGCCCCGGAGATGCTCTGCTTGGGGTCAGTGGGGGAAACCCTTGTGAAGGCAGAGAGCCCTTGAGAGCAGACAAAGCTGCCTCCTCCCAGAACCAGCACCAAGGGAGGGCTACTTCAACAGAAAATAAAGCAGACTCGAGAGAAAAGGTCTGTGCCATTTATACTGATTTGTTGCAGACTGTGCACAGCCCCACCTCTACTAACAACCAGCCTGACCAGTAGAAACCTTTCCCGTACAACCTCGCTCCTGTTTCAACTCCACTGTGTTTTCGTTTCTCTCTCTCTCTCTCTTTTTTTTTTTCCCTTTTCTTTTCTTCTTTCTTTTCTTTTTCCTGCTTACAGTTTGCTTCCTCAGGGCTTTTTACTATCTGGCTCCTTTGGTTTCTGATCTAGTGGCCTTTCTCAGTTCCTGTACCAACAGCTTTAGTCGTACACCCCTCCTGCCTTTGAGGTGAGCTCCCCACACTCTCCATCCCCTCTCCATCTGCTGCCACCATCACCCACATCCTTCTCTGCCCTCACCATCATCTGGCAAGAGGGGCCAGTGGGGGTCTCCATCACCCACCAATATTCCACCCACACCCCCCATCCCAGCACCAGCCAGGGGCAGCATCCTGCACCCCATGGTGAGGCTTTACCAGGGCACCACGGGGAAAGCCAGGCTGAGGTGCACGTTATTAACCCTCTCCAAATACTTAGTATCTGGAAAGCTTCTTAAAAGACAGGCTGGGATTTTACTTCTCAGCCTCATTGTCCAGTAAGTGACACTTCAGTGCTCTGCATAGGAGCTGTCTGGATCCAAGTTCAGTCTGGATGGGTGGTATAAAGTGAGGCCTATTTAGTGCTAGAATAAACCCAGCTTAGGGGTTAAGAACAGGTCCTGTCCCCAGACCTGCTCCCATCAGCTCTCTGAGCTGAGGCCCAGACCCACTTCATGGCAGTAAGTTGTCTCCAACATACTGACCTGAGGTGTCACTACACAGCAGCAAAATAGTTTCCCACCACCTCATGTCCCCTTAACAGCAGCTCAGCCACAGACGCACAAAACAAGTCAGGTGATTTATGTATTTTGGGGACTATTTTGCAAAGGGGTTTGCAGAAATTTTCTGATAAAATAGGATAAAAGTCTCTGCTTTAGCTGGGCATAATTGGACACTTTAATCTGGTAACATTTTGCTCTTGCACACTTCTAGTCTGCATTTCACCAAGGGCTGTCAACAAGATTACAGTGTTCTCTAAGGACATAATCATATAGGCTATAAAATAGGACTCAAGGAAAAAAATCCCCCCATCCAAGTATTTTGCTCTCTGATGAAATCATCTGACAGGAACCCAATGCTATTTTTATGTGTATATACATAAAAATATATATATATAAATCATTCTCATCCTTTGTTGTATGGTCGATCAAGGACACAGATCTGCCATGCAGGAGCCTGGGTACCTACTTCATTTAGCAGAAGAGGGACCTTCAAATCCAAGTGCTGTACATTTTCATGTGGCAGCTTCAGCTCTGGAAACCTGTCTCACTGATATTTCATACTGATGTTCACCTCAACCTCTTAAACTCTCCCTCTGCCTTTCCTCTCTCCAGCCCTTCTCTAAAAAGACCCAAAGCTTCCCCAGTCTGTGTAGCTCTGCACCCTCCTGCTCCCACAGGTGAAGTCCTCATACTAAATTCAGGTCCAGGTCATGGCTATCAATCCTTTTCCCTGCAGAAAATGCTGCAACAGTAGATTAGCCATTAAGCTTCCAGTCCCAGCTGGCTGATCTGATTCCAATCCAGAGCAGCTAGGGCACCTTCTGGGCAATGGCAGCACCTTCCCTTCAGTCCTGGGGCTGCCCTGACAGGCTGCCCCTCACCAGGTGCTGAATGAACTTCCACCAGTCCAGCCCATCCAGAGTAGTATCCTTGCTCTCACCAGACAGTGTCCTCAGCCCTAATCAGGGACCAAACCTCTGGAGAGCATTGATTCCTCCTGTAGGGCTAGTTTGTATACACACATTTTCACTAAGCTGTAGCTTAAGTATTCAATTGGAGGAGAAGCAATGGATCTGAAATTTAAAATCTGTAAAATTTATAGCCAGGTTTTCAAGAAACATGTTAGCACAACATTAGTGGCAGCAGAACTGGGTAATTATTTTGTGTAAATCAGCTTCACTGTGGTGCAAACATGGACAGAATCAGAGCATTTCTGGTACATCTGAAAAGCCACAATTCATGCTGAGCTGTCAGCCAGAGCTCCCACTGCTATGCTGGCTTGAGGGGAAGGAGAGGATCTAAGGGACAAGCTCAGTTCTGTTTGGTGAGTCTGGTGCAAAGCCCAGGAGGGATCTGGTGGCCCACACCTGCCCCAGCCCCTCAGCACCTTCCCTAAAGAAGCCCCAGTGACAGTGGCCATGCAGCAGCTCTGCCACCCTTGCCTGTGCACTTGGTGTGCACACAGACCTGCTCAGCACAGACCTCCATCCTTCTGCTGGCCTTTGCTTTCACCTGCAGTTGTTATTATTTATTTCTCCCCCAAAGAGGACATCTGCAAGCTGCAGCCAGCAGTAAAACACAGTTTAGGGGTGGCACAGAGTCCCAAACAGGCACAGACCACCTGAGCAATTTATCCCTCAGAATTGTGTGATTGATCTTCCTCAGTCCCTGAAAAGCCTCACGGCAGCAGGCAGAGCTGAGCCTGCTGTCGGGTGGGGACACAGGTCTGTCCCCGCTCCCGTCATCCCTCCTCCATCTCATCACTGCACGTTTCACACCCATTTCAGCCGTCCCCGCGCGATCCCCCCTTGAGCATCAGCTGCCACTAAGGCCCCTGTCCTCTCCCTCTGCTGCAGGATGACATGCACAGGGTCATTGACCAGCAGCTGATGGACAAACACCCGAAGGAATGGAGCCAGCTTGCTTATTCCTTCTCCAGTGGCTCCGGCGCCAAGCGGAGTGCCAGGCCCTCCCCCGCCTTCAGGCCGGAGCAGCAGGGGGACGAGCCCGTCGGGGCCGAAGGAAACCGTCTCTTCTCCTTTTTCAAGAAAAATTAATTTGAAAAAGAGAAAACTCTCCAACAATTCCTGCTTCAAGATGGGGAGTGGGGCAGCTGCCCAGCTTGCTGATGGACCCAAGTCTGATCCACTGAGTAAAAAAGAAGGGGGCAAAGGAGTTAACCCTTGAGACTCTGCACTATTTACACCGCACCTGGTCTGAACCAAATGTTTACATGAATTGGAGATTTGCAAATTGACAATGTGATTCTAGTAGAAAGAAACTTTTCTTATTCTATAAGTGAAGTGATAAACTTCAGGGTATATTTTAGGCGCTTTGACACAGTCCAGTTTCTGCTGTGAAGAATACTCTGATTGTCTTAAAAGCATTCTTATGCTGGAGAAGGAAATAAGCAGCCCCAAGACAGAGCGGTGCAGGGGATTGAGAACTGCTGTCACAGCGAGCACAGGGGGAAGAAGAGGGCTGAATGCAAGAGGACAGAGGGGAGCCATTTGTACCACCCTGGCAGCTGTGACATCCTTCATCCATCCCACTGAGACTGGAGTCACTCTGGCCCCAGCATCACCATGTTTTGACAAATGTAGCTTTCTCCGTGGTGGAAGTTGAGCCCTCGCTGCAGATCCTGCCTGGGCACCATCTCCCCTGGAGCTCTGTGTGGCTGTTCACCCTCGCTGGGATCCAGGCTCCTCGCAGCTCAGAGGACAGATAGGTGGTGTCACTGTCCTCTCCAGCTCCCTCCTGTTACAGAGGTAAGAGTTGTAGGCTGTAGCTACACAGATTTTTCCCCAGGAGACTGACCATCTACAACAGATTACAGACTGGATAAAAGTTGTGCATGTTCAGTCCTGGGGCACCTGCTGTTCTTCCAATGGCCAAAAGTAGTTTGGGAGCTTTAGCAAGTCACACACCTCTCCCCAAAGCCATACACATCTCCCAAACAGAGTAAGAAAACTCTCATTTTAACGGGATAGGCCCCCAAAAGCCTAACTAATAATTCACTGAAAGTCTACTCCCAGTGATGTCAGTCAGTCTTTGACACTGGGCTGGCAGACTCGATCCTCAGAAAGCACACCTTCACTGAAGCCAAAGGCTATCAGAGTGTCTACAAAGCTCTGGGAAGCCTGCAGGTTACTCTGCCCTATGCAGTAACATTGGTTATGGCCTGACAGAAAGGAGGATTTGTCCCTGCCTGTGGGTCAGTTGCTGCTCAGCCCTTTGGTGAGCAGGTAGCCAAAGGTCCTTTTGATCAAAGATGACCAGAGCCTGCTTTGCACGACTTGATCAACAAGAAGGAACGTGGCTTTTTTGGTGTATGCACACAGCAGTGCTGGAAATCCTGCAATAGTCTAGTAGGGACCTTCCATCTGCACTGGATGGGCACTTTACAGCTCTTCTCCTTTATCAGCCTACCATCATAAGCCAGTGAGGAGCACCAGGCTCAGTTCAGAGATGTCCTGCTGCTGTCATGCAATTTTCACACATTCTCCCACCTCATGATACCCATGGGCCCCAGTTTGTTTCCTGCTGCTTTAAAGAGGCCACCACCTACACTGTCCCACGGCAGACAGAGCTGGGTGCACCTTCAGCTCTGCCCTGCTCAGCAACTTCGGTGCTAACACACCATCCCACAGGGAGCTGCTATCTCTGCTCACTACTTACAGGAACAACCTTTCTGCTAGAATAGGTACCAAACACCTCCTAAGCAGCAGGTAAGAGGCTGGTGGCTTGTGTTTTAGTATTATTCAGCTTACCTGTGGGATAGAACATCCATAATACCTCAGTACAAATATCCTTCCTGCCTATGAATATTTGAGCATTCCTGTATTTCCTTATTAGCATTGAAACCACCACACTGGTATGAAATCACCTTGCACTAAGGCAGCTCTGGGTTGCAAGGAACAGAGTGCTCTGAGATTGGCAATGATAGTAGAGAGCTGAGTGGCAAAACCCATCTACATGAAAACAGTGAACCCTGGGGTGCAGAGTCTGCTTCAGGAAATAGCTGGGTAAAGCCCCACCAATACAGCTTGAGGCTTTATGGAGAAAGCAGTCAAGAGCCTCACAGGCAGGGAAGGAAAATGAACCTTGGCCTCTCCTTTCTAGGCAATGCTCAGCTGTTGAGTATCTGCTTGTAGCCACTTGTGCAAGTGAGGGGAAGGGCTGCAGTGCAGTGCCACGTGCTCTCAGTCCTCATCCTCCCATGTACTGTGACTGTACTGTGACTCTGGATAGGGCAGGGACACGAGGCACATGCTCAGCATCTCCTGCTGCCAGGACTGTCACACCCACACACCCACATGCATTAGCCCAACCACTGGTACCTGCAAAACCAGGCGTGGCTGTGTGGATGCCAGTGACAGCTGTGACACAGTGACACCTGTGACACAGTGACACCTGCGAACAACTGAAGGCGATGCTCTATCACAGGAGAGCCACATGAACATCTCGGTCCTCAGGGACCTTTCTTCTGCTGCCAGTTGTCATTTCCCAGACCCCACCAACTCTACTCAAGCCACATGCCCAGCAGTTGTGTGGGGCTCTACCCCAGTGAGAATGAATGGATGGATGGATGGATGGATGCAATTCTAAGGCAAGGGAGTTAAGTTATCCCATGAAGATGCAGTAATGAGATGAAGAAAGGTGCCTTCTGCTGTGTTTGCTGAGGAAAGTGACTCAATCAGTTGCAGGGGTAGGCACAGCACATTATTTAAGAATAATCCTTAATCCCATTGCAATTTTATGTATTTAACAAGAGTGACAGAAGAGATTGCAAGAGGAAAGTCAGCATGTTCTAAGGTGCCAGTTGGGTATGGTTTCTTCAAACAAGCCCCTTCACCCTAAAGACTTAGTTGCACTACTAAACCCAGAGACACAAGAGAACTGGGTGTAATGAACTGGACAACACACCAAAGGAGACCTCCTTGTGCTGAGCTGCTACTCCACAGGAACAGAAACTGCCTTAACACAGCAGCTAGGTTTTGTCTTCTGTCTTGAAAAACCTCACCTGTGCAGTCCTTCACCCCCATTTGTCACGTGTTTTAACAAGGTCCCGACTACTTCACCCTGTGCTGTCATTGACACATTCACCTGTATCCTGTCACGGCCAGGAGCCCGGAATCAGCCTTGCAGTGCTGGTTAGAAGACACTTCACTTGTGGCACTTGACTCTTCCAGGACACACACGGTGTAAAGGAAACAGCGGCTCCAGGGGAGGAGATGGAGGAAGCACATTAATCCAGCAGGTTCTCAGGATCCCAAAGGAGATTTAAGGAGTGGGATCAGCAGCTCTGAACACAACCCTCAGCCCTGCTTTTGAGATAATGGTAAAACAGTAGTGCTGCACAGTCACTGTTCAAATATTGCACAGAGAAGAGATGCCTGCTGAGATTAAGGTTACAAAGGACTTTTCCCACAGCTGAGCACCAGGTGACTGGGCAAATGTTTGTTATGGCAGCCCGAGGGAAAAGGGATCAGTCTCCCCTTCCTAAACTCTGCAAGGGAAGCAACTGTAAACAAGGAACAAATGTATATGGAAGGCAAGTCACTAGCACTTTATCTTCATACAAACTTAGATCAGCAACTTGCCATGGAGATGAGCAGTAAATCAAAAAGTTACTGACAACAGAGTCATTTTGCACAGAGAGCAGGAAGTGAGGCTGCAGGCAGGGCCACATGCACTTGTCCTACTTAGAATGGTGAATTCCAGCTATGCCTCTCCATCAGGCAAACTCTCTACTCCCCACTCGGCTATAAAAAGCAAGATTGTTTGAACCAAAAAGCCAAGAAAGGAAGTGTCTGGGTGCTGCAGCAATGATTCCCTTGGATTGAGAGGGAAAAAGCACACAGCAGGGACAAGCAGAAAGAATGTACCTATAGATATGTACATATACCACAATGCTGTAATTTTTGTATGTAGCAGTCATGTAAATAAATGTATGGTTTTTATAAGATACATATTATAAAAATCTATAAAGGCATATTTTTAGTAAAAACGATGCTCTACTTCTTTTGTAAATAGTTCTCTTCAGAATAAAACAGATCATTTATACGATACTGTCTCAGCTCTCACCACTTTACTGTGCCCAGCTGCAAAACAAGCTCCTTTTTTGAACTGTCATTTAACAGCCAACAGCATCTTTGGTGCTGCATCATCCCACGCATTTCAGCCAGGTAAAGCCCCTGTGCGTGCTTAGGAGAGAAGGGACAGGGCAAAACCATTTGAAACATTTGTATCTCTTGGGGCACAGGAAAACAGAAAGGTGGGTAAATCATCCCACCTTCCAGCCATTTGTGTCCTTTACTGGCCCTGCTGCGGAGGCAGACTCAAAGTGGAAGTAGTTTAGACACCAGACAGAGACAGTGACACACCCACAGCTGGCGGCAGCTGCAGCTCACACCATCCCCAGGAGTCCCCTCCACCTACTGCTCCCAGAAGGGCACAAACGGAGCAAAGGCACCATCCCAGAGCAGGTTTTTTCCATCCCACTCTTCAGGAGCAGCCTGGGCAGGGCAAGGGGATGCTGAGGGCACAGCCACAGCTGCAGTTCCTGTACAAATTAATTCAACACACATCGATTTCCTGGGAAAGCGAGGAGACACTCCAGATGCTTTTTAGTCACCTCGGGAGGAGGAGCTTTCAAAGCTCACTCAATACCTTTTGTTGAGCAGAAAGACAAAAGATTCAATCACACCACAATCACAGGCATCTCACTTCACACAGAAATAAGTTACCGGTTCCACCTTGCTCTTTCATTCAAACTAAAACAGCAACTAAACATTTGAAAGCATTAATTATGGTTTTTTTAATATCCCGTCTCAGGAAATAACCCTTTACACTCAGCAGCAGAGCTCAGCCCTGGCTTGCCACCCTCCATCTCCAGGTGCTGGACAGCAGAGGAAACAGAGCCTCAAAAAAAAGATTTGGCAGCTTGTAACCTTTATTTTTAGTTTTTTAAAATTATTTAAAAAGCATAATTAGAAACTTTCATTACAGAAATAATCCTAGCAAACCAGTTAGACATTCCATTGCTCAACATTTAGAAAACTTCACATCAGCACCACTAGAGACACGGTCCCCACCCCTTCCAATTGAACAGTGATGGCAAAGAGCAGAGGTAACTGCTCCTCTACAGCCAGCTCTGAGGAAAAAAAAAAGAAACTTCCACTTTAAGCCAGGAAGCTGGACCTGGATTGACAGAATTCCAACCAACCACAGCAACAAAAACCTGGACTCAAAGAGGACCGATTTTTCCATATAAGAGAACACTCCAGGCTCGGGTGCACCATTTCCTCATTTTATTGCATCATTTCCAGTAAATTCAGACACGTTCTTTACTTCTGCCTATATGAAGTTACTCCCTCCTAGATCTGCATACAGCTACCAACAAGATTCCCAAAGTAACACAGCTGGGCCCCTCAATCTGCAGGGGGAAGCCCCAGCACAGCTCCAGGGGCTGGCCCAGCTCCTCCCAGCACACACCACATTCCACACTGGAGAGCAGACAGGATGGACTGGTGTGACCTAAGCCACCACTTCCCACAGCCTCTCAAGTCTTACAGTGATCAGAGCTCACTCCAGCAGCATCATCCCAGCTCACTCCAATTCTTGGGTTACCAATGCAAGATATGTGAAGAAAAGAGATGGGTGAAGGCAGCTGGATACATATCCCCAGCACCTGAACCGATAAAAAACCCACGTGTTACACATTCATTGTTTGCACTTCGGAAAAAATTCTTTAAAAGTGATTGACTGTGATGTGATTGTATGATCAGGGCTCTTACCACAACCTGAAAAATCTAAAAAAATGCAGGCAAAATAAGTGACTAAAATGTAGCCTCTCCTGGGGAAGGGGTGAGGGAGGGAGAGAAGTGGGCTGATTCCAAGCTCATGGACATGAGTGAATCACATCCTACCAAACTAAGGCCAGAAATTCCATAGGGCCACTTAATGGCACATGGAGTACGTCCACCTTCAAGGCCTTAAAGGAAGTCATGCCCTCCATGCCTTTTAAGGTAAAATTATTTTTAGTATCATTTAGGCAATAATTCAGGTGCTGAGCATGTCCCTTCAGCCCAGACATTTGATATTTTAGTTACACACACATACACTCTCCAGCTTTAACTACATCTATTCAGGCTGAGGAAGTGAGCCCTTGTTTTCCCAGAAAGGCTGACGAGGGCCAGGAAAATGTTGCTGAGCACAGCAAGCCCCCATTTGTTTCCAAGTGTGATCCTCCACCACCACATAACCCAAGCAAGCAAGCTTTCCATTTCTTTGCATTAAACAGCAGTCCTTCCTAACAGAAGAATCCTGGGAATGATTCTGCAGCTTTCATATTCAGACATCAATAAGAAGAGCTGGGTTTTATTTCATGCCTTTTCTCTCTTGAAAACAAAAGCTTTGCCACCAAAATTCACATTCAAGTTCAGATTGCCTATTTGTGGACAGGGCAACAAGGAGAAGTTTGGGGTTTTTGGCAGAATCACATGATTTTTGTTCTTTTCAAAAGAAATGGACCCTCACTTAGGACACTGGCAGAACCAGAAGCGGAGGTCAAAGTTGTTAAACTTTGCTTTAAAAAAAAACAAACAAAAAAAGGGTTTATCCAAACAAATCCCACTTCTGCAGGTCAGTTTGTTTTCCAGTATCTTGATACAAACTACAGGAGAGCACAGGTACAGCTGGGCTGCAGCGCAAAGAGGTGAAACCCAAGGATCCAGCCACAAATCTGGATGATGGCAAGCTGAAATTCCAGGCCCCAGCAGCAGCTCCAGCTGCCAGCCCAGGGGCCGGTGAAATGAAACCCCAGGCTCCAGCAGCGACACCTGCAATCCTGGTACCTTGAAAAACACAGCCTGAGCCCCAGGAAAAGCCTGGGACTGCAGGAGAAGCCAGGGGCCCCAGGAGCACCAGTTGCCAGCCTGGAGCCCAACAGAAATGCAGCTGGAGGCCCCAGGAAGCAGTCACTGCCAACCTGGAGCCAACTCAAATTAAGAACTTTTGAACTTTTTCTTTAAAAAGATGAACTCTGCAGTCCATGATTGGTTGACATTAAGAAGGCAGAAGCCAAAGCGACAACAGGGAGGTGAGGCTGGTTAAAGCAATATACATTATATACAAACTCTTGGGTTAATTAGTCCACTTGGTAGGCAACGTCCTTCTTGTCTACAAGGCGCACTGGAATGAGCAGGGGAGGAGAGGGGGGCAAGATTCCATCCGATACCTTCTTGGCACTGCAGTGGTAAAGTGCCAGCGCCTCTTGATAGAAAACATGGAGAAAAAAAAAATCTTTAAATAACGGCACAAAACTGAGAAAGTCCTCCCAAAGCCTGCCCCAGTGGAATTGCCCGAGTCTAGCTGGAGGGGCTGATCTGTCTGAGAGCAGAGTCTCTGCAGCAGGGAAGGGGCATTAGCAGCACCGCTTCTTCCTTTTACTGTTCTTCGTTAGCTTCACCACATCGTTCTGTTGCTGCTGTTGCTGCTTTGCTAAGTTTTCTTTCTTTGCTCGCAGGACAAGCTCTGTAATGCAATTAAACATCTGCAAGAGAAACAAGCACACTCAGATCACCCCAGAATTCAGGCTGGCTCCTGTGGGGTGCTGCTTCAGAGACCTTCCCCAACCCACTATGGCCTGAGTGGAAATCCAGTACCTTTTTCCAACCCACTCCCAAACTAAACAGTACCACTATCCCTTTTTAAAAACCAGGGCAGCTTGTCAACTGAGGCCAGGAGTGAAGCCTGGGCACTCCTACCTCCTACAAGCATTCTCAAGTCTTTCCTGCCTAATACGTGAGCACTGTAAAGCTGAAAATGCAGTGTGGGCTCCTTCATTTTGCTTCCCCAGCTCTTCCAAAAACAAGCTGAATGTCTCTTTTTGCCATTTTACCTACTAGTTGCAACTCATACAAGCTTACTTTTTCTTTCTCAATGGGAAGAATGGAATTTTTATTTCTTCCCACACCATTATCCCCAAATCATTTTATCTCTGCTCTTCTGAATATTATATTACCTCTTCCACATTAATATTTTCTTTGGCGCTGGTCTCAAACAATTGGATCTCCATCTGCCCAGCAAATTTATAGGCATCTTCTGTTTCTACCACTTTTCGGTCTGGGTCATCATTCTTATTGCCCACTAAAAAAGGAAAGAGAATAAAAGTCAGTTTGGTATTTCAGCAGGCCAGCCACTAAATAAGATGCTGTAACTCCCTAATTACCTACCTAGTATCCTGCAGACATCATCACAATTCTGATTAATTTCATGCAACCACCGTTTTACATTCACAAAAGATTCTGCGCTCGTTACGTCGTAGACAACAATGACCCCGTGTGTTCCTCTGTAATACCTGTGGGGCACAAAAGGACAGCAAATGTTAACCCAAGGTATCACCTTCTCTTCCACTGAGCTTCCACAGGATTCACAACAAATCCTCAAGCTATGGTAATCAAGTGGCCCCATTTTCTTTCCATTGAGACTCATGTAGCTCTTTTGTAACAGCTTGATCCCAGGCTATTCCTCCAAAACTGCAGAGCTTCCTGCTCATTCACTCTATAAATACATTTCCGAGTCCAAAGACTTCTAAAATTTCCCTTGTTCAGGTTGTCAAGACCTTCAAAGATGAATGCTGTCTTCCAGCTACAGGACCAGAGGCAGTGGCACCCCCAGCACATCCTCAAAACTGGCTGTGATGTGAACCTTGGGGCTGTATAAACCACATCAAGTTTTTGCAGTAATTCTGTTATCAGTGAACAATCACTTACAGACTAAAATTTCAGCAGATCTCCAAATATACTCAACCTTCAGTCACAGTTCTCACAAGCTCTCAAAAATTTCTGTCTTGTTGAGCGACTGTGTTCTGATCACACCTTCCTACTCAACAGATCGACTCCATATGTGCATTCAATACACTCTGCTACCTTTAGCCATTAAAAATAAGCTTTATTTCAGTTTATTCCCATTAGTCTTGGGCAACTGGCACCTTTAAAAGATGATGCACAAGTCTGATACGCAAGAAAAGTATCTGAATTCGGGTTCCAACATTATCACCTGCACAAAGCTACTAAAGACAGATAGTATGTGCACCATGAAAATGCTAAATAAAAAACCAGCAAGCTCTACCTTCTCAGTTTTTAGCCACAATCACAAGGCTATCAGGTACATTCCCTATTGCAAATGAGGCAGCTGTGACCCAAAAAATAAAAAGTAATTGAAACAGGAAACAATTAACAGTGAGGTCTTCATCAGGATCCAATTTTTTTATTATGCATAACTTCATTCTTTTCCTTTCGTCCTCTTCTCTTTCTTTTGATCAATATTAAAATTTTTAATAAAGCAAATTCAAGAAACCAGCATACAAAATTGAGGATTTTCCCTTAAACTGTGACAGCATTCCTAGACCTTGCTGTCTTATCACAAGCACTTCTAGCAGTAGATCCACTGGACTTGAGAGATTCCACTGTGACCATTCTGCTCCTCTTTAATTTTTCCAACTCAGCAAACACACCTTTGAACTTCAAAGCCTTTGAACCTAACCCAAACACACCTTTGAGAAACTCTCAAAGTTTCAGCTCACTTTGCTACTGAAGTGCTTAAGCAAGTCACTGTCTCTTCCCACCTCCAGCCTCATCCTTCTACAAGAGAAGCCACTTGCCTTTATACACCATCAGACAGACTTGCAGAGAGGCACAGATCACCCCCAGAGTCACACACCTTCCTCTCCTGATGCCCCTGCAGCAGTCCCTGGGCAGCAGTGCTCCTCCAGGATGTTCTGCAGCAGGAGAACAACACTCTGCACCTACTGCCTGTCTGAGCACTTGCAGAAGACACTCAAATACTTCTCCCATGCCACATTTTACCGGTGGTTTATGCTGTACATTCACTTCTCTTTGCAAGAACTAACTCAGGTAGGAATTACTTATTCCCAGTCCAGAAGAAATCCTGTGCTTTCAAATGTTATAGTCCATTCACAGTCAGTTCTTTCAACAACTTCAAAGCTTGCTACAGCACTGCGTTTGTGCTTTAGTTGATTGCAACTCAACTTTATTCATAACTTGGATCCTTTAGAGGGAAAAGTACTCCATGGCCTGAACCCATATGTTGCAAAAATAACCCATCCTCCCCTGACACTAGCATGCCCTGCACACTGGTTTTGATTCCTGTTTTGTGTGCTAACATCAGAAAGGGAAAGATCCCAAATTGTACCAACACACTGGATTCCTCCACAGCTGAACAATAAACCAACTACCTTCAAGCTCTCCCATATCATCACCAAACACTCTTAATTCAGGACCGTCAGGCTGACCTACCACTTCCTCAACAACACTGAGCATTGCATTTGCCAAGACAACACTGAGCCCTTAGAGAAGCGCAGTGGTTCGGCTGCACCTACGCAGAGCTGCTTCGTTCTGCTGTGCACACTGAGCGCAGCCTGGCATCCCTGTCAGCCCAGCCAGGGGCCCAGCAGAGCATCCTGCTGCTCCTGCCTTGCCCACGCACCTACGTTTTCTTCTGAGCAAAGCATCTGATGGCAGGGAGTGGAAAGCCAGCAGGCAGCCTGCGTGCACTGATCCCACTCCTGACACATCGTCAGCACCACAGGATTTTGCTCCTGGGATGAAGGCTGTGGGCTGGACCCTGCAGCAGAGACCACCATGGAAATGGGAACCCTGCTTGGAGCTCCTGCCACTGATATTGCCAACCACCTGAACAGAAATAGCTTCCTTTGTACAAGACAGCAACCCCTGACTCTTGCTGAGCGCCTACCAGCACACACTGCATCTATTTTTGGAAGGGAAGATTGTCTGGCACATCGTTCTAGAAAGGTTGCCAACCCCTCATCTACACTCAAATGTCATTTTCTCTATTGGCTGTCATTACCAAGAGAGATAAGCCTGAGAGATAAGACCATGACTACCTGTTATTCTCTAACTCTAAAATCCCACAGCATACATTTTTTCTCAAAAAGCTGGTCATGCTGTTTTCTATCAGTTGTTAGATATGGCTCTGCATCCTCGGTAACATTTTAGGCTTAACAAGTAAGCAAAGCTTCTCCAACCCCAAATGCAGGACAGTACTAGAAAACAAAATCTGATTTATCCTATCCCATACTTCAACTTCCAGAATGATGCAGTGCAGAATTGCTTTTATAACAGGTTGTGGGCTTTGGCGAGTAGAGAACAGATGGGGCTTTTGGCATTCAGGGAGGAGTAGGTGTAAATTTTGTGCTTTTGGCAACCAAGAGGTAGTTGAGACTTTGACACAAGGGAAAGAATGTCTTATCTCCTTCCCATCCACATTTTTGGGGAAATGGAGACCACAGAAATGAGAGCAGAAGAGACCTGAAGTCCTCAACCTGAGCCTCTCAGTCACAGAGTGATGCTGGCTGTCCTCTGTGTGGTGGGTGTGCTCTGCCATGCACTCTACAAACACCCAAAGCCAAATAGCTTCATAAAATACAGAAAAAAATGTTCTAGATCAGCTGTTCACCTTAAGAGTATCCATGAAAGTATCCTCCTGAGGTGAAAGACAACCAAACCTGACCTGTGTATGCCCTTGGATGCTTGGTAGTAGCCAACAATCTCCCATATATAGCTGGAAGAGTTCCCTAGACCTAGAAGCTTTACATTTAGCTTAGGTGTGGAAAAGGCTTTTAAAAGCCAACATTTAAGCTTATTGCTTGTTCTACCACTAGAATTAAATTGGGGGTTACCCAAACTCAACACGTCCTTCAGCCACCTGCATCCCTCCTCACGTCCCTGAACACAGCCTTGGGAAACAAGGGAACATTTGCCACTCATTGGGGCATTCCCTGCTACAAGAAACCAGTGAGAAAGTTCTCATATTCGCTCTAGCAATTGCTTCCCAGTATTAACATCTGGAGTTACAACCACCAGTTGGACAGAGCACAGCAGTGGCTAAGTCAGATTTAAAAGAGACACTGCCAGTCCAATAGGATCCATATGCTGTTTTTTTCAGGAAAACATGTAACTGCCAAATACAAAAGACAGGTCACTGGTTTAATCCAGCTTCTTTGTTCGTATTTCACTACTTTGTAGCACACATTTCCTTCATTTTTTCATTCATCTAGAATTCTAAACATTTCCAGAGACTTCTAATAATCTGGTTTCATACTCATCTTTCTTTCAAGTTCTTGGAAGAATATCTATTGTCAGTCAGACCAGCCTTTTAACTACTAGCCTTTTAGCCATATCTGCTTCACAAGACACAGCAATTCTGTCATCTCAAAGATCTTACCCCTCTCTCAAACATGCCATTCCACAGGAAACCATGGCAGAAGGTCCCTCTGCTATCACTATTCATCCTGAGCTGGCATCTGACAACTATTATGTAAAGCCTGAATCCTAAACCCACAGTCCTGAATCAGGACAAAGTAGTCCTGTCTACAAGAGGAAATCAAGTACAGGGACTGGCTGTTCATGCATTTTAAGTATTCCTGCTAATACAGCTGCGTCCTGGCATGCTAAATCCCTGGTGAATTTAAATCAAATTTAATTTGGATGATATTCCATAGCAACCAAGTTCACACAGATCAGCCTCTCCTCCCAGAAGGCACCAGCTATCCCAGGATTTCCACATTTAACAGACAATAAAACCAGCTGCCTTTATACTTCCTAGTCTGAAATTCTGATCTAGTTTCATTTTCTTGAGCTTCTGTAAAATACTCCAGACCAACCTGATTTCTGTTCCGTAACAGTTTTATTCTGCTTTTCAGCTTTTGACTGTAGCTACAGTCAAGTGAAATCAAACCAGTACAACCTTTTAATGTTTCCCGATTTTCCACTATTAACTTCCTACCACCTCTACCATTTTGCAGTTCTAAGTCCACACAGCAGCACTACCAATCTATTACTGTAATTACCAGATGGGCTCTAATTTCAGGCTTGCTTGCCAGGCTTGGCTCAACGTCAATCTGAACTCTGCCTTTCACTGTAAAGGGACTCCCTAACCTACTGTAATACTGAAGGAACACCTTTTATATTCTTAACTTCAGTCTAAACCTCAATATAGTCAAAGACTAGGCAGACTACTACATTCTGTTGACAGGGCACTCACAATCCACCCATGATTTGATAGCCAAGCCCTTTTGTAAGAACCAGCAAGGTTACTTGATTTGTCAGTCAGTTTAGGATAAATAAATCAGTTACAGTACTATTTTGCCAATAAATGAAAAAAAACCAACCCAAGCCAGCCAGAACCATTTCTAAAATTTAACTCCTGTTAATGCCTGCTTTTATAGGTGATATGATTAGGAACACTAGACAAACACAGCCAACCAGCCTAGCAAGAGGCACCCTCATCCCACTATAACCAGCATTCCCAAAGCGTTTTCCTCAACACTTCAAATGCACTTGGACACATGAACTTCTTGGCACAGAATTGCAAAAAATGCAGATCTTTTTCCCTGACCACAGCTGAAATGGAGGAGTCTGTAACTACCAGAGGTAAGGCAGGAACCCCAAAATATCAGCTGCCCCCAAAATAAAATATGTCTCACTTGGGTAAAAAGGAATGCAAAAGGAAGTAGCAGCAGGGTTCCAACAGACACAAATGTCTCAAAACATTTCAGCTTATCTATTTTAGATGTTAATCAAGACAAGAATTTCCATAAAACATTGCACAAAGTCCGACCCACAGCTATTCCCCTTAACAGAAGGAATCCTCCTTTGCTGATACTCCCTGCTCAGGGCTGGACACACCGTGGCTCTCTCAGCTCACTGGTGTTCCCTGCTCAGTGCTGGACACACTGTGGCTCTCTCAGCTCACTGGTGTTCCCTGCTCAGGGCTGGACACACCGTGGCTCTCTCTGCTCACTGGTGTTCCCTGCTCAGGGCTGGACACACCGTGGCTCTCTCAGCTCACTGGTGTTCCCTGCTCAGGGCTGGACACACCGTGGCTCTCTCAGCTCACTGGTGTTCCCTGCTCAGTGCTGGACACACCGTGGCTCTCTCAGCCCGCTGGTGTTCCCTGCTCAGTGCTGGACACACCGTGGCTCTCTCAGCTCACTGGTGTTCCCTGCTCAGTGCTGGACACACCATGGCTCTCTCAGCTCACTGGTGTTCCCTGCTCAGGGCTGGACACACCATGGCTCTCTCAGCTCACTGGTGTTCCCTGCTCAGGGCTGGACACACCGTGGCTCTCTCAGCTCACTGGTGTTCCCTGCTCAGTGCTGGACACACTGTGGCTCTCTCTGCTCACTGGTGTTCCCTGCTCAGTGCTGGACACACCGTGGCTCTCTCAGCTCACTGGTGTTCCCTGCTCAGTGCTGGACACACTGTGGCTCTCTCAGCTCACTGGTGTTCCCTGCTCAGTGCTGGACACACCGTGGCTCTCTCAGCTGGCTGGTGTTCCCTGCTCAGTGCTGGACACACCGTGGCTCTCTCAGCTCACTGGTGTTCCCTGCTCAGGGCTGGACACACCATGGCTCTCTCAGCTCACTGGTGTTCCCTGCTCAGGGCTGGACACACCGTGGCTCTCTCAGCTCACTGGTGTTCCCTGCTCAGTGCTGGACACACTGTGGCTCTCTCTGCTCACTGGTGTTCCCTGCTCAGTGCTGGACACACCGTGGCTCTCTCAGCTCACTGGTGTTCCCTGCTCAGTGCTGGACACACTGTGGCTCTCTCAGCTCACTGGTGTTCCCTGCTCAGTGCTGGACACACTGTGGCTCTCTCAGCTCACTGGTGTTCCCTGCTCAGGGCTGGACACACCGTGGCTCTCTCAGCTCACTGGTGTTCCCTGCTCAGGGCTGGACACACCATGGCTCTCTCAGCTCACTGGTGTTCCCTGCTCAGTGCTGGACACACTGTGGCTCTCTCAGCTGGCTGGTGTTCCCTGCTCAGGGCTGGACACACCGTGGCTCTCTCAGCTCACTGGTGTTCCCTGCTCAGGGCTGGACACACCGTGGCTCTCTCAGCTGGCTGGTGTTCCCTGCTCAGGGCTGGACACACCGTGGCTCTCTCAGCCCGCTGGCATCGCCGCAGGACCCAACGCTCATTAGCGAGCCCCGGCCGTGTCGGGAATCTGCAAACAGGAAGGCCGTTTGCTGACTCAGCAGTAATCGGGCTCTCGGACTCGCCTGTCACAGCTGACAGGGCCGCAGCACTGCACGCTGCCTCCCCCTCGCCACTTCCTTCCCAAAGCTGCCTGCAGCGCTCAAACAAGAAGTGATGTCACACACACAGGAACCCTACAAGAGGCAACCGAGCTTTTTCAAGCTAAACACTTAAGAAACAATGGAAGCAACCCAGTAATATCCGTATGGGAGCGCGGAGGAAAGGGGCGGTGCACACATCACGTTTAACTTTGCCATTCCTAGTGCTTTAGACATAACACAGACGTAACCAATCTCATTATTTTCAGGTCTGAGTAAATTAATCAGTTCATCAGCTGAAAATGATCCTCCTCTCAAATAAGAGCCAAAGGAGAAGTGAGTCATGAAAGACCATGTGAAACACATGGATCTTTCAAGAATTGTTTTGGTTAAAACCCAAGGAAACAAAAGTTCCATTTCCAAGTGCACTTTTCCCTCTTCCCCCGTGAGGAGTCCACCTTTACTGCAATCAGTTTACAAACACATTTTATTCTTAGCTCCCACCACCGCAGCCCTAGGTGTGGTTTCTTCAGGAACAGGAAAAGCTCTGCACACGCTGTTCAAAAGGACAATGAGTTCGAATCTGAATTCCAACCAAGGAAAAGGTTAATATCATGTGGGCGTCTGCTTCAGCAGAACTCCACACAAAGATAGCTGCTAAAGCATTTGTCCAAAAGGAAAACCAGGGATCAGAAATCCTACTCTTCACTCTCCAAGCTGTTCATTAGTTCTATGACACTGACAGAGGGTTTGCACTCTGCTTCTGCAGTGCATTCAATCAGAGGGCAAACTTGGACAGGCAGAGAGGCAAGTTGTCTACTATCTGCAGTCTAATAACTCCAGTTCTACCACGTGGAAACCAGCAGCACAGCAATAACACAAAGCCACCACAGAAATGTATAAAAGGGTGCACAGAGGAACTCTGAAATCCCAGTTCCAAACCTTGCCAGAACATCACCACCATGGTCAGTTCTGACACAGCTGAGAGAAGTTTCACTGTACAGACCACACAGCTATCATTAGTTAATCAACTGCAACACTTGAATATCTAAACTCCAACTCTGGACTATGAGATCCAGACCCAAAGCTACAGCACAGAGGCGTTACTCACGTTGATGTAATAGTCCGGAAGCGTTCCTGGCCTGCTGTGTCCCAGATCTGGAGCTTCACCTTCTCTCCATTGATCTCAACTGTCCGGATTTTAAAATCCACTCCAATGGTGGTAATGTAGCTGCCTGGAGGGAAAGTGTGGGCAAGTAAGAACTTAGGTCTTGTTTATTTTGGATGTACCAAAGCACACTTCTTGAGCACTACTTGGCAGCAGGTCTCAGACTGGACAAGAGAACAAAGTTCCCCATATCTGCTTACTGTGTAAAATGGCTTATATCATGCTGATCTGCATATTTTTATCTGTAGCTAACAGCCTTTTTCTCCAGCCATAAAACCACTTTTTCCATGCAACCTTTAAAAGCTCAGTGCTACAAAATAAAATTATTATTTTTCTATCACATTGATCAAGAGTATGCACCCAAGTATCTCATGAAATAGACAGTAACTATGAGAGCATTTCACTTGATAAAATTTTGAGACACTTTGCTTTAAATGCTTGTGCAAACACTTGTTTTGAATACAGTCTTTTCTAAGAGTTTCCTCCCCATGAATTGGTTATATCACAAATGTAAGTGGTTTACCACAATACTCAATCAATCTAAATCCCAAATGGCTAATAGGAAGTCTGCAGACAGTACAGCATAACCTAAACCACCCAAGCTGTTTGTGGAACCACCTCAGTATTTCAATACTCAGGGACTTCCAGCAGTAAGTGAAGATCAGACAGGATGGCCTGTACAGGCTCATACCAAGAGATGCAAAGTTAAAAACATGGTGTATTTCCAGCACAGCTATCAGTGGGCAAACACAGATTCCTTACCAACCAGCAGCACTCAAACAAACCTAGAGCATTTCACTTATTGAAGGATACAAACCACTCACCTGAGAAGGTGTTATCTGCAAAACGCAACAGCAAACTGCTCTTGCCCACACCTACAACAAACAAACACAGCAAATCTTTCAATATAGTCATCCTGGGGGTCAGGGAACATAACAGTGTTTTACCCATCCATTGCATAAAAATCAGCACATCCTTTAGTACCACCCACATTGACTGCTCATCTCCCCACTCTCCTTGGAGATTTGACCAAGCGCAGTCACCCCAAGACTCAGGATGCTTCTGGAAGCAGTTCAGGGAGGGGGACCTGTGCCCTCCCTCCTCCAGCCCTTACCAAACCGTCCAAGAGCAGCTCCTGAACTGTGGTCAGTTCAAGAGGTCAGAGAAGAATAATAACTAAAAGCAAATTTACAGTCAGTAGGCTTACATCTGCTAGGGAAAGAGCCAAAGCTGAGCATGTCCTGTGAATTAACAAGGGCTCAGAACACTGCTCTGAATTCAGCACTCTCTTGAATTCCACTGGCACATCATGTGTGACATCAGGTACACCACTGCCTGCCTCCACTCTGTGTGGAATTTGGACTGCTCTGACAGTCACACCAGGGCTCAGTACTACAAAGCTCACATTAGCATGGCCACAGTCTAACAGAACCCTAATCAAACAGGAATTGGGAATCACTGTCCTGTATTGCCATCCAAAACAGCCTTGTTCCACATCTAACAGGAAGGACACACACCTTTCTGAAGCTATACCTGTCACCAAGATGTTCCATGCAACATTTCTCTAAATGCTTTGAGCAGCATTTCATCCAGGTTTTCCATGACTGATTGTTTGCACTCTGATCACACCCGGTTGCAGGGAAGCATTTTTCACAGTGCTTCAGACAAGAACTCTAAGAAACTCATTCCTGCACACCCACCTAAGGGAATCTGGGTATCCAAATGCCTCCACATTGTTATCTGTGCATAACATCTCTGCTGTTAATGACCCTTCCTCCCCAAAATAAATCTGCTATGGCATGAATAGGAAATTAAACTTCAGCAGGGTAATTATCTATTAAATCTTTTCAGGTAGAAGTTATTAATGGTAATTATTTTGATGATGTATAAATTGTAAGTTCTTCTTAACAGAAGACCTATGCAAGGCTATGCAGAACTCCAGTAAATCTCAGCTGCTGACATGTGACAACAGCTACCAACAAAAAATAAAAACCAACCTAAAAATCTGCATGATTACACTAAGCCAGGTCTCATTTGCAAAGAGTTCAAATCACCAGCCATCTGAAGAAGCCATGCTCATTTCTCATTGCTGTCAAGCTAAGGAGGAAAAGAGGAAAGGAACTAAAAAACACAAAGTTGCAGCATGCATATAATCAATACCTCTGAGCTCAAAAAAGGTAGCAGAACAGTTCCTGTATTTTAACAGAAGACTGGTTATTTAGAATAGTTAAAGCTCTGCAAATACCGGTAAACAAAGAAAAAAATAAGAAACTAAGAGATAACAAGAACGTTTCATTCAGCAGCAAGTGCTGTGCTTCTTGACCAAGCAGCCTTGGCCTTCAGCACAGGGAAAGGCAAGAAGATGCCAGAACCTGCAGACTTGTCAGACGACCACAGCACCATGCCCGAGCTCGGCCAGCCCTGGGCGATGCTGCAGAGCTGCACATGACACTGCTCTGTCACACTGCCCTCCACTGCACGAGCTCCCAGCACACTGGCAGCTTCCAGGGAGAAGAAACCTCCCAAACTCAGGAAGTCCTACATGCTCCCAGTGACAATGATCTCACTAAACAAACACTGCCTGTGACCCACACTCTTCACGCGCAGAGAAACCACACTCTTGGTGACCCCACACTTCCCACACAGAGATGTTTGAGAAGATCTGAAGAGAAGGCTCACAAGGCCCTCAGCTTGTTGACAGCAAAATAAAACAAAACCAAAAAAAAGGCCTATTGACTTTGCACAATTAAAGTTAAAAGGAAATTTCAGTGTCAGACAAGATTCCAAGGCCCGTATCTTACTGAATGGTAGAGTGAAATAGAGAAGCAGATGCAAAGTACAGATCATCTGTATTATTTTTAAATATCTGGCACGACTGAAATCACCAGCAGCTTTTCAAGATGACCTGTTCTAAAAACACACAAACCTACTACCCTCTTGACAGATTTGCATACAGGGGAAAGCAGATGAGACAGAACTATCCTATCCAGTAATAGTCCACTTCCTATTGCAGGGAATAAAATGTCAATAAACAAGACAAGCAAACTGTTTTGTGAAAGCAGGGACAAAGCCTTCCTGTTGGGGTTAGCAAAAACAAAACCAAAGAAAAATCAATAGCCAAACTACATGGTGAGATTTAATTACAGCAGAGAACCACAGGCAGCCTGACAATTCTCACAACACTCCTTTCACTGGATACACTATAGGGATTTTGCTCAGGAAGACTGAGCTGAAAAAATTTATTTAATTGTTTAAAATGAGAAGTCTTCCTCAGAGTTTTCACCATCCTGTTTATCTTGCCTGAACAGCTTTGGAACTCATCAGCAAGCAACAGAGTTACTGCTCAACTCAGAATGCAGCATTTGGTTGTAATAATCCACAGGCTCCCAGAACTGCCTGGGGTTTAAGCTGCTCTGAAGCTGTTGTCTTGTCTCCCTCCTTAGATCCCTTCTTGCAGACACAGTTAAGTGTAGAATGAAACATTTTTTACATGAAGCTAAAGCTTCTGAAGGTGACAACTGCCAAGATCGTGCAACATTACCCTTTCATCCAAGAGCTGTGCCTCGCTGCATGCCAGGACCTGCCGCCCCACGGACCACACCTCTGCTAAAAGAAGAGGGTGGATGCACCCTTCTCCAGTTTATGGAAATTCAACTCCAAGCTGCTGGAGTCCTACCAACACCGAGCTGCACCGACGGCAGGAATCTTCGCAGTCCCAATTCCTATGTACCCAGACCAAAGCACCAGACACTGGCACAGTTCACACGCTCAGCCCTCCAGAACTTTCTGAGGTTGCTGCAGAAGTATTTAAAGGTCTATTGTCCAAAAACCTCAAACTACGCCTTTATCTCTTGTTTTTAGGTATTTGCACCCTATACTATAATGAGAAGTATGCAAAGCTACCGGCTCTTCCATGATTTATTAATTAAAAAAAAAAAAAAAAGGAAGTCTGGAACTGAGACTTCAGGCTGGAGCGCAGAAAAAGATTTAAGGAATAATTAAGGTAATAATGACTGTTAAAACGCACTAGCTGCCAGACTGGAAACAACAGTCCTTAGGGCAGCCAGCCCTTCCCATCGATCCCTAAACTGCCTGTCACAGGGGAAGGGAATTCCCTCCTCATCCCAGCAACAGATCAGTGGGCGCCGTCAAAACATGCGCTCGCCAAGGCTGATGCCGGCAGCACTGCCGGTGCTGTCCTGACTTCTACGTGTCTAATCTGCCTTTTCCCAAACCCAGCCAAGCTATTTACCATAATATCCTGCGGTAGCCAGTTCCGCAGGTTTATCAGATAAAACCTCCCGAAGCCCGAGCGAACGCGCCCCGCCATTCACACACAGCGCGGGGTCCCGGCTCAGCCCCGCGCCGCGGCACCGGCAGCACAACGCCGCGGGTGCCCCGGGCGGAGGAGGCCGCCCCTCCCCGACCGCCCCGCGCCGCTCGCCCCGGCCCCGCCGCCGCACCCCGGCCCCTCACGGCCCGAGGGGCGGCCACCCCGCCAGCGGCCTACCCACGCCCCCGGGCCGTGCCGCCCGCGCTCACCGCTGTCGCCGATGATGAGCAGCTTGAAGAGGTGGTCGTAGTCCCGGGCCATGGCCGGGGCGCGGCCGCAGGCGGCGGAGCGGGCGGGGGGAAGGGGGGGGCGGGGGGTGGCGGCGGCTCCGGCCGGAGCCACTTCCCGGACAAACAGCCGGAACTGACAGCGGGGCCGCCGCCGCGCATGCGCGGGGCCGCCGCCGGGGGCCGCCAGCTGCGCCTCCGCGCCTGCGCCGGCCCCGCCCCGCGGCTGCGCGGGAAAACGGCCGCGCCCTCGCGCTCCCCGTGCCATCGCGCCTGCGCGTGAGGGGCGGCGGTTGCAGCGGCTGGCGCCATGGCGCGAGCGTGAGGGAGCCGCCGCCGCCCGCGCCACGATTCCCGTCCTCGGGAACTTTGTCCTCCCCCACTGCCGAGCCGCCGGGAGACCTCCGTCAGGTGCCAGTGTGTTCCCCCGCCCCGTAGTTCCCGTAGGTGCTCGTGTGAGGACGCGGCAGAAATCAACGCTGCCCCGCAGGAGAGCACCAAAGGCTGAAGGAGAGCCAGCACTCCCAGCTCTGCTCCAAAGGAGCGATTCTGTGTAGGTACAGAACAGTTCCCATCGCAGCCCAGGCCGCAGGTGAGGAGCCCCGCAGCAGTGATATGGAATGCCCAGGTGTGTGTGTGTGTCACAGGCTTGGCAAGTCAGACCAGTCTGAAATTAAACTCCTGGGGTTTTTAATCCAGAGATGTGCCTGTGTATGGCACATCTCTGTCAAGGAAGGCCCTTGACCTCACAGCAGCTGTGCTTGCACCGTCCCCAGCCCACAGCTGCAGTTCACAAGCACTCACAGTCATCCAGCAGCTTGACTGATTTTATCAGTTGCCCAGCCACTGACTACATAAATTCTGCAAGACTGTGGTCACTTTTTAGGTGATCGCCACTTCCAAGTGGAGACATGGAACAAGAAAAGTGCTGAGCAAATCTTGCTCAGTTTATTTTTTCTAAAAAACACATTCTTGCTGGTACTTGAACACCTGAGATGAAGTTGAGTTATTTAATGAAACCTGTTTTACTAACATGCATTGTCACTCAGGTGGGAAGAGGTATATTAGCACTAAAGAACTTGGATTATTACAGATTATAAATGAGTCTGTATTAGGAAGGAATTGTTCCCTGTGAGGGTGGGCAGGCCCTGGCACAGGTGCCCAGAGAAGCTGTGGCTGCCCCTGGATCCCTGGCAGTGTCCAAGGCCAGGCTGGGTGGGGACTGGGCCAATCTGGTCTAGTGGGTGGTGTCTCACTTAATAATAAACCTTTCTTAATCTTGACCTTCAGAAACGTATTACAGTTTTCAAAGTTCACCCCGTCAAGGTCCTCACATCCTGGAAACCACTTGTGACCTTCTGCTCACATTCAGTCTGCAACTCATGCATTTTAAACACCACACACACACACAGACACATATATATCTCATATATATCTTTCATCAGACAAGCACTGGGGCAGCTCATCATGCAACCCAGCACCACCAGAGTAACTGAGGACACTGTAGCTGCAGGGAAATCCCTTGAATCCAGCACACAAACCACCAGCTCAAACCCAAAATGACAGTGACCCCTATTACCTCTATTTTTAAGCTCATGAAACCTCATCATGTGAAAAGTGTGAGGTGTCATGACATTACCAAATAAAATGGACAGTAAGAACTGTAACTAAGAAAAAAATCAAAATATTTGAATATTTTATGCTTTTACATTTGTCTTTCTTCCACGGTAATTTTTAGCACCTTGTAAGTTTAAACCTCTCATAAATTATTTTTTTATCCTGAAATACACACAGTTCAGCTGTCACTCAGAGACAGTTGCTTGACAGTTCAAAGATGTTATTATCATCAGTTGTAGGGAAAAATTATTTTTTACTGACAACTGGTATTTTTAATACATTTCAAATGAGAAAAAAATTAATTCCTTAGTCTCCAAGTTGGCACAATCAATTTATCAGATCTCATGTTGTGGCAAAAATTATGGCTATTTTATCTCTGATATATTATGCTGCAGTGTATAAATAGTTCAGCAAAAAGTAGCTATCAAAATCCAAATCGAGTGTTTCATTGTGACTGAAAAATCAGCATATTCTCCACAAGTGCAAGTGAGCTCCTGCCTTTTACTCCTCCCTCTCAGGAACAACTAAGCTCAGTGCAGAAATTCAGGTGCTCTTTGGGAAAATGAGTTTTTCCACTTGCTGCTACCTAAGCTGGAAATACAAATCATCAAAATAATAGACGATCTTACTGGCTAAAATGAACAAGTTAATAATAAAGGCTTCATTTACATATAATTTTCTTTCCCATGTTTATGTGAAACATCAATTGGAATCAGAATAGGTAAGCCAAGGTGCCCATGATCAAGAGCTGAAACAGCCATTCTTCACCAAAACCTGCCCTTTTTTCATTCCTTCCTGGCTGCAGTGATGGAGTGAATGATTCCATAAAATCACTGAGCTTTTTGACACCTATTTAGTAGGTTTTGAATAGCATCAAATTTCATACGTGTTTCAGGGCAAAGGTTTTTGCATTGCATGGTTTAACTGCTGTTCTTGTGATCCCAAAACACAGCTAATTCATCAGCAGTGAAACTCATTCCAGTGTCCCAAGCTGCCAAATCTGTAGGAGTATTTAGTTGAGTTTTCACTCTTGAATATTACTAATTCAGTGCAAAATATGGAGTTTAAAGATAATTTCAGATTCACAAGTATTTTGAAAGGCAAAAATCAGAATTGCAACTCACCTTCAGAATGCAGCTAAATGTGATGAAATAGAACACAGCTTCCATCAGACCAACTGGGAAGCACTGCAGTTTTGTAGAAATACATCCAGTGCATAAATACAAAATTAGAGATAATTAGCTAAAGAGTCATTTTGTAGCTTGGCTTCGTAGCTGATCACAAACTAAACGCGTCAACGCTGGCGTTGCAACAAAGGAACACCCAGACCTTTGTGTTGGGGTGGACAATTGTGTTTGTTATGTGGGGCTTGCAAAACGACTCCCCGGGAGACCTGAGCCAGCAGTGGACACCTCTAGGAGTCAGAATGAAACAAACATGAGGGGCAGCAGTGGAAGTTTAGAAAACATGGAAATCTCTAAGGAAATACATGGAAAATCTAAATTTATTTCATCCAGGCGTGAGGACACTGAAGTGACAATGCAGTTGCTGCAAAAAATGACCTGTTTTCAGTGTCTGTGGGAACAGGACAAGCAGCAATGGACTCAAGTAGCAGCAAGGAAAACTTTTTCATCAGAGACGAGGTAAGTCCTGACAGTCTGATAAGTTCATATGACAAAATACGGCATAGAGAGGTTATGGAATCTCCATCCTAGAATGCTATATAAACAATTGTGTGGCAACCAGCTAGGAATGGTTTAGCAGGAGCTGAGCCTATCTTAGGTACAGGGTAAAATAGCTGATTTCCCAAGTTCCTTCCACTAACTCCTACAGCAAATCTGTTGTCAGGATGCTACATCACAGGCTGGGAACTGACAGCACCAAGAACCTTTTGCCAGAGTCTTGTACTTCTGACCAGAACAAACCACAGCATTCCCAAATACCTGCTCACGGTTCTATCTTGAGTTTGAGGCATTAGTGTGATAAAAACATTCTTGTGTTTGCTGCTACTGCCATAACAATCAGAAAATTGCTTCTAGCAGAACGTGTGCTCCCATGGGGTTCCACTTCATGCTCTCAAATTTTATGATGTGTACTGTTGTGTTCTCCCATCATCATGGTTTGAGCCATCCAGTGTTACAAGCAAAGATTACACACACACACTCCCCACCTACATGAAATAACAAATCTTAGTGCTCTGGCTTTGCAGGTGCAACCAGCTTCTGAGAGTTTCATAAAAACAGATAAGGCTCACTTAACCATTGCTCCACACTAAGTGTAAAGCTCATTTTTCCTTCTAAAAATTGGTATGCTGCAACAAGATTTTCACTAGTTCTATCAAGTGACATAAAATGTACTAGTGAATTAATTTTTTAAGAGAAACGTGTGATCAAGTAAAATAAAATACCTTCTTGGATCACCACAACTCATTGACCAAAAAACCTAATGCCAGGTAGCTTGTGAAACCTGTGAAGATGTAAATACAAAGGACTTTTTGTGAGTTGGGTAACTAAAAAGCTGTCTGTAGTCAAAAATACTTTGGAAATTAACCGGAGTAACTACTTACAAATTTCATTAAATGTCAGTTCTGGCTTGGCTTTATACCGTCTTGCCTCAGTTCTACAAAAGGTTTTCACAGATCACAGCACTGTCCACTCTACAAATAGGTCTGAAATGTAAATCACAGTATAAGTTTGTTGACAAATGAATTTGTAAAAAGAACAGTTTACACCAGAAGGATCAAAGTCGGAGCCTTTATTAAATGTTCCTTCTCTAAACAGACTGTATTTAATCCCCCTTTCGCATCTGTGATTTCTAAGGCTATTTAAATACTCGGTTTTACAGGGATTTTCAGTCTTCAGAACTGTCACAAGCAGTAAGTTAGCAGTACACAGAAACAATACAACTGAACTTTCACTGAGTTTTATTCTTGCCTCCCAGGGTGCATGGAAAAACCAACAATACCTCCAGTACTGGAGTTTTTGCACAGACCCTGGAAAGGAGATAGTTGTCACCAGAGTTTAAGCCTGATGTGCTCTAGCCACATCTCACAATTGGCCACGGCTGACCAGTACTGGTTAGTGTGTCTGTCTCTTGCGCATTATCTGTTTCAAAAAGGGGACCAAATTTTAAATTTTCATCTAGTGTGGGTCTAATTAAGGCTATTCTGGTATATTTGATACTAAAATACTCTCTGGGAGTCCTTTTCATGAAATCCCATCAGAATTAACATTTTCAAAAATGAAAACATTTATAATAGGTGTTTGAGTTGAAATGCTGATGCAGCGGTTGGTTCAGTGTTTCCTTCGGGAGCTGTATCACGTCAGGATTGTGTCATCGATCTGTTCCTCGGAGTCAGCCTGCCCAGCCAGCTTCCGCAGGGACCTCCTGCAGCTTTCATTGAGAAGCTCCAGGCTGGCAGCATCCAGAATCTTGGAAACTGACTGTGGAAGGGAGACAGCACCAATTACCAACTCCTTACAACACACCATTCAAAATCAGAGTCAGTGTGAATGCCTTACGGGCTCTATCAACTAAAATCTTCCAAACATCCCAAAAGTCTTCACCTTGTTTCACAATTCTAGATGTGGGAACTATCCAAAAAAGGTCAGACTTAGAAAACAGGTCTGGAAATGGATGCATGAAGTAGCCCATTCTAAATACTCCCTCCTAGCACCACTGTGATCATCCAAGTGACCAAAGCAACGAATTATCAGTGCCAGCTGAGGGAACTCAGCACAGGAAAGGCTTAAGGGGGAAATGTTAAATGCCTCAATTCTATTAATACTGCACTCTAAGGTTGTACAGAACAGGTGTTGCTGATTTCTTCAGAGCATGAGAATGCTGCTGAAGATCTAAATGAAAACAGGAATGTCCCACTTAATATATTTCATAAGAGACTTCCAGCACATTCTGAGGCTGCAGGCACCACACAGACAAAAGCAGAAGGTGGTGACAGAGCCTTGCTACCAACAATTATGGTTTATTTATATGTCTCATACCTCAAGCACTTCTTCACCCGCTCTCATCTTCAGAAGGTTGACAATAGCCTGGTCACTGTAGGCTCTTACACTGGTGTTTTTGTCTTTTGTGTTGTCCAGAAGTGCTTTGAGAATTGGTTTAATTGTCTGAGTATCCAGAGGGGGAAGATGGCTTTTATTTGCCCACCAAATCATCTTTTCTGCAACTAACTTTATGTCACTGGATGAGTTTTGAAGACACTGAAGGAGACAAAGTTACATTTACATTCAGATATACCAAGGACATGTATTTAAAGCAGTTGTTAATTTTTTTTCTAATTTAAGTATTTAAGAATACGCTAAGAAAAGCAAACAGTTTTCAGCTCACAGGTACACAAGATACACACTTGTTACCAATTAAGTCTGACTAAACTGTGTAAGAGAAGGTCAAACTTTGAAAACAAGACAACTTTTCAATAGAAAATTTCTAAATATGTAGTTGATGACAGTGTCACATGTTCATCTCAACTGTCTCAGGAAATGACAATGACCATGAAGTGCAGAAAAGCTGATAGTGTCAGCACCTCTACAAACACACTCACTCAGCAACAATAGCCAAGCCAGTCTCTGGTTGGAATATTGGTTGTATTTTAACAGTGGATTTCACTTCAAAATTCAAAGAATGAGAGTTTTGTATTTTAATCTTAACCCATTTAAAACATGAAAGCTAATATCTGAATGTCAAGTGCCTTATTAATATGGTGATAAAGGTTTTGTGGCAAGTATGATATTTTATATTTTAACACAATACTATTACATTAATATAGAAAAGCAGGATTTCGAACAAAAAGTCTGCTTTGAAGAATGCTGGCCTGTATCATGTCAACTTGGCATGTTTAGTAGTTTTTCATGTAAACTGCAAAGAAATGTAAAATCTGAAAATGTAACATTCTGCAGGCATCACCCCTCTCTATCTATCCTTGTCTTCCAATAGGGATGCTCGGCTGTGTGGTGGGGTTTCGGGAGGGTAGACAACTAAAGAAACCAAAAAACCCCAGCCACACACCAAAAGAAACAAAGAAATAAAGGAATTTTGAAGAAAAATATTTAAGTTGAAATGAACTGAAAAAGATGTTAACTTCAATGTTTTCACGTCAGGTGAGTTTTGGTATTTGATACATTTCCAGCAAAGGCCGTTTGACCTTTAGCAATCTTAAAAACCTGACAGCTTTCTCACACTCCTCTCTGCCTCTGCCAGCTGTTTGCTACTGCAAAAGAACAATGCATTTTTAGGAATCAGACTTAGGAATCAGCACAGAAAGCTCAAAAGCAGATTTCTATGTTAGAGCAGTGATGGCAGTGTTGTATTCACAGTTTCAAAGCAGGCTGATAGAGTGCTTCTATCTGCACTCTACCTCAAAAAGAAGTATCTAGATTTTGAGGGACTTGATAGACCCACCCATGAGTTAGGTCAAACAGAGATTCTGATCACACAAGAACACCACCAGGTAGTTAACATGAAAATTTTTACCTTAATAAAGAGGCTGGAAAGTTTGGGAGGCAGGTTGCCTCCGCCTTCCATGTGGTATTTCATGAGAAAGCCCATCCCTCTGATGCCACTAACTGCAATAGGGATCTTCAAAATAAGACAAGAATTGGTATTACTACAGTAGCATTCAACAACAGCCTTTCAAACCAAGCTCATGGTCTGTCAGCTTCTGTGGAAGGCTAAACCTATCTTTCAAAAGAACAGCAGCATCTAAGCAGGAAAACACTGGGTTAATGGTGTTGGGTAATATGATGAAAATAATCCCAATGCAACCATGAGCCAGAAGAAATAAGGCAGCAGGTGCTACCAAACCCACAAAATTCCTACCCCAAACTACTCATTTAGCACCAGATTTAAAATCTTCCTCCTAAAATGAGTAATTTCCATGTCTTGCAAACTTGGTCTGTGAATGAGAACTCTCCAGGGAAACAGGAGTGTAATTTACTCCAAATGAAAGCTACTCTGCAGTTAAAGATTATTTAATCTTCATCTCCCCAGAGATCAGAACTCAAAGAACCAGAACAGTTGTGTAATTTCACCATAAAAACTGCATCTAGCCAAGGGAGAATCTTCAGATGGCACTTGGGGTATTTTGTCCTGGTTGGTGACAAACAAACCTGTTCACACACCTTCAAAACTGCCCCAAACAAGTGCTTGCAACAGCACTCCACCACTGTTGGGCAGGACTCACCCTGTCGGCCGTGGCATTGCTGATGATCATCTCCTGGACACTGTTGTAGTATTTTGGGGAACACAGCCTGCCAGGAGCCACGTTCACAGCCACAGAGAGAGCCAGGCTCCGGCCGTGCCTCACCATCCAGTCGATGCCAGAGACATCTGCTGCAGAGGAAAGAACACAACAATGGCAGGGCTCCTGCTATCTAGTCCTCTTCATCTGAGAGGCTTTTGGCAGTTTGTCAATTCACTGCCATAAAATGAAATAATGAGAAGCATCTAAAGCAATGCCCTGCTTCCTCCATTTTTCCTAAAAAGACACACAGACAGAGCTAAAATGCAGCACCTTTTCCAGGCATGAACACCACCTGGGCAGGCAGGGAAGCAGATACAAACAAGGGACTCTCCTGTTCAACTCAGATGCTTCTGATGGTTCAAAATTAGACAAGCTTTGACTCTAATACCTTTGTAAAAGTCATCTATAATTTGACCAGCCAACAGATTTCTTTTTAATCCCACAGGGGATAGTAATCCAGAACACTCTCAAACACTGGGGTCCTAGAAAACTCATGGTTTTTCCTAACTTCGAGGCAAATTAATTCATTCTCCAAAAGCATGTGAAGCTGTCATATGTCGCCTGCAATTAGCATCAGCCAACCTAAGATCACAAGTGCTCTCAAGAGCACTTGATCACAAGATCGTAAGTGCTCTCCCAAAAGGTGGATGGCCCTCCTGTCCACCTTGCCTGCACATCCTGTCATGTCCAACTGTCCTTGTGTCAGCAACAGCAATTACTCAGCCATGCCAGTACTTTTATCAAGTCATCAGATAACACATCCAGAGAAAAACGTCTGGGCAACACCAACTGACAACCAGTTACCTGTGTTCCCTGTGTACCAGAGTGCACGAATTAAGAGCCATGAGCAAAGAAAAGCACAAGAAAATACACAGCAGAGATTCAGTCACAAAGCTGGCCTGAATCAATGGCTGAGAAAGAATCTTCCCTGTTTTCAGGATCTGTTCCAGTCCTGTAAACAGCTTCACCTACCCAGTAAGTGCTGGTGGAGAACAGTGCTGAGCTCATCGTCGGACAGAAAGGCACACAGCTCTGCCAGGCAGCCGGCCGAGGCCATGCGGGTGGCATCCTGACAGGGGATGGGAGAACAGAGAACATGGCTTGAGCTCAACACACCCCAGAGACAGGCAGCGAGGCAAACAAGCATCAGAAGATGACAGGAAATAAAGAGGAGGAGAAAATAAATAGTAGTATTTCACTCCTACTCCCTGTGGGTTTCTTTCGGTTCATATGGTTTCTTATACATAACGGAACTTAAAACCAAATCTAAGGTCAAAAAAGCCAGGTAAGACTGAAGAATTATAGCTCTTATCTAAGTCCTGATTTGTTAAATGGAGAAGTCATAAAGATGAAATTCAATGTTTTAAAAGATGAATTCACAAGAGATAAGTTTAGATTCACTTACTCTAAGTGTTATTTCTAGCCATTTCTGGATGAGCTAGTCTCTGTGATAAACTCTTACTACTTTTCATTTAACACTTCCAGGTTTTTGCTATTTTGGCTTCCTTATGTGACCATCCCATTACTGCCCACTTCTCCCCGAAATTTACAACCCAGTGGGAATGTTTCAATTTTCCTATTTCTAGCATGTCAACAGTTGCATGTCTGTCACAGAGACTGACATAAAAAAGGAATTATTAGATTATTAATTTAATCTCACTCATGTTACTGTTGCTGTCTACTATATACAGAAGACCCTATATTAAACTTGGAGAGCTCTTCTCATTGGAGAAAAATCTGCCATTATCTGAAAAATTTCTCATATGGAATGATAAACCTCACCTGAGAGGGCACAAACACATCTGTGCATACAGTGAAGGTACCACAGCCTGTCTCTAAGATAAAAAGCAAATCCTGACTGCAGAGCTACCTGAAACCTGTTAGTGAGAAGCTGCAGGTCAAACCCATATATGCAGTTGCCAAGGAAACATTAAAGTGGAGGTTTCTCAGAGTTACCAGGGACTAGTCAGGAATCTCCAATTCTCACTGTGACTACATCATTAGTAATTTTCCCAGAAGTTATTTTAGACACCAATTCTGTTAGAAAGTTCAGATTTTAAGTGTAAGAACAGGACTGTCTGCAGCAGGGGACCCTTGCAGCTGGCTGAAGCAGTACCTCATCGTGTCCCAGCATCCCCAGCAGCACTGTGCTAATACTCTTCCTAATTGCAGCATCTACTTTTGCACCAGCTCCTCGTGTGACAAACCGCAGCGCCTGCAGCATCGTATCCCTGGAAGAGATCACATTCTACAGTCAGACACTGCCTCTCCCCCACCCTCCAAGAGAAATTTTGCTCTGAATAACTGTAGATCCTTGCACAGCAATTACACTGAGATGCCTTATGTTTTGGGAGAGTGATCCCCTCTCTGCACTCCATCCTAGACAGTACTTCCATGTTTTCTGTCTAACACAACACAGATGTTTTCTGATTGTTCAAACATTAAAAAAAATTATCATGTCAGGAAGTGCATATCTTAGGGATCTGTGCCTTTAGGACACAGAACAGCTGCTTTACTTCAGGTCAGACTGACAGTCAAGACTGCCTTTTATCTGAAAGTGAGATGCTTGGGGATGTGCAGGAGAGGAGAACTGGGCAGACCTCAAGCACTCTTTCTCCTAAATACTCTCACAGCTCAAGTTCTGACACAGGAAGGCCCCATCATCCCCATTCTTGGTTTACAGTCCACTGCTTTCAGTAATACACACATCTGACTCTAACTGAGGGTTTGGTTCATTAATCCCAGCTCTTTCTTTCATCCTCAGTAAGCAGGAAGGTCTGAGCTGTCAGCTGCAGCTCACCTGATGGCAGAGTCATCGCTGGAACGAATTCCATTGAGGAGCTCTGTGAAGAGCGGATCCACTTTGACATGGATGACAATGAGTTTCCCAAGAGCATCGGCAGCTTTAAGGCGAACAGCGCGGTTTGAGTCCTGCAGAGCTTTGGTGAACGTTGTTTGCAACTGGGGCAAAAATGGTTTCAGAGCAATCTCAACCTATTCCAGAGTGGAAGAAGGGAAAGTGGTGGGGTCAGTATTAAAAAGCAGCTAGAGATCAAAGCCTGAAAACAGCACAACCTCTTCTACAGCAGTTTGTTATCAGAGAGCCTTTGTTAAATCTAACACGCTACTGAAACAGGAAAAACATGAAACAATAATCTACCACAAAACCTTTAACCTTTTCCAGTCTAATCATCCCTTCTTCATACTTAAATACAGGGGTAGCCTGAAGAAATTTGACACTATTGTGAACAGCCTTTTGTACACTGAATAAAAGCTCAGCTCTGTTCAAAGATACATAAGATCTTTGCAGTTAAGAATACATAAAAATAATGGATACAGGAGAGATTAATTGGATGGTGGATTTTAATAACTTGAAAGTGGGATAAGCATTTATCAATATTTCTAAACTCAGTGGTTCAGCACTGGGGGCTTTTTTTTGTAGGCCAGAAACTGCTGGAAGAATGCAATCCAGTTACAGTGCTATTTCTACATATCAAATCCACAGCAGCAGGCATCCCAGCTGTATTTACATGAACAGCAACAGATAATTCTGAAGGTTGCCATGGAAAATGTTCGCAAACCACAGTCCAATACTTTGAAGCTTACCTTAGCTAAAAGAAGGCTTAATGTTTCAAGAAGAGCCACCTTGACATTCCAGCTGAACCGATCTCCCAAGATTCGAATGAGTGGCCCAGTGATGCTCACCACAGATGGTTTGAGAGCTTCAGCAGAAGTCAGCTTTATAACCAGCCCTAAGGCCTTTGCTGCCTCCTCCTTCTGTTCTGGATTACCAGTTAAAACACCTTCCCGCAGCACCACAAGTATGGAAGTCACTCCCTGTCATGAAAATCAAATAAGAAAGCTTAGAAGCTAAGATGCAAGAAATATGTATCTTATTTTTGCTCCTATTATACACCAGATGCACAAACTTGGAGAGTTTCTCTCAATTTCCTGTTGACCTTCAGCTGCCTGATTCCACACTGACAGAGCTACTTTTATTTGGTTTGATTTCATGCCTCTCCGCCTTACTAAGCTAGTTGCTATGAGAAAAGTGGTGGCAGCTCAGGGAATTTTTAAACCAGAGAAATTTGGCAAAGAAGTCCAGTGTTACTCCCCCACAAAAAGCAGCCAGCAACCATAAATTATGTGCATAACAGAATTGTCAGAGACCTCATTGCAAGACGGGTCTTCTGTAGGGTTACTCAAGAGCTCTAATCTACAAAAGGTCCTCCAATATACAGGTTTGGAATGCCTAAATAGTCACTGCTTCTAATAACTGTAATATATCAATCAGCTCTCCCCAAATGTGGGGTATTGTGGTTGTGATGAATCCGCCCTCATTCTCATTTTTACCTTCTTAGGAATACAGAATCCTGGCACATGCTCGCCCTTGGCCTCATTCCCTACAATCCGGATATCCCTGTGCAGGTCCTCAATGAGAGCAAGCTGGTTCCCAGCATCTAATTTCTGCAGGAGAGAGGGGTAAAACAAAGATCAGGCAACATCCAGATATCTTCTGTGAAGTCTTCTCAGGCCAGCCATTTACTCCTGTAACCTTTTTAAGCTGCCTCTCACCTTGGTGATGGAATTAAGTGCATCCCAACTTTCATTCAGAACTACAGGGTTGGTGTCATTAAACAGTCGAATCAAGCCTGAAACCAAGCTCCTGAGATGTCCAGTGTAGTCTGCTTTTGTCTTGGAGCAGTAGATATTCAGCATGACAGCTGCTGCCTGTCTCATGCCCAGCTCAGGGCTGCGGGTAGCTTCTAGCAAATCTTCAGTTATAATTCTTTGTCCAACGTCATCTTCCACAGACAGGATCACAGACTGGCAGTTTGCCATCTCCTGAAGAGTCCAAATTAACTTCACATTAGCTCTCAAACAGAACAAAGCCAAATTTAGCCCCAGGTTTCTGTGTGTTATCCCCAGCACTGTCTCTGGATGAATGCTACAACACACCCCACTTGCTAATTGTTTCTCATTAAAGAGCTGGTCACATAACTATTAAAGGCTTGACTCAGTCCTGGTGCAGACACAAGTATGACCAATTCCTAAAACTTAACAAGTGACCAAAGTCTACTGAACTGATTGCTGCAGCAGATGCAGGACGGCTAATTTACAAAAATTGGAGTAGCTCAGTCTCCCCCATCTTACTCACCCATGAGAGACTGTGAGTCTTGTCAGATAACATTCTTCTGATTTAGGTAGTTTAATGCTGTGCGTCACAGCACTAATTACAAGCACGTCTGTGGGTACATTAAAGATCTCCAGGCAGACTTGGGGCTAGAAGCTGATCTAATGGGTATCCACAACAGAAAGACAAGAGGACTCTGTCACTCATTCCTAATTCACCAACTGATTATGAAAATGTCTGTCCACAGTCACAACTCCAGGATGTTCTCTGGAGTCCAAACACAGATGTTTTGGAAAGCAGTACGGGAGGAGTGCAGCATGCAGATAGATTTCCTCCCTGCAGCCCTTTAATCTCTCCTCTTCTACACCAAGAATAAATACAAAGTTAACTAGACTTTCTGGCAGTTCTCCAGGAATAAGTAAACTGAGAATTGTATCTTGTAGCAGGCCAAGGAGACTTTAAAATGGATACAAATAGATTTGCAAAGCATACGTTTTTTGACTCACAATATGCCACCAGGCAAAAAAACTTATCCTGGAGAAGCTAATGGACTGAATTAAACATCCAATCTGTGAGTCTAGAGAACACATTCTGGGCTGGGAAGTAAACCTGGTGCACTATCTTCAGGCAACCTGTCACAACAAAGAGCTGAGCTGTGCTACTTGCCAATTGCTCTTCACTGGTGCCCAGCTTCTCTTTGAGTGCAGACATCATGGCAGGCAGGATGACACTCAAGTGCCGTGTCAGAGCGTCCCCTGCCACTGAGGAGAGGAAAGCCAGCACCCGGGTATTCACTGGTGGGGTAGTCAGCTACAAAAATAAAAAATAACACCAAAAATTTGAGACAAGGAGAAAGTTCTTTCAGGAGGAGTCTCATTTTCTCTACAGCATTAAATATTTATGCATCACAAGCCAAATAACAATATTTTGAGCATAAAATCAGAAGAAAATTTCAGACGATGCTCTCCCTTTTGCCATACTGGTCCAAAGAAAACTGTCAGCAAGCAGAGGAAACAGCACAGATACAGTTTAAAATTTGTTTCCCATTGTACCTTCGGCACCAAGTAAGGCAGCACCACTCGGCTCTTGACAGCCATAACTTGTTTAAGACCATCCACAGCGAAGTCAGCTGTCTCCTCATTATCCTACAGGGAAAGAGAAAGAGATAAACCCGAGAAATTATCTGTGACACACCAAGCTAAGCCCTGTTTCAAGGGACAATTTTCCATGTGATCATAAAAACAAAACCAAGTCCTTCCATTCAAAAATCTTCTCATATTCTGATAGTACCTAGCAAAACCCAAACCAAGCTCTTCTGTCACATCAAAAAGATTTTCCATTTCGAGCATGGTGGCCAAGCAACTTCATCAGGTGACAATGGCAATTCCATCACAGAGCCAGGTGTAGCAATTCTTAGGCCTAGGCTTAAGCCACAAGATCTTCCCTACCACTGGCTAGGGTGAATCCAGGAGGAGACAAAATACTGCTGCCATTCCCTGGAAGGTCTGCCACTACAATCTTCCTCTTCTTTTAAGTTAATTATTCAAAACTTGTCCCACAACATCATTAATCAGGTTGTTGACTAATCCTGAGCAATGCTCACCAGCTGCTTCAGCAAGAAAGGCAGGATGTCTTCAAGAGCCTGATGGCCAATTGTTGAGTGCAGCTGTTCAAATGTTTTGGCTGCAGCCTCTCGAACTTCTTCCAGAGGGTCACACAGTGCTTTTCTCACTGTAGGAACCAGAGACTCTGAGAAAAGCAGTACCTGTAGATGAAGAGATAAAATTACAGAACATCTAAAGCACAACAGACACGCATATCACAATAAAGTAGTGAAGAATGTAGAATTTGCATAACTGAAAGTAAACTGCAGTGTGCTTGGAATATTAGAAGAAAAACAGGATCCATCAGCACAAATAGCTGCAGTGCTCTAAGGCTACCTAGTGGAAGATTTCTAGTATTATACCTCATAAAAGACAATGTTTAAATTTACCGACTGATACAAATTCATACAATTTGCCTGACCAGCAACTCAGTGTTAGTTACAAGCCCTGACTTCAGACCACAGAACAAGTCCAGCACTAGCTGTAGTTTTCCATCTGAAGTGCAATACCTGCACCATAACACCAACACCTGGGAAAAAGGGAATTTCACCCGGCACATGTGACTCACTGCATCTCTGCTGGTTGATTTCATGATCTCACTCAAACCGATGCAGACTCCTTGCCTCTCATCACTCTTGTCTGATCTCAGTCCATCTTCCAGGATAGGAATGATTTCAGGAAGGATCTTCTCCCCTAACTTTCGAACAAGGTCTCCTAATGTCCGTGCTGCAACCTGTCTCCAAAAACGTATTAATTATTTTCCTTTTTTATAAAACCTTAGAAGGTGAACTGTGAGCAAATGTTAACTTTTGACCATATGCTACAGTTCACAGTGCAGACAGAACAGTAGGAATGGAAGCAAGTATTACAAATAACCATTGAAAAACAGTTTTACTGTCATCACAATCACAGTTGCCTTCAGCAAACAGAATTCAGACATGCTCATGCTCAGAACAGTTAAATTGATAATAACTCCTGAGGAACACAGGATAATTCTTCTCCAAAGCCATCTTCTATAGTCACCTGCAGGATCAGGAAGGCACAACTTAATTCCTCACCGTTCGCTTATCTGCACAAGTACTGGCCAGGAATTTCAGCAGAAGCCCGAAGAGTGTTGGCAGGATTTCCCGCAGCGTGCGAGGAGTGTTTGAGACAACGATTTTCCAGACGTGTAAGGAGGCCTGGCGCACCACCAGCTGTGTGTCTGAGCGGCCCATATACAGCCCTGCCAGCACCCTGTTCCTCCTCTCCACTCCCAGAGCATTAATGATAGCCTGGAAAGAAACAGCACAGAATTGTATTATCTGCCCCTGAAATCTATAAAAAGAACAGAATACATGATTATTCAACATGTCTTCCCAGCAGGCTGTCTATGCTGATTTAAAAAAGGAGAACTTGAAAAAAATAAAGGCACAACAGGCAAGAATGGCTTTACCTTGTTTGACTGGGCTGTTCCAAAGTTGTCATCCTCTGAGGCAGTTTCTGTGGTCATTTTTCCAGTGACTCCTGAGATATGGAATAGAAGGTCTCCAAGGAGCTGAACTGAGCTAAACCTGGCAACAGGAGCAAGTCAGGTGTTACAAACAGGGCGCCCAGGCAGTACCTGTCCAGTTCTGACAAGATGTCAGCTACAGACCAGAGCCAAACGTGAAGCATGGCTGGGTCTGCACTGAAATGCTGCATGGGCTGATGTGCAACATCAGTCTGCCAACACGGCTGAAAGCAGCACGATAAAGAGAAAGGGAAGGAGTGAATTCCAAACTGAAGGGCTGAGAGAATTTTCAAATCAAAACAATAAACCCAAGAATAGCCTTGACTCTAAAAAGGAAGAAGACATTGCCCCCATCTGTCTAACTCAAACGATATTCACCTGGGGTAAGAGTACTTAGCACCACTCAATTTGCACAAATCATTTAGTGCAGCTAATTTCTGAGCAACTGCTCTTGGCTGTGAGTGCTCCACTGCACATTTTCGTACACAGGAGAACAATAACTTGCTCAGCTTTTGGAAAAATGAAAAACAGTACACAAGGGCTAAATATTGCCACATCAACTGCCTTGGAAGTGCATTTCAGAGTCATCGCCAGAATCAATAATCCAGCATGAATGCTCTGCAGGTAGTAGGAAACCTGATCCAGCCTGGCAGGCCTTTGCAGATTCAAGTGCTGTAAGGCATTATAGTCAAATCAACAGCCAAAAAGAGACACTTGGTTTTTTTGTCACAGGTCTCTGCATTTTTTTGAGAAGCAACATAGAGCCTAAATCAGACCAGTTTTTCAATCATGGAAGGGAAGTGTTTGTGGCTAAGCTGGTTCTGCCTTACCTTATCCTCCACAAGTCATCGAAGAGCCCATCCTCGAGCTGTGGCAGGAGCAGGGCGATGGCAGTCTCGGCGTACATGCTGATGATCCGCTGCCCCGCGCGCAGCGCCGTGTCCCGCACAAACTCGTTCTCGTCTGCCAGGGCCTGCACACGGGCACAAAGGGGGCTCTGAAAACTCGGCCTTTCAGCACAATACACAAATGCAACAGCAGGAAAACAAACCAATGTTTTCTCTCTCCATGAAAACCCAGTGAACTACAGAGTTGTCAATGCACAAAGATGACTCCAAAAATGACTAGTGACCACAAGTAAAAGACAGCAAGCCAATAACTTAGAAGAAACCATTTATAATTTAAATACACTTTCTTTTTTTTTTTTTTTTTTATAGTCCAATCAGGCTGGACAAGTCTCTGCACATGCCACAATTATTGAAAATGACACTTTAAATATTCTGGAGGCTTCATTTTATTGTCTGAGAACTAAAAGTCTTCAGTTTTGCTACATACCTTCAGGATACAAGGAATAATGGGACCAACATAGGGAGTGAACTTGTCTCCAAAGGTAATTGGCAGGTAGTTGAACATCATGATATAACCATCTCGTACATGTGGAGCAATATCCACTTTACTGGCAGTTGCTACAATCTCTGGCATAAGTTTCTCCAGCTTTTCCACCCCCAAACCAGCCATAACTTCAGCCAGACCTGGGGAAAAAAAGCAGGGAACAGAGTTGATACACACAAGAAACAAGGAGCTAATCTGATTTAATATGAGAAAACCTGAGCTCAGTGCTCACACACAGCTGTCCCCACCTTGAGCAGCACCAGAGCGATCCACTGAGCTCTGCTCGTATGTCAGTGTCTCCATCAACCACGGCAACAAATCCTCAAAGCAGGACTCTCCCATACCCTTCACCATGGCCCCCAGGGCCTTTGCAGACACTGTGCGCACCTAACAGACAAGAGGAACAGGGATCTGCAAAATGTCCAGTCAAAGGTGCTACAGATGTGCCAGACTGATTAAGACAATGTTTAACCTACTGCACTGAAAGACAAACTGTGTTAGTACAAAAGACTTACTTCAGGTACAGGATCCAACAGAGAGGCCTTCAGTCCAGGGGTCACACTGGGTAGGTATGGAGCCAGATCCTAAAACAAAGAGCCCGAAAAGTCAGAACCAGATTCAATATGAGAGAAAACACAGTCACCTTCATGTAAGGGACATTCACCCCTTATAATCAGCAAACATCTTTAACATCCTGAGTGTTTAATTAGTTGCTCTCACAGTACTGCAGAGAAGCATAGTGAATTATTCTGCAAGTCCAAGAAACCTCAGTTCTGTGCAGATCACTCAAAACCTTTTTAATGCTCGCTCACAACCCAGCAGTTTGTGTCTTAGGAAAATCTAACACTCTTAACATTTACACAAGGTTTAAATGTAGAGATTATCAGCACAAAAATTAAACAAAGCTCTTTAGCCTACAGTCAGGTCCTACAAATACTTTTCAAACAAATGCTGGATCCATTTGTTAGCAGCTGATCTGTGTTTCATTTGTTTGTTTGTTAAGGCATTTCTTATGTGGTCAAAATTACAAGACCTTTTTACAGGGATAAACTGGTAATAACTAGATGCCCAAAGCTGACAGTCCCAAGCACCTGAGAACTGTCACTATCCTTATAGTCATCTGCTCATTTACATACATTTAATTAAGAAGCTGCATGGATGCTACTATTTTCTACCTTAACAGCAAAATCTCCAAGCCAAATAAATTCGCTCTAGTGCTTGTCCTAATCCCATCAATTAGAATACAGTTAAAAGGGCATTTCTAGCACTGTACCTTCTGGTCAGTCAGGGAATACATGTTCCCAATGATCTGGGCAGCCATTTTCCTGGTGTCCGTGGAACGATCCTGGAAAGCTCTCTGAACAATTGGCATGATCAGTGCTAAGGATGGAGCATCAATGAAATGGACAAATTTGGTATCCAGCAGAGTCTGCAAACACTTCTGAGTCTTCCTGGAGGGGTCAGTGAGAGCATCCAACAGAACTGGAGCAATTGCTGAGTATTTTTTAAAAGGAGAGAAAAGACTTTATTTGTATATAAACCAAGAACATGTCATGAATGAGCTAGTGTGTTCTCATGGCATGTTTTAGGTCCTTCTAAAGCAACACATGGCACAAGAACAAGGGAAACTCTATTAACATCAGCTGAAAAAATGGACAGGAACATTTAAAAAGCGTGGAAGCACACAGCTGCTGTTAAGTTTTCATGTTATACTTCTGTAGGATTAGTTTCATTTCTATACAAATTTCCATTTAATCCTAAATATTGTGAACCTAAACCTTGCTGTTATAAACCACAGTCACATCAGGACATTAGAGATGCAGAGACAGATCTTACCCAGGATCTCTGGATTCCTGATGACAGATCCAATCTGCCTGAGAGCCTGCTGCCCTGCATTCTGCACCTTCACATGGGAATCTGTCAGCACTTCAGTGAGTTTGGGCACGATGTTGGGTAAACAGGAAGAGAGTTGTTTGGGAGCACAGTATGCCATAGCCCCCAGCAATTCCACTGACCCTGTGAACAAAGTACACCAAGAAAAAAAATACAAAAGAAAAGACAAATCACAGTATTAAGAACTGACATGAGATGACAGAAAGACACCAAAAAATACTTTTCTTTTGTACACGGGAAAAAGCATATGTTAAGAAAATTCAAGGTTCTGAAGTACGACTATATAGAAACAGGATACAAACCATGCCTTGAATATGCCAGGGGGAAAAAGGTTACTCAAATATCTCAGGGAACTTAGCTGTAAAAAGCTGGAGAAGTTCCACAGTCCCTTTTAAGACAATAAACCATCATGGCCATCTGAAGGGATGAAGGAGTACACAAGGGGGGTGACAGCAAAGGGAACTGAGGGTCACTTTCAATCATGTCAGGCACATATCGGTCCATACCAGCTTTAGTTCTCCAAGATTCCTCTTCTAGTGCCGCAAGAAGTGATGGCAGAACCAGCTTCACTCCATGAGTACTCAGATTGCTCATTACAGCTTTGGCACAGTCATCTGCAGCCTCCAAGGAGAAGAGAACACTTACAAACTGTGACACAACACTGTTTTCCTTCCTCTGAGACTCTCTGGGAACAAAGCCTTCATGTAAATAGTGTCTCAGTACAATGATGCAGCTGGCTAAGTAGCTCCCAATTAATGGCAAATGAAATCAGATGCTTTCAGTTACTAAGAAGATCAAATTGTTATTAGTGGTATCTCAAGGGATAGGACACCTTCTCTATTCGCCTCATTACAAACAGGATTCACATCCATATCCATTCCATCTGGGTTATTAACGCTGTGCAGAAATAGCAGAAATTTAAGGCACCTTACCTCTCGCACATACTGGTTCCCATCTCCAAAACAAAGCAGCAGGTGAGGCAGCACGTGAACCACATAGGGCTCAAATAGCTTCCCGAGCATGCTGCAGAGCATCTCAAAGGCAAACAGAGCCCCTAAAAACCCAAAAGAGACAGTCAGAGTAAAACAAAACTTCATTTAAGGAGGATGGAAAAAGAAGATACAATTTGCTAAATACTGTTCCAAAAGCACTCAAATCTCACAACTGGAAGTCTCTTGCTTTCTTGCCCTTGTGGTTTGTGCTGTAGTAGGGATTTGTGGCCTCAGAAAAGGCACTTTCCCCCAGCAACACCTGTCTTTGGAAACAGGAGAGGGGAGCACATCTGTATGGTCTAGGACTAGAAATCCTTCTTCCACCACGATGTGAATCGAGCAATTTTGGAACACTATACAAAACCAACGGCCAAACTTTAGTAAAATAAATGCAGCTAAACCAAATACAGGGGTGCAGGAACTTCAGCTGACCACAATGGTAGCAGGTACAAAAGAAATGCTAAGTATATGGAGGGAAAAGCTCCTGTCCCTTACCCTCTCGCCGTCGGAAGTTCTTCTTGTCCTGGATAGCATCAGTCAGGGTGGTCATCATCTCCTGCTGCTTGAGAGAGAGGATGCCCAGGCCTTTCACCAGGCCTGCCAGACCATAGGCTGCACCTTTGCGCTCAGCGTACTTATCAGACTCCAAGAGCAGCTGCATCAGCTTCTGGATCATTCCTCCTGCATCCTCCTTAATTGCAGGCACTAGAGGTGGTAAACAGCTTGCCACTGACTCTTGAACCTGTAAAACAATCCACCAGCCACCAGATCACGAAACAGCCATTACTAACATAAATTCCTGCTAGAATGTACCCCAAGTGAAACTTTTCTGTCACCATTTTTCATCTCTCTGCCATCCCTAAGAGCATCCTGGTGTTAACCTGCCTCTGTGTGGAAGCTGGCAACTCCTCCCAAAGGCACCTACCTGCTGAGATGGGGTGGACAAGGCTGCTATCAGTTTGCCAACAATTGGTTTCACTTTAGGGTCACTCTTGTCCAGATGTTTTGCCAGTGACCCCATCAGAATGACCACACTTTGCCTGACAGCATCATAACTGGCATCATTAGGAGCATTTTTCAGGAATTCTTCAAACACTGGCAAGAGAGAGTTAACATTGTCCTGAAAAACAAAACCACAGAACTTGCCACTAGAGTCCACTCAGAATGAGATTTGCTATGCTCAGTGGACTTGTTTGTTCTTCTCTGAGCCAACAACTGAACAATCACACTGTATTTACAGTTCATTTCATGTGTCACATCACATAAAACCTTGTATCATCCCTACAGGCAACAAGTATTTCCTGCTAGAGAGAAATTAGCTCTTCAAAATTAGAATCCCCAAGCCTGCCAGCATGATGTTCTGCCAGAAGCATTGCAGGCTCTCAGGCCTGAACATCAGTGCCTGCTCCTCCACTTGTTCCATTTGCCAAGGGAGAGCAGAGACATCAAATGAACTTCACAATGTAAGAAACACAATGAAAAAATGAATAATATGAAAATACTCCAACTGTCCTGGGCTAAACTAAAGAATACAGGCATCTGTCCAGAGGTGACTGGCACATATGAGGAAAGCAGAAGCTGAGCAATTCACACCCTGCACACCTTCCCCAGCTGACACTGCTGGGGAAGAGCTGGCAGGGAGAAGAATGGTCCTTAGTTCCTCAATGTTTTAAGTTTAATTAAGCCAACAATCAGCAAGCTTTCATGTTTTGCTTTGCATAAAGCCTGAAAAGGAACTTTCATCTTTGCAGGATTAAAAGATCTATGGTCTGATTTTATTTTTATTACTCTAGTTTTATACCATTTTAACTCAAATTGATTCAGGGATATTACATTTTATAGCAATGACAGGTAAGAACCACACTTAGTCAACACTACACACTAACAGAACAACTCTGAACACAAAAATTCATAAACTTTTCAACTGTTACAAGTAACAGCAACCTCTAAGAAGTTTATAATTTTATTTTTTTTTAAATCTATGGGCTCCAACACAGTATCTACATATCCATTACATCTTTTTTCCACTGATAGAGACAGAAATATTGAGACTTACTTTGCCATGAGTGTTGAGTGTTGAAAGAGCTGCATCCAACATGCACTTCCTGACCTCAGGACTCCGATCATTCAGAGCATCTGGCACAAAAAACTGAAAGAGGGGCTTCACCTGAGAACTGTCCAGATGCTCTGAGAGCTTATTAAGGGCCAGTGCTATGCCACACCTGTGAAGAAGGTGATGAGCCTGTGAGCTGACTTCTCATAGAACTGAGAGCTCACAATCACATTTGCTATCAATAGCAATTACAGAAACAGAGCAAGAGCCATTATGGAAACAAAATGCCTCAGCGTGTCCAACCTCTGTGCATTTCATTACATAACTCCATGCTGCAGTCTCCCACAAGGACAACAACCCCTCAGCCATATAATAGCTTTTATCTCAATTAAGCATTAGGGATACTTGAGCCAACTTAGACACCAGGATCACTTCAACTACTGCTGAAATGCAGAAGCTTTACAACAAGGTACATCAGCATTAAGGATAGATTAGCTCAAGACAAGTAGCAAACAAGATGATCTCCAATTAAACCGGTACAGAACATACAAGTAAACGGAAAGTAATTATCCAAACTGGAATTTGGCCAGTTCATTAAGGCTTGCACTGCTGCTCTTGAAACAATCAATGGCCCATACAGAGGTGGGAACACGGTAAGCTAAGACAAAAATCAGACAGTCTGAGAGGGAAAGACTCTGTTTTTATCAGGACATAGAGATGACAGTATCCAATATTTTGATGCAGTTCTGCTTGCCCCTAGTTTGCTTGAGGGGCACATTCTCTACCAGAAGGACACATGAAAACAGCAAGTCAATACAATTGCATGTAATTTGTTCTCCTAAATAAAAAATCAAAAACATTTCATTTGGATGCACAGGAAGTGATGAGATCAATCTGACTATGACTGTACCTTGCTTCCCACTGGTCAGGCGGTGATTCAGATATCACTCGTCCCAGAGCATCCAAAACTGGAGGTGGTCTCTGGAAGGAGAAAAGATTTCATTAAAATGCCTTTTCTAAGGATAGGCACGCAGAGAATTTGTCAACCATACCTGCAATGCCATTTGATAATACTGCACAGAGTTATGATACCACTAGCAGGACAGCAAGGTGAAAAAACAAGCAGAAAGCAAGTTTGGGGTCAAAGTTACTTCAGCTGACACTGCCCTAGCACAGCCTTTCTGTATCATCTAAGGCACCCCTCCCACTTGTCCAGTGGTGCCATCAGTGGCTGATTACATGAAGTTCGGGACACTGAAGTCTGTGCTAAGCTCAAACAGGACAACAGTAGATCCAATGCACATCTTCAGGACAGACAAAAGGGTATGTGACTAACAGAAAATAAAGCAGCAGCTCATGCCTGTCAACCCCTTAGGGCAAGAGTACTTACATAGAGCTTCTCCTGGTAGATCTCTGTGAGCTTGCTCATGACCTCTGCTGCTTGCTTTCGGTACTGAGCTACAGCTCTGGAAAGAGCCTCAGCCCCTGCCTGTCGCACTGCCTCTTCGTGGTAGATGACATCTTTGATCAGCAGGGAACACAGATCAGGCTGCAGCTCCAAACCCATGGACTCCCACAGCCTGCAGCACACACACAGAGGTGATGGGTCATCCTTCAGCAAAAAAGCCACTGCTACATGTACAATTGGAGTGACCTACAGCTGCCCTCCAGCTGTGGGGCAAAGCCCCTGAGTGCAGCTCCATGTCATGGGCAGAGAAGAGATCCCCCTAAAACCCAGTCAACAAGGAAGAACCCTTACCTCTCTGCCAGTTTCTGAATCTCATCTTCAACATCAAACTTTACTACCCAGAGGCGACGCAACAGGTTCAGTCCATTCTTCTCATCACTGTCTGGGGTTGGCAGAACCATTTGTAGCTCCATCAGTCCCTGAATTAGTTAACAGGAAAATCAGTGCCAGGACATGATTTTTAGACATAAACACTTTAAAACACTTAAAACTTTTGGCAAGTCAAGCTCTCAGTGGTTGGAAGGGTCAAAATTTATGTTTGCTTGTGCCTCTCACTGCCCATGATGGTAAAGGACTTCCTATTACTAGTAGGTGAGATGGTGGGACTCAAGAACAGTGCTCCCCACAGGCAGGTTGCAGAGAGGCTCTGGTGACTACAGTCTATTCTGCTTCTAAGTACAGACAAGACAGCTCAGGTGGCCTAAAATGGAATTTGTTTCATGCAAAGTCTCAGAAGTGACTAAGCCTGCAGCTTTCCAATAACAAGGCCTAGTACAAACAGGAATTTTTTGACAGCTTCTCTCTTTAAGACTAAGCTCTATCCAATTGTAAACAGAAGGTGTTAAGTAGTCCTAATTATATCTCTTTTAAGGAAACAAAGGTGTGGATAAACCCAGAGTACTCCTTTGTGCAGATAAATCCAGCCCAAAGAACATGACTTGGAGCATTATTGTTCCGACTGCCTCTGAACCCCTGCCCAAAGCCTGGCATCACAGCTGAAGCCTCTCTGCATCTAGGTGTTAGAAGAAGATTCACCTCCCAAAACATGAATGATTCCCACCTACCCTGAGAGCTGCATCTCGAACATTCATGCAAGGAGACTGCAGGGCCTGCAGGAGCACATCGATCTCCTCCTGCTCGGCATAGGCACAGCCGTCCTCACCGCTGCTGCTCGCGCACAGCGCCGTCAGCGCCTCCGAGGCCAGCACCTACAACAAGTGTCACAGATTCCCCTGCACCTTGAGCTGCTGTCAGAGCAAGCGCTGAGTGCTGTCACAGCAGAAGAAATTCCCAAAGAACAGTGACAAAACCGAGATGTGACGAGTTCAGCCCAACTCTTTGCTTTTTATTGTTGACCTTTCTGCCGCCTCATCCCTTACAACAAACACTCAGAGGAGAGACTTACTGAGCTTATCTGGCAGAGCAAGCCTTAGAGAATGAAAAAATGTCACCTCTGCAAAACTGAAGAATATATTTGGTACAATAAAACCCACAGAAAAAATATGCAGACATTTTAATCCAAGAATACCATAAACACAGAAGAAAATTGGGAATGTATCAACCACCACCATCAGAGACTTACACCAAGTGGTACATTTCCCTCATTCAGATGCTGATGAAACTTAGGGAGAATCCTGACTGTGGTTATGAGGCTGAGCACTCACCTGTAACCGTGGAGAACCCGTTCCTATCACCCGGGTCAGCAGAACCAGCATGTCCCTGCGGGGCAGCAACTCTGGGCCATTCTGAAAGGTTGAGAGGAGAAAAGGGCAGGGGGGAAGGATAAAGGCTTTTATCTTGTGATTTCAAAGTGCCTTGCCTATGTATGACACTCCTTAAAAAATCCCAGTCAAAACCTAGGGCTAGACAGGTACCAAAACCCATGGCAATCCTATACAGTTAACTCTAACCTGGAGAATTCATCTGCTTTGTCCAGTTTATTCATCAGCTGTTTCATCCCATGGCACATCTGAAGGAGGTCATCTGACCCCACAGCCCTCACCTCATCCACCAACAAAGACTGGCCATTTCCTGATGATCTCAGCTGAGCATGCACTGTAAGAATCTGCAGAATCTTGACCAGGAACTCCTCCTTGTCTTCACTGTTATGGGGTGTCTCAGTCATAACCGTCTTCAGGAGAGGAAAGACTAAGGAAAATGCTGGAGCTGATAATGGGGCAGCACCTGTAAAAAGGAAAAAACCATTCTGTGAACACAAGTTGATCCTCCCATGACTTGGTTGATAGTACTGCCTGGTATAAAATGTACACCTGAGTAGCCTGTAATAGATATGGCCAAGCTTCAGCCTCATGCACAAAGATGCTGAGTAAACCTAAGTATTTGCCACTTAACAGCAGCAACGGTGTAGCCCCAACAGCGACTTTTGGCATTTCAGTGTCAGGTTAAGGGTAGGACTTGATGATCTTAAGGGTCTTTTCCAACCTAAATGATTCTATGATTCTACCTGGCTTCAATTAAAGTCACATTAAGATTCTAAATTACTACCAATGCCTCAAGAGTATAGAAATACATACTGTAAATAGAATTGAAACAATTCAATGAATTAGACAATCACTTAAAAAGTTCATTTGTCCCAAAGCAAAGCCCTGTTTGTCAGCTGCATTTCCTTTAAATACTTCCTACCAACTTAGCTAACCTGTCATTCCAACCTTCAGCTGGATCCTTCAGCATAAAGTCCTTCTAATTCTGGTGCAAGCTTCGACTCCCCTCCTTGAAAAATTAAAGCTTTTGGATTGATTGTTAAAAGATTTTGCTCCTTCCTTTCTACAGGGCCTTGGCTATAGCATATAAAAAATGCTCCTTCCAGTCCTTCATTAGTCCAGTTAATATTCAAGCATCAGGTGCCTATGGAAAACATTTCCTTCCTATATCCTATCTGTGCTGACAGAGAATGCCCAAGTTTAAATTTCTAAATGCAGATGAAGAGCATTGCAGATACAATACTGCAGTATTAGTCAGCTTATGTAGGGCAAAAATACTGCAAAAGTAGTTCAAGGGACAAATATTAAATCCCAAACACATTCTGAGCTCCTATTTAACATGAACAGCCTCAGTAAAACCCTCTCTATTTCTCATGTGGGATTTTTCTCTCTGTTTGCTCAGTATCTGTTTGCTTTTACATTTTTCTTTTATTTTTTAATTACTGGGCAGATATTTTTAGCTTTAAACCACTGTCCCTCTATAAACAACAGGAGGAAGAAAGCTTTATTGGAGAAGAAAAATGTTCTACTTACAGAGTAGCTGCTATTGACCAACACAAGAAAGATTATAGGATGTATCTTGGCATTTCAGCAATGAATGATAAATTCTACCATCCATATTACAAGGAGGTATGGTGTCTCTTAGATCTCATAGTAACCTAAGAAATTAATCCCTACTAAACCATGTCACACAAGTACATTCCAAAGAACTTGGAAAATGAGGAAAAACCCTTTGGGAATATAGTATGACTTGCCCAACAAAGTGCTGTGGAAACTACTACCCTTGTCTCGCAAAAGTGGGAAAAATAATTAGATATTAATTTAATAAAGCAGTATAGGAAATCTTGAGGGACTAAAAATACTTCCACTATTTTCTGGAAATAAGCCTGGAAAAAGATTCAAATGTTAATGAATATGCACTTACTACATCAATAAATCGCACATGGAGACACCAAATTATCACTGAGATGTTCAGCACTGAAGTGCTGATCAACATGGCCAATGGTCAGCAGTGACAGTGACATGTGCCACAGTCACACCACTGAACAGCACTGAACTATGGGGCTAAGGGACCAAACAGAATCCCACATTTCCCTTAAGAATATACACCATCTACAACAGCAGCTTTTGATTGGGTTATTTGAGGAACAGCTCCAAAGCCTGGGTGAAGTGAACCACCTCTATCCCTGGAGTACACCCTGAGACAGCCAAAGCCATCCCAGCCCTCAAAGGACACACACCAACCCTCCTCTTCTGCACTCTGATCTTCAGTGAAGTGGCACAAGTACTTGTGCACTCTACTGTGAAAAAGATGCTGGAAGCAACCTAAATTAAAACTAACTCCAGGAAATAAAATTAAAAAAAAAATCAAGAAAAAAGTTTTACTTTAACTCAAATCATTGCCTTGCACTGTAAAAATATTGGTGGCTGCCTTCACATTACAGAGTGGAGAGAACTGCTCTTTCTACAATCATGCCACTATAAAATATTCATGAACTGCAGCACCACACAGCAAACAAGCAGAGGCCATGGGCACTTCACTGCTGTGATCACAGATAACAAGCAATTATTTTGTCTCTCCACTTAGTCTGACTGAATCCCTTATGCTGAGTGGTGTTGAAAGGTAGGAGCTGTCCTTGGCAAAGATGAGCCTTAATTTCACTCCTGTTATTTCTGTATGAACCATTTTAAGAAAAAACACTGTTATTTCATTTCTACACTTAATTATAGTTACAACATCACTTCTACTGCTACCAGCAGAAAAAAAACCCTTAAGGTTTTTCATATCTATGAACAGCTATCCAATTAAAAAAGAAAAAACAAAGTTTTGCTTGCAAAATTTAATACAAACTCTGAAACTAGACCAGTTCATAGTTATTGGAGGAAGGGGCAGTGTCAGCAGGATGTACCATATCTACCATACTTCATACCTGGCTCTCCCTTGCTGGTTCGGCTGGGAATGGTGTGGGCATGCAGCAAACTGACCACTCTGTTCAGAGCAACAGGCAGCTCTTCCTGACACCAGGATTCATCTAATTCACACTCTGGTTTCATCAGGCGCAAGGTCACATGGCTTACCAGAGTACCTGAATGGAATAAAGAACCCATGAGAGGGCTAAACCAAAATATTTCTCAAGAGAAAAAGCCCCAGGAACACAGACCCAAGAGTTGTAACAAAGCTCTGGGGAAGAGCCCAGGCTGCAAAGAGGCTCAGAGCAGGAAGCCCAGCCCAGGGCTGTCAAGGGACAGTTTTCTTCCCATGTGTGAGTTACATTCACACCCTCCAAACTCTGCACAGGAAAGATGGTCCCACAGTGACCAGCTGCTCCTCAGAGCTGGTCACTGACCAGACAAGTCTTTGTCTTTGGTGCCAGTCCTGCCCAGCAGTAGGATCGCTGAGAAATCAGTCATTCCCTAAACACTGTTCCAGGTGATTTTTCCTCCTGGCTTTCTGTGGTACATGGTCATGACCCACTATCTGTAAGAGCAAGAATTTTCACCACCATCAAAATGACACACCCTGCCCTTAAACAGCAACTGCAAATACTCACCAAAGGTTTTCAGTCGAGGAGGCATGACACAGGAAGCTAAGGAAAGAAAAGGCTTCTTAATCCTTGGAGCAGCCAAAGGAGATCGAAGAAGTGGCAAGAAGGAACTGATGAGACCAGGGATGTACTGGGTGAGACCAGGAGGCTTTTTCTTTATAACAGTGTCCAGGAGTCCTAGAGCTGTTTCCAGCTCATTATCAAGCTGTAAGAGAAACAATTCAAGTGATTACTATAAAAAAGCTCCACTGGGAAAAAAATCGGGTTGTTAAATCTCATTTCTAATAACAGAAACAAAGAGGTGATTGCTACACCATTTTCTCTCTATCAGTGATTTGGGTCATGGTAGCTTCAGAGGTGGCAAAAAATACAACCAAAACTCACTTCCTTCAGCCGTTTCCTTATCTGAGCCTCCCTTTCCAGCTGTGCATGCATCAGCTCCTTCTGCTTGCTCGTCAGCTGCACCTCATCCTTTATTCCCTTCTTCTTCTTTATCTCCTGCAACAGAGAGCCATGGTCATTATTATCTGACAGCTACAAACACCATCCATTCAATTAGTCAGAGAAGCAAGTTGGAAATGGGGGTTTTTGCAATTTATTTTTAAAACAGTGTGAAAATATCCTTCCAAGTGCATCCCTTCTGAGTAAAGACACAAAATGGAAATTAGCAGGTTAACAACACTTAGGTGTCCCTTTAGCAGCGTAACCTAAGTTTCTCTGCATTGCTCACAAATTATTTGGTATCATTAAAAGTGCTGCCCAGTTCTTTACAGGGGATGATGGTATGTCACCCTCCCCAGAGCTAAGAGAAGTCAACCTTCGTTTAAAAAATGGGATACATACAGATAGAAGTATTCCAAGTAGTTCGGAGAATCTTTCCCACCAGCACACACACATATGCCATGGAACAACACATGACTTGCAGTGAGGATTCTGACCAGCCTGGCATTCCTTTTTCCATCAACTCACCTCCTTCAGCTCCAGCTCAATGATTTGTTCCTTGAAGGAATAAGCTTTGTTCTCCCTCTTCATATTAGCCTTTTTCATACTATCCTGTTGAGCACTGAGAAAGAAAAGTAGAGAAAGAATCAGCACTACTCTGGAGTAAGGGCTAGGCATGAAAATCCAGGAGCTTCTATGCAGAAAGAGCATCTGACACACCCAGTCCCCAACTGGCAAGAATATCAGCACTACACAAAAGATGCATGAAGAAATTATGAAGAATTACCTCTGTATTATAGATTTGTCATACAGTTCTCCCTCAGGTGTTTTCATGATGGCAAATTCCTCCCGAGTAACCTGGCACAGAGCTGGATTCTCCATTGATGCTGAGATAGTGCTGATGAGCTGTGGGAGCACTCTGCCAGGTGAGAGCAGGGAGAGAGACCCCACTGCATTCATAGATGACTGTCAGGAAAATGAAGGAAAGAACTTAATCAGTCTTGCTTAAAATTGTCTCCAAGAAGTATGGCCTGCTGAGGCAGCCCCCACTACATTCCAATCCCCAATTCGTTGGTTCAGTGGATACTTGAATCTTATCTAAAATTCTACTCAGTTGCTTGTACATTCTTTTCCTCTTAAATGCCAGCTCCTTTTACCCAGAGACATTCTCTTTTAACCTCCCTCTTCCCCACCTTTTAGACAGCTCTCCTTCCTTATAGACCAGTTAGTACTGAACTCTTCCAAGATATCTCCCAAAACTAACACAAGGAAAGGAGTTTATCACCTGGCTCTCTGGAGTGTAGGTGGTGATCCTGGGCAAGATGTCATTCAAGTGTTTGGTAATGAACTCTTTTGGATCTATCTTCATCTTGATGAGGAGGGCTGGCCAAAGTCCTGGCTGCACTGCCACTGGCAAGAAGAATAAATGAGCATAATAAACACGAAGCAGGCTGCTAAACTAAAAGGTACAATAAAAACTCATACACTGGCCATGAGAGTCTTATCCCTGCACTTACCTACAGATGGATGATGGCTCACCAGCAGCATCTCCAGGGCCAGTTTCTCTGGCTCAAAGGAGTCCACATCCAGCCCTGCCACACTGGAGATGACACACAGGGCCTCATGCAGCACACGAGGGGGAATGTATGTCCTGCCCAGCTCTGACAGCTCTCCTGCCTCTGTCACCAGCACCTCGTGAGGCAGAACCTGAATGGACAACACCAAACCTTCCTGAGACCTGAGCACACTTCCCCACAGTAACATCAGGCTCAATGCAAGCTCCCTGTCAATACCAAAAACCTGAAGTTTTCAAAGGAAAGAACAGGATACAGGATAACAGCAAAACCAAAGCACAGGGAAGACAGTGACAAGAACATTAAGAACGGAGGACTATACTGGATTTGGCAAGCTGGGGTAAAATAAAACTAAAATGATCACTTCTGGCAAAGACTCTGGAAAAGGTTGAGCCAGCTGGCTGGGAACAGTATGCTCAACTTCTGCAGTCTATAAGCCAGGGCCAAAGAACCAAGATACGAAAAAAAAGGAATGTAACACTTGGTCTTTCAGCAAAGATTAAATTTGCATTAAAATAATAAAAATACATGGAAAACTACAGCTTCCTCCCCAAAACATTTTGAATATGTCTTTTTCATGTACGTAGGGAAGACCAGGCATACCCCAGACACTGATACTGTAATATGCAGAAATCCACTAACAAGTTGCATTCCAGGAGATCATCTGGAGCTGAATCCTGTTCACATCAGGCTGTATGTCAATGCTAACAGCAAACCTAGAGCAGGGAGGTGATTGGCACCACTCAAACATCTGTCTGAGCAGACACTCGCTGGCTACTCACCTTATGAGAACTGAGAACCACTTTGAGCTCCTCCAAAAGCCCATAGGCCAGCTTGTACCCTCCCAGAGAGGACAAGAGCTTCTTCACTGTTTGGTGGGCCTGTCTGCGGACGTGCCAGGTGCGGCTCAGCAGCACAGCCACCAGGGCACGGTAGTACTGCCTGCAAACACAGACACACGGGGTTAGCCAGGGAGGCAGCTCTGCAACCAAGGGGACACAAAGGACCAGGGGTTCTACATTCTGCAAAGCCCCAGGCCCACCCCTGCAGTGGCCACAGCAGCACTCTGGGGTCACACAGGGACTGGGGACAGCAAGTCACCGTACGTACTGAACTTTGCTTTCAGGCAGCCGCTGTGCATGATCCAAGAGCAGGCGCTCTGTCAGCTGCAGCACTGTACACATGGCTGGGGGAAAAGACAAATATTTAAAACTGCATGAGACTTGGTAAGGAAACAGATTTTTTTACCTGAAAACAAATGAACAGCAAGCAGGACACATTAAAATAGCTCCCCAAACTGAGCCTCTACATAATCTTCTCATTGAAACCAGAGACAAATCCAACTCAGATCTGCCAAGACTGGGAACTGAACCATGATTTCATTGAAATGTTGTTAGCTGGATCCCAGGACAATTTTCCTGACCATTGTGTGTGACCTATTTTGGTCTAAGTTGACAGAGCAAAGCAAATTATAAACACCATGCTCAGTGCTTCAGTTCTGTTAATTCCTGAGCTCTGCCAAAACAGCTTCAGTGGCAATGAAATGGGTACTGAGTGTCAGCTGTCACAAGGCCCTTCCATTTCCTTACCATTTCAGATGATAAATAAGTGATAACTCAGGTTCAGGAAGAAATAAATTAATTCATTTTCAAGCTGAGACTACAGCTAGTGTAGATGTACTTGTGAAGAGTACACAGTTCATTTTTTTGTACTTCTGAAGAGTACACAGTTCATTTTAATCTGAAACTATCTCCAAGGATCTTAGAACAGGGCTAACAACATTACTTCTTGTCAAGTACTAAGAAATAGTTAAATAGCAACTGGATACACATAACTGCCAATTTACCTTCCTCTGACGCAGATTGCAAAAACTTCTCAGATGTAAAAATTTGTTTTTTCTCATCCAAAATCAGCTGCCAGAAACCACTCAGCTTAGACTCTGGAAGGAAAAGAACAGATGTCCATCAAGGATGTTTCAAAATAAGTCAGAACTCCTCAGTGCACATAAAATACAGCAGAATTCTCTCTCCTGAAATCCCTCAAGTTACTTCTAACCTTACTTGTCTTCAGTTCTAAAGCTTCTCATTTCTCTCATTGAGAACTATAAACATGCTTAAAAAACACCAGCTGACAAAAAATACCTTTCTCTGACTTATATGTGTGAAATGTAAAGTCTGATTCACCTTAATCTTTCATAGGGCAAACCATCCTAGAAGTAAAGAAAAGGAGGGAAGTAGTGTGCATTTGGTACAACAAACCTGATTTTATATCCTGGCAGATGTATGAACTCAGAGAGGTCTTGTTATACCCTCTGATGGGAGACAGAATTCCAGCCCCTATGCTTTCCAAAGATTTGGAAAAACACTAACCAAATAACACTCAAGTAATACTTCCAATGCATCAGTCAAATCCCACCATGTAAGGTCAGGGTGAACAACTCCTGTCAGGATAAAAAGGAATATCACCCTACGTGAATGGAAGCTGGAATTTGCAAAGCCATGGAAGAGCAAGAGCTCTTCACTGACATAAACGAAAAAGATGGGAATTAATCTTTCCCTGGTTTACAGAATACCAATGATTCTCTATGTAGAAACTATACACAAATTAAGAAACAGTATCTTCCTGTCAAGAAGTGTTAACCCTCACAACCTGTTTGTATTGGATTCTGGCAGCTGTTTTGTGACCTTACCAGTTTGTCCCTCAATTACAGACATCCTGCAGATCAATAAAGCTGCAGCAACTCCTTCAGTTACCAAGGGAACCTGAGTACTTTGAGATGCTGCTTTTTCTACTGTCTGGATCAGCATGGGCAGCAAGTCCATTCCCTGCAATAATGTGTCACCTGAGGGGACAAAAGAGACACATTACAAAACAGCATGGTCCTCATTTTACAACCCAGTTATCTGCCATGAGACAAGGAAAGGAATCAGACACACACTGGGAAGGCTGAATCTCCCCAAAGTATTTGCCAATGACTATCACTAAATTGCAACTCTGAAAAGCTCAATGGCAACCCCTTCAATCCTTTCCTCACAGACAGAAAAGTCCCATCTCAATAGATTAAGTTTCTGTTCATGGGTTGCAACAGAAAATGCTAATTCAGTTACATCAAAGGAATTACTTTAAATCACAGGAAGTCTGACTTCAAAGATTAATGTTTCCCTGAGAGAGGGAAAGCAAATTCCTGGCAAGTCATGACCATCTGTTTCACTTCAAACATTCAGCAGTTAAGGAATCCCAGAAGTCTACAAATGTGGATGAAATGCTGCAGTCAAAGGGGGCAGGACCAAATGTAAATCTCTAGAGGATCATCATTCCTCGAGTTCTTAATTCCAAGTTTGGGGGGGTTTTTTTAAACTTCCAAGAGTCACAGCCAGAGACCAAGATCCCACTGTGCTGGGTGCTATATAAAACGAAAGTATGGCCCCAGAGCTAGAAACCTTATGATTTAGGTGTAAGACAAAAATAAAGCAATCAAAAATTACTTCAAGATCTATGAAAGACAGCATGATGGGCATTTTAGTTATACAAGGAAACAAACCATCTTTATAAACTTGAAGGCAAAGGAGAGTTTAAGAGAAATATGAAGGAGGACAGTAAACAGACATTGCCTTACAAAATCTTTCCTAATCTGCACGGCTCTCTGTATCAGGAAGTACAAAGATTGGTAACTCTCCTCCTAAGCCCCACAGCCAAGAGTTATTAACAGGTGCCCAGTTTTACCTTTGAAGGAGGCTAGCATGCACTGCAGGTAGGCATGTCTCACCGCTGAAGTTGAGGTTTTAAGGCTGAAGGCTTTCTTTAGCCATTCTACCAGCTTTTTAGGAACTTCCGTGGTGAAGCGAACACACCAAAGAGCCAGGACAGAGACTGCATGAACCAGTGTGCCTTCATGGACTGGAGAGAACCACAGAGCTCACATCAGTTCAGCAATTGCAGAGAGGACAGAACGTAAAACAGAAAGCAGCTAACAACATCAGGATACAGGAAAAGAACAGGCACAGCACAGTCTCCATGGGGTTGCTCATCAAAACAGGGCAACAGATTCTGTAACACAGCAGTGAAGAATCCAGATTTATCCCGAATAACCATGTGAAAATCCTGCTCAGTAACAAAGCAGCTTAGCAAACCCAGAGCAAAGGCAAGAGGTCTCACCTTCTTGTTGCAGGAAAGGGATGAAAAGCTCAGCCACAGTTGCACTCAGAGCTTGGCTGGAGGGTCCAGAAACCACATGGTGACTAAGGCTGCCAATCCCTGAAAGGACACAATTCTCTCAGTAGTTCCCAAACTACCAGCAAAACATCTAAAACCTATTGAGAACAACCCTTGTAGAGACATCTCTTTTTCTTGTCACTATATCTGGATATCACATCCACCTGTATCACACTGCCAGACCTCTATATTCATTTTCACTCTGCGTGCAAGTCATCTCCATTGAATAAAATTTTTGGCGTACCAGCCAATTATTTGCTTTGAACAGAAAGTCAGGAATAGGAAGGTATCCAGCACCCTTTATGGCTTCAACTACAGCCAGTTTAGAGTGATAGGCAGGAAATCCTAAAGGCTGAGGTACAGATCCCTCCCATTCAGCCTTCTGCTCAATTTCTTCCACCAGAGAAGCAGCTTTCTTCTAGGATCCTCACCTGAAAGGACACTCATCTTCTGAGCAACAACTGTCAGCTTCCCCTCTGAGCCTGCCAACAAAACACAGGAAGGTGACAGATGATTACAGGAAACAGCTCTGTGTTAAATCAAGAATCTCCTCCAAAACACAAAAGCTTTCCCCATTATCCCTGATCCAGGCTGAGCCACCTCTTCCATAAAGGCAGTAAAGAGAACAGAAAATACAATACAAAACTCATTGAGGCTGTCAAACCTTGATTCATCCCTACTGCTTATCCTACCATTTACTCACCCCCTAAGATGGCAAAAAGGTGCCTGGCCAGTGACTCCACAGCCGAAGGATCGCTGCACTGCCGAGCCAAGTTCTTTAATGCCACAACTGCTTCATCCATCAGCTGCACACTGTTGGATTTCAGATGACCTAGAAAATAATGCACGAGCTAAGAGATCCTTATGACAAACTGCATAAAATCAGCAAGTAAAAATTATCTTTACATGTGGCTTAATACAGCTTCTGGAACCACCATGTGAACTATTCCAGTTCCAATTTACAGCATCTTCCTCCCTCCCACCAGAACAACCTTTTCATCAGCAATCAAGCTATTGCAGGTACAGCCAGAAAGTTGCAGAAAGCTTTTCTGAATTCATAATTCCCTCCAGAAGTGGGAGTACTTACTGGCCAGTCCTTTCACAATGTCTAGAGCATACTGGCTAAGATCCAGGTTCACAGATACGAGCAAGCAAGAGATTGCTGACAACATAAGAGATAAAAACAGTTACTTAACAAAATGTGATATGCCATTAGCATTTTAATACACTCCTCCCCACAGTTCATATCAACAGCAGACAGGGTAGTAAGGAGTAGGAATAAAAAAAAAAAACTTACTGAGATTGATGCCCACTGAACAGAATAATTCAGTATTATTCTTAGCACTCAGCTGTGAAATCCTGTCCTCAGTGCAAACACTAGCTATCACATACCCTGGCACTTGGGTTCACACCACAAATGTTGCTTCTCCACATCTAACCCTTGGATGCCAGACAATCCTGCCTGCACTCAGAGACCAAAACCATGGCCCAGAGCGACACTGCCCCAACAGCTCCAGAGCGCCAAGGATTTCAGCTCTTTGACAAAGAAATGCAGAGATGGCAGACTCACTCTCAATTACATTCTCAGGACTCCTCAGCAGGGATTTCTGCAGAGTTGGCAGAACAGAGTCCTTGAACTCGGCGTGGGACATGTAGCGAAGCAGCGGAGAACAGCCGTCCTGCAAAGGGGACAGGGCACTCAGCACAGGGCACTGCTGCCTGAGGGACAACATCACCAGCAGCTCTAAACACTGTCTCACCAGCACATGCTTCTGAGGCTTTGTCTTGCTCATAAGGATGGTCTTCAAGTAGAAATCCAGGAGAGCACTCTGAACAAGCAGAAACATCAGATTACAGCCACATCTCAACCTGCACACAGCTCCCTGCACACTGTCAGGTGCCAAGCTGGACACACCATCTCTTCCTCCTCTTCCTCCTCTGAAAGCTTTCCTTCCACCTTCACATGAGCCAGTCAAGCAAAGGCCAGTGCTCCCTGCTCTAGCCTGAACCCAACACTCAAATCACACAGACAGCTCCATGCTGCCTTTCATTCCCACAACAGGGACAAGGCAGGGAGCTGTATGTTGGACATCCACAGAAATGCACAGGCAACACCAAACAGCCATGGATCTGGGACCTCCTCTCTAAATACACCCCAGCTGTTTCAGTCAGAAGTGCAGGACTACTGAATTACTGAATCTGACTACTGACAGATAGTGAAACTAGGGCAGATGCAAAGTACCAGCCTCACTAAGACATCTATTCAGTTCCATCTTCATGGTAACAAGTGATGCCTCTTATTCCCCCCCAAAAAAGCTGTATAACAGATTTACCTTGTATCGTTTAATAATATCCATCTCCTTCTGGGCTGTGCAAAACTGCACCACAAGTCCCAGCATTGCAGCATAACTCTGGTTTGGTTCAAGCCCAAGAATGACAGATAGGTACTGATCCACCAGATCCTGGTTCTTAAGAGAAAAGCAAGGCACATTAATACCACAGAACAGAACAGCTTAGAATATGGCACATAATGTATACAGCACCTCTTTCCACAGCCTGTTCAATTTCTTCACAGCCCCATCCACTGCCTGCTTGTGAGAGCCTCCCAGGACTTCCAAAAGGAGCAAACACTGAACCTCCACCTGCCAAAGGCAACAGCCAAAAAAAACCTTTATGCATCTGCTTCTCAGAGAGCTTGTATCAAACAAGACATGCCAAATGTCAATGATTGTCAAGGATTAGCTGAATCTGCTTAAGTCTTTAGATCATCTAAGTTCTTCCAACAAGCTGCCTTTGCTTCCATCAAATTCCTCTGAGTAGGACCATATCTAACAGTTTTGAAATCAGATTACATCACTTCTTAAAATCTGCTCCAACTATATCCCACTGTGCTATGAGCACAGTCTCACATTTGTGTAAAGGAAGTGAAAGGAAGGCAAAAGCTACTTGACACTGTATGACAGAGATAGATATACAGAGATATTTCAAGGGAGACACAAGAACTTCATGCCACACTGCCTCAGATGCCCCTCAGAGGCACTAGTAGCCATCTCTGTATGCAGAGCAACTGCATAGGTGCAAGACTGCCCCACTTACCCTTTATACACTCCTGCATTCTCCAGGGGAACAGGGGAGATCACAATACACCAAATCCCTCTCTAAACCTGGATTCTATCTTGGTGTTTTCAGTTACATTCAGAATTGTTTGCAACACATTAGAAATGTTAAAGTCCATATTTGTGATGGGATATTTCTGCAAACCTTAAAGAATTTACCAGTTATTTCTGCAAACCCTTAAGAACCTACCAGTTTTTTCCATGTTTCTCCTTGTCTCTTGTCAGATGTTGGAAAGACTGTGCGTACAAGCAGGCATGTCCAGGAGAGTGCCAGCAGAGCTGCAGATCCACTGCTCTTACTGTTGTACAAACAGGAGAGGGAGGTAAGTCTACACTTCCCAGGACATAATTTACACCTACTAGACCATTACAGACCCATTTTGCCCAAATTAGAACAGCGCCTGATGGACAGGCAATTTTATCACACAAAAATGCAGCTAAAGCCTTGGTTTTAAAAGGAAATAATAAGCCTTCAGAAGGTGTTTGTTTCAGCTCTGGTTTGACACTCAAAGCTTCCAGATGGCAGAAGAGGCAGCAGAACATTTGACAGGTGATGAAATTCCCTTTCCTAATAATTTTGGAGACTGTTTCTTGAAAGAGTTTACTCCTCATCTCCCCAGAGCTGAAGTTTAACAAAGGCTAAACCGTAATTCAGCCCCAGTCCACCACCAGCTATGTCAGGATATTCCCTCTGCCTTCCCAGATGACATGGAAGAGGTAAGAGAGAAATATCTGAACGGTATGAACAGCTTTGTCTCTAAATGCTTTTAACACCTCTGCAAGCAGCAGCAGAAGGCTCACTCTGAACAGGAGGAATACCAGCAACTCAGACCTGCTTCCACACAAAGCCACTCACCTGGGCACTCCAGCCTTGCCGCCGATCCCTGAGGACTGGAGCGAGTGCAGCAGGTTTTTTGCTGTGGCCTCAGGCTGGGACTCTGCGAGCTGCTGAAGGGCCAACTGCAGGGCTCTGCGGGACGCCGCATCCCTGGGACACACACACGGGCCATCAACACCCTAAACGGGCCATCAACACCCTAAACCTGCCACACTGCCCGGCACCACCCCTGCACCGCACTAAGGGCTCGCTCATCTCAGCAGCCAAGCTAATAACTGTTTTATCCTTGCTGTCCTGAAAAGTGGGGAGGTTTCTGTCAGAAACCTACATTCCCTTCCTCAAGTGACAGCCCTCCAGCAGATTGTAGAAGGAAATGGGTTCTGAACAGCTCCTCTACAACAGATCACGATTTAATCCCACCTAAAATTGTCTAAAAGGCATCTAAAAGACAGCTCAGTCTTGCTTCATAAGGACAAGGGTGCTCATTCTTGCAAACTGAACCATAGGATTAAAGTTTTCATTTCAAAATTAATGGTGAAATGCAAGGCAAATATCGTAAAACTTTTTAATGTCAATTCTCCTCTGAGAATGTAATTACAAGATGACACTCTTAGGTGTCATATAAATCTCTGTGACACTGCATGCTAACAATTCCAGATGCTCCAGACCAATTGAACTATTAAATACTGACAGATTACATAAGACAGCCTTTCCACATCAATTTACTCACCGGTATCGATGCAGAGTAAGGCAGAAGAGTTTGCAAAGACCTTTCACTGCACCTTCTGGGAGATCTGTAACAATGTATTTCAAAATATTTCTTCATAAATCACTGAGCTCGTAATTTTTAACACAAACACAATTCACTTCATGAGTGCAGTCAGTAAACTGCTCGCATAGGAAACTGCTTGCAAGAATCACAGTAAAAGTTTGCTCTTTTTATACATTTTATGCATATTTTAAAAATAATGGTAAAACTGGAACATATGAAACATGGTCATCTTCAGAAAATGAGAGAAATGTGTTTAAAAATTTTGCTTCAGCTGTTTTATTAAGACCCTCTGTAACCTTCCACACTCCCCATCTCTATACATGTGTGTATACACTTATCCAAATGTTCCGTGAGTATTAAAAGAACAAGACAAGAGTCATGAAAGAAACTCAACTGATACACTAATGAAGAATTAATATACACAATGCTCCAACTATTGACTGGAAAAAGCAGATGTGCCAAAAGCTGAGGTTCTGTGCTACCCACAAACCTCACACTTGGAATTAACCCTGTGATGGAGCACTGGCTCAAAACGCTGCCAGCCTCCTCCCTCAAAAAAACACCCCTCACAGAGCCCTTTGAAACAAAACATTTTAACATTCTCCTCCACCCAGGTAAGCAGAACAGTGCTCCCAAGCTTTTACCTTTCCCAGAAATGCATTTTCCCAGCTCACTGAGGATCTCTCTCCGCTCCTTCACACTAGCTGTAGTAACTTTCACTGCAAACCGCTTCAGTGTGTCAGAAATCTAAAACCACAAAGCAGAAAAAACATCAGACTGCCTTTAATATCAACCCACAGAACACAAACCAGGGCAAGCAGAACGTGTCACTTGCTGTCACATGACCTCTTAGTGCCCAAATGTGAGCATCCACCATCTCATCCACCAAGGAAGGGTCACTGTGCTTCACACACAGTGAAACTCCTTCCCCAGGGCTGAGGGACAACTGCTCTCCAATTATCTGTGCTCTCATGCTCTGTAAAGAGACACTTACCTCTCTAAAAGTAACACAGAGTAAGAGCTAGGACCCATAATCTGGAGTACAGGACCTTTCAAAGCAAAAAAGAGTGACTTCCAGAATTCAAAGGAGCTTCTCCCTGTGTTATCTCCCGATGTCCTGGTAGTCCTGAAGGGGCACTTGAACTGCAGACAGCTCAGGGAGACCTACACACCCAGGTCTTCTGCACTTACATAAACTAAAGCACAGCTCTTAAACTCAGCAACTTTATATCATTTTTCCAAAAGGCAACGAATGACCATGCTTTTAAAATCTCATCAAAAACTATTCCTTCCCTTTTCAATCTTTATCAAAGAGTTCTTCAAAGCTGCTTTCAGTGAAGCTTTTTGCTGACACGCTGGAAGGCTGATCCTGCACAGCAGTTTCCTGGCCTTTATTTTAAGTCCGTCCACACTTCCCTGAGACTTGTGACCATTTCACAGCCACAAGTCTCCCTAAAAACTATCTGGAAGCAGTGAGGCACCTCTGAACAGTAAGGCTGGGTTGAGCTGCAAAGGATGACCAACAATATCACTGACATCAGAACCAAAAGAAACAGCTGCTGTTATGGACCTGCTCTTCTCTCAAAGCTCTCAATTACATGAGTTCATCATATGCAAACTCAAACCAAGCTGCACTTACTCATGCTGCTTAATGACAAGCAGTGAGGTGTGCAGACATGAAAAACGTGTTAAGATTATCCTAAGTCTAAAAATGAAAAACAAATCATGTCTAACACTATAGGTCCTCACCAGCATCTCAGTGACATACACAAACTGCAAAACCTCGACTACCCACCGAGCCTCCACAGAAAAGCCACTGGCTTCCCTAGTTTGCTTTTCGTTTTTATTTTTTAGGACGTTTATGCGCACATTACAAAGCCAGCATACGAGCAATGCTTCTACAAACAAGCACAGAGAACAAAGGCAGTGTCCGTACAAGTAAGGACCCGATGCTGAGCAGACGGGGATTTGCTCTGGGAACACCCCAAGCCCCTGAGGATGAAGCCGGCGGTCGCAGGCAGCCCGGGCACGGGGAGCGGTCACCGCGCGGCCGGGCGGCGCGAACCGGGAAGGGCCTCGATGGGGCCGGGCCCCGCCGCCCCCGCTCCGCCCTGGTTCCCCGGCGGCGGCCCCTTCCCGCGGGCCGGGCACGGAGCGGTGCGGGCGGCTCGGCGGGGCCCGCCCCGGCTGCCACGTCCCCCGCTGGCTTCGGGCGCGGGCCGGGCCCCGCAGCCGGGCCGAGGGCGCAGCGGGGCGGGAGCGGGCCGAGGCGCGGCCCCGGGCGCGGCCCCCGCCGCGGCCCCCGCCACCTCCCCTGCCCGGGCCGGACCCTGCGCGGCCCGTGCCGTACTCACCTGCGTGTCGGCCGCCATCGCTCCGCCGCGACCCCGGAACCGGTAGCGGCTTCCGGGGCGGGCCCGGCCCAAGGCGATGGGCGCTGCCCCTGTGCCGGGAGCCTCGGCCCCGCCGCGCCGGGAAACGGAACGGGACCGCCCAGACCGGCTGCGGGCAAGGCCCGTGCTCGGCCCGGCCGGGGAGAGCTGAGCTGCGCCCCGAGAACAACCGCTCCCTGCCCCTGCCCGAGAACAGCCACTGGTCCTGGAGCACAGGACCCCTCGGGTTACACCCCTCCCACACCCCAGCTGATACGGAGACTACACCATCGATGCAGGCACACATTAAGTGTAAAATAAGTTTTTTATTTCTCTGATTGGGCCAATTCTGACAAGAGGCAGAGGGTGGATGCTCTTAGTCAAAGAGACCAAATCCCATGTCCTCGTCAGACTCCTCCGACTCCTCCTTCGCTGCCTCCTTCGCTGGAGCAGCAGCAGCAGCAGCAGCAGGTGCAGCTGTTTCGGCTACCACAGGCATGGCTGCCACAAAAGCTGAGGGGTCTGCCAGGAAGGCCTTCACCTGCAAAAGTGAGGGAAAAAAACGTAAACTCACGGAACAAAGCATTTCGCAGGACTGAACCTTTGCAGTAATACAGGCAGCACTTGGAGCTTGCCTGAATCCAAACAAGTCCACTTATCACTAGCAGATATACAGAATCAAAAACATTTCAGCTATGCTGAGTGTAACAGCCCCAAAGAAGGAACACCAGGTAAATCAGCTTTCTCCTGCCATTTGTACACAACATATGGAAGCAAGTGCTCCTTCTCCAGACACATCCCGCACACACTCCTCTCAAACCAGGGGACATGCTGTGAATGTGCCTGGCTGCACTAACTCCCCTCTCTGCAGAGCTCAGCGCCAGCCATTACCTTTTCAGCCAGTGGGAAGGTGTAGTCAGTCTCCACAGCCACAGCCAGGACACGCTTGTAGCCATTGATGATGGAGTGGGGCACGGATGCGATGGTCGGGTACCCAATTTGCAGACAGATGCTGGCAACATTACGAACACCCTGCAAAGAGAGAGACTCATGTTCCTGTGGTCTGAGAAATAACCTGGGCTAGAAGTCACAGCAGAGGAGAAAGCACGTAAGTAAAAACTCCAGTGAAATCAAGACATCAAGATTTAATGTCACTGATCTCTGCACTCTGGTGATCAGTGACAGGACCCCAGAGAAAAGCATGAAGCTGTGTCAAAGGAGTTTTAACTGGAATAATAAGAAAAAGTTCTTCCCCCAGAGGGAGGTCACACACTGACCAGGCTCTCCATGGAATGGTCATGGCTCCAAGGCTGCCAGAGCTCAAGAAGCATTTGGACAATGCTCTCAGGCACAGGGTAGGACTGCTGGGGCATCCTGTGCAGGGCCAGGAGTTGGACTCAATGATCCTTGTGGGGCCTTTCCAACTCAGGATATTCTATGATTTTAACTGGCCTTAAGTGATTACTAAAGCAGCTTCAGATGAAGAATCCTACAGGAAGATACTCCCTGACACACAGTTTCTCTAGGGAACCAGGGAGAGCTCCTGGTTCAGCAGGACCTTATAGAAAATACCAGACAGGACCCTTTGTTCCGGGGCACTGCTGGCTCCCAGAGCAGCAAGGCACAACACAAGGGACAAGGCTGTGGCATTCACCTCCAGGAAGCGTTTGTGCAAGGTTTCCTCAGTGATGTCCAGCACTTCAGGGTTGTAAATGCTGCCATTGTCAAAGACCTGCTGGATCACCAGCCCAAAGGAGAATGGGGAGATGTTCAGCATGTTGAGCAGAGTGGCTTCGCTGGCACCCACTTTGTCTCCAGTCTTGATAAGCTGCACATCGCTCTGAGGAGATCAGGGAAAAGGAGTGAATACACACCAAGAAATTCCAGCACGTCAAAGCAGTGGGACACCAACACAGATGGTGGAACAAATGAGCACAACCAACATACTCCACATTCAGCTGCCCAAGCAGAGAAAGCCCCAGATCTCATGAACAAGTTCATATCAGCCAGGAGAAAGGCAGCACCTTTCCTGCATTACCTACAGGTTGCTCACCTGCCTGTTCCTCTGACAGAGCCTACCCTGGAAATTTGATGGAGAACTTCAATCCCCCCACACCACACACTGGAGCCAAGCCAGATACCCTCCTTCCAGATCCCAAAGTGCAATAATCACACTGCTCATACAGTATCTTGGCACTTATGAAAGCTTTGGCCTTAGTGCCTCCCTCTGCTGCAACAATCAAGGCCTCCCTGTCAAGGACCAGCTGGAACAACTGCAGCTCACTAACCAGAATTTCAATAGTTCCTCTGGAAATCTTCGTGGTGATGCCCAAGGCCTGGAAAAAGGAGGTCTTCTCGGGTCCAAGGCCCGTGTTCTGGGCTGGCACAGTCACATCACAAGGAGCGATAGCACCAGCACGGGCAGCAGCTGGCACCTGAGAAGGGAGAGACAAGAAGCTGCAAGAATGCTCACCTCAGATCTTGTGGGATCACCTCCTCCCTGATGTGCTCCTCCAGGATAGACAGCACCCAGGCACACACAGCTGAGGCAGCTGAACTTAAGCAGTTTGGCTAAGACTGCAGGGGCCAATTTCCAACCCTTAGAGGACTCCTACTAAGCAGGTGTCCACTGTGAAGACTGTTTTATTTTGCATTCCATCTCAGTGTAAAAATGCAGTGAGGGCCGATCTCTCTTACCTTGTTAGCCAGCAGCATGTCCCGGATCTCAGTCAGATCCTCCTTAGTAAAGACAAAGCCCACATTCCCACGGATATGAGGCAGCAGCCTGAAGGGAAGAGGACAGCCTTCAGTTTGACTCCTTAGATAACCTCTCCTCCTCCAAGACAGAGGACCCAGAAGTGCCCTCAGGCAGCATTACCCACTTTTCTAGAGCAGGGTTATTCTCCAGATGACCACGAATAGCTTTGCGCATCATTGTGTTCTTCCCCATCAGCACAACAGCTTTTCCACGCAGGGACATCCGGATCTGCTGCATCTGCTTGGATCCCACGTTGTCTGCTCCCACAATGAAACATTTTGGGTAATCATCCAGGAGTTGCTACAGCAAAAGAAACACTGTAACTATACAAAGAAATTCGGAGCAGTGCATAGAGCAGCAAACAGAAAAAAAAGTCTGTCGTAAGTTAGAGAATTATGAGCTACAAGTGAATTATGAGCTTGGGTGTGCCATAGGCTGCATCTTTCACTCAGCCATCGAGTCACATCCTTGAACAAGTCTGCAAGTGCCACGGCGAATTCTCAGAAGGCCTGATGTGGATTATCTCACCTCTCTTCCTACTGCCAGGAACTCATTCAGGCATCCCACAGCACTCACGTATCTCTAAAACGCACCCCCAGACCGGCCCTCCCGGCTCCTGCTGCTCCGAGCCTGCCCCAGCAGCGCCCCACGAGAGCCCCGAGTCGACACTCACGATGATTTTCATAAAATAGTTGGACTTCCACGTAGCCCTGTCTTCCCTGGGCATCTCGGCGGTGCTCCAAGGATCGCCCGGTGGGTTTAAAGACGAGCTGGGACCTGCTAGACAGAAGCGCGGCTCAGGAGGGTCCTCACCCTTCCCTTCCCTCCGCCCTGGGGCCCAGCGCTCCCAACCCCACAGCCCGGCCGCGGCCCAGGACCCCGGGCTGCCCTCGGCGCAGCCGCCCAGCCCCAGTCCGGCCCGGGCCCCGGAGCGGCCGCGCCGCGCCCGCACCTCCACGAGGGCTCCGGGAAAGAAGGGCCGCAGGGCGGACCCGTCCATCTTTATACCGCGGCTCGCGACCAATCGCAGAGCGCCGCGGGGCGGCCTCGCCTCAGCTCATTGGCTGTCGCTGGCGTCAATCATCCGCCGCTCTGTGGGCCGCGCGTGACGCCAGCGGAAGGCGCGAAGGGCGGAGAAAAGCGCGCCCCCTGGCGGCCGGAGGAGCGCACTGCCCCGCCCTCCCTCCCTCCCTGAGGGGGCCGGTCTCTCACCAGCCCGGGGGCGGGAAACAACCGCGACACAGCCGTGACTATAATGGTAAAAATTTTATTGGCGTAACTGCAAGAATTTTAAATGGAGGAAAAAAAAAAAAAAAAAAAGCGGAGTTAGACGTTTACAAGGGAGGAAAGAATCAAATAATTGTCGACCCAGCGGAGCTCTCCCCAGCCCAGCCCGGACGTGATGTGAAAGGCCTTCCCCAGGGGTAGGGCCTGGCCCGGGGGTGCACCTCCATCCTCAGCCCTCGCACCCCCACACCCCAACAGCGGCTGTGCTACCCTAAAACCGCGTCTGCACTGACCAAACGGGCGTTTTGGACACCCACAGCGGCGGCAGCCAGCACCAGGCATTATTTGGCAGAGTAGCATCAGTGTGGCATGCCAGCATATCAGACACCAGATGAAGGCAGAAGGTGAGTGTGACATCTCGGTTAAGCACTAAGGCCAGAGGAGCCTCTTCTCAGCACCACACACCCCACGCAGCACCCTGCACCCAGGTGTGTGCCACAAGTGTCACTAACAGAGCCTCAGCTAGCAGTGAGGTAGGTTAAAGACTCCCCAGACAGGGAAACTGAGGCACAGGATTAGACAGTTTGCAGGTGTCACACAAAGTGGCCGTGCCAGAAACATCTCACCCCTCTCCAGCACTTGCACACAAGAGCTGTGTGTCCCCTCAGCGGCACCAAGGAAGCTGACCTTTCCAGCGAGATAAACACAGGCAGCTTAAGAACATCCATTTAAAGTCAAATAGACGTACAAGATGAAAAGGCAAATGCATAAGGAGTCTTGCCTCGGGAATTTCCCAGAGCTGTGCTCAGCCCAGCTGACACAGCTCCAGTGCTCCCACAGCTCCCTCTGGCCGCACACCCACACACTGAGGTTTGTTTGTCGGGGGAACTCAGTGGGACAGTTTCAGTGACCTGAGCAGGGCAGCACAGCACCATGATGAGGTTACACGGGACAGTGACCCATGGCTTTCAGGGCTGGTTTCTGGCACAGCCACTCCTGGACCCCTACAATGCACCTGCTGAGCTGCAGATGACAACAGGGTGCCAATGGTGACAGAGCTCCAGCTCTCTGGAGCAGCAATTCCCAACACCGCTCCCAGGGCTGGTACCACAGAATGCCACTGGGAATTTCAGCACAGTACTTCCCTCTCCATAGCACCCTCCAGCCAGAGACCTAACAGGAACTAGGCCTCACAATAACCTCACAAATCCAGGCTCAACTGCCCTCATTTTACAGATGGGGAAACTGAGGCACGGTAAGGTTTAGTGACTGGCCCAAGCTAGTCAGGAACAGACTTTGTCTCCCAGTTTCTTCTCCTCAGTCACAAGACCTTTCTTCCACAGAAAGAAAGGAACCCCTTTACCAATTAACTCTGTCCTGGTTTCATGCAGCTGAAGAAGAGAAACCAAGGGCAAAGATCTGAGCTCCTTCTCCTGTAGCATCATATTAAGACTCACTTTTAACATCCTGGAAGCTGGGCTTTGGGAGAATGGCAGGTGATTCAAATACAGCAGTTTACAGGTTACAATAAAAACCAAAATTACACTTTCGGGTGATCCAGAGGAGGAAAAAAAACCAAACCTAAACCTATTCACAGTTCACCTGCCTGTGTTAGGGAAAAAAAAAATACAAGTCACTTTCCTTGCTGATAGATTCCAGCCCCTCCCAACCCGCAACAAAAAGGAAATATTTAATGTTAGTTAGGCTTAATAAAGCGTTGAGATTACAGATGCAGTAAACCAGCACAACTGGCATACTGCCTAGAACAGCACAGCTTGATATAAAAGTTGCTTTCTTAAAATCACTTCAAAACCAATTTCTGTATAAGAGGATTAAAAGTAAATTAGATATGAATTCAAAATCAGTGTAGAAATCGACAGTTCTTATCAAAGACAGGATACAGTATTCATTTTGATAGTAAAACTCCAAGTGTGTCACGCACACCTGACCCCCAGGATTCATTATACCAGTAACAGTCAATATAAAAGGTTATTGCTGTAGCATCTCTCAGTAGAACATGTTGAACAAGAGCACAGAAAAGGGAAACACCAAGGGGCTGATAGGTCTCATTAGCAAACTGGAAGAAGAAAGAATATAAATTTAGGATATTTTTTTCCTGGCTTTTAAACCCTTCCTTCCCCCACTCTTGTGACAGATTCAGGCCCTGATAGATGGGAGAATTTCAGGCCAGATAAACACACACACGTCACACTCACTCATGACAGGGATGGATGAAAAAGGCTGCTGTAACCTCTCTGCACCTGTGTTCAAGAAGGGGTGATGCCTCTTCCTCTCTCCCAGGAGCAGCAGGTGAGGGGAGCAGATTCCCTGAGCCAGCCTGGGTGCCTATGGAGCTGCCTGGCACGGCAAGTCCCCACAGGAGAGCACAACAGTGCTGAGGGATGGTCGGGGCTTACCCCACCTCCTGCTCCAGTGTGCTGAGAAAAGGCATTGAGAAAAGGACTAACAAACTAGAAAGAAAGAAAACCACCCCACACAGAAACATCTTGATTCCTCTTAATTAAAAAAAAGATTAAGTGGTATTATCTCCTTACAGTGTAATGGAACTGGAGAGACCCTTGCAGGGTCTTGGCTGCCTATGCTGATGTTCAAGTCTCAGCAAGTCACACACCCCATGTAACTCTGTGAGCAGAGCCAGGGTGGCACTGAGGTCACAGGGTGGCCTCGCTGTGCAGGCAGAAGCCTGAGAATGAGGTGTCAAAGCAGAGGGTTGTGTTGTCTGCAAGTATCACCGTTTGCTCAGAGAGCTGACACAGGCTGAAATGTACTGGCAAAGCCTCCTGCTGCCAGGAGGGGGCTGGGAAAATCTCCCTGTTAGAGCCCTCGAGCTAAGCTCAGCTGTCAGTCACACACACAGACACACACACACCGTAATGAGGGATCTCAGCCTCTCTCTTCCGAGACTCAGCAAGGGCGTTTCCAATTTAATGGTCCATCTCATCTCTGGCTGGATCTACTGCCTCTCCATAGCAGCACTTCCCACCCCCCACCCCTCTCCTCCCCTTCCTGGTAAGGTTCCTAAATCACAGTAATGTTCAGAGAGACAGAACTGCCAAGGGGGTGGCAGAAAGATGCTTTAGCGCCCATCTATGGTGCTTCTAACAGAAGAGCTTGAGGAAGCAGTTCTGGCAGTAAGGCTTGTCGTTCTGCTCTTTGAAGGTTCCTTTGTTGAGCTGCTTGAGGCAGAAGGCACAGACAAAGTGTTCTGGGTGGAATTTCTTGCCCATAGCAGTGATGCAGCGTCCTGTGATGGGCTTCTGGCAGCCGGAGCAGAGCGAGCCGCGGCGCTCGTGGTAATGCACCTCGCAGTAGGGCTGCCCGTCGTGCTCAAAGAAGCTGCCGTTGACAAACGGGGTGAAACATTCCTGCAGCAGGACAAAGCAAAGGGGACAGGTTGGGTGAGAAGCTGTGGTGGCGGGGAGGGGCAGCTCTACAAGCATCCTCTGCTCTATGGCACAGCCCAGCTGAGCTGTGGGCAGGTGAGCTTTCAACCTTTCAGGACTGTCCTGTTGTCCAGAGCCAAACTTGGTCCATCATGTAGAGTTTCCAAAAAAAGACAGTAATGGACAAATACAGACAAAACCAAGGGAATTAACCACCTCCTTTGCCCAGCTGGCTTCACTTCTACAAAGAAAATTCTATGGATGAGCTACCAGATGTGTCCAGCCAGGAAAAAAGAGAGCATTCCTGCCCTGAGATGGGAAACAGTGCAGCACCTTTCCCTGGTTTTTTTTCTCCACAAGGGCAAGCAGAGGAAAGGACCAACACAGACTTTCACGCAGCAGAATCCTGATGAGCATGGGACTGGTTCCAGCTGAGAAAATCAGGCACAATTCATCTTTATGAGTGACCTCTCCAGAATGGCTGGCATTAGGCAGGTACACTCTTGCAAAGGGCTGTCCAGCCTGAAACATTCCCACCAGTTACACAGGTGTCACTGCTGGGAGAAACTGTTTGTTCTATAGTGCTAATGATGTTGAATAGATAAGGGGAAGAGGATACATCAGCTATGTGCTAGTAAGTGTCCAGAGCTGCTCCCTCCCCATCAGCGTCAGGCAGCTGAGGACACTTCACTGCAGAACTTGCAACAGATGCACCCACCATCCCCACCAGACTGGGGAGACTCCTGTCCTGGTAAAAGTGGGAAACTGAGGCAGTAGACTAAGAAAGAGCTGAGGGCCCTGCCAGATTTACCAAACATATCAGCAGCAAGACCCAGGGGAGCCAGTTTCCTGAATCCTGGTTTTGCTGTCCTCTTCCCCAGGGAGGACACAGGTTCACACACAGCTGGCTCCCAGTGTGTGGACAAGAGCCTAGTAAACAACATGCAGAGCCATGGGCAATGCTGACAGTTACTTCAGTAAAGTCTCTTCCTTCCCTCAGTTAGCAGGATAGCTGAAAAGTTTGCTCTGCTTTTGCAGAAACAGGAAGAGAATCACATCTTGTGGCCTGGAAGAAATCCGTGCTGGCCTCACTAATTCAAGCTGCAGCAGGGGGAAAGGAAAACTGAACTGCTTCATAAAATCTCAATCTCTGCATGAGAAGACATAGTCCCTCCAGCAGTCAGGCACAGCTTCTGCCTCACTCTACACACCACTGCAGGAGCCACAGACAGTCCCAACAGGCTGGTGACCGTCTGCTCTGAGCATCACAACAGCAATCAGCAGCTTCTGCTTCTGGCTGCTTGATCTGGTTTCTGCCTTCTCTCCCTCTCACTCTAGGAAACAGTGGCTGATTTGGCTCATCTCTTGGGGACAGTAAGAGTTAATATTTGCAATGCTCTCTGAAAGAGTGCCAAGCATTTAATCTGCAGTATTCCTGTTTATTATGCCTGTTGTATGGAGCCTGCCACTATTTCACTGACTTGCATGTTCATCTGAACAAGGTCACTCTCATCAGTTTACATTGTTAGATAGAGCACGGGAGGAAGATCCTCAAAAATCTGATTGCTAAGGCAAGTGCTCAGAGAGAAGCTTAGCTTATAATTATTTAAAGGTCACAGAAAATATCTCTCTTTATCTGTGAGCTGCTGCAGAAGCCCATAATTGCAGCTGGGAACAGAAAGAGCAAAGCAACTCAGAAGTTTTAATATAAACAGACAGAGAATGAGAAGGTGTTTGGGTGCTGGCATGTTTTTATGTTGTGGGGCTGGCTGCCCTTCACTACCCCACAGACACTTTTCCCTGATATGTGACCAGATGCCTCAGGGTGGAAATAAGAGGGGTCACACAGCAGCAGCAAAGGACCTTGGATTTCTTACCCGACAGACAAAGCACTCAGGGTGCCACAGGGTGTTCAAGGCAGAGATGTAGTTTTCCAGGATAGCCCGGGCACAGCCTCCACACTTGGGAGCAAACATATCAAAGTAGTCCTTGCGGCAATAGGCTTTGCCATCCTTCTCGTGAAATCCTGCCAAAGGAGAGGAGAGGGATCAGCTCCTCATCGTCACCTGTGGCCACACCACCTGTGCAGGGTAACCCATGTGGGTAGGATCATCCTTCCCCCTGCTATCAGAGCAGCTAGAGCTGTTCCTTGTTCTATTCCCTCCCCATTCCAGCAGAGGCATGTTCTTACTCCCCAGGGAGAGGCCATGATTACTGGCACCATCCTTCCCCCATAAACAGCTCCCTTGGAACTCCAGTAGTTCCCCTGTGATGCCTCAGGCTGTACCCCAGCAGCAGTTCTGCCTCACTCCCTTGTCTGCAGTTCAGGAGGCAGATTGCTTTCCCCTTGCATAAACCAGCAATACCTTCAGGTCCAAAGAATGCTCCACACTGAGCACAGAAAAAGTGTTCAGGGTGCCATGTCCTGTCCAAAGCCGTCACCACTTTCTGTTCATAAGAAAACACAAAGTGCAGGACATGTAAACGATGGCTTCAACTTAGAGGTGAGTAAGGGGGGCTGGAGAGAGGGGAGAACACATGAATGTTGGTGCTGACAAGAGCAAGCATTAAAACAGATTGTCCTTTAGAGAGCAGAGTCAATTCGCCCCTGCCTCCGGCTCATTCAGACTTTCCCACTGCACACATTTTTACCCTAAAAGGATCTTAGGCACTGCTTCCTCCCTTACACAGGGCCCCATCCAGTCCTCAGGACCAGCACTGGTGCCTGTTACCACAGGCTACCAACAACAACAGCTGAGGAATTATTACCAGAATGATGGAGCAATGTGGGTTTCTGAAGGAACCTCAGCAAAGGTAAGAGGGACCAACTCCACTCACTAGTTTAAGAATTCGGCTGTGCCAAGTTGTTCCCCTTTCAAAGCAAGGACACAACAAATACAGAAATCCCTGAACAAAGTCTTCCACCCAGGATACATGGGTGAAGTGGAATTTTAACACTTAGGCCTGCAGTGACTTGCCAGCACCGTGATGCCCACAGGGAACTCACATCAAGGATGGGCCCGTTGCAGTAGTAGCAGCGAGGAGAGAAGAGGTTGTGATAGTCCTTCTCGCAGTAGGGCTGCCCGTCCCGCTCAAAGAAGTTCCGAGAGCCGATCTCCTCCTGGCAGTGGGTGCAGACGAAGTGCTCAGGGTGCCAGGTTTTCCCCATGGCTGTAACCACCTGTTGGGAAGACAGATCATGGAGAACAACTCTATCTCTCCCTCCCCTAGACCACATGACAAGATACCAGCTGGAGGTCAGCAAGAATGACAAGTTCTACTACTCAAGTGAGCCCTGGACTGGGGTAGCATGAAAACTGAATTACCTATCATCTCAGGAGAGGGCAGTCCCTCAGGGGCAGGGTAGAGGTCACTGGAGGAGCTTACAGCGTACCTAGCCAGTGGATAAATAGAGTACTTCAGTTTCTCCAGCAACTCCAGTCTCTCCAGCCTCACGAAACAGCCCTCCCCATTACTCCCAGCTGCAGCCCAAGGTTCAGCAATGAGGCAGCACCTTCAACTCACCTGCCCAGCAATAGGCTTCTTGCAGGCTCCACAGACGCCTTTGGCAACTGTAGCTACACCCAGTTTATTCAGGTCAGACTGAAGACTTCCCAGCATGGTATCCAACTGACTGCCAGGCTTGGAGGCTGTGGATGGAGGGGAGCTGCTCCCGGCTTTTCCCTGTGCCATGAACTGCAGGTAAGAGAAAACAAATCCTGTAAGGTGAATGCTGCTACATTAATCAGATAAATGCCTGCTGTTGCTGCCACTGATTCCTCTGCAGAGACAGACAGGAGTCAGCTACACTCTCTGAAGAAGCTGATAAGAGCCAGGATCAAGTACACACATGTATTCTGCCCATGCAGAGACATGCAGAGAACTGAGATATGTAACAGCAGAGCTGTGAACTGAGGATTTGATTTTCCTTCACTGCACATACAGCAGAAGTCACCAGCACATCCCAGGCACTCAGTACAGTGCTCTCTAAGCCTCTGCCAAAAATCTCCCTTTACCTCATCAGTTCCTGGCCAGCTGACAAAGCAGACGCCATCCAGAGGGCCCCTTCTCCTTGACCTCTCTCCATTCCTATGCTCTTGCTTTCAGTTGTCTCTCCCTCATCTCACCTTCTTTTCAGCTAGAAAATCTTCTCCCTTTGCACCACCTTCTGCACATGTGTTTGCCAAGTCTGTCTCTCACTCTCAGGTGGCTGTCACCCTATGCCTGAGCTAAGCAGCTGGAAGCAGGAAGGAAGTAACTCCCTCCCAGCTGGCTGCTGTTTACCTACAGAGAGGGCAGTGCATCCCCAGCAGACGGGGCTGCCACGTGTATTGTAGTTGGAAATGCACCGGTGGGGGGAAGGGGATTTGGGTACTCGTCTCAGAGGCCATTTCTGAAACACACCACCACAGTACACACAGCTTGGAAAGGCTTCCCAGAGGAGGGGAGAAATGTTTTACTGAGGTTTGTAACTTATAAACAAAGCATATGTTCTCCTTAGCCACCACAGCCCCCTTTGCAGACAAACCCCAGAAAGGAAACAGATTATTTTAGCTGACTTGGCACTGCCATAGCTACTGTCAGGCTTAGGGACACATAAAGAAGTTGGGTTTAGAGCATGTTTTCTTTTACAAAGAGAGTAAATTAAAACAGAAAAAATGTCTGCCTATGAACAACCCACCAGCCTGCTGCCAGCACAGCCAAAGGAGCAGGGACATGCTGAAGTGCTCCACGGCTAGGCAGACCCTGCCCTTCCAGCCACAGGAGGAGCTCTATTCCTTGTCCTGCAGCTGCTTGTCCCTGCAGTTGACCCGTTTACTCAATGACAAATCCTGGTTTCTGCTCATTTGTATAAACATTCTCATGACATACATGAATTTAGCTGCTTTGAAACACATCCACACACTCCCCACAGCCTTGCCTCACATGCAGCGTGACTCCCAATGGATTCTACCCCACAGCTTTCCCCCTCCTCTCTCCTCTCCTAACTTGCAACCTCTCCTAGTCCAGCAGCACAGAGCAGCCTCATCACACCCCAGCATCCTCAGCCTAAAACAAACCCTTCACTACACAACACACATTTGCTACCAAAAACTGTTACAGTGACTGTCTCCAAAGCACACACACACAACTGCAAGGACACTCTCACAGAGAGAGATGACAGGTCATTGGAGATGAAGCCTGTCCAGAGCCCCAGGATAAAGCCCAGGCTTCCTGCACGGTGCAGCAGGAGGTAAAGGGCTGCACTGTGTGGAAAGAATCACAGCTTCTCTTGCTCTAGCCAGGGATTATGGCCACACAGGGCAGGCACTGATGCCACACACAACTGACAAATACCATCTAGGGAGAAAGGAGATGAGATGAATTCAACATGTAGCAACAGACTCTTCACCCTTGTAGTGACCTGGAGGGGCCACACTCTCCTGCCAGTCACAGCTGACCACAGAGCAGGCACAAGCACCTGTGCACACCTCCACGTCTAGCTGGGCCGGCCATCCAGCCCTCTGACAGCTCACAAATGGGTCCTCACCAAGAAGAGGTTTGTTTCCACCTCCTGTACATAATGCATGCTGTTTGTAGGGGACACTCAGCACACCATCCTCATAAACTGATCATGCAAAGGCCCTTCAAATTCCCACCCTTCATCCATGAGATCTGCCATCACTTAAGTTCAGAAAGGAGCTCTATGAGTAGCAAACCATGCAATACAGGATATTATCCACATTGACTGTGCAGGGAGCCCCAGGAGCAGATCCCAGCACACTCATCGACCACATGAGCACACACCATGCTGAGAAAACAGAAAGGGGATCCTGCCTTGTCAGGGGCTGTGGGACCCTGGGGTGCAGAAGCAGCCAACAGACTGGCACTGCGGACGAGGGGAGGAGCAGAGGTCACCTGGAAAGTACAACAGGTCAAGATACAGAGGTGTTTCCTTGCTCCCTGCTTGAGAGCTGCCTGTACACTACCACTGCACTGCACATACATGTTAAGACTCCCCACCACCCTGGAGCTACAGCCCTTCCCTGGCAGGAGATGCAGAACTCAGGTCTTGATCATGCCATCTCCTCCCCCAATCCACTCATACAGTGGGCACCTGCCTAAAGGGCAAACATAGGAAGGACTGGTGAGCTGCTCCTTCCAGTATGCATGTTCTACTATCTTCTACTCCCCCCACTTCAGAGAGACTGTGGCAGGGAGAGCTGCAGGCTGTGTTTCAGAGTTATCTTCTCTAATCTCAGAGGAAAATAGGAGTCCCTGCTGCACAAAGTGACTGTCAGGACACAGGACCCAGCAAGTTATTGCACAAACATGTGCTGTGCAGTGCTACAGCTGGGATTAGATATTGTCCATGAGTCTTCTCTCCCATCCAGCAGTTCATACCAGCCTTTAATTGAACACTGTATCTATTGAGCTGCCAAATTACAAGCAGTAGTTGGATTGGAAAATACTGACAAAAGCACAAACCAGAACAGAGAAGCCTGCCTGCATTTCTGGGAAAAAAGCTTCATCTTCAGTCTGACAGCCAACAGAGACAACTGCCTTGGTGCTAGGGGTCCAGGTCTGGGGAGAACAGGAATGTTTGGGATCTTCATCAGGAGGGATGCCCACAACAGAAACCTCATGATAATCATTATCACAAGCTTCCCACTGGAAGAGACGCTGGGGAGCCAAGCTGAAGGAAGAGACTGGACTAGGAACTGGGGTAGATGACACATGGGAAGGCTGAGGTAGGAGAGAGAGAAATGGTGCAGGGCCAGAGGCAGGAGAAGGAGGAGCATTAGCAGGGACTATCTTTGCAGCTTCTTTGGAAGGCTGGAGCTGGGAAGAGGCTGGAACAGAGATCATCCTCCTGGGGAGGAGTGGGGATTCTGGAGGAAAAACCACCTAGAAAGACACAGAGGAAGAAGAAAGGTGAATAAATCCAAAGCGGAACCAACAAGCACTTTCTTTAACAGGAAGGCTGGTTGCTACCAGTATGTTTATCTAAGAGGAAAAAGCAGCAAGAAAGAGAAGGGAACTAGAAAAGCACACTGTAGCTTAAGGAAGTGCACCTTCCTTATTCATCCCCAGAAAGCCCTGCACAGGTACAGCACTGGACAAAACAAAGCATGCCTCTATGTCAGGCTTCCCAGTGCTGTTTTAAAAATAATCCCCACATGGATATTTGAGATGTGATAACAGCAGACTGCATCAACAGATACCATCAGCAGCTCCCTCAGATCCCCCTCTAGTTCTTAAACATCCAGAACTAGGACCCTGTGCTGCTTTCCCTCTCAGGCCAGAGAAGGGTGAATAGAAAGAGTTAGTTCCTCATTTTGTGTCACTTTGGATTCTCAGAAACTCAATCTGCACCTCCACACAATGCTAGCTGGACAGAGGGACATGCTGGAACTTCCCAGTGCATCTGACCCTGCTTTCTACCTTCTCTACTCGCTGTTCACCACTCTGCTTTTCCCCCCGGGGCCTGGCAGTGACAATGACCCCCTCTGTCAGCCAGGCATCCTGGCTTTGCCATTCCTGCTGCTCCTGTCGGTTATCGATGCCCAGTCTGTCCTGAAGCTCCTCAATCATGCGATCTTGGGGCTCAGTCTTGTGGAATATGGCAGGACCTAGTTTACGCCTTGGAGAGAGGTCCCGAGACATTGGATGCACATTCGAAGTCTCTTTTGTCCTCTTGATTAAAGATTTAATCTAAATGACAAAGGCAATAGTATCAGCAGAGAAGAGCAATGTGAGAGCAAGCCCCAAGATGAAACAGCACAAACTCAAAGACATTAGTGACAATTGTGAGCAGGAAGAGTGATGGCATTTATTCCACAATGCCAAAATTCTTCTTGGCACAGCCCAGAACAGTGACTCAGTGCAAGGAAAAACCCTGTAAGGATAATCACAGCAGCCAAAAATAACTGTCTAGAAAAGGAAGGGAAAGATTAACCAGCAGGAAGCCAAGATAGGAGGTGCAGCTTGAGCACTCCACTGAACATTACAAAAACCTCAGCATCACAAGGGCACAGAACTGCCTCTCTGAGTTTGTCCTTGACAGGCACAAGGCTCTTGGTCAGAGACGTCTGCTGCACAAAGTGTACTTCCAGCACAGAAAGGAACACTAACAGCTTCAGTAATGAGACCTAAAAAGGTAAGCAGAGCAGAGGAGCTGCCATCCCAATCAGTAGCATGAAACAGCCCCTAAAGGTTTTTGGAGGTCTCTGTGGACTGCGCTTTACCCCAGTAAGGGAACAGAAGTCCATTTCACAAGGAAGTCCCTACAAGCAGCCATGTTCTGTGCTGCTGAACCACATGCAGAAGAGACCACAAAGGCGGGGGTTGTGAAGCCCCGTGACATGCAGCTGCCAGTGACACTGCTCAGAGCTTGTGCTGTTAGTGGGGTGAGCCCGGGCACACTCACTGCACACACACACTGTTAGTGTGCTGGCAGAACAGTCCTGGCTAGGACTCGCCCTACTCCTACATTCACTCAGTGCCTGCCTGGCCTGACGCAGAAATCCTCTCAATGGGTGGTTTGGAGACACATGGCAGATCCCATTCAGGCTTCCCAAAGTTTTCAGGAGATTCTGAAGTGACTGCAGAGCTTCTGAACTGCTCGTTTTCCTGGTCTCCTCTGGTCTTGTTCATGTTAGCAGTACCTGCCTTCCTAAGAGTTCTGTCTCTGCCCTGCCTCCTCTTGCCCAGATCAGGACAGTGGTGTACCTTGGTTTCATGTGGCACTTCAGCTTTTAGCTCCTGTCCTTGCTCCACTACAAAGCTCAACTGGTTTTTAGTGTCTGGGAAGACATTCCGCCGATCCAGGGCAACAACGGAAGGTTCATTAACAGAATCCAAAACATTGGCATTCTCTGCATGCACCTCTGGCACGTGTGCAGGCAGCTCCAGGGCCCACAGCTCATCTAAAGCTGTTTCCACACTTCTGCCCTGGGAGGAAAGAGCTGAGCTGTCCCTGAGTGCTCCCTGCTGATGCAGCTCTTTGGGGATCTGCCCCTTCAAAGCACTTGAAATGGGTACACTTGAGGTTTTGGGGTCAGTTCTCTGCTCCTTCTCAGTCTCTTTTGCTAGATCATACCCTAAGCCCTGTGCCTCAACATTAGCAGATCTACAGAGAAGCTCTGCACTGGAAGCTGGTGCAGCCTGGGAAGGATTTCTGCAAGAGTCAGGCTTTCTGTTCAGCTGAACTAAGCTTGCAGAGGCCACCTGTTCCCCACGAGTAACATAACCAGAGGAGCTCCGTGGTGGGGGCACAGGCACAGTTTGTGCTAAACGGGGCACAGGTGGAGGGGCAGCAGGATGCCCTGACAAAGGCAGAACTGCAGTGTCACTGCCTTCCTCAATGCAGGGGTCTACTGAAGGGACAGATGTTGGCACCATCAAGTCCCCACTGTGACTTGCAGAAGGGTGTCTGGAATGGGACAGCTCTGGTAAACTGTGAGGAGGGTTGCTGGAGTCTGCATTTGCTGAACTGGGAACCAGCTCTAGAGAAGAGTCAGAAATCAGAGACATAGTGGAACTGGTCTGCAAAAAAAGAGATAGAAGGAATAAGGAGAGAAAAAGATAAACACAGAGATAAGGAGAAGGAAAGAAAGGCACAGAATTAAGCATTATAAGAATCATGACTTCCAAATCAAAAAGCCATATTGACCCAAACCCTTACTTCCCAGAGTAAGGAAGAAAAATGAGACACCAAAGAGTGGAACCAGTATGACATTATACCAATCTTCACGAGTTCTACAGCCACTGGGATCCTTTTCCTGGGCCCTTTCTACTCAGTGACAGCTCAGTGTTCACCTGCAGCTGTGATGGGGGCATGGCACAGCCACTGCCACTGCAGGGAAGCCAGCCCCAAACCCAGGAGTGCCTTGACTGTGAATAAAGGTCACGTTAACTTACTCACAGTCAGACACATAAATTTTATATTCCAAAGCTGCAAAAAATTCAGTCAATGAATAGAACAAAGCATGACATTTTCTTCTTGATACACTAATAAAATGCTCCAGTTGGCTGAGTTCATGGCAGTGAAAACAAAGCTTCAGGGCATTCACAGCAAGAGCAGATGACATGGGCTTTGTTCTATTCACATCACTAATCTCACCTTGGAAGTGACACACACTGATCTATACGAGCCTGTCAGTCATTCCATGCCCTTGTGAGCATTGCTTAGGTGGCAGATTAGCCTCTTCCCCTTAGGCCAAAGACTCCACATTGACATTGTAATAAAATCAGTATTAATTTTGATCCAAGAAACATTCTAAAAAGAGCAACTAATACAAAGGTTTTGGTTTTCCTTGACTTACAAGGTCTTTGGAAACAAAAAATCATGAGTCCTTCTTTCCCCACTTCCAGTGGTTCCTGTCTGAACTCTAGCAGACAAAGTGGTGCTACTCCTTTTTCTTAGAAAGGGAGACTAAGAACAGTGACTTGGACAAGCTCACACAGCAGGTCAACCTAAGACCAAGACTGTGACTTCTCAGTTTTAAAAATGTATCCACAAAGGGTTTACAAATCCAAGAGCTAGCTCTGGATCCCAAGACCTGCTCTGACTCTCAGTCATATTTTCCAGAGAAGCCTAAAGAAGTCAGATGTTTATGCTCTGAGCTGGAGGAGCACATAATTTCCTAAGCCCCATGTGTGCTACCTCAGTCTCCACTTACCTTTCTGAGACACTTATCTTGAAAAAAAATTATATCATTAACCAAAACATGCACAAATCCTGTCAGTCAACAGAAGAATAAGAACCTTCAGCTGACCTGAGCTCCTACCATGGTGAGGGTCCAGGAGCTGGCACACACAAACACGCTTGCAAAGTCACACCAGTAGTGCTACAAGGAGACTGTTCTCAGAAAGGAAAGAGCAATGAGACCAAATTTCATTACAGATTGCTCTTCCCCTCAGGTAACACAGCCACACAACTGTGTAACCACAGTTAGAGCTGAGAGGAAAATGACTAGCAAGTATATTAAAATGAGGGAATTTCCCAGTAGTGCCTCTCCCTGTATTTTGCCTAAGCTGGGTACGCCTGTAAAAGTAACCTGGTTTGATGCTGTATTTCACGCTTGGTTTCCAGACTTCCTAAAATTAAATCAGTCATTTTCAAGGCAAGAATAAAGTTTTGCTCAAACGTGAGTATTTTCAACATTGAAACCATACTAATTCCATAATAAAAGCCATGGGTGAGCACTCAACAGTAACAGAACAGTTAACTACAAGCATCCAGCTATGCAGTAAGCAGGCATCACATTACACAGAAATGGCAGAGGGTAAAACAACAAGTGCATTAGGTAATCTCAGTGCCTGATGACTGATGAACCAGATAACAAAAATCAAATGGATTCTGTAAGCAAAAAGAAGGAGCAACAAATTAAGGTGAGCAAAATATGACAAAAGGGTAATGTATCACCACCTTTTACTCTGGGGTACAAGGCAAATCAAGCACCAGCGCCCTCAACTTTTCCCACTCCCATCTACTGCAACTTCTACCAACTCCAACTAATTACACATCACATTTGGGTTTTTTATCCTATTCCCTGCAGTCACACACAAGTCTGATACTCAAAACACCAGCCTTTCATATTCCACCTTCACAAGGCCTCCCCTTGTCTCCCTTATATGCTGACACTGGTACAGACTAGAATACATTCTTACAGCCAAGTTAACACTCCCAGCTGGCACAAACAGAAGAGGTATAACCAAACAAAAAGGACTGAAGGGAAAACGAAGCAACCTGGAGGACAGGGAAAAAAGGAAAGTAACTTAAAAATGGTCAATGATGTCACTAACAAAAGGGAAATGACGACAGAAGCCATGTTCCTTGTGCTCCAGAACAATGTTTAGGCACAGATGAGCTCAATGCCTCACAAAAATATCAATGCTGTGCTTAATAAGGACCAAATCTTAAAATCTTGCTGCATTTCAGTTTGGTTTATGAGGTCAACTGAAAACTAAGTCAGGAAGGCAGGTGGTGTATTGTCACAGCAGCTCATCTCTGTCATGCAGGTTTTATTGAAGAGCCTAAAGCTTCTTCTCAAGAGTGCAAAGTACTGAACACCCACACTTAAATGTGTCCACTCCCTGTATCTTGACAAAGAAACCTGTGCTGGGCAAGGTCATTCTCAGTTGCCAGGAGCTCACCTGGGAGCAAAGGCTGGGCCACACCCTGAGCTTGTTTCCTGATAAAAGCAGAAGGAGGACAAGGCCATAGTGCTCAGCTCCCATAGCACATGGAAGGAGCAGGGCAGGGAATGCCAGAAGCACAAGTGGGAATATCTCCAGCTTTACAACACTGCAGTGTTTCAGCCAGGCTGAACAGAGCTTGTGGGAATCCTGCACTACACCCTAGGACCTCAGAAGGTGAAAAAAGGCAACGCTAAGGTGTCAATATTTGCAACTGACCAAACACACGCTACAGTAAGTCTAGAGAACACACTGAAGAATTCCCAGATTGTCACTGATTTAGGTGCATGTGGCAGGAATGGCAGACTGAATCCCATTCCAGCAAGCACAAGGCAAGTGAAGCTTCTCAGAACACATGTGCTCAGTGCTGGGTTCTGAACTCACACACTTATCACAACTCCGGCTATTGTACTGATCTCCATGGGACCCAGTGGGCACAGAAAGAACAGCAAACAGCAAAGCTGTCACTGCATGTTCTGCCCTTCTCCTCACAAAACATTGCTCAGCTCTGGCTGCCCCACCTAACATCACCTAGGAGGGTATGGAGTTCAGCACAGACAACAAATCTCAATCATCCAGCAGAATCTTCCATACAGGGATAAAACAGAGTTAGGAACTGATTTAGGATTAGAAAGCAGATGTGTAGGCAAAAAAGGCAAACCTAACAAAGACATTATCCAGTGTATTTGCTTTCTCCACCTCTCAGAATATAATCTAAGTCAATAGTTCAGTAAGACCATAAAAGCAGCAGCTGAAAGTAGAAAGTGAAAAAGTATTTTTCACTTTGCTATGACTATGGGTAAATGAAATGCCATGAAAACAACCTCCATCTAGTGCAGGAATGGTAACATACCCACATGAATAAAGAAGTTATTCAAGTACATATGCCAACACTAAATAGTATTTGCTGTCCTTTGCCCCCACAAGAAGCTCAAACTTTAATCCCATTTTGAGATGAATAAGAGATTTTGTTTTAAGATAAAACCTTTGAAATCTCCCTTGTGTCTGATGTAAAGGCTTCAGTGCTCACGCCACATGCCTGGAATATCCATTCTCCTCAGGGAAAGCACATCAGGGTAAAACACACTCCAGAGAGGAGTCATCCCACAGAACAGAAGGGCCTGGTCTCTGTCAGTAAGCAGAGTGATGTCCCATGTCTCTCTCCTTCTCATTAAGTTGTAGCACAGCAAAATAATTCACTCTGTACTGAGCAGTAACAAAGCTCATTATCTTCGGCAAACAGACAAACTGCAGAACTGAAGGAAAAACAGATCCCAGACCTGCCTTACCCTGCCAGTGATGAGAATTTACAGCAGTCAAGGACACCTACAGCACCACTCAGAAAGCACAAATACACCACAGGAAATTTATCAGAGCAAATGTGAGAGGTAAAGGAGGCATTCTGGAGACCAACCAAGGTCAGCAAATGTGGTTAATAGGCAAGAGAGACAGGGGTGGGTAGGGACAAGATGAAGCATTGAGATGTCATGACAGGGTACCTTGAAGTCAGAGAGAGATGCCATCAGCTCATCCAGTTCTCGTGTAGCTGAGGAAGCAGAAATTCGGGTCTGCTGCTGACTGGCGGTGACACGCTGGGGGCTGCTCACCTCGCCCTGGCTCACAGTGATTGCAGGCCTGGCCAGGGGGAAAAAATAAAATAAAACCTTAAAAAGAGTGTGTTTAAACCTGGGAGGGCACTCCTGGACATGAAGTCCCACCACTCCCCCAAGTAAGCAGAGCATGAGGAGTTCATCAGCACAGCCCAACCTGGCCCAGCTTCCCCAACACACACAGACCCTGCCTCACACATGCACACGCCTCCCATCTGCTAAGAAACACATGATGCCTGAACATTCATTTTGTCATACAGGGGTGTTTGTGGTCAGCTGTAAATCTGACCTTGAACAGTCCACCTCTCATGGGTAACTTATGCATTTTTCCTTCCAGAAGTAGATTAATAAGCACCAGCATCTTCATGCACCCGCCTGACTTCTGACCCTTCAGACAAAGCCCATCTTCCATCCATCACTCTCCTGCAGCAGCTGCCCCTACACAACAGTCACCGTTCCCTCAGGAGCCCATCCCACCCAACCCAAGTCTGCAAACACCAAAACATTACTCACACTGGGCTTGGCACGGAGCTCTCCAGCTCATCCAGCAGGCTCTCCACACTGGGACGCACATCCTCGATCCCACGAGCACCATTTCGCTTTGGCTTTTCCTTTGTTGGGGGTGCAGCCTTCCCTCCCCCTGAGCTGCTGTTCTCTGGGACAACATAGTGAGGGCCAGCCACGCTGGGCAGTGATGGGCTTCTGCCAGACTCATCTGAAGAAAAGGCAGCAGAAAAAATAGCATTCAGAGCTCCACTCCAGACACACACACACACGGTAATCACAGGCAAGTACAAAATATTGTCCAGAAATCTTGTGGAACATCCATCTTCAAGGATATTAAAAACTTAACAGTGCAAGGGCCTGATCAACCTAAACTAACTTCAAAACTCTAGTTAGAGGTAGTTTTGAAGTTGGCCTTGCTTTGAGCAGGGTGCTGCAGCTCAGATCTCAAGAGACCCCACCCTTAATAAATGAATCTTTGATTAAGGGCTGAAGGAGTCTTCCTCCCAAAGGATGTTGGAAAGAAAAAGCAAGTTCCTATTCTGAGAATCAAATTATCCACTCACACCAAATGTCTTACTATTCCTTACCTGCTGTGAAGCCACTGGCAGGAGTATGTTGAACAGCATTCAGTTCCAGAAGGAGTCTGTCCAGTTCTGAGAGGTTGCTGCCCAGGGAGGAGCTGGTCATTGTAGGAGATGGTTCTGCAGACTTCTGCTTGTTTGGGAAACTGAAGACAAAAGGGAAATGTAAAACTTCTGTATCACAAGATACAGCAGAGGCATGGAAGGAAACTCATTAGGTTCCCAAAGTTTACACATGTGCTGTGGTCTTTTCAGGCTGATGCTTTTAGCTCTGGGGGTAAAGAAGACATATGCTTTGTGACACGACTAAACACAGCCACTGCTATTCTTATAAATGACAAAAATAGCATTGATGGACAGGGCCTCTGATTTTAGGACTATGTGCTGCCCAGCCCTGTAGGAAAGAGTTAACTGCCTGCAGATCCAAAATGCACAGAACAGCAGCAGAACCATTAGCTCATGCACAGGAAAATGACTTGTTTCTGCTGACACCACACCAAGCAGCAACAGCCTCCTCCCTGAGCAAGGGAATGCAGGGCTAGACAGACTGGAGAGAGAGGCAAAGCACAAACTTCAGGTTAGTAGCAGAAACTAAGAAGCAGTAGGATATCTCATAGCCTCTTGCAACACTCAAGGTCTCCCCAGGTCCTACACCTTTAATTTGGGGAACTCTAATCAATTTATACGTAACTTGATATTATTTTCTACTGTGTTAAATACACATGCTAAAATTTGCTACTGTGTTAAATATACATGTTAAATACACATAAAGCACTGGCTGTAATTACTGCTAGTCTTATATGGGTGATATAATTTACCACACAGAATTGCAAACTGTTCCAAAGCAGAACTTTATAGCAATACAGTGATTTTTATAGCATTTACACTGTAGTAACAGCCTTTCCATTGTCAATGGCAGGAACATTTTTTTCTCCTGGTTTTACAAATGAAGAAATAACTTTTAATGCTCTAGAGGTTCTTATTTTATCAAAAAATACTTTCCAAATCCAAAATGGGACTTCTGCCCTGTGCACAGGACCACATTATGGTCAAAAAGTTAGTATCTAGCAGGTTAAGGACTCCGACACCTGTAACACAGTGACAATTATGAATCCTGTAAGGGAAGTTATCCCTCTCTTCAGGTTGAAAAACAAAATCCACAAGTGTAATCTGAGAACATACTTCACACTGAACCCAAACACCAGCTACAATTCACACCAGAACCAAGCCACACCAGACCCTTGTTCAAGAGGACTTATGGCTGTAATTCCCTTCATTTCATACTAATTGCACGCAGTCGTCTGAAAAAATTGCAATTACTGTCTAGGCCAATTACAATTGCACTGGGCCATCTCTGGCTAGACTGCCCAGAGAGGAGCTGAGCTCTACCCAGAATTAGTTCTGGTTGGAAGCAGCTTCCTGCTCAGCAGAAAGAGCTGGGACAGTTAGGTTATGACTCCAAAGAAACACCAGTCTTCAAGGTGTAAAAAGGTGCCTAGGATGAATTTCTGACAGCCTCTGCATCACTTATCCCTTTGCAGGCTACTCCTCCAACCTCTCACAATGAGAGTAGCCGCCTTTGAAAATGTAAATAGTTACCTATCAGTCACCTACTGAGACAGAAGTTTTAAGAAGTTTGAATTTACCTGAAAACTCAAGTCTCTCTGCACATCCCTCCAGGCCACAAGTACTGAGTTCCCAGGGAAAAACAACCCAAAGGCCATCCACCTCCTGTAGGACTTTTGTGCTGTTTAACAGGGGGGTGGATTTGTCACTTGTGTCTGGATCATATCCTTCACAACACAATCCAGATCCTGCTGTGTCTGATGGATTCTTAACCTCCTGCAGCTGAGCAAGCCCAAGGGCCAGGTCAAAGTTTAAAGTGAGTGTCAAAGTTACAGTGGCACGTTAAAAAGAGGCAATCAAAACTGACACAAAGCAATGTAACACACATGGGGAGCAGGGTTTGTTTCCACTTATAGAAGGCAGCTTGACCCTCAGCAGGCTCGATCTGTGAG